>NW_024429188.1:46112300-46854800 GCF_017639785.1 Mesocricetus auratus
GCCCTCAGAAATATGGGAACCAATTTCAGAAAAGCAATCAAGAGGAAGTAGAGGTTTCCGAGGAACCTCCGGAATGGACTTGCGTGCCGCCTCCGACTTCTTACTCATGCCCCAAATGAATGTTCAACCGGTCCCAGTCCATTCCCCTGGACCTTTGCCCCCTGCCACCATTGGGCTTATTCTGGGCCGTGGCTCCTTAACTTTACAGGGACTCATTATATATCCTGGGATTGTTGACCCATATCATAAAGAGGAGATTCAAGTTCTCTGTTCTAGCCCTCGGGGTGTATTTTCTATAAAGCAGGGAGATAGAATTGCACAACTGGTGTTGCTGCCCTCCCTCGGGGATGGAGAAACCTACACTTTACAAAAAAGGGCTATGGGATCTTCTGGAAGTGATTCAGCCTATCTGGCTATACCCCTAAATGAGAGACCTACAATAAAATTGTTAATTAATGGAAAAGAATTTGAAGGGATAATGGATTCGGGAGCAGACAAAAGCATTATTTCACTCCATTGGTGGCCGAAGTCTTGGCCCACTGTTGTTTCATCTCATTCTCTACAAGGTCTTGGATACCAGTCCTCTCCTGCCATCAGTGCCTCAGCCTTAACCTGGCGGGATGCTGAAGGCAAACAGGGATGTTTTACCCCCTATGTGTTGCCACTCCCTGTAAATTTATGGGGACGAGATGTGTTACAAGCCATGGGCATGACCCTAACTAATGAATACTCCCCCAGGCATCAGCCATTATGGCAAAGATGGGGTATACAAATGGTAGAGGCTTGGGTAGGCAAGAACAAGGCAGAATAAAACCCATTACACAACACGGAAATCGGGGTAGAAAAGGACTGGGTTTTATTTAGGGGCCGTTGAGGCTTCACGACCCATACCATGGAAAACAGAGGAGCCGTTATGGGTCTCTCAATGGCCTCTATCCTCTGAAAAATTAGAGGCTGTCACAAGATTAGTGCAAGAACAGGAACGGCTGGGGCATCTAGAGCCTTCTACCTCCCCATGGAATACACCAATTTTTGTTATTAAGAAGAAATCTGGGAAGTGGAGATTACTCCACGACCTGCGGGCCATTAACAATCAGATGCATCTTTTTGGCCCTGTTCAAAGAGGCCTTCCTTTGCTTTCTGCACTTCCTCAAGATTGGAAGCTTATTATTATAGATATTAAGGATTGTTTCTTCTCTATTCCACTTTACCCACGGGATAGACCAAGGTTTGCCTTCACTATCCCTTCTCTTAATCATATGGAACCAGACAAGAGATTTCAGTGGAAGGTACTGCCGCAAGGCATGGCCAATAGCCCAACAATATGTCAGCTATATGTGCAGGAGGCTTTGGAGCCAATTAGGAAGCAATTTACATCTTTAATCGTTATCCATTATATGGACGATATTCTTATTTGTCACAAAGAGTTAGATGTTTTACAAAAGGCTTTTCCCATGCTGGTGGCTGAATTAAAACAGTGGGGATTAGAGATTGCCTCAGAAAAGGTTCAAATTGCAGATACAGGCCTCTTTTTGGGCTCAAAGATTACTCCCAAAAATATAGTTCCTCAGAAAATAGAAATTCGCAAAGACCACTTACAAACATTAAATGATTTTCAGAAACTTCTGGGAGATATAAATTGGTTGAGGCCCTTTTTAAAAATTCCATCTGCTGATCTAAAACCCCTCTTCGATCTCCTGGAGGGTGAGCCTCATATCTCCTCACCCAGAAAATTTACCCCTGCCGCCCACCGAGCCTTACAGATGGTGGAAGAGGCCTTACAGGAAGCACAATTACAACGAATTGAGGAGTCACTACCTTTTAATCTGTGTGTTTTTAAGACAGCTCAATTGCCAACTGCAGTCCTGTGGCAACATGGACCATTACTTTGGATTCATCCAAATGCTTCCCCTGCTAAGATTATTGACTGGTACCCTGATGCTGTTGCACAGCTCGCGCTTCGCGGAATAAAAGCAGCTGTTACACATTTTGGCAGGGATCCTGATTCCTTGATTGTGCCTTATACTGCTGCACAAGTTCAGACCTTGGCAGCCACATCTAGTGATTGGGCAGTTTTAGTTACTTCCTTTTCAGGACAAATTGATAATCATTTTCCAAAGCATCCAATTTTACAGTTTGCCCTAAACCAGGCTATAGTGTTTCCACAAGTGACAGCTAAAGACCCACTCCCAGATGGGACTGTGGTGTACACTGATGGATCAAAAACTGGTATGGGAGCTTATGTGGTCAAGGATAGGGTTATATCTAAACAATATAATGAAACTTCACCTCAAGTTGTAGAATGTCTGATAGTACTGGAGGTTCTTGAGGCTTTTCCAGGACCCCTCAATATTGTATCAGATTCCTCTTATGTGGTTAATGCAGTTAATCTCCTTGAGATAGCTGGAATAATAAGATCCTCCAGCAGAGTTGCTAACATCTTTCAGAAGATACAAGCTGCCTTGTTAAATAGGAGATTTCCTGTTTTCATTACCCATGTCCGAGCACATTCTGGACTCCCAGGTCCCATGTCCTTAGGGAATGACTTAGCGGACAAGGCTACAAAGCTGGTGGCCGCTGCCTTGTCTACCCATGCACAAGCAGCAAAAGAATTCCATAAGCGCTTTCATGTGACTGAGACCTTGCACCGTCGTTTTGCTCTATCAGGAAGAGGCTGGGAAATTGTTACTCAATGCCAGAATTGCCTGCGAATTCTTACCTACTCCCCACATGGGAATAAACCCACGTGGCATTAGACCATTACCCAGATGTGGCAGATGGATGTTACTCACGTATTCCTCTTTTTTAGGAAGGCTTCAATATGTTCATGTTTCTGTTGACACCTGTTCTGGCGTAATGTTTGCCACACCCCTAACAGGGAGAAAAGGCCTCACATATGTGATTCAACATTGCCTTGGGCCTGGAGTGCTTCAGGAAAACCCAAAATTTTAAAAACAGACAATAGGCAACATATACCTCTCAAAAATTCCGACAGTTTTGTCGACAAATGGATATTACCCATCTAACTGGCCTACCTTATAACCCTCAGGGACAGGGCATTGTGGAACGTGCCCATTGTACACTCAAATCATATCTGATTAAACAAAAGGGGAGTATTGAGGATGTTCTACCCTCGGTACCAAGTTGCTGTATCCATGGCACTTTTTACCCTTAATTTCTTGAACTGTGATGCCCAGAGCCACACTCGGCCAGTCGCCACAGTTTAGAGCCTGATAGGCCCGAGAAATGGTAAAATGGAAAGATGTCTTGACTGATCTCTGGAAAGGCCGGGATCCTATTCTTATAAGATCCAGGGGAGCTGTGTGTGTTTTCCACAGGAGGAAGAAAACCCCCTGTGGATCCCTGAAAGACTCACTCGAGCTCCTTCACAGCTCCCAGAATAAGAAGGATGGAGGCCAAGTGGGTGATGAAGACTCTCCTACTCGGGATGATGGTTCCTAGTATGATGGGAGAGTTACGGTGGGCCATCATGTCCTGCCTTCCCCTACCGATGCCGGTGATGCCAGAATGCCCCAGGTGTTCCCTAGATTTTTCACAAATAATAGAGAGTTGGGGCTGCCTTTTGCCTTTAGATCCTCAGATACAGAGTTTTCAGGATAGAGAACCTTGTCATTAGTAGGAAGCTTGTGCTTTACTGTGATTTCTTCATTAAAGGATAATTTTATTCATATGGATCCAGAAAGATCTAATGCTAATCCTTTTGAATTAATGGAAGCGTACTGATCTTTCTCTATGATAGTGAGAAGGGACAGATTGGAAAGGGGCATTAGGCAACAGTCTGAGTGAGGGACAGAGCTATGGATCATCTGATTGGTCCTCCTCCAATGTTAAGTATACCCCTTTTAAGAGAACTAATTATTCAGCTGCCCTTTATTTGGGTTGTGAGTAATGATACCTTAGGTAAGAATCAGAAAGAAATAAATTGTTCTGCTTAGAATTGTTTTTATGCATTATGCTGGGATGCTATTAAGCACCCTTTTGCTTTGGTAATGCGCATGCCTCGATTTATTCCAGCTCCTGTTGAGGCGCCAAGTAATTTGAGTTTGTTTAGGGAAAAGCGAGATTTTTGGGATCTCTGCTATTATTGTGGGCCTGATAGCCACCGCCGCGGTTACTGCTTCGGTTACCGCCTCGGCCCTTGCACTTTCTGCCACTGTGCAGACAACTCAAACCATTAATGAACTATAGGCCACTGTGACCATGGTCCTAGATAAACAGGCCACTGCCAATTCTCAGATACAAGGAGGCCTGATGTTGGTAAACCAACAGATTAATTTGGTTCAGGAACAATTGGATATATTGTGGCAGATGGCCAAATTGGGATGTGAACAAAGTTGCCTGGCCTTTGTGTCACTTAGTACAATATGAGAATTTTACAAGAGCAGCTAACCTGTCAAAAGCTCTGTCTCAACATTTATTACAGAATTGGACTTTTGAGTTTGAGCAGACACTCCGTGAGTTGAGAATGGCGATCCTGCAAGTGAATTCGACGCATCTGGATCTTTCTCTGATGGAAGACCTCTCCCCCTGGATTTCATCTGCATTTTCTTATTTTAAGGAATGGGTGGGGGTAGGATCATTTAGCCTAGTTCTCTGCTGTGGAATAGTGTTGATGCTTTGGATGGTGTGTACGCTCAGAGCCCAAACAAAAGGAGAAAGTGGTGGTGGCACAAGCACTTGCTGCCTTAGAACACGGAGCATCCCCTGACATTTGGTTAACCATGTTAAAGCAATAGGTCGCTGGCCTCCCAGCTCTTGCACCCCACGAGGCTAGTCTCATTGCACGGGATAGAGTGGGTAGGCTTCAGCAGCCCAAGGAGTTGCAAGGCTAAGCACTGCACAGGAGAGGTCTGCGGTATAACGACTTTCTCCTGGGAGATAAGTCATCTTGCATGAAGGTTCTATGTCATGATCTCCTTCCCCCAGAAAAAAGACATCAGACTGGTCAGGACTTCCTCTGGGGATAAGACCCTGGAGAGGAGCTTTGTACATGTTCCGAATTTGCACATGGGGATTTGACCTCTATCTCCACTCCAAAGTTGTGGGTGTCCTATTGCTTCAAAAATAAATGAATAGGGGAGATGTGAGGAGCCGCCCTCGCTATCGCTATTGCCGTTAGAAGATGGCGCTGACATCCACTGTCAGTTGGAGTTAACTGTCGCTGTCAGTTGGAGTTAACTGTCGCTGTCAGTTGGAGTTAACTGTCGCTGTCAGTTGGAGTTAACTGTCGCTGTCAGTTGGAGTTAACTGTCGCTGTCAGTTGGAGTTAACTGTCGCTGTCAGTTGGAGTTAACCGTTTAAACTGTGCCTCTCCCGTGACGTCATCTGGGGTGATGTGCAAACCACCAATCCCGGCTCTACACATCTCACTCGGAGCTCCTAGGCTTATATAAGGGGCTGGGTTTCTTAGCTTGGGGTCTCCCTCTAAGAAGCTGATCATCTATCTCTCAAGATGCATTAAAGCTTTACTGCAGAAGGATCCGAGTGTTCTGCGTCGTTCTTGCTGGCGAGACGGTAGCGCGGGACATGTGTGTGTTGCTAGGAATCAAACCCAGGCCCCCACACATGCTAAGAAAGAACAGTGAATACTTTTGTAGTATAAACTTACACATTCATCCCTCCATATCCACAAACTCTGTTTTCCTGATCCAGCCAACTGTAGATCAAAAATATCTGGAAAAAAACAGAGTGTATATTGGGCGGGCAGAGACTTTTGTTTGTGGATCATTGCCTAGGCAATACTGTATAAAGACATATACAGACAACTACTTACACAGCACTTCAATTGTATTTGGTATTACAAGGCATCTAGAGGCGATTTAAGGCATGTAGGAGGATGTGGGTAGGCCGCGGGGAACCACTATGATGGGACTTGAGGGACGAGTATACTAAAAAGGATACACCCATACGTATAAATCTTCACCATTTCCCTGAATATTACCGGGGCATGCTGCTGTATCATTTGCTCAATTTGGCCACCCTAATCCAGTGCTGGAGAACATTAGCAGTGCCTTTAAACACCTTGTCACTCTTTAAGAGCTCAAGGAAGACCTCTGGGCTCCTATTCTGCCGGCTACCAGCTCGCTCTTCCTGGCAGCTGCACATGGAGAAGCTCACAATCAGCAGTCCCCTCACCTTGTTTTAGCTGAGAGGAGACTGGATGTCAAGCTCGGAGAGAGTCCTGAGCAGTCCGAGAATACACAGCTGTGTGATCCTAGGCCATTCCACTCATCGAAGCCTCACTGCCCCCCCTTACAGGAACAACACTTATTTGGACTCCCAGGGTCATGTTGAGGGAAAACACTTAGGCCACTCACAAAGCAATGACTGTGACCTTACCTGGTGTCTTTGTACCCTGCACTACAGAAGATTATTCTGGGGGTAGAGAGAGGCCAGGCAGCTGGTGGAGGTCTGGTCTTTGGGGACACTTCCTGTACAGCTGCCATGCTTGGCCTGTGGCAACACCTGCTCCCTCATTCTGCCAACCATAGCTTCTGAGTAATTAAAAAAATACTGATACTCTAGCTGTCTTCTGATTGAAGGGATGGTTTGGGCAAGTGTTGAAACTGTGTTCCAGTCACAGGGAGATCTGCTGCGGGATGGGGGGCTTCCTAGACAGATAGGCCAAAGGCCAAAGGGAGGAAGTAGAGGAACGGCTATAGGGCTTCACTTTTCTTCATGTCCCTGGCCCCCCAACATCAGCTCTCCAGCTTGGGACCCTAGAAGAAGCCGGGGCTTGTTTTCCTGGATATTTGATCTTCAGAGCCTGTGAAGATGCAGATGACACCCCCACATGCTGGGGTGAGTGTGTGTAGACAAGTGGATTCATGGGCCCAGTGGAAGGGTGCGTGCTCATGCTTGGGCATCTGTTTCATCACCTGTACAACCAGAAGCAGAGTGGCTGTCTTCTGGGGTGCTGGGAGGATAAATCGACGTGTCCCCTGAGCACTGCTTCCTGACCTTACTGGCTCACTTCCGCTCATTTTTGGGAACCTCTGAAAAGGTTCCATCTTTGCTTTGAAAACAGGCCTAGCTCTGTGACTTAGGTTGGCCTGGAATTAGTGATCCCCCCGCTTTAGCTGCTAGTGTCATGGACCAACACTACCATGTCAGGCCTGGCCTCCTTCACCAAGGAACCTCTCAGCCTACCTGGAGCACAGCCACCCTCTCTGACTGCTTGTTGTGCCTCTGTCTGGACTCTGACCCTCATGTGTCATCATGACATTTTTCCTTGTCTTGCCAGACTCTAGTCACTGCCTGTTCCTTGTTTCCTCTGTACGCAGAGCTGGGCCTGGCATGGAGCCTGTGCTCAGTGAGCCTTTGCAGTGCGAATGAAAGTGCTAAATGACGGTGTGGTGAGCGGATACAGGGAGTTGTTCGCCAGACGTTTGCCTTAGGAACTTCAAGTTCTCCCTATCCTCGTGGGTATTGCCCTCAGCTGCCTTTCCCCTGGCTGGACCTCACCTCTTTTTCAGTAGATGACTCTGGGATGGGGGCAGCAGGGCGAGGATGACACTGCTGGGAGGGGGCACCTGGTGGCTTCCGGCCAGCTGGGGCAGTGTGTGCTCACGCCTGGCCTCTGGCCGGCTCTTCTGCTCTGCCGAGCTCACTGCATCCAGTTGCAGACACCTCATCATTGCACTGATGCAGCTGAGCTGGAGGGAGTTCAGAGGAGAGCAGGACAGCAATGTGGGGTGGTGGGGCCTGGCGTGGAGGTGGCAGGAACGAGGCAGTCAGCCAGACTGTGCTGAAGAGCTGGCCCACAGGGCCTGCCTGGGAACCTGAGAAGCTGGGCATCTGTGCGCCAGTCTGCAGACCACCCCCTCAGTGATGGAAGAAATGAGGTATCTGAGAAGATAGACAGATGGAAGGGCACTTGAAGTAAATGGACTCCTCTCACCACAGGCTTGGACACAGGCAGAAGCCAGCACAGGGCCAGCCATCATTTTTTTCTAACCTTCATTTGTTGTCACCTATGCCACTCTGTGACTGAGATCGCCCACATCCTTGAAAAGTGACATGAAGGAGAAAGGCTCCCATCGTGGGAAAAGGGATCTGACTATGTTTAGTGGAAAGGATTCATAGACAATCCAGGGTACCCTTGCTGTTTAAGGTAGGAGACTTTGGACATGATTAAGCCAGACTGTACCACATGTCCCTCATCTTACCCACAGAGGCACTGGCTTAGGTAAGGACAGGGACTTGGGCAGCATCCTCTGTGTATTGCTGGAGCAGCCTGTTTGGGGAGCTAGGACCAGTAAACTCCTTCCACTATGCTTTCCTGTTAAGTGTTGTTTTTGCTCTTTTGACTTTTTGAGGGGTCAGCCACCCAGCTCCCAGATACATCACACATGGAGGCTTAGTCTTAGTTATAAATGCACAGCCTTAGCTGGGCTTGTTGCAAGCCAGCTTTTCTTAACTTTAAATTAACCTGTTTACCTTTTCCCTCTGGGCTTTTATCTTTCTTTATTCCCGTATACCTTTTCTTTCCTTCATATTACTGCATGTCTGGCTGAGTGGCTGCCCCAGATGTCCTCCCCTTGTTCTCTCATTTTTGTCTCCTTCTATTTGGTCTCTCTGCCGGCCAGCGCCGCCTATCCTCGAGCCTGCCTCACTATTGGATGCTCAGCTCTTCGTCACACCAGCAGGTGTTCCAGATGGCACAGCAATACAGCTTCACAGAGTTAAACAAATGCAGCATATACAAAAGTCACACCCTTTAAAATAATGCCGTACCACACTTTCTTCTCCTTTAGGAGCTGAAGTAGCTGTTGCCTGTCGTTACCCTGTCGTCACCCTGTGGACACACTGCACTAACCCTTCCCATACACACATCCAGTCCAGACGCAAGCACACTTGTCACAGGTATGTATGTCATTACTCTGGCGTTCTAAGGCACCTTCTGAAGGGGAATGGCCATAAGACACAGGTCAAGCCCCAAACCTCCCACTTTTGGTCTGGGCTCTTGCCTCTTGGCCTTTGCCCTTGCTCTGCTCTGGAATTTGAACTGGTTGCCTTCATGCCCTCGTGACTGTTCCAAAGTCACTCCTCTCAAGAGCATTCCCTGACCACTCTCAGGTGTGTCACACTGTTTGGTGTTCTTCATGGCATTATTTACTCTTTTAAATCTGCCTCTTGTCTTGCTCACCCTCAACATGGAAACTCCTTAAGAGTCAGGAGCACACATATCTGGTTTTCCACTCTAACCATAGCACCAGGACAGTGCCTGGCATCCTTGTGGGCATTCAGCACGTGTACACTCATGTAGCATGCTCAGTGACCAACCAAACTAGGGTGGAATTTCCCTTCTAGAAAAATGGTCCAGCCTGGGCAGAGAGAATTCAAGCCCAGCCTTGCACTGTAGG
Organism: Mesocricetus auratus; assembly: GCF_017639785.1. Classification (NCBI taxonomy): domain Eukaryota; kingdom Metazoa; phylum Chordata; class Mammalia; order Rodentia; family Cricetidae; genus Mesocricetus; species Mesocricetus auratus. Next base: position 46,121,687 of record NW_024429188.1, read on the forward strand.
AGTTCCTTGGCTATTTATTTCATTGAAGAAACATTTCTGCATTCTCACGGTATTGTTCTAGGGCAGAGAGAGAGAGAGAGAGAGAGAGAGAGAGAGACAGAGAGACAGAGAGAGACAGAGACAGAGACAGAGACAGAGCAAGCAGAGAGAGAGAGAGGAACAGACAGACAGACAGACATGCATACTACAGAGAGACAGACAGTCACAGACAGACACACAGACCTTGTGCTTCAGTGGGAAGGAGCAATACATGAAGGGCAAGTAGACTGTAGGGACCTAGGACAGTGAAGAGAGCACTGAAGGAAAAGAAAATGGTGGGCTGGATGGATGGGATTGGGGCCCTATCTCCCTTGCTCTTCTTAAGAGAAGGAAAATTTGCAGTGGAAATTAAACCCAGTGACCATTTTAGTGAAAAACTAACAGTGCTGAAGGAGTCAATGTGAGAGCATCAGAAGATAAAATACAAAACTCCTGAAGTTAATGTGTGCCTGACAGGAGTGTGGAGATCTGGGTGGCCTGTGGTTTTGAAGAGCAGAATGGTGACAGGGTGCTTGTTACCAGTGGCAGTGACCCTTTGGCCCATTTCTTATGTTCTTTCCAAGCCAAAACCATGGACTGCAGAGCACTGGGCAAAGCTTTCCACCCACTCCTCCTTTCTTGAGCCTTAGTCTTGACCAGCTCCGTGGGTGTTTGGATTGCCCTTGCCTGTGGCTATAGGACACTTCCATAAGTTTGGCTGAGGGCCACGATGGCTGCTGTTGTTTGTTTGGGCAGCACTTGATTTCTCATACTACTTATGGTTCTTAATCCTGCCATGTTTTCTCTCTTCCCTACTGAAGAGCAAAGTGGGCAAAAAACAGTGTTGCTTGATAGACAGAAAAAAAAGACACATAGAGAGTAGGCCTGTGGTCAGTTCCAAAGCACTTCTCATTCAACCTTCTCAAGGACCTTAGAATTGTAGCCTTTCTATTTCATTTTGGTTTGATTTTTGTCGCAGGCAAGATCTTAACTATGTAGTCCAGTTTGGCTTTGAACTTGAGATTTTCTTGCCTGTGGTTATAGGTGTGCGCCACCTATAATCGAGCCTCTTTTGAGAGGAACAGAAACAAGACGCAGAGGGGTTATGTGATATTTTCCAAGGTCACACAGCTACATCACGGCAATCCTGGTACTGCCTCTGGGGAAGGAGTAGGGAATTGGGAGGCGAAACCCAGCAAACAGCACTGTTGTTGACACTCAGGAGATCCTATATAAACCACTTGACATAAGAGAAAGAATGGAGATTTAAAGGCAGACAGATTAGGGTTAGATCTTCAGGGGTTTAATATGGGCATGTAGTTCAGTGGATGGGGGTGGATCTTAGTGCTAGAGCATTTGTTCAGCAAGGCCATGGGTTCAACACCATGCCCTTCAACTACAAGCAAACGACTCCTGAGGTGCTGTGTGACCCTAGGTATCACAGAAGCCTGTTTCCTCAATTCTAAAGCAGACTGAAAGTCTTTGTTTTGTGGGCTTGTTTTCTGGAATTAACACAATACCAGTGAATACATGCCCCATATAGTACCTTGCACACAGCAAATGCTGGCACTTACATGTAGATGTTCTCTGAGTTATATCTGATTGAAATGAAACCTCAGTTCCTGGGGAAATTGGGGCTGGGCCTGGACCATTGAATGGGATGTACCTGCCAGCAAGCAGCAGACACTAGACCTTGCCTCCAGACCCCTTCTTGGACCAGGTCACAGCAACCCCATTACTCTGGGGACCCAACTCTTATTTTTAGGAAGAAAAAGAGCTGGCTGCACAGAGGCAGGTCTGAGGCCAGTCTGTCTCTCAGTAGGGTGGATCTCTTCCAGCTTAGCCTCTCTGTGAAGGCTTACAGAGCCCGCCGCTTCTCCCAGCTGCCCCTCCCCTCCCCCACCTGAAGGTCCCTTGAGAAGGCTCTGGGCTGTTTAATGGGGTGGAGCTGTCTTTAATCTGCTCCGTAAATGTTTGCTGGATCCTCATTAGAAACCATAATGTCCTATTAATATGCTGATGAGATTTCATTTGGGGAAGAGTAGCTGGGAGGATATGGGGTGGGGTGACAGGATTCAGCCAGGGTATCCCAGGGGAAGAAGCATAGCTCAGCTCTTGGAGCCTCCCTGTCTTCTTTGGGAAAGTCAGGAAGACCCAGGCTCAGGCCTTATCCTTCCCTTGGCACAGGCCCCCAGGGGTCTGAGTCAGCTACCATGGGGACTGGTACACACAGCTCTCCTCGCCTCACCCATGAATACCACCTGGGGCCCCACCCTGGTGACCAAGGTTAGTCACCAAAGCCTACACACATTCTTCATCTTCTCCTATCTCTGGTGTCTGCACTGATGGTATTGGGGCTAGCATTTGCTTATGCCCCTGCCCCAAGGCATCTGGACTTCACCAAGATACAACACAACACGTTAGGGCAAGGAAATGAGGCACATGACATGGCCAACACCTAGTCAGCCTACAGTAAGCTGTGCCTAGGAGGAAAGGTTCCTGCCATTGCTTTGCTCCCAGCCTTCTGAGGAAGAAAGACAGTCATGGATTTTGACATTAATACAAAAGGGAGGGGCTGTGGGCTCCTGCTCTGGGCTGGGAGTGTGGTTGCAATTGAACAGACATGTGCAGGTGCCACCTCTGCTCCAGCCTTCATGGATACTGTGCTCTTGGCCAGGAGTGCCTCCTTATATCCAGTCTGGGGCAGTTCTGATTCTCCTCAAGGGCAGCTCCCTTGTCATCCTGCCTGGCTCTGACCACTGTCTGTCTGCCCTTGAGGTCTCTCCAGGGTCTAGATTCAGAATGGTTGCCACCTGTGACTTGCTTTCCCGAACAAGACTGTGAGCTTGGGCTGCTAGCTCAAATGGTCACTACCAGGTCATGCCTCTACAAGCCTTCCAGGTGATCCCTATTCCCTCACCTCCTGTCACATGCTTTGCTGATGCTGGCTGCTGGCTCCTTACTCTGGAATTCTCTTCCTGGATTTTCAAAGTCATTCACATTGGGAGCTTTGATTCAGTTAGACTCAACGGACTCAACAGACTGTTGGCATCTGGCCCCATTTGAACAGCTCTGTTCTTAACCGTCCTCCCATGGTCACCCCTGGGAACACTTTACCCTAAGCCTCTCCCATACCTCTTCCTTTGCCCAGCAAGGCTCACCTTCCTAGCTCTTCGGCCTCTGTCCCACCTGGGGCGTTGTGTAAGCCTCCAGTTTGCAGCTTGCTCTTTAACCCAGCCTCCGGTCAGCCATCTTGGCTGGGAACTCCTGGGGCAAATTAGACACCCATGTCTGTGACAAGTGGCAAGAGCCAGTTGTATTCAGACTTCGACTTGACAGTCTGTTGCTGGCGATGTCAGGCAGTTGCTAAGCTCTCTGTCAAGGTGGAAGAGTGCTGTCTTTGTCTTGGAGGTCTTGTGTGGGTTCGAAGAGCCGAACTATAGACAACACTGATATGTAGCATAGGTACTGTGTGCTTACTGTGCCCGCCTGAGTTCCCAGCACAGTGATCATACACTGATCCCAGCCCTCACAGCTTCCAGTGGGTTCTCTCCATGTCTGAATGGAAGCCGCCTGGCCTTCAGGTTCTCCCTTGGGCCCCAGTTCATCTCATTCTGTCTTCAGAATCAGGCTGACCTGGGTTCACTTTTAGATCTACCACCGAACTCAGTTTCTTCCTCTATAAACTGAGCAAGTGAATGGACTGCCACCAGAGTGCCCCTCCAAAAGATTGTCGTCTGGCAGGAATTTCTCTTGACAAGCCCATAGAGCTCCAGTATGGGGCCAGTTTGGCCTGGGACCAGGGGAAGAGTCGACACAAAGGGAGAAGAATGGCTAGGAAAACTGACATGGGTGCCAAGGAGGCCTTGCTAAGGTAAGCCAGATTCACCAAGGTGGCGCCTAAAGGGCTCGGCGAGCTCAGGCATGATGCAGGCAGTGGGCAGTGACAATGGTGCCAATCTGATGGCTAGACACAGAAGCAGCAGTAACATTAACTTGCGGAATACAAGGCCTAGCTGGTGGCACCCTTATCCCTGCGAGTGGGAGTGGGAACGGTACAGGGAGAGACCTGGAGAGTATGCGGGGTGGCAGATGGAGGAGGAGAACTATGAGGAGGGTGGTGCCGGAAAGAACCCAGTTCAGGTAGTTGCAGAGCTGGGAGGAGATCCAGGATCTTATCAATGTCTCAGCACCCTATGTCCCTGGTTCTTTGTCAGCTACGCTGAATTGCTGCCTAGTAGGACTCGGGCTTGTGTGCCTAGACTGCTCAGGGTTGGTTTTCCACTTATTGGCTATGTGACCTTGGAAATGTTACTCCACATCTCTGTGTTGACATTGTCTACCTTGGGGCCATTATGTGGATAAAGCACTTTGCTGTATGTAACGTACTTAGGATAGGGTTGGCCCACAATTGCTACTGTTGGTGCTAGTTCAGCGACTAGCATTACTCCTTTGCCCGTTCTCTCAGATCTGCTTCAGCAGCAGGCTAGGAGGAAGGTCCCTCAGGAAAGGCAGTTAGGCTGGGGGTGGGGCTGCTGGTCCGAAGATGGAGAAGAGCTGCAAAGGTGACATGTTCTGTCTTCCGCCAGCAGCTTCTTTCAAGCTTGTGTCTTCTGCAAGGGGCCCCTGAGCTCTGTAAGTAAGACCAGGAGGCCTCTGTTAAGGACCCGTGCTGGGCTCCGGCCAGGCCTAACATGTGGGACAAGATCACACCCATGGATGGACTGATATGACCTCCTAAGCCTCAGTTTTCTCATCTGAAGATGGGGCTCAGGACAATGGCAGGGCCCGATGCTGCATTTGGGGAGGTCAGAACCCAGGGCTGCTTAATGTAAGATTCTTCTGTGTTCCAGCCCCTAGATGAACAAGAATGTTAGAACAAGAAAAGACCAAAAGGAGCTGAGTCAGGAGGTAGAGCAGGTGCTCCAGGGACCCTCGAGAAGCTATGCCCTGAGTCTCAGTAGCAAGGCCAGTGACCTGAAATCAGGAGTCCAGAAACCCAGGCTTCTCACCCCCCCAGCTGTATCCCAGGCCAGTACCACCACACCCACATTCAATTTGCTGCTAATAAATCAGAGGACCACCGATGTAAAAACGTTTATTGAGTACTTACCGCACACCAGACACTGGGAAAATAGGGTTAAATCCCACAGGCCTTGCCTGCTGGGAGTCGCAGTCTACAGGCTGGACTCTAGGCACAGGCAGGATGAGGCACTGAGTATGTGTGGCTTCAGCTCAGCTCTGGCCCTCATTTGTATAACCCAACCTTCTCTTAGATGCTTAACACTGGCTCCGGCAGAGCCTGGAGCCTCAAAACAGCAGGATCAGGAAGGTCATGCTGAGGTGGAAGGTGCTTCCCCACTCGTGAGTGCCACTCTGCAGTTGAGACGGTGTGTGAATGCTGCATCTTGCCTTGCTTGTTCCGTACTGTGAGGTATCCAGACATGTGCTTACCCAACAGTCAGAAGCATTTAGCTTTGGGACCATGAAAGAGCAGCCATGGGGAACTGATGGGACTGTTTCCCTTCCAGTCCCAGACCTTCTCTGGTGGCCATAGGAGGCCAATTAGCAGAGGAAAAAAAAAACGCTTCCTGCCCGGGCTCTAGCCTACCACTGTGTGTGTCTGCTCAGAACTTAATGGTCATTTGAGCTGTCTCTGGGGACAGAGAATGGGGCTGCCATGGACTGCCTGGCTCCAGGCTGCAGCCTGGGTCTTGAGGGAGGCAAGGAGAGGCGGGGCAAGGTGCCTGCTGCTGCTGCTGCTGCTAGAGAAGCCAGTGACAGCAGGGACTCAGCATACTTAGCCAAGGCCACAGGGCATCTTGTCTACACTTCTGCAAGGCCCGGCTGGTAGTGGGTGAGGTGCAGGCGGCGAGCATGGCAGGCCACCTTAGGGCAGCTTCCTAGTGTAGGTGCTACAGGAGTCATGGCAGGGCACCTTAGGGCAGCTTCCTAGTGTAGGTGCTACAGGAGTCTAGCTGCCTTATCATGCCCTGTGCTCAAAAGGACACAATGTAGCAAAAAGGCTTCATCCACAGCTCTCCAGACTGGAGAAGATACTTCACCAGTACTGGGTTCTGGGGTGACCCTGCTGCTCTTGCAGGCTTGCATTTCTCTCCATTTTTGGGCCTCAGTTTCCTTAGCTGTCAAGTCTGAATTGTGGATACCTACTGAGTCAGTTTGGCTGTATTCTCAGAGAGCTCAGGAAGGCCAGATAGATGAAGTGGGGGACTGGAGCAGAGCGGGGAAGGAGGCAGAGTGTCTGACTTCACCTCTGGAGAGATTATGTCACATCCCTAGAGGGGTCCCCACTGTCAATACCTCTTTCCTAGACTCAAACTTAAGCCCAACCCTGTGCTTGCTAGATGTGTGTGACCTTGGGCACATCACTGAATTCTCCCCCTCTGTGCCTCAGTGAACCAGGCGTTAGGACAAACTTCCAAATTACTCAGGAGCTACTGCGCATAAAAGAGGTCGCCGTTACAGAGCACCTAACTCCACTTAACCATAGACTGAGCTAGAATGAGGGAGCAGGTGCACTCACGTTGGAAAACACCAGCTTAAACTCAGCTGCTGTCAGCCACCAACACACCCTCCCAGCCACCATGAATAATGAACTGGTATTGATCTCCTGCTCGGGAAATTCCCTGCGACCTGTGTTAAAAATACACACAGCTCAGGAGCACACAGCGCCACACAGACTTCCATTAGCTGAGCTCATCTGAAACACCCCATCCCACTTCACCTAGGAGGGAGAGCTCAGGGGACAAGATGTTGGGGAGCCAGGCCAGACAAGGGCCAGTTCTTGTAAAGGAGAAGGTAGCTTCCTTCACTTCCTGTCATCTGTAATATGGAGATGTGATATTACGGAGTGAGTTCTTTCCCCATAGAGGGGGGCTCTAGATTCCAGTGAGTAGGTCCAGCACAGTGCCTGGACAATGAGACACAGTAAACCCAAGTCCAGCTGTCTTGTTACTCCTCCTTGTCTTCTGGGTCATGCCTTGAAGCTGAGGAGAAACATAGAAGGAATCTCAGAGAGATTTTTTTAAAACAATATGAGTCCTATTGAAATATAATCCAAAAACTATATAAAATTCAAACCACATTGTGTCTACTCATTCATCACTTGTCAGCATCTGAATTGTTTTCACAGTTTGGCTGTTATGAACAGTGCTGCTATTAACCTTTATACACACGATTTTTTCCCTGACATATGTTTTTACTTCCCTTGGATTCGCATATACATATACACATACATATACATACAAACAAACACGCTTGTTGGGCCATCAGGTAACTGTATGTTTAAATTTTTGAGGGGGGCCTGTGGTGTGGGTCAGTTGTAGAATGCTTTTCTGGAATGCACGGGCCCTGGGTTTGATTCTCAGCACTGTGAAACAACAATAACAGGAGATATTCTGAGGACGTGCCAAGCTGGCAGCTAAGGCAGCCGCAGCAGTTTACATTTCCACCTATATGTGCAGCAGTTCTAGCTTATTTCCCCACACCCTCGTCACGCTAGTGGGCATGAACTGATACCAGGTTAGGGTTGGGTGTTTATCTGCTGGGTGTAATGGGGCTGGGCCTCTTACCATGTGCTGCTAGGCGATTGCGTATCTTACTTGATAAATATCAATTAAGATGCTTTGCAGTTACTAGATATGTTTGCCATTTTCTTGTTAAGTTCTAAGGCTGAGTCCCCACCCCCAATTTGTGATGTGCAACTGAGTTTTCACTTCCATTTTTAAACATTTATTTACTATGTATGTGTGTGTTTGAGTGTATGTTTGTGCACTGTGTGTGTGTGTGTGTGTGTGTGTGTGTGTGTGCGTGCGTGCGTGCGCGCATGGGTCTGCAGAGGTCAGAAGAGGGCATTGGATCCCCTGGACCTGGAGTTACAGATGGTTGTGAATTGCCATATGGTTGCTGTAAAACCAACCCAGGTCCTCTGGAACATCAACAGGGACTCTTAACTGCTAGGACAGTTCATTTTCTTGATGATAACATTTAAAATGTAAACTTATGAAATTTTAATAAGGTTCAATTCTTCTATCACCAGTGTTTTGTTATCCTGTCTGAGAATTCAGAAGACTCTGATTCTTTGTCATCATCCTCTTGTAGAACTTTCTGCTTTGGATTCTTACATTGATGTGTCTCCAAAACTAGTTCTAACTGTACAAGTCTTGCATTAAATTTGTTGTGACTAATTTATTTTTGTTGTTGATGAAGATGATTTATTTTTTCAGATTGAACATGACTACTATAAAGAAGTATAATGAATTTTTATACATTTGTCTTTTTTCCCACATCCTCGCTAAACTTGCCTGTTAGTTCTGCCAGGTCTTGGAAAAAATAATGTAGGTGGTTGTGACCTGGAGGATTTAAAGAAGTTCCTTTGTGTTCCTAGCTTGTGTAGTGTTCTACCATGCAAACTGTCACGCCTTGACAAAGGCTGTTTGTGTGTTCATTAAAATGATCACATCTTAGTTATCTTTTATTTTGTTAATACAATACTCACTGATTTGAGGGAGTTAAGAAGACCCTGATTTTCTGGGATAAATCCTAATTGGTTATGCTATAGAAACCTTTTGGTCAGTGGGTTTCATTTCTTGTGCTATTTCTGTTTTATAGCAAGGTACTATTAGTCTTGTAGGTTGACTTAGGAGTGTTGTTTACTCTTCTGTTTTTGGAAGGTGTGATGAATTGGTATTACTTTTTCTTGGAATGCTTGATAGAAAATGTCAGTGAAATTTTCTCAGCCCTGGCTTGTTCTGTTGAAATTTTTGGTAGTATGATATCTTTACTTTTTATAGTCTAGTCAAATTCCCATCTTTTATATTGGCTGCATCAATTTCTATTCTTTCTATAAGCTTATCCATTTCATATATTACCTATTATATTAGTATGCAACTGCATATGTTAATCCACATCAATCTGCTTTATTTATGTAAGGGTGATGATCATATCCCCACCTGGATTTATCATTTTAGTGATTTCTTTTTTTAATTAAATTGATTTATTTTACATCCCTACCTCAGTTTCCCCTCCCTCATCTCACCGCATTCCTTCCCTGTACCTCCATTCTGCAACCCCAAGACTATTCCTTCTCTATTTCTGTTCAGAAAAGGGCAGGCCTCCCATAGATATCAATAAAACATAGCATATGTAGTTGTAGTAAGACAAAGCAACTCCCCTTACATTAAGGCTGGCATCGCAATCCAGTGTGAGAAATAGGATCCCAAAGCCTAGTAAAAGAATTAGGGACAGCTCCTTCTCTCACTGCTCAGAGCCCTTCAAGTAGACCAAACTACACAACTGTCATATATATCTAGAAGGCCTACATCAGTCCTATGCAGGCTCCTTGGTTGTTGTTTCAGACTCTGTGAGATCCTATGAGCCCAGGTTAGTTGTTTTTGTGGGTTTTCTTGTGATGTCCTTGACCCCTCTGGCTCCTATGATCCCTCCTCCCTCTCTTTAGCAGGATTCCTGGAGCTCAGCCTACTGTTTGGCTGAGGGTCTCTGCATCTGTTTCCATCAGCTACTGGATGAAGCCTCTCTGATCCGACAATTGGGGTAGGAACCAATCTATGAGTATAACAGAATATCTTTAGGCATTATTATGTTGACTTTTTCGTTTTCTCCATTTGTGTTTGGTTCTGTCCTAGGTCTCTGGACCACACAGCCTCTGGGTCCTGGCACTGCAGGCACTGTCAGGGGTAGGCTCACTCTCCTGGCATGAGTCTTAAGCTGGACTGGTCATTGGTCTGGCCACTCCCACAATCTCTGCACCACCCTTGCCCCAGAATATCCCATGAGCAGGACACACTGTAGGTTGAGAGTTATGGGGCTGTGTTGTTGTCCCAGTCCCTCCACTGGAAGTCTTGCCTGATCACAGATGGCCAGTTCTAACTACTTCTCTGCTATTGCTAGGAGTCTTAGCTGGGGTCATCCTTGTAGATTCCTAGGAGTTCTCCTTGTACCAGGTTTCTACCTGACCCTGAAATGCCTCCCCATTTCCAGTCTTCTCTTTCAGTACTCATCCCCAGCCTCCAACCTGATCCATCATATTCCCATCCCCACCCACCCCCAGTCCACCCACGAGATCTCTTCTATTTCTTCTTCCCAGGGAGATCTTACCATCCTGCTTTGGGTCCTCCTTTTTATCTAGCCTCTTTGGGTCTGTGTATTGTAGCATGGTTATCCTTTACATTATAATTAATATCCACTGGTAAGTGAGTACAAATCATGTTTGTCTTTCTGGGCCTGTGAAACCCAACCAGGATAATTTTTTTCTAGTTCCATCCATTTTCCTTAAAATTTTACGATATCATTGTTTTAAACAGCTGAGTAATACTCCATTGTGTAAATGTACCACATTTTCCTTATCCACTCCTTGGTTGAGGGACATCTAGGTTGTTTCCAGGTTCTGGCTATTATGAATAAAGCTGTTATGAACATAGTTGAGCAAGTGTCCTTGTGGTATGTTGGAGCATCCTTTGGGTATGTGCCCAAGAGTGGTATTGCTGGGTCTTGAAGTATATCTATTCCCAATTTTCTGAGAAACCACCCTATTGATTTCCAAAGTGGCTGTACAAGTAGCACTCCCACAAGCAGTGGAGGAGTGTCTCCCTTGCTCCACATCCTCTCCAGCATGAGCTGTCACTTGTGTTTTTAATCTTAGCCATTCTGAAAGGTGTAAGCTGGAATTTCAGAGTCATTTTGGCTTAACATTTCTCTGGTGGCTAAGGATGCTGAACATTTCTTTAAGGTTTATTTCAGCCAATTGAGATTCTTCTGTTGAGAATTCTGTTTAGATCTGTACCCTACTTTTGAATTGAATTATTTGTGTTTTTTTATGTCTAGTTTCTTGAGTTCTTTCTATATTTTGGAAATCAGCCCTCTGTTGGATATGGGGTTAGTGAAGATCTTTTTTTATTCTGTAGGCTGCTGTTTTTCCTATTGACAGTGTGCTATGCCTTAGAGAAGTCTTTCAGCTTCATGAGGTCCCATTTATTAATTTCTGATCTCAGTGTTGGTGCTACTGGCGTTCTATTCAGGAAGTTGTTTCCTGTGCCAATGCTTTCAATGCTATTTCCCACTTTCTCTTCCATCAGGTTTTATAACTGGATTTATGCTGATATCTTTGATGTACTTGGACTTCAATTTTGTTTAGGTGATAGATATGGATATATTTCCATTTTTCTACATGCCACCAACCAGTTATGCCTGCACCATTTGTTGAAGATGTTTTTTATTTTCCATTGTATAATTTTGGCTTCTTTGTCAAAAGGTGTCCATGGGTGTGTGGATTTACATCTGGGTATTTGATTTGATTCCACTGATCCACCTATCTATTTTTATGTCAATATTAAACTACTTTATTACTATAGCTCTGTAGTAGAGCTTGAAATCAGGGATGGTGATACCTTTGGAAGCTCTTTTATTGCACAGGATAGTTTCAGCTATTCTGTTTTGTTTTTGTTTTTTGATATGAAATTGAGTATCGTTCTTTCGAGGTAAGAATTGTGTTGGAATTTTAATGGGTATTGTGTTGAATCTGTAGATTGCTTTTAGTAAGATGGCCATTTTTACTATATTAATCCTACCAATTCATGAGCCTGGGAGATCTTTCCATCTTCTGATATCTTCTTTAATTTCTTTCTTCAAAGACTTGAAGGTCTTGTCATTCAAGTCTTTTACTTGCTTAGTAAGAGTTATTCCAATATATTATATTATTTGTGGGTATTGTGAAGGGGGTTGTTTCCTTGATTTCTTTCTCAGTCTGCTTTTCATTTGTATATAGGAAGGCTACTGATTTTTTTAAGTTAATCTTGTATCCAGCCACTTTGCTGAAGGTGTTTATCAGCTGTAGGAGTTACCTGGTAGAATTTTGGGGGTCACTTATGCATACTATCATATCATCTTCAAATTATAATACTTCGATGTCTTCCTTCCCAATTTGTATCCCCTTGATTTCCTTTAGTTGTCATATTGCTCTCGCTAGACCTTCAAGTGCTATATTGAATAGATATGGATAGAGTGGACAGCCTTATCTTGTTCCTGATTTTAGTGGAATCGCTTTGAGTTTCTCCTCCACTTAATTTGATGTTGGCTGTTGGCTTGCTGTATGTTGCTTTTATTATGTTTAGGTATGTCCTTTGTATCCCTGATCTCTTAAACACTTTTAATAATGAAGGGCTGTTGGATTTGTCAAAGGCTCTTTCAGCATCTAATGAGGTGATTGTGTTGGTTTTTTTCTTTAAGTTTGTTTATATGGATTATACTGACAGATTTTCTTATGTTGAACCATCCATGCAGCTCTTGGATGAAGCCTGCTTCATCATGGTGGATGATCTTTTTGATGTGTTTTTGAATTTTGTTTGTGAGTATTTTATTGAGTCTTTTTACATCAATGTTCATGAAGGAAATTAGTCTGTAATTCTCTTTCTTTGTTGAGTCTTTGTGTGCTTTGGGTATCAAGAAGACTGTGGCTTCATAAAAAGAATTTGCAATTCTCCTCCTGTTTCTGTCTTGTGGACTAATTTGAAGAGTATTGGTATTAGCTTTTCTTTGACTGTCTGGTAGAATTCTGCACTAAAATTATCTGGCCCTTAGCTTTTTTTGTTGGGAGACTTTTAATGAGCACTTCTATTTCCTTAGGGGTTTTAGGTCAATTTAAATTGTTTATCTGACCTTGATTTAATTTTGGTGCGTGTTATCTATCAAGAAATTTGTTCACTTCTTTTAAATTTTCCAATTTTGTGGCGTACATGTTTTTGAAGTATTATGTAATAATTCTCTGGATTTCCTTAGTGTCTGTTATTATGTTCCTCTTTTAGTTTCTGATTTTTTAATTTGCATATTCTCTTTGCCTTTTAGTTAGTTTAGATAACAGTTTGTCTATCTTGTCAATTCTCTTAAAGAACCAACTCTTTGTTTTATTGATTGTTTGTACTGTTCTCTTTGTTTTTATTTTATTGATTTCAACTCTGAGGTTGATTATTTCCATTTTCAGAATTCCCTGTTTGTGTTTTCTTTATTGCTTCTATTTCCATTTTCAGGTTTTGAACTGTTTCCTTTACCAGTTTTTTTCTTGGCTTTTTGGCAGTCTTTAAGGTATTTATTGATTTTCTCCAAATTTTTTGTGTCATTTCCTCAGTTTCTTTAAGATACTTTTTAAAAAGTTTACTCTTTAAGGACCTCTATCATCTTCATAAAATTATTTTGAAGGCTGTTTTCTTGTGTTTCATCTGAATTTCAATGTTAACATCTTGTTGTCATTGGATAGCAGGGTTCTGGTGATATCCTAATTGCCCTTTCTGTTATTGATTGTATTCTTACACTGGTGTTTATGCATCTGGATTTGGGATGATTATAGGTCTAGGTGTTGATTTCTGCATTTATCTTTGTTGGATGATGTTTTGTTTTTGGTTTCTGTTTCCTCTCTGGTCTTCTGGTCTAAGTGGCCAAGGGTTCTGATGACTAGTCAGTCTTCAGGTCCAGTATGGTGCCTATGCTGAGTTTTTTGGAGCTTTGGGTCCTTATATCTGGCCTGGTAAAGCAGAAGTATTCTTCTGAAGTTGTAGGCCAGTATATGAAGCCCAGAAGAGGGAATGAAGTCTGAGGCTGTTGGGAAGGCTTTAAGGAGTGCATGTGGGAGGTGGGTGTTCCCTGGAGTCCCTAGGACTAACCTGAATTCTGGTAAAGCTGTCCAGACTGTAGCCCAGAATATGAAGCCCAGGAGAAGGCATGCTGTTGGGGGGATATTGGGCTGGTTTTAAAGAGTGTTATTGAGCAGAGGGCAGTATCTTACCTGGGGTCCCTAGGACCAGCCTGGCCTCCAATAAAGTTTCCAGGGCTGTAGGCTGGGGTATGGAGCCCAGAGGAGAGGGTGCAGTCTTTAATAATTTTTTTATGTAGAGTCTCATGAAGCTTGACTCCTGATCATCCTTTCTTTGTGTCCTAAGTGTTATGATTCTATGAAGGTGGTACCATGGGGTTCAAAGCATTTTTCATGTGGCCATTTAGAAGTATCAATATTCTCTATGTAGTACTTAAAATTATTCATTCATTTATTATTTTTATTTCATGTGCATCAGTGTTTACCTGCATGTGGATATGTGCACCACATGTGTGCAGTGCCCAAAGAGGTCAGAAGAGGTCATCAGGTCCATGAAATGTAGCTAAAGTAGTACGGAAAGGCAGCTGAAGAGATGGCCCAGAAGTTAAGAACATTATCTATAGCTCACGGCCATCTGTAAGTCCAGCTACAGCGGATCCAGTTCTGACCTCTGCAGCTTCATGCACACACATGGTGCACATACATACACGCAAGCACACACATGTACTCAAAAATTTTTTAAAAAGAAAATGAAAACTCAGTTACAACAAACTGGGAGAAAATATCTCAAAGGACCCACTCTTACAACTTGACAAGAAAATTGCAAATAGATTTTAAAACAGGAAAGAATCCCCTTTTTGCCTCCTAAGAGTATCCTTTTATTGAAAGCTTCAGATATGGACTAATTAGGTTGAATGATACAGGAGATGTCCCCAACATGACCTATATCAAAAGATGTTGCCTACAGTATTATTGCTCTTATTGGGAAGTCAAAATTGTTTCCTTGCCAGATTTTTGTAAAGATGACTACTCTCTGTCCAGTGCAAATGGCTTGAGGAACTTCTCACTTCTCAGTTGCTTCGCCCTCCCTAGACGCCAATGCTGTGGGATGCTTAAAATACCTAAACAAAGGATAGCCAAGAGGAATATACAAAAATGTACCCACCCACATATCTGAGGACAGACACAGGATGATCATTGTGAGTGTGGAGCTAACCTGGGCTACACAGTGAGACTGTCATAAACAAAGTTTGCATTACTTATCTGCCCCAGAAACAGCAAATTCGGAAAACGGGAGGTAGGAAACTGAAAAGGATCTTAACAGATATTTTTCAAGTAAGATGTTTGCTGTGCTGTGGTGGCGCATGCCTTTAATCCCAGAACTTGGGAGGCAGAGGCAGGTGGATTTCTGTTAGTTCGAAGATAGCCTGGTCTACAAAGTGAGTTCCAGGACAGTCAGGACTGTTACACATAGAAATCTTCTCTCAAAAAACACCACCAACAAATAGATGTTTGGTATTTCCTTGTTTTATTTATTTTTATTTTTATTTTTGACTGGAGAATATCTTATATGATTTCAGTATACAAAGGAGCTGGGTATGGTGGTCCCAGCACTTAGAAGGCAGAGGTAGATGGATTTCTGAGTCCCAGGTCAGTCAGGGCCACACAGTGGCCACACAGTGAGACTTGGTCCTAAATGTTTTATGACCTAATGCATATTCTACCCTTTTCCATGTGCTCTTGAGAGGAGTGTGTCCACAAGAAGCTAACGTTGGGTGGAATGATCTCTCCACATCTGTTGATTTGGAGATGTGGAACTATTTGTTGATGTGGAACTATTAGAATCTTAATAGTTCCATTCAGTATTTTCTTAGTTAGGGTTTCTGCATGTGAACATCATGACTAAAAGCAACTTGGGTAAGAAAATGTTTATGTTGGCTTAAACTTGCTTGTAACAGTCCATCATTGAGCATAGTCAAGGTGGGAACCCAAGCAGGTCAGGAACCTGGAGGCAGGAACTGTAGAGGTCATAGGGGAATGATACTGGCTTACTCCTTATGGTTTGTTCAATCTGCTTGCTTTCTTATACATCCCAGGACCACCAGCCCAAGGGTGGGACCACCAACAATGGGCTAGGCCCTCCCATATCACTCATAAATAAAAAATTGTCCCACAGGCTTTCCCATGAGTCTATCTGGTGTGTGCATTTTCTCAGTGGAGGTGCCCTTTTCACAGATGCCAAACTAGCATAAAATGAAATAGCACAATTATTAAAATGAGATATCAGTTGTTATTCCCCCCTCAATTATTTCAGTGCTTACACCATACAAATTAAGGCTCCTTTTAGGTGTATGTAGATTTATAATTTTATGCCTTCCTTTAAATATAGTATGTCTTTTATAGACAACAGAAGAGTTGAATTTTTTTTTTGAGATGGCATCTTGTTATGTAGCCCAAATTAGACTTCAATTTATGACCTGTCTATCTGTCTCCTAAGTACTGAGGTCACAGGCCTGAATTACCACATGTGTCTTGATCATGTTTTTACCCATTCTGCATTCCACCAATCCCTGCCTTTTGATTGGAGTGTTTAATTAACTGACATTTGCTGCAAACTGAAGCAAATGAAATAAATAGCAGCAGTGAAATCTACTTGCCATTTGTTCTCTGTATCTTTTTGGACCCTTTAGGCTTCCATTGTTGTCTTATTCTACATTAATTACATGTCACACTGTACCCTTTTGATTCTGTTATTTTCTTTATGTATTTTTGAGTTCTTAGTGCTTAGTCTAACAATTAAGGAACATTGTCATGCACTATTATCTCCATCCCTAAACCTTCTCAGCATCTGAAACTTTTGTAACCTATAAATAATCTCTCAATCCATGTGTCAGAATTTCCTTCCTTTTTAAGGCTGAATAATATTTCTTTTGTATATATGACATTTGCATATCCATTCATCTATTGATGGACATGTGGGCTGTTTCTGCTCTTTGCTCTTTGTCATTAATGTTAGTGTGGGAATTGACATACAGTCTCTGCTTTTAATTCTTTTCGATACATACAGCAAAACAGAATTGTCAATCATTTGGCAATTTTGTAAACTTTTTTCATGGTTTACATGGGTTTCTGCTTTTGTTTTTTATAATACTAATCCTCATAAGTATGCAATGGTATCTCATTGTTGTTTAAGTTTCTATTTTTATCAGTGACTGGTGATGTTGAGCACTCTTGAGTGTGCTTATAATCTCTCTCTCATATATATATATGTATATATATATATGTGTGTGTGTGTATTTTGTTTTTTATCAAACTCAGGGCCTTGTTCTACTGGGTTTTGTATCAGCCCTCTTGTATATCTTAGAAAAATATCTACTAAAGATTTTTGCCTCGTTTTTTAAATTGAGTCCCTTTTTAATGGTTAAGTTTTAGAAGTTATATATTCTGGTTATTAATCCTATGTCAGATATGTAATTCGCAAATATTGTATCTTATTTCAGCAACTTGAAAAATATTTCTTCCATTCCCTTGTGTTGAAATGATATTGTTCTTTGATGTATAAAGCTTTCTAATTTAAATAAATTCCCCTTCATTTACATTATATTTTGTTGTGTGCTGATGCAAGAAAATTGTACTTACAATCCAATGACATGAAGATCACTTCTCTATGTATGTGTTCTCTCCCCCCCTCTTTTTGTCCCCATCTCACAAGTCCTACTTCCCCTCCTTAAGATATTTTTATGTATCAATTTCCTTATTTCGAGTGTGAACATTCCATTTCCCAAGTACTATTTTTGAAGAGTCTGTTCTTTACCCATTGAATGGCTTTAATGCTCTTGTCAAAAAACATTTGGTCATATATGTGAGCATTCATATCTATTGTATTCTGTGGTTCTTGATGTATGTCCTTATGCTGTACCCTATTGTTTGGTACTGTGGATTTGTTGTAACTTTTGAAAATATTAAGTTCCAACTGTTCTTTATTTGGGGATGTTTTGGCTATTTAGGGTGACTTAATATTCTATGTGAATTTTAAGTTGCGCTTTTGCATTTCTGCAGAAACAAAACAAAACTCTGCGTTACTGGTATTTTGATAAGGATTGCACCAAATTTGTAGCTCCCTTGAGTAGGATCATCATCTTAACATTGCATCTTCCACTCACTACATGGATGTCCTTCCTTCTTATGTTTCTTCCTAATTTCCCCCAGCAGCATTTTGTAACTTTCAGCTCTTCCATTGCCTTACTTAAGCTTATTACTGAATATTTTATTCTTTTTAATGATGATGTAAATTTGATTGTTCCTTTATTTTGCTTCTCTGATCATTCATTTTGTGTATTGGTTTTGTATCCTACAATTGTGCTAACTGTGCTGAATTTATCATGTCTAATGATCTCTTGTGGAATCCTTAGGGCTTCCTGTATTTAATGTCATGCTGTCTTTGAACAAAGTTAATTTAAATTCTTTTCAATAAGGTGCCCCTTTAATTATTTAGATTTGACTTTTTCAAATTAAATACTAATATGTTTATAGGGGATAGCAGTAAAGAGCAGATACTGCTCTTCCAGAAGTCCTGGGTTCGGTTCTTAGCATCCATATGGCACCCACAAATATATGTAATTCCCTTGCAGGGGATATGACCCTCCTTTCTGGTCTTCTTAGGTGCTGCACACATGTGGTGCACAGGTAGACATGCAGCCAAAACGTCCATTCACGTAAAATAAAGTAAAAATCTGTATATTAACCTTATTTTCTGTTGACCTTGTGACAATTATTAGTTACAAGGGATTCTGTTGAGTCTTTAGAATGTTCTACTGGATGATCCTGTTATATTTTATGTCATCCTTCCTAATCTGGGAACTTCTTAATTATTTTTTTGTCCCGTTTACACTAACTAGACCTGCTAATGTTCGATTGAGTAAGAATGTTGCAAGCAGGCATCCTTGCCTAGTTCCAGATCTTAGTAAGAAATCTAGTTTTTCCCTGTTAGTTTTCATTCTAGCTGTAAGTTGTTTGTTTTTGTAAATTCTCTATCAAAAGTTACTATTATTTTTAATTATCTCTGTGTGAGTGTACATCTGAGTAGCAGTATAAACATATATGTTCAGGTGTCCTCAGAGGCCATAAGAGGACCTTGGAACCTCTGGAGCTGGAGCCACAGGCAGTTGTGAGCTATTCAAAGTGGGTGCTGAAAACCAAACTCAGGTCCTCTGCCAAAGCAGTACCGGTTCTTAACTGTTTTCTTTCCACACCAATTTTTTTTGTAAAAGCCAGTCATTTGGATGAGCAGGCCCAACAGAGACAAGATATGCCCCTGATGCTTCCTCAAGGAGCTCCAAGCAGTAGCAGCTCTCTGGGACCTGGATTTGGTTGGACATCTAGATTTTATCTGCTCCCTCTAGTTGCTTATAGGATATTGGTTTTCTATGTGACCATGGAGCTTAAAAGAAAGACACAGGGAGTAGAACAAATCCAAATCTCCCTGTTTGTACGAAGGGTTCATAGGATGGGCTTTAAAAAAATTCCTGGCCCACACCTCTGGTGGAAGCCTCCTACTCCACCAGAGGTCAGGCCAGCATCCTGAACCCCAGATTGAGATGGTGGAGAATCCAAGAGCAAGGTGTCTTGCTAGACTGTATCAGATAAGTGCTCTTGTCTGCTTCTAAGATAGAACCTTTTTGATGTATCTTTCTGTGGAGCAGAAAACGGTGTCCTCACAAGATGGAAGGACCTGAAGATGTTTCTTTTCAACCTCAAGACATTTTATTAAAGTGCTAATCCAATACATTACGAAAAAAGATTCCTGAGATGGCTAAAAGCCCTTGTTTCCGGAGTTCTGAAAAGACTGATTTTGATCATTTGTGCCAAAGTTCTCACTGCTTTTAAACTAGAGTTTTAGAGATCCTTACTCTACCACTCTTGCTCTGAATGGCTCTTGAATAGGCAGATTATCTGTGAACAAAGCAAAGGAAAAGCTCCAGACAGAAATAATGGCACATAAAAATGATAGAGCTATGAGTGATCAAGACTTGTTTGGGACTAGCAAGAGACATTGCATCACTGGTCCGTATACTGTAAAGACAGTGTATACTACTCAGGGTTCTTTTGTTGCAAATAGTTAAAACTAAACTCAAAGGGACTTTGGGTATTTATAAAAACCTCACTGCATAAATCAGGTCATGAAACTGGTCAGAACACCAGTAGGTCATGCTTGGATCTAGTACTCAAAGGAACAGCAGGGCTCAGCCTCGCCCTGCCCACTTCTCAGGTCTGCCCTTTCTTCTTCTGTTGTCATTCTTGGGTTCTCGTTTTATGCTTGAGCTTACATCCTCAGAGAACTGAATTCGACGAAATACGCTTCGGTTCTTCAACTATTATCTCAAAAGTCTCAGAACAAAGTTTTGCTGAGTCAATCTCTGGACTAATCATCACAAGAAGGGAAACAGAGCAAATCAGTCAGCCAGGCCTTGAGTCATTAATGGGGCTTACTCTTAACTCATTCACAGAGGCTAAATAAGGAAGAAGAGTAGCTCCTTAAGAAAAATGTGGATTATGTTGTCCGAAGCTGTAGAGCAAGTGTGAATCAGGCCAAGTAAACAAGCTCTCCTCCCTGAAGTGGTGGAAGATGATACTAGGAAGTGCCAGCTGTAGAGATGGCCTTTCCAAGCATCATCCCACATCCCAGACAAGCCATTCAAGACAGTTGTTTGAAGATGTACTCTACACAAGGTTCTCTACAAAGCCCTGGCCTATCATCCTGCATGAAGGCTCTAGGCTAGCTTTAGACATTCTCAACCCACAGCATCTTGGTGGTCAATTTACTAAGAGACTATTTAGTCCAAACTTCTGATCTCCAACACTAGAAAAGTGATGTGTCAAGAGAGCTTGGAACCTTGCTACCACCTCAGAAACATGGTGGCAGAGATGAGACATGACCAGGTTAGCTTCTTCCTTTTATGTACATAGATCACATCCAGTCTTCAATCTCTTCCCAGCATAGTCCTATTTCTGCTGGTGTCTTCAACTAATGGCCTTCCAACTCCGGTCCTTTTATGCTATTGGGTACCTCATTACATTGTCTTGTGAACCACTAATAAGCCTTGTACAGGGGTAGCTTTCCCAAAGACATATACAATATGTACAATACAGTATGAGCCAAGGGGTGTTGACAACAGCTCATTGTTGGGACCATGCAAATCCCCCTGATTTCCAGTGAGGGGACAATGCTGTTCTTTCCAGTCCTGCAGCAACCAAGCAGGAAGAGAGGAAGGCACAGAGCAAGAGACCTGTGGCGTCACCCGTGTAACCTGTCCCTGTCTACCCCAAACCTGCCCTCTCTGGGCATCTATCCTTGAGGTTATCTGCCGTGATCTGCCACAGGGGAGCTTTAGCCATCCCTGGCCCTCTCCCTGGGATCACAGCCCCATGGCAACTTTCACCATCTCATCTCACAGCAGTCTTACTGTTACTGTCACCACCACCATTTATTGTCTAGGTCACTGTGGCATCTTCCTCGTTGGTGCCTCTATTTCTTCCTCAGGCTCTCCTATTGCTTGTTGTCTAAACCCAAACCAGGGCAACCTTGTTAAAGCCGAAGTCAGAGCATGGCTCTTCTCTGCTATGAAGCTTTCTATAAGCTACTTCACTAAGAATAAAATCTGACCCTCCAAAGTAAAGAAGTGAGTTAGTAGTAGCACAGTTGCCTAGCATGAGTGAGGGGGTCAATCTCCAGTATCACGAAATCTATTGAATGAAAGAAAATATCCTTAAATCATATAATGGCCTAGAAGAAACCCCCCTTAAATGAATTCCTGTCAAATCTCATCTCATCTCCTGATCTTTTCACTCTCTCTCAAGACCTTTTTGTCAGCATTCCAACTTCCTAGACAGCTGATTATGCTCTCACCTCTGTACTTGAGGTAATTTGCTCGATTGTCCACTCTGTCTACAGTTCTGGCCTCATGGATATCTTCATAAAGTGTTCCTGTACCTACTTCTGGTCTCCTCTTTGGGGAGGATTTCACTGACCACTATCTCAGAGCCTCCTCAGTGGTAAAGCACTGACCTAAGATGTGCAAGACCAAAGATGGCAGTTCTTCTATATGACAACGGAAAATCAAACGATACCACAAAACCAACAAAGCATAGCAAAGCAATCTATAGATGATCCCTGTAATCTTAGCAGGAATCAGGACATGGCGTCAGGAGGATCAAGAGTCCAAAGCCATCTTTGGTTACATAGAGACTTAAAGTTCAGCATGGGTTATAGAATATGCTATTAAAAAATACAAAACCAAAAAAAAGCAAAGTAAAGCAAGCAAACAAACAAAATAGCTTTCCTCCTTTTCCACCTATTCAGTTTTATTCTTAGATCTTCTAATATATTACATATTTCATTGACTTCATTGAACTCTGTGAAGAAGAAATTCTGTTTTTTTAATCTTTATTCCTAGAACTTACAGTAATCTTTAGTATATAACACATATTTTGTTTGTTTGTTGAATGAATATAGCAACTAATTAATGAACATTTAAATTTTGTTTACATTCATTCATACATGTGTAGGTGTACACATACCACAGCAAGTGTGTGGGGTTTAGAGCAGTTCTTTCTATCATGTGGACACTAGGGGTTGAACTCAGGTCATTAGGCTTGACAGCAAGTACCTTTACTTGCTTAGCCATCTTGGTTGTGTAATGAGAATCTTTGAAATGAAGAGCTATGAGTCTTAGATCATCTAATCTAATCATCCACTTTTATTGGACCGGTGAGCAGAGTGAGGTTCAAAGAGAGAAAGAAGTACTTGACCAAAGTTACAGAGATTACAATAGAATTACTAGACTTCTTTTCTTTTGTGACAGGGTTTCTCTGTGTAGCTTTGGAGTTTGTCCTGGAGCTCGCTCTGTAGACCAGGCTGGCTTCGAACTCACAGAGATCTGCCTCCTGAGTGCTAGGATTAAAGGCTTGTGCACCAACACCTGGTTGTGCCACCAATACCCGGCAGAATTGCTAGACTTCCAAGGCTGTTTTGTTTTGCAGTGCTGAGGATTGAACCCAGGTAAGTGTTGTGCCAATGAGCTACACCTCAGCTCCATCTTGACTATTTTCTTAGGGCTTATTTGATCCATTTTGAGCAAAAGGATAGGAGAAGGGCCGTTAGAATGATGGGGACTGTGTGATGGTGGATGACATGCATCAGATGCCTTTGTCTCAGGCATTACTGCAAGTGCCTCATAGTCCTTCACTTTGCTTAGTCTTTGGAGTCAGCATTCTTTTCCTCATGTTACTAACAAGGAAGATGAAATACAGAGATGTGATTTGCTCAAAGTCAAGGACAAACTCCAAGCCTGTAGACAATCCGGAGTTTCTCTCTGATGCTCTGAACAAGCTAGCTCCCCAGAGACCTCAACTGAGGCCCCGAAGGAGCGGCAGGCCTGGAGTGGCTGGACATGGCAGGATCTGCAGGAATGTTGCACACTGTTGCAGTGCCTGGCCCAGGCCTGCAGAGCTGGGCTCAATTTCAAGGTTGGCCTAACATTTTCCCCACCGAGAGTGGATGGTCCAGAGTTGAGCCAAATAGAGTGCCCCCCTTGCCCCTAGGAGGAGAGGGGAGAGGGTTGTAGAGCAGCCTTCCAGAAGGGATAGCGTTGCTGAGTTTCAGTCTAATATCCTGGAGCTATTCCTAGGTAGATTGTGGTCAGTGGACTTATGCTTTTATCAGGCTGCTGGGAGTTTCAATAAAATCTTTATGGCCGGGAAAGTTCTCTTTATGGAAATCAGATTATTGAAGTGCCTGCTGGGGGAGGGCCTCACCAGCTTGCCTTTCTCCCCACTGCCTCCCTCCTTCCCTTCAGGATGGCTTCTCCATCCAGCAACTTCTTTGCCCTCTCCATAGGCCCTGGACTCCTAGGCAAAATTGAGCTCTGCCTACAGAAAGCCAGGGAGCCTTGGCAGGTGGAGGGGTTTTGAGGGTGCACAGTGGGCGCTGACAGCACTGCTGCGGGGCAGGGACTTGCTCATCGCCCTGCCGTCATCCTCTTGAGGAGGCCTGGGCCGAGCCATTTCAGACTCAGCTTTCTTCTGCTCCTGGCTGTCTGTGTCAGCAGCTCCTAAGACCTGGCATTCCTACACAGCTCAGCCTTCCTCACCTTCTCACCATCCACTGGCCAGCTGTCTACAGCGTCTTCCTGTCCCGCATCCCATGAGTGTAGGACTGAGGTAGTGATTTTGCAGCTTGAGGGGTCTTTCTCTGGAGACCCCTGCCCTGTGCTTCTGCCTTGGGAATGGAGGATCAACTGAAGTTGAGGTCCTCCATGTTTTCTACCCAATAAACCACCTACCTGCTCAGGAGGGTCTGACCTAGGAAGTTTTTCCTGTGGCTTTCTGGGAGGTTTTAATTTTGCCAAAAGGAAATTTTGTGCTTTTGCTTGCCCAATTTTTCCCTCTTTTCTAACCACCTCGCCCCAGTGTCTTTTTCCATTGGGTATAGGCAGTTCAGAAGATATCAGAGGGCTGGGTTTGAACTCAGTAGAGTTCTGGTCAAGCATGCACAAGGCCCTGGGTTCTGGGTTCAGTACTGAGAACAAAGCACAAAAGGGCTGGAGAGATAACTTTGTAGTTAAGAGCACCTGCTGTCTTTCAGAGGTCCTAAGTTCTGTTTCCAGAACCTACCTTAGGTGACTCACCACTGCTAGTGGCTTCAGATCCAGCAGAACGATCTAACAGCACATATGTTTGTATGTGTACAGTGTATGAACATGCATGTGTGCACACACAATTAAAAGTGAAATTAATCACTTTTGTTTGAAGAATCTACTCATTTTTGTTTTAGTTCATGTGTACTGGTGTTTTGCCTGCATGTAAATCTGTGTATTACGTGTGTGTCTGGTGCCTATGGAGACTAGAAGAGGGTGTCAGATCCTCTGGACCTGGAATTACAGCTGGATGTGAGCCACCGTGTGGGTACTTGGAATAGATCCCAGGTCTTCTGTAAGAGCAACGAGTGCTCTTAACCACTGAGCCATCTCTCCAGATCCATTTAAAACAAATAAAATCATTGTGTCCTGTGAGGATTGGTTGAAGGAATTGAGAAAGAGAAGTTTGAGGTATTTTAATCCTGGTCCTCAGCCCTTTGTCAGGCTGTCACATAAAGGAAGCCAAGGGACATACATACTTTGTGTGGTCTCAGGTCCAGTAGGAAAATCAGTCCTCTGCTGGTATTTTCACTGTTCCTACACAGTGTCATCCCAATAGCCACCATTGTGGAGTAAGGCTATTGTCACACTTTAAAGATGAGGGAGCAGATCCTAGCTCCCACTAGAAGTGTTCCTTTTCCAAGACAGGCTATCTGCCATAAACTCTGGCACTCTTGGCACCCTACTGCTTCCAGCAAGGGATGGATAACAAGTAGGCAGCACTAGGGTTAGCACATGTGACCTTTTAAGACAATGTTAAAGCTGGTTGTGCTGGTCCATGCCTGTAATCTCAGCATCTCGGGGACATGAGCATCATGAGTGATAGGACAAACTGAACTTCAGAGTGAGATCCTGTAAACCAAATCAACCAAACAGACATCCCCAAAGCGGACCTGCCCACCCAGGGACAGCGGAGCCCTGACTGAGCACATCTTAAAGGTGTTCTCAGTGACTTCCTGGGGCCCCTCCCCCCTTTATCTCTTCTTTTATCAGCTTTGTTCTACACCCTGGCACTTATGTTCATCTGGGGGTGCCCCTTCCCTGCCTCAGTGCACTTGCCTCAGATTGTGGGTATTCCAAGCTGGTTTAGGACCCCTCTACCCAGTCTAGTGTGCATGCCTCGCACTCCCTTCTGTTTTCCATCTAGCCTGCACTTCTGACACAGATAGTGAGTGACTAAAACATTCCTTGGATTCAGAGCTGTTGGAGGATGGATGGACAGGGCCAATTGCTAAGACTTGGTGGGGGCTTTCCATGGTAGAACTGCTTTTAGCATGTTCTATCGACTTACATATTTTGCATATTACATATTATATCAACCTACATATAGCTGAGTCCTTACTGCTCCCAGGTTTTGCAATCACCCTGCTGCTTCTAGTCTTAGTTCCTGTTTCTTGTCTCCCCCCACCCTGCTGTCTTTCTTTCTCCTCCGTGTCTTGGTCTTCATCTGACTTTCTTCTCTTTCTATTTACTTTTTCTCCTTTATTCTCTCGTTATCTTTCTCTGTAGTCTCGCCTTATTTCCACCCCTGCCTCTGGTTTCATCTTTGTCTTCCATCCCTGGACCTCAGCTTTCTCTGTGTGTTTCTTGGGGTCTCCCCCACCCCTTTGGTCTTCTACCCCAGTCCTCCATCTGTTTTGTTTTACTCCCGGTTCCTTATATGCTTCCTCCTCTCGAATTTCCCCTCCTCTCCTTGTCTCAGTCTTTCTCCTCACATGCCCCAGCCTGTCCCTCAGAGCCTCATCCCTCTCTTGCCCTGACTCAGGGCCAGTCCTACTTGACCTTTCTCAACTCCCTAAGAAGGACCCACTGAAGTCCCTGTGTTTCTCCCGTCTCAGGTAGCAGCTTCCGCAGTCACTGGTATTGAGTCGGGGCCCTCCATTTTGGCCTCTAGGAAGGTGAATGAAATCTTAGGTGTGGCAATTTCTCTCCACATCTGAGAAGGTGAGAGCCACAGTTTCTGCTAGGCTTCTCAGAACCCGAAGGATCCAGGCGCCAGCAGAGCCTTTGTTGCTGCTTTGGAAACCAGTCCTTCAAGTTCAGCTCCACCACAATCCCCTGTCCATATGTATTGGTCACTTTGGTCATCCACCTTGGAGAAAAACTCTATTTGCTGGCCTTTAGGGTATGTGGTGAAAACATGACCAAGTGCTGGCGCTGGGCAAGTGTACCGTGTGAGAAGAGGGCTGAGGTGGATGGCGAAGCAATGCCAAGGAGACAAGAGGAGAGGTAGGCTGAGGCAAGCCAAGTAAGTCCTCAGACAACATAGAAGATTCTGCAAGTTTCTAGGCAGAAGAAGAGAGTTGGTGATCTTACTCATAACGTAGACCCCCATGACCTCTGGACTCATTGTGGGTTGTGCCGGAATGAGAGCAGAAGCAGGGAACCCAAAGAGAAGGCTGCTGATGACATATGATGGAGCCTTCCAACCAGGGTGGCAACTGTGGATTCTGAGATACCTGGGTGCTTTCTGGCATGGTTGGGGTACTAAGCTTGGTCTTACACAATTGAACAGGCAGTAGTACTTATCACTGGGGTAGAAAACAGAAGCCACAGGACTGTTTGGAGATGAGCTAGCCATGAGGGAGCAGAGGGCGATTCCTGTCCTAAGCACCCAGAGTCAACAGTCAAGCAGTGGCACGTCCTGATGTGCTGTGGCTGGACCTGGAGCGGTGGGCAGATGAGCCCTGAAGCTGTGACACTCAGAGAGCTGACTCAGAGCCAGAGCTTAGGCAGGGAAGAGGAGAGGGCTCAGTTTGGGTCTTGGGAGATTCCCAGGATGAGTAGAATAGGAGAAAATCTGGTAAGAGTGCTGGACAGGGTGGCCCAGAGATGCAGGAGGTAATCTAGAGAGGTCAGGGCAGTAAAGCTGAGAGAAGAGAGTATTGCTAAAAGAGGGGGTGATAACTGGTGCGATGGTATCATGAAGGCAGTTGTGAGGAGGCGAAACGTGACCTTCTGAGGAGCTGTCAGCACTGGTGGGCTTGGAAGCTGAACTGTACTGGTTGGAAAGGTGGCAATGAGCACATCCCAGTTCCTTTGACCACATTTCTCTGGTCAGGAGTGAAGAGGAGCAGGCATGCTTTCAGTGTCTTCTACTGAGCCGAGGTTCAGGTCTCTGTGTACACATACACACACATACACACACACACACACACACACACACACACACGCACACACGCACACGCTCACATACCCACACCCACCCCTCACCCTATGTAGTGTGTCATTGTGCCCCCATTCCTCACTCATTTTTGCCTCAATAGGATGAATTGTACAGCTCCCCCACCCCTTTCTATCCCAGTTTTAGGCTCAGAAATAAATTGCTCACTGCCCCATTGGTGAAACTTTGTCTGGTCTGGTAAAAACCATGTGTCTGGAGCAGCTGAGTTCCACATTTCATCCAAGGGTGAGCTGGCTGCTGGCTGTCTTGGTGCAGCCTGGGTAGGGGAAGGGCTGGGAGATGGAGGAAAACAGAGCAGAGGCTGCTGTACCGGGTATGAGGAACTGGGGAAGGGAGAAGAAAGGAAAGAAGATGTGGAAATCAGGGAGAGGTCAGGGGATGGAGAAACAAGAATACAGGAAAGCTGAAATGGTTGGACCAGACCCATTTTCTGGAATCACAGGTCTGTGCCGAAATCTCAACTTCACTGAGCCCCACTACCGTGGTGAGTGACTTTCCTCTCTGAGCTTCAGTTTGCCTATCTGTAAAATCCATTTGGTGATCCCTGCCTCACTGGTACTCTTCATCAGGACGAATATTTCTTTCTTATCATCACTCGTGATTCTTACCGAGACACAAATGGTGTGGGGAGAAAGCCAGGTAGCTTCCTAGAGACTTTGCCGGGCTAGAGAAGCAGCCACACTGGGCCCTTAGGTCCTAGACACTCACAGGTGCTATTTGCCTTCCTGTAACTGCTTACAGAGTCAAGGCTAGTCATGGGATGCAGACTAGCCATGGGATGCAGGCTAGCCATGGAATGCAGTAAAGATGCCTTGAACTAGCATCAAAGGATGTCCATCTGGCCTCAGACTTCTCAGCTTTTGAAGCAGCATTGGCTTTGCTCAGAGACAGTCTACAAAAACAAAGGTAGCCCAGCCTCAGAGACCCCACCCACGAGGGTCACTTACGAGGGCAGCACACCAAGGCCCATTCATTTTCAGGCCAGACTCTGGTTAGCCACAAGTACAGCTCTGCACCGACACCTCTGGCCAGCTGCACACCACATGCTGCTTGGCTTTGTGGCTGGTGCGGGGAGAGACTTCTGATGCCCCAGAGGGCAAGCAGGCAGAGGGGCTCACCAGGCCTAAACCTCCAGACTCAGGAGTTTGATTTCAAGGTCAGTCCTGCTTTCAGGTTTCAGATTGGCCTTGCCTAGCTTCCACTGATGACCCTGGAACTTTGTGGTACTGAGGAAACCTCAGTCTATGTATGTCCTTTGTGCCTACCCCCACTGCTGCCCTAATCCATCCTCCTGCCCTGTCAGTGGGGTTCAGTTAAAGATCCACTAGAAAGGAGACAGATGATAGAAAAGAATCCATCACGACCCCGGGGTGGAAGGAAATGGAGAAACGAGACACACGCTTCAGGTTGGGAGGGGTGCCACCTCCACCTGATTGGCAGGACAGGAAATTGGGCCGTGGACCATGTAGAAGGCAAGCCAAAAGGGTGCTGGGGCTCTTTCGGGGGCGGTGGGCCAAGAGGCTGCAGTGGAAGTTGGTCTGGATGTAATCAAGCTTGCTATGACCTCATGGGGAGAAGGGGGAGCCCCAGAACAGAGGGCTCTGGGCCTTACTCTCCCTGATAGGGGAGGGAAAGGAGCCATGTGGAGCAGCTGGTGGGATGAGCGAAAAGTTTGGAGATGGGTGCATGAAAAAACGACAGGGAGCCAGGGGTGCAGCTGAAGGAAACCTGGCATCCTCAGCTGCCTTGGACTCAAAACTTTGGGAGAAGCAGTGTGGGGAGGTTGCTAAGAAGAGCTCCCACCCTGAAAATCTACAAGCTCTGACTACAGCTATTTCATGAATGGATAGGGCAGCAGTATGGTCAAGGCTGCCTGGGTGGGTACTGATTGGTGTTCATCAGGAGCCGTTAGTAGGCCAGGTAGCCACCCAAGGCTTCCCAATATGGGGAGAGTCCCCAAGGCAATGCAGAACAGGTGAACTGCTGCAGCCCAGGTCCCTCTAGCAGCTGGGGAAAGCACCTGAGTGCCATGGGCTGGAGAAAAGAACGAGTCCCTGTTTGGTGGGACTATGCCAGGCTCTCTAGTCTCAGAGCTCTGAAAGCTGCCCTGTGTGGAGAGAGCACCTGGTGTCTAAAGGGGTCCCAGAAACTCCTGGGTGAAAGCTTCAGGGCCATAGCCTTCTTTTGCTCAAAACAAAAAAGTTTTCTTAGCAGCATCTAAGCATGAACTCGAGAAAGGAAGTCGTGAGTGTCTTGCGACTGGAGGCGTGTGACAAAGGCTGTATGGTGAGTCACTCTTTGGAGATTCAAAGAGTAGATTGAATGGCTCCTCAGCTCCATGAACTGGATGGGTCACCTCCATGCAGACAAGGGAACTGACACTCGCATGCGTACCTCTCACACTATGTGTGCTAGAGACGGGTGAGCATGTATGCATGCAACTGCCTCTGCTGTTCTTTCACCATTGTTTCCACAGGCTCCAGAGTGCCACACAATCTCAGCATCTCACCGTGCTGAATATAGCTCACATCTTTAGTAGTACATGGCTATTAAATAGTCACATGACTCTTAACAAACCCATTCATATGACTCCTAATGTTTTCATATGGACTTGATTCATGGAACAGCAATTGATTCCAACTTCATGGGCAATTGGAGGGACTTCCGAAGATAGACATGACTGCCTGTAATTGAGCCTTGCGGGCTGAGTTGAGACACTAAACCCATTAAGGCATGGCTATACCAGTGCAAAATAATACTGTGAAGCACAGATCAGTGTTTCATGGGAGGTACGGTGTGGTAGGCAGACACAAAGGATCATTTCGCAGAAAACTGGAGCTTCTAGCCTTACCTTAAAGAGGCCATACTCCATGTATGGCCCTTATGTCTCATCCATAGATCTTGGTGGTCCTACATGCAGAATCCTACTGTTTTTTAAAGGATTGTAGCTATTTTACTTTGGTCCAGGCCACACCATCACCCTTGCTACAAGTCTATTTACTGTTTCCTCTGTGTTTGCTCTTGCCCTGGGTGACATTTGTTCATTTTGTGACAGTCACTGGGTTTTTGTTGCGAGTTGGGGCCTGCTACTCTTCTCAAAGCTTTCCAAAGCCCCTGGTGCTCTTAGTTCAAGAGCCAAATAAATAGTTTACGCAGCCCTACAGGATCCTGCGGCAGTGCTATGTCCCTGCCTCACTTCCTACCAGTTACCCTTCTCATGGCTCATGGAAATCGTGGCTATGCTGCAAGCAAGACTCTCCAAGTTATGCTCTCTGGCGGCTTTGTTTGCCCTCAGTGTGTGACAGCAGTGGGTGGTGGCACTAGGCAGGTGGGAGCAGTAACAGTCCTCCGAGGCTACAGTCCTCTTGCTGGCCTTGGGTTCAGGACCCCCAGTTCTATAGATGTTATAGCTCTTGTGTATAATGTGTCGGGATTCCTTGGTCCTTGACAGCAGTCAGTGTTAAACTTTGTGTGGGGATAATGAGTCAAGGTTCCTTAGCCCTTAGCTTAGCACCAGCCAGGGTTATAACTCTTGGTCCAAGACATGACTGCCTGTAATTGAGCCTTGCAGGCCGAGTTGACAGTTCTCTGGAACTCCTCTGGTGACCTGGGCCTTCAGTTTCTCTTCTGTCTTGAACTCACAGCAGTCTTCCTGCCTCAGCTTCTCAAACACTGGTATTACAGGCGTGAGTGAGTTTTGTATTTGCACATCACAATACTGTTTGTAGTACTAGTCATGACAATCTCTGCTTAGCCCCCAGGAGAGGTGTTTCCCCTCTGACCTAGGTGGACATGGTTTCTGGATCGGATAGAGTTCACTGAAGGCTGTAACAGCAATAAGTCCGGAAAAGACAGTTTCAAACATCATTGGCTGTGCTTTCAGCAGCTAAGGTAACCAGCTGCAGTCCTTTTGTAGTTTTCTCAAGCTGCCTATGGACTGTTCGAATTGGCTATTGTGGACACAAGGGTGGTAGGACTAGCCGTTTGCCTGATGCTCGTTTTTTGCTTAAGGCATCCAGGGTAACAGGATGAGTCTGTCAACTGCTAATTATGAAGTCAGATCGCTCCATCCTCCAACATATTTGCTTATTTACAGAAAACTGAATATCAGAGGCAGTGCTTACAAACTGGGCCTGGTGTCTCATGCCTGTAATACCAGCGCTTGGAGGCAGAGGCAGGAAGATTGCTGTGAGTTCAAGGACAGCCTGTATTATATAAGGAAAGCTTATCTCAAATCCTTACCTGCTCTTCCCTGTACTTAGATTAAGGATTTAAATATTTTTAAAAGATTTATTTTTTATATTTACATGTATGTGTTGTGTGTGTGTGTGTGTGTGTGTGTGTGCATGCGTGGGGCACACATGCTGTGTGTATAGGTGCCAATGGAGGCCAGAAGAAGGCATCAGATTCCCTGGAGCTGGAGTTGCAGGTGGTTGTTAGCCACCAATGTGTGTGCTGGGAACTGAACTCTTGTCTTTGGCAAGAGCAGCAAGCGCTCTTGACAGGTGAGTCATCTCTCCAGTCCCAACTTAAAGATTTTATTATTGACACTACTAGTCATGTTAAGAGGTTTTTAACAGTGCATAGCACCTGCATGGTTCCCTAGGGGGGGATGCACCCCCATCGGTCTCACTTCTATGCTATCTGGCCTCTCCTTGACCCCACCAAGCACACTCTTTGCCTCTGTGCTTTTGCATTGGCTCGTCTCTTTCACATGAGCATTCTGTATAGAATCCAAGATAAACTCTACTCTTACTTCCTTCTATCTCTGCCCCAAGGTCGCCCTGCTAGAAAGCCTTCCCCCTGCCCACATCATATAAAATATAAATGCTATCAGCCTGTCTCACCAACATTTTCTACCCTCCTTGCCTGGCCTTCCTTTTTCCTTGTCACTTCTAATCATGTGGCACATATTTATTCTGTGGCTTTTCTCACACTATAAAATGAAGTGGGGCTTCTGTGCCCTGCTGTATCCTTAGCCCCAGAAGAGTTCCTGGCATGTAGTATGTGCTAAATAAATACTGACTGGAGCTGGGCAGTAGTGGTGCATGCCTTTAATACCAGCACTCGGGAGGCAGAGGCAGGTGGATCTCTGTGAGTTTGAGGCCAGCCTGGTCTACATAGAAATTTCCAGGACAGGTTCCAAAGGTACACAGAGAAACCCTGTCTCGAACACCACCCCAGGCCCGCAAAAATTTACTGACTGGACACATATAAGAAATCCTGTGAACTCCCATGAGTCCCCAGAACCAGCACTGAGAATCACCTGCCTCTGTCCCAGAAAGTTAAGTTTCCTACTCTCTGATTTGAATAACTGTTCTGTTGGATGCTGGCCTTATCTGGATTCCACTCCTAGAGGCTTCCTTGCTACCTTAGCTGGCTTGTTAGAGACTTCATTTTAAAGCAACTTCTGTCACCTCTCAGAGTCCATTAGCCTTTCTATCAGACTCTCCAATACATGTTTTGTAGAAAGAAAGCAAAAACAAGTTAGGCATAATGGTATATTCCTGGACTCCTTTCTGGAGGCTGAGGCGGGAATATAACACGTTTTTCCCAAGCTCTATGGGGCTGGCTGTCTAGTGGTGGGTCAGATGGCAGGGTGGACTTCAATAACAAGTGATCTGCATGTTCTCAGATTGCTCTGTGCTCCAAAAGGTGCAGTGCTTGACTTAATGATTTGATGTTGCTGTCTTGAAGTCTTTCGCTTGATCTTAGTCAAAAGGCTAAAAAAGCAATGCTGTCTTGAACTTCTTAATAACTTTTGAATGGAACATGAATCCTGCATTTCAACACTGAAAATCACATATCTCTATTCCCAACATGCTTGCAGGCCTACTGGGCATGTCTAAGTCCTCTCCCCGGACCCTGGTATGCTTCAAGTCTTCAATGACTGTTGGCCAGGGCAAGGTGCTCAGGTGGTTGCAGGAGGAATCCTGGCTTTTTCACCAGCACACAGACTTTCCATGGACAGAGACTTTTGTCTTTTCTTTTCATGTCAACTCTCATAGCACCTAGGACTGAGCCTAGCACCTTGTAGGTTCTTAATGAGCAACAGACAGAAGAGCATAATGGCACATACCTGTAATCCTAGCACTTGGGAGGTTGAGGTAGGAGGATTTTAAGTTACACAGCAACCTGGTCTACATAGCAAGAGATTCTGTCTCAAAACAGTGTTGGGGAGCACCTAAATGAATGAATTCGTGGCTCCCTTGAACATACTCAAAGTCTGCTCATTACACAACTCAGCCAAATGGAAGACATCCTTGTTCCCAAGTACATCCTATGCTATGCCTACAACTGGGATGCCCTACTTCTAACATTCATTTCTTCAAACCTGAAGCATTTTTAGGACTCAGGATAAAATGCCATTTTCTCCATGAAGCTTCCTTTAACATCATGCTGGCTGTGCCCTCTGCTTAGGGCTCTCCAGAGTCATTGATACTTCTTTTATGGCAGCTTTACGTTTTTTCTGATGTATTGGAAAGTTCTTAGGATCAAATAGACTCAGGATAAAAATCTTATTTCTACTATTTCTACCACTATGACTTTCAGCCTGTACTCTTCCTTACCTGTGTGATAAATCATACCTATAATTGTCTCTCTCTTGCTGGGCCATAGTATACTATGTAATGCCAATGAACTGCCAGAAATGCCTTGGTTCAGATTTGAGATTCTATTAGTTACTTTTCCCTTGCTGTGATAAAACAACATGACCAGAAGTGACTTATGGGAAAAAGAATTTAACTTGGCTTTCTGTTCCAGAAGGACAAGAGTACATCACAGTGAGGGGCACAGCAGCAAGTGACAGCCATGGTGTCAGGAGCAAGAAGCTGGGAGGTTACAACTGAACCCCAAGCAAGAAGCACAGGGTGAACTGGAAGTAGGACAAGACTAAACACTCTCGAAGCTTCCCACAATTGGTGTACCTCCTGTAGCAAGGCTGCAACTCTGAAACTTCCCCAAACAGCATCACCAACTTGTTACCAAATGTCCAAATGTCTGAGCCTATGGGAAACACTTATGTTGAAGCACCACAAAAACTTTGATGCGTGATGAATTGCAGTTTTTTTTAACTATACATGCAAACTTCTCTGCTTTTAAAGAAATAGAATGGGTTTGGGTTTATTATGAAAAAAGTTAAAATATTTTCCTACTGTCATTTCTCAGCATGTAAAAGTAAAATTAATATATATTTTTGATTCTATTGTGCCAGAATGTTTGATTTTAAAGATGGTTGTTTTTGAGTTGCTGATGTGAGCCTTATAAAATTATTAAGTGAATTTTGGTTTAGGATTAGGACAGGAT
The DNA here is from genome assembly GCF_017639785.1 of Mesocricetus auratus. NCBI lineage: Eukaryota > Metazoa > Chordata > Mammalia > Rodentia > Cricetidae > Mesocricetus > Mesocricetus auratus. The sequence continues at coordinate 46,156,509 of NW_024429188.1, forward strand.
TTCTTTCCAACAACTTCTTAAATGGGTCTGAATACACTTCTGACATTTTGTATTACATATTTACATGAAGCAGTGTTCCCAGCATTAACAATTATAAAATTAAAATATCGATCAACTCTGAAAAATGGTGGAGATGTTCTATATTCTGCAGCATCAGTCAGTCAAGATTGAATGAATTCTTTATGTGAAAATAAACAGAGCGATCTCATTACTATGAAAATTTGCTTTCCTCCTTAATAAATGAGAAAATGATGTGTATCAAATAATTGTTTTTAAAATCCACCTCTTTATGGCTTGTTATCAGTGAATATTTGAGTTGCATACTTATTTCATATATTTATATGCCCAAGGTCACATAAAAATTTCTCAGCTATGAAGGGTTTGCCTGTGGGAAACAGTTTCAAGAAGTCTCATGCTAAATGGTTCTAGGAAAGGGAATGCTTGTGAGATTGGGAAGGCAGAAATTCAGAAGCAGCAGCAGGGAGCCCAAGGCTGGCGGAGGTTCTGTTGAAGAGCACTTGCTAGCTGCTCTCTAGCATGGGGCACAGCAGCCCATCCCACAGCTAGCATAGCTCCTTGGACATTCTTAAGCTTCCACAAGTCCAGAACAGAGAGCATTAGCAACACAGTGGGGCAGAGTGCCAGCCTGTGCTCCAGGCTTGGGGCCACGCGAAACAGATGAAGGGTCCTGTTTGTTCCCACTCATTCCCTCCTCAAGCCCAGATTTTCTTCTGACTGCCAAACCTGCTCACTTATAGCCACTTTAGTCTCCGATGTCAGGTGGAGAGGGGAAAGCCACTACTTTCTATAGGGTTTCCCAGCAGCAGCCAAGGCCGTAGGCATTTTTCTCCTCAAACTATGTTCCTCATTCCATTTTCCTCGTGGTGGCTCACACAGCAGACTCACTACATAATAAACGGCATTTCCCAGTATTGTTCAATTAGGGGTTTCATAGAGGCCAACAGAGAAGCTGCGGGGTCCTTCCCTGGTGTTTGCTGAATGGAAGGGAATTGAATGAAGATTTGCACAGCTGATCCACTGTAGAGGGCAAGGGGATGTGCAGATGGTGTTGGGTGAGGACATAGTGGACATAGTCATTTCTGAGTGGACTGTAATGGCTGATACCAATGATAATAGCAAGGTCTCAGTGAACTCCCCACATATGCACCTGAAACAGGGGGAACAGTATTCTCAGAAAGAGGGTAAGCAGCCTGCCCAAGTTCACAGGCAATGGAATTCCAGCATAGCTGGAACTGATGTCTCTGGTGGGTATCTTATTGTCAGAAGAGCCCCCAAATGTATAAAGGGCAGTTAAGACAAACTCCACTTGGGGTCAAAAGTTGAGAGACTGCAGAGGCTGCAGAGAAACTGTGAGGGCAAAGAGCCTTAGGAAGGCTTCCTGGCAGGATCCTTCAGCCCAATCTTGGACTTGAGAACCAAAGGGGACCAAGTCAAGTTCCCCAAGGCAGAGATCTAGACCTTGTCCTTGATGGGCCCTTCCTTTCATCCTTTCCACCCCATCATCCATCAGCTTCTTAATATTCCTAATTGACCATGCCTTTGTTTTAGGCATCCTTTCTTTGTTATGTCTTTTTATTTTTAAATTTCAATTAGAAACAAGGTTGCTTCACATGTCAATCCCAGCTCCCTCTCCCTCCCCTATTCCCACACCCTCCCACCAAACCCCATCCCCCCCCAATCCCCACTCCTTTCCCCAGGGAGGGTGAGGCCCTCCATGGGGGTGTCCATAGTCTGTCATTTCATCCAGGGCAGGTCCTAGGCCCTCCCCCAAGAACCCAGACTGAGAGAGCACCTCTCATTGTGGGATGGGCACCCAAAGTCCATTTGTGTGCCAGGGATAAATACTGATCTACTACCCCAAAACCTCATAGATTGCTTAGGCCTCCTCACTGACACCCACGTTCAGGGGGTCTGGATCAGTTCCATACTGGATTCTCAGTCATCAGTCTGGGGTTCAAGAGCTCCCCCCTTGTTCAGGTCAGCTGTTTCTGTGGGTTAAACAAGCCCAGTCTTGACCACTATGCTCATCAGTCCTCCCTCTCTGTCACTGGGTTCCTTGAGTTCAGCTCAGTGTTTAGCTGTGGGGCACCCTCTCTTGAAAGATGGAAAGACAGCTTCATGTCTCCTGGGGCTGAGAGACTTCAGAACATACCTATTTACTGCCCATTCTCTCGCACCTGCTTCTTCTTTCTTGGCTTCTTGGCCTCCAGTCTTACCTGTCCAAACCTACACTGGCTTTCAGAGTCATCATTTTCAAACTCAGCTCTGATCATTCCATGCTAGTACTTAAGATCTTACTATATCTCACCATCTGCCAGAGTCCCACGAAATAAAATAATCACAGTAAGACTGAAACATATGAGTTGGACAGTGGTGGCACACTCCCAGCTCTCCGGAGGCAGAGGCAGGTGGATCTCTGTAAGTGCAAGGCCTGCCTGGTCTACAGTGAGTTCCATGCCACCCAAGGCTAGGGAAGACCCTGCCTGAAAATAGACAAACAAAAAGAGTAAAAAATGCTCTAACAAACAAAAAGACTGACCCACTTAGGACCTATAAAACAGCCATTTCCTCTTCTTTTCTTCCTCCTCACCCCTCCCTCCTCCTTCCTCTTCCCCACCCCTTCTTCTGAGACAGGGTCTCATACATCTTGAGCTGGCCTTCAATTTGCTATGTAGCCAAGGGTAACCTTGAATTTCTGATCCTACTGCTTCCACTTTCTGAGTGTTAGGATTACTGGACTGTCACCACGTCTGGTTTATGTGGTGCTGGGGATTGAACCCAGGGCTTCATTCACCCTAGGAGAGTACCCTACCAGCTGAGCTTCATCTCCAGTCATTCTATGGTAATGCTAGTAATGTGAGATTCTGAAGCCCCTGTACTGAAGGCTGAACCCTAACCTCCAAACACAGCATCACCCCACGTACCATTCTCTTATATGTGTAGTCTGTATAGATCTTTGGGTCTTTTCTATGTTTTATTTTACAGCGCTGTGGACGAACTCAAGAATTTTGTACGTGCTAAGCAAATACCCCACCACTGAGTTACACCCCCAGCATTTATGTCTGCCTTATTCTTTGTGCTTTAACATTTTCCTGTAGATCTTGGTTTCATTTTCTCCATTGAGCATTCTACCTCCATTTTTCCCTCCCAGTGTTCATTTCTCTCCTTCTACTTTTCCTTCTTGATACTGTTTGTATTCCCATATCTATGTATAGAGATATATAATTTTTCCTCTCCTCCCCTTCACTGTTTCTGTTTTTCCCCCTGTCTATATTTATGTGTGCTTGACACCTCTTCTTGCATCTAAATCTATTTCTTGGACTCCTGAGATGTTAGTGTCTAATGCCCACCTAAGGCTGGGCTCCAGGACAGCCGACATGGAGCTGGAAGGACAGGGCCTACTGGATCAGGCAGTGTTCTGAGCAGGAGTAGGGGAAGCAGTAGACTGAACTCGACTTCAGGTCCAGAGAATCCCCACAAAGGCAGCTTCAGGAGATTGCAGCCTGCCCTGGGGCTGTAGCCTCATCCTGTCTGCAGCCAACAAAGCAATTGGTGCAGACGGCAGTGGCCCAGATGTAAAACCCAGCTGTTCAAATTAGCCCAAGGCCTGTAAAAAATTAGGCTGGATCTAAAAGAGATCAGGCTGTGGAAAAAGAAAAATGTTAGTTAAAAGAGAAAATTCCTGCTCCCACCTCTGGGTCATAGATCATAGAAGAGAACCCTCAAGTCAGGAGGGACTTCAAGGGGCCATCTGGCTTGGACACATATCAGAACAGGTCAGGCCCCAACCAGTCAAGACAATGGTTGTCTTTGGCTGTTTCCAGAATGTAGGTAAGAGAATTTTCAGTGTTTCCGCCTAATACCTTATTCTTAGAATGAATCCTGCACTGTGGAAAGTTTGAGGTCACATCCAGACAACTGGAGTCACTCATCCTAGGACCCAAATGTGCACTTTGGCCCCCAATCTGTCCCATTCTAAAAAGCCTCCCACTTCTTAACTCTTGGCACATTATTCTTCCAAACAGCCAAAGCTTGGCATCTTCCTGTCTTTTTTTAGTCCCCTGTCAAAGATTCGAGAAGATTCCAAATCTCAAACTACATCTCCACACTGACTTCACACAACAGCCATCCACACTTACCATTCAGGTCCAAGGCATCATCATGTCTGTCTCAAAGATTGTATGCCTCCCTGTGGGTGTCTACGTCTCCACCCATGAATCCTTCACTCAGTTCTCTGAAACAGATGGAAAGAGGCACAAACTCATTCTTTGCATTCTCATCACACCGAACTTCACATTTTAACGGTGGCTGACAAACATTTCTGTGATCTCATTAGCTCCTTCTGCCCCTACTCTGCCCACACTGCCCCTTTGCTATTCCCTGAATATATCAAGCGCATTCCCTTTTCAAGGGACATGACCTCACTCTCTCTTCTGCTCGATGTATTTGACCCCAGGCTTCACGTGATGTTCTCTCACTTAATTCCAGTCTCTTCTCAAAGGTCACCTTCTCCAAAAGGTCTTCTGTGATCACCTTGGCTAAAATAGCTTCCGTCTCACTCCTACTCTATAGCATGTTAGTCTATATCCCACCTTTCTTTACACACACACACACACACACACACACACACACACACACACACACACAGCATCAGTCATTACAAAGTATTGGCTATTCAGGTTGGGTAAAGCCTGACTTCATTCATTTTGTGGTGTTAGGCATAGAAATACATGAATGCAAGGACCCTGAAATGATTTATAAAGTCTTTGAATCCAGCCAGGCAGGAGTGTACCTCAGATACTTAAAACTAACTCTTTTAAATATGATAAAAGGAGAGCATGATGTGGTGTCACATGCTTGTCATCCTAGCATGTGAGAGGCAGAGGCAGGAGGATAAGCAGTTCAAGGCAAGTCTCACCTACTAGGAAGTCTGAGGCTAGTCTGGGTTACCAGAATACCACTGGCAAATAGCCAACAGAAACGAGGAAAACAATGTATGAATGAAACAAAAAGATTGAGATAGAAGTTATACTAAAGAATACTATAGAAATTCTGGAACTTAAATTATAATATTGAAATTTAAAAGTCTGTGAGTCACAGATACTCTTTCCTCTACATAGGGACTACAGGACAGGTGAACAGTGTTTCAGAATTTGAGGCACAAATCTCATGACATTCTAGAGAGAGGCATTTCATTGTCATTAAGAACATAAGATTTGAAGTCAGAAAGACCCGGGATCCAATTCCAGTTCTCTTGTGTGGTTTTGGGCAAGAGATGACCATTTCTAGACTCAGCAGGGGTAGGAATAGTAGTCTGATAAGAGAATAAAATGAAAAGCATATGTAAAGCATTCAGGCCAGTAGTCAGGGCAGATATTATTACAAGTATTATCATGATCTCATCCATCCCTGTCTCCAGTCGGCCCTGCATTCCAACCATTCTCCAGAGCTCTGGTTCAGACTCATTGAAAGATCCCATCCTTCCACGGTGGAAAGCACCCCAGTTTCAGACTAGCTCCACCACATAGAAATGTTGCTATGTACAGAACAAGAAGGCAACAACTTTTCCTGTGCCGAAGGAGATCCAGATTGGAGACACAGCCTCCACAGTTGTGTGCCTAGAGACAGAATGGTTCAAAGATACAAATGATATCAGCACCTTCAAATACCATCCTTTCACAGAAACACTAAAAAATGAAGGAAACATCTGCAGCAACTTTTTCACAACTCTGGCAAGCAGATAAAATTATACAACATCCACGCAAACCCTGAATGGAGAAAAGGACTACTTGAAAGCGCTCCTGGCATTCGAGGAAATCTCTGTCAAAACACTGGTTAAATAAAGGAACTGAGACTTTGGTGACCACATGTGACAAAAATAGTCTTTAAAAAGATAATGTGCACAAGTCTCCAGACACATGGATGACTGCAGCCTCTAAACAGCCAAGAGAAGAAAATCAGGAGGGAAGGAGACAGTGTGCTCTTCAGAGTTCTAATATTAGGAAATCCAAGTAAGTGTCCAGATCCTAACAAAATGGTAAAGTATACAGAGAAATTACAAAGTGTGGCCCAGCCAAAGGAAAAAAAGCAAGAAAACTCGGACATCAGATTCCCTAGCAAAGACATTAAATCAACTCTACTAAATATGCTCAAAGAACTAAAGGAAATAAATGCATGAACAAAATTAGAACACCAGTAAAGAAATGGAAATTGTAAAAAGAAGCAAAACTCAAACAGTATAATAATTGATATTAAAATTCAGTAGAGGAATCACAATAACAAGTTTAAGAAAGCAGAAGAAATAATTAATGAAATTTAATATAGGACTATCAAAATTGTTTCATTTGAGGGTGTTCACATGCAGTAGAATGAAATTAGAGCCATATCTATCAATCCCCCTGCACAAACATTACATCCATGTGGATCAAAGATCTCAATCTGAAACCCCAAACACCAAAACTCCTAGAAGAAAATAAAGGCATTGCCTTATATAATATAGGTGAAAGGACTTTCTGAACAGGACACAATTTCCTCAGGAATTGGGGCCAACAATTGACAAGTGAGATCCCATAAAACTAAAAAGGTTCTGCACAGCTGAGGAAGCAGCCAATCTAGTAAAGACAACCCCTCCCCCCAGAATGAAAGAGAATTTTTGTCAACTACACATTTGATAAAGGATTAATATCCAGAATATACAACGAACTAAAAAAGAAACAGTCAAGGAAACAAATGACACAATTTAAAAATGGTCCATAGATCTAAACAGAGAGTTTTCATCATCCTTAGCAATTAGGGAAATACAAACACAAATTACAACATTGAGATTTCATCTCACCCCAATCAGGATAACTAAGATCACCAAAAACCTGACAACAAAAGCTGGAGAAGATGAAAGAGGAACCCCTATTCACTGTTAGTGGGTTTGCAATTTGGTGCAGCTACGCTGGAAATCAGCACAGAGAATTCTCAAAAACTAAAACTAAATCTACCATATGGCCCAGCTATACCTATCCTTGACAAAAAAGGACTTGACATCATACCCCATAGATACTTGCTCAGCCATGTTCATTGCTGCCCTACTCACAATAACTTGGGAATAGAAACAAACTAAATGCCCTTCAACAAGTGAATGGATAATGAAAATGTACTACATATATGCTATGGAATATTATTTAACTGTAAAGAAAGATGAAATCATGAACTTTGCAGGTGAGTGGATGATCCTAGAAAATGTGTTGGGTGAGGTAACTCAGACCCAGAAACCAGGAAAGTAAAAGGAGGGAATAGTAAATAGAGGGAATATTAGGAGAATACCAGGATATGGATGATATGGAGTGAAAAACAAAATATTGGGGAGAAGGCTCCACCTGGAAAGAAGGGAAAGAGGTCAATATAGACAAAGGAGGAAGGAGGTGTTATTTGACAAACATGCAAATAATAATATTATTTTATATTTAGCACATATATGGAAGTTGCATACATATATGCACACAAATATGAAAATTAAGTCACCCGGGCTACAAATGCTCCACACAAGAACCACAGACTAACAAAAGGCATGAGAAACCTTCCGAGTGGTTGGCCAGGAGAGTCTAAGTGAACCCCAAGACAATAAAATTATCTGTGAAGCCCTTGTTTGCCTCTCAGGACTTGAAGGTAGGTCTCTATTGCTGAAGACACTACATACTTAGCATGCAGATGACTCAAGCTAGATGTGACCTGGAAGCCACTTTCCTGTGATCTAGATTCCATGGATCCATAAAATTCTAAACAAGCTGCCAAGGGAGGGAAACAATTAAACAATCCTATGTGACTGCAACATCTATGAAGTACAGCAATTACCAGCATGGCAAGATATATGTAAAGGTGCAATAAGTGCCACTCACATGTGTGTGGCAACCAACAGCTGTCTAGTTTGACTTAAGGCCCACTTAACAGGAGGGAAATTATGCCTGTTCCTGGAAAACTAGCCAACTTCCCAGGGCTAGTCATGTAACAGATCTAAGAAAAGAATCTACTGAGGATGTGGTGAAAGGGGAACACTCCTCCATTGCTGGTTCAGCCACTTTGGAAATCAGTATGGAGATTCCTCAGAAAAATGGGAATAAACCTACCACAAGACCCAGCAATTCCACTCTTAGGCATATACCCAAAAGATGCCCATTCATACAACAAGGATGTCTGTTCCACTATGTTCATAGCAGCATTATTTGTAATAGCCAGAACTTGGAAGCAACCTAGATGTCCCTCAACTGAGGAGTGGATAGAGAAAATGTGGTACATTTACACAATGGAGTACTATTCATCAGAAAAAAAAAACAATGGAATCCTGAGATTTGCAGGCAAATGGATGACACTAGAAGAAACCATCCTGAGTGAGGTAATGCAGTCACAAAAGAGACACATGGCATGTACTCTCTCATATATGGATTTTAGACATAGATCTGGGGAGTGCCAGCCTACAATCCCATGGCCAGAGAGTCTGGGAAACAGAAACTTCATTCAGTGGCTGATGGAAGAAGAGGCAGACTCCCACAGCTAAGTACTGAGCTGAACTCAAGAAAGCCAGTAACAGAGAGGGAGGACTGATGACCAAAGGGATTAAGACTGGGCTGGTTTAACCCCAGAAACAGCTAACCTGACAAGGGTTAACTCTTGAATCCCAGGCTGATGCCTGGGAATCCAACATGGGACTGATCATGACCCCCTGAATCTGGGTGTCAGTGAGGAGGCCTAGGTAATCTATTAAGCCTTGGGCAGTAGATCAGTATTCATCCTGAGTATACACATGGACTTGGACTCCCATCCAACAATGTGAGATGAAATCTCACCCTGAACTCTTGGGGGGAGGGTCTAGGCCCTGCCCTGGATGAAATGACAGTCTATGGACACCCCCATGGAGGGCCTCATCCTCCCTGGGGAAATGAGGGGATAATGGGGGAGTTGGGGGGAGGGCACGGGAGGAGGGGAGGGAAAGGGAGAGGGACCTGGAACTGACTTGTGAACTAACAGTGTTTCTAATCTAAATTTAAACTTAAAAATAAAAAAAGAAAAGAATCTACTACTGCCATTACAATAGATCATCGTAATTCTTACTACTGTCTATGTCTTGTCCTTACACCCACAGAGAAGCGTAGCTACCATCCCTCATCAAAGATGCCTTGCTGTACAGCAAATGGAGATCATCACAGAAAACCACGACTGGACACAACAGATCGTGGGGAGTCCAGCCCTAACGGACACATCTACATCACAGCTCCTGCATCTATGGCTCAGGGAACTTCATGGAAGGGTGGGCAGAAAGATTGTAAGAGCCAGAATGCCAGAAAATCCACTGTGAAAAGTCTCTCATAGAAATGGCTACATGAAAATGACCGGGACAGTGGCAATATTAGTGGACATGTTAACAGGAAAGGGAGAAATTTTTCGGGGTTCCTTCCTTATGAAAAGAACTATAGGCAATTAATGACTACTGGGAGAAGGAGAATTAGCCTTTCTCAGGGATGAGCCCTCTTCTTGTTTGTTCAATGAAGAACGATCAGTCCTGAAACCATAAAATACGCACAAACAACAAAAACAGACTCAGTAGACTGTATTTATATATATTTGTGTACATGTATATACACATGTAGAGACACACATGCACATATGTAACAATAATAAAGAAAAAGAGGGTATCAACTTGAAAGAAGGGGGAGACATTGGGAAGGCTTGAGGGAGGGAAGCTGGAAGGGTTGAAGGGAGGAAAGGGAGTAGGCAAAGTTATGTAATTCTATTTCAATTACATATTAAAAAGAAATTCTTAGGAAATCTATAAAAACCATATTATAACTAATAACTGAGTATATAAAATAAAAAGAAAAGCTATTTCTGAAATTTGTATGGAGTCCTAAGTAATCTCCAATAGCCAAAAGGTTCTTCTTAGCCAGACTGGGAAGCTGCCTCTGAAGCCCAAAGATTACTGCAGCTTCTGGATTTGGGAAATGTGAGTTCCAGTCTGGCTAAGGGCTCCAGGTTTCTAGCCACTGTCACCACCCCTCTCCCTGCCCTGCACCCAAGTTTATTGTCTATTCACTGTGACCTGTGGATCTCTTTTCACACATTCTAGTTCAACACTGGCAGCAGACTTATCTTGAGGCTGAGTTATCTATCATGTCATACTTTTATGAAGAAAAAAAGGAGATAGCCTCAGACAGATTTGGAGAGACAAGCTGGATCAAAGATGGCCAGGGAATGGGCATGGACAGGGTCACTTCTGTGTTCCTTACACATCCCAAAGACCACAGTCATAGAGTAAGGAGAACATCGTAGCCAGAAGGGCTCTTGGTTATCAAAATCCACTCAGTTTTATAGATTAGACATTGATGTCTGGAGAATGCTTCAAGTATGTAACAGCTGAACTACTGTATCATAGGACCACTGGGATGCAATACATCTCTACTGTGCTCGGCCATTTTAGAACATGATCCTTGGAGCAAAACAGTAACCATGTTTATCAGGTAAGCTGTGCCTGCTTACAAGTGTCCATCATGACTGAGCTTATTGACTACTGACATTCCCTCATTAAGGAGGGGTGAGGTAAATCATTAAACCCTCCTTTGAAATTTCCAGCTATCTCGATGCTATTCTGACCTAATCACATGTGGTTTCAGGGTCTAGAGAGATATGGGGTATATAGGTTAGAAATATCTTAACAGTAGAAGACTCCCATCTATGCAGCTATGAGGAAGCCATCCTCCATACTAGATGAAGACTTTGCAGTGTGACTACTCTGGGGTTACTTATGCTTATACTTACCCACAATCTGATCTATAAGACCAATATGCTCATTTCTTCCCCAAAGTGAACTTTGGTGGAATCATGCTTTGGTTTATCATTGGGACCTTATGAGGTGTGGGTAGACATTGTTTATATCTCTTCAGGGAAAGATGCTTTTTTGTGATAGCAACCTTCACATCAAATCCTTAGTCTAATACAGACATACTTTCCACAACATTCTTAGATTGCTAATCACTGTCACAGAATGTTCTATCCCTCTGGAGGCAGACCTATATTTCTGTCATTCTAAAAACAAGTAGGCTTATTGGAAAGGGCCTGCCACTTCTTGTTCAACAGACCTTGAGTTACCATGACAAAGTCCATCCCACAGTATCCATACAGAGAGACTTGTGGAAGTCTAGCCTCCCATCAGCCCTCATGCTACTCTCTCCCTCTTCTGAGAACCTCTTCTTTATTGTCTGTGGCTGAAGGTTTGTCCCACTAAAGAAGCAGAGTCTCCATTGCCAAGAGCTGGATCATTATACACTTCCCAAGCACCACTACCTTCCAAATGACACTGAAAATGGCTTTTCTTCCAAAGCCCCCTTCTGGTCAGACACCAGATACGGAAAACTTTCAGGGTTCTTTGGGAGCGTTTGAACAGTTTTCATCTCGGGTGACCTAAATTCAATCTGAACTTATAGCCTCACATTGAGGATGGTGAAAAAGATGTTCCAGAAGCTCTGGGGCTCTGGAAATTATCAGTCCTTCCAGAATCATCTTTGCTTGGAGAAGGTCCCCTCTCTACTCACCTCCTGCCCCATCTATGAAAACCTGAGATCCTGTTGTTCCATTCCATTGTTGTTAATAACAACCACCAAACACTGTCTATTTTAAATCCCTCTCCCCTGTCACATGTGAGAAAACTGAGGTCCCTACAGGAACTATACTGCTGAGAAGCCTGACGGTGTCTGCTTCTCTCACTACTGACCTTCCCCAGAGTTCAGGGCCTCACATCTTTGCACACTCTGGACACTCCTGTCACCTGACTCTGACATATCTAGCTTGGGGAAATCCTGCGAAAGTGGAAATCCTTGAACCCAGGAGGACTCAACCATTGGCAGACTTAACGGTGCTTGCCATCATTTTCATGCCATACATATTTTTCTGTCCACTTGCCTAACTCTAACCGGTTAATCTGCTTTGGCCTCTGTGAAGTTGACACTAGTACCAATAGGCACCCAGGATCCACCCCAGCTCAGTCCATCCTGTCCAAGTCCTGACAGTTCCTGCCCTACTGATGCCATGTCTGCCTTTGTAGCTGAAGTGTTGGGGCAGAAGAAAGACAACAGACTTTGTGCCCAGTCCACCCCTCCTTCCTTATTCCGTCTTCTCTCCTCCATCTCCCTCCTCTGCTCGTGGAACTTGCTTATAAATCCTAAAAAACCAAAACCCCCATAAATTCTCAATTCATTCTGCAGATATTTCCTGTGTTGGGGTTTTCAGCAGCATCTGCTGGTTTGAAGTTCCCTCTTTATTTGTCCTGGGGGCACCATTACTCTCAACTTTAGCAGTTTTCCTGCTCTGTAGTCCTGCCAGACTCCATTGGAGGAAGAGAAAATTGGTGAAAGAATAATTATTATTATTGTTATAAATATATATATTTCATTTTGGTTTCCCCCCCAACCCTGATGAGAATCCCAGATAGGAGCTGGCAAAGGGTTGGCTTCTTCACGGGCCTCAGGGCAGTGTACTTGGTCTGTCTGATTCCAGCATTTGGCCCTCTTGAGAGAGGCTAGACCATTGCCTGCAACTTTGCCCAACTCTACCTAGTTCTCCAGCAGTTTTACTCACACCAAACCCTCCTGGATCAAGTTCTCAAGCCTCCAGGAAGTATTCTTATGGGAAAGAAAAGGCACTTACTGCCTATGAAGTACTTTCAAATGCTTGGGTTTGATGATATCTTGTATCCTCATAAGGATATTTCATTCTGACACACAGAGGAGGAGATTGGGGCTAGGAGAAGTGAGGTTAGTGGTCCATAGTGATCCAACAAAGTAGAAGAACTGGGAATCAAATACCAGGCCTTGTGCGTGTAGGTCAAGTGCCCTGTCACTCAACCACATCCAAAGTCCAAGAACTAAGATTTAAATTCAGATGTGTCTGGCTCCAAATCAGTCCTCAGTCCACTTGGCTGTACTCTTCAGTATCTTATACCTGAAACCAAATCTCTTAGGCTTGCTTTTCTGGATTCCACTCCACTACATGAATTCTCAGAATTTTAAGGGCTTAAACATCCATTTGTTTACTGCAAAAGGGAAAACTGAACCAGAGAGGGCAGGCAGGCGGCTGATGACATATTCCTGTGTTCTTCATGAACTGCAAGGCCATGAAAGACAAGATCTATCCCTTTCCTTCCATTTATCCTTGCCACGTGAGTATACACACACACACACACACACACACACACACACACACATGAACACAGCATTTTGCATAGTATTCAATGCATGTAAACAAAACTCATTACTTGTTAAGGGACAGTAAGGTGATAGTCATTCTGACTGTTCCAGTAAGTCTTTGAGGCCACAGGTAGTCGTTGTCAAATGAACACTAAATATTAGGGACTATACTGAATATCTCACATGGATACTCCCACTTAATGTTCATATTAACAATATGTGGTTTCTTCACTGTACTAATGACCAAACACATGGATAAAAAGCTGAGAAACTTGCTCAAAGTCAAGAAACTAGTGAGGGACTAAGCCAGGTTGATTTGATCTAAAGTTTGTCTTTGTCCTTCTGGAAAAACCTTTATCTACAGATAATTTATGCTGGGGGAAATCCCACTGAAAATCAACCAGTATCTATTGTCATAAAAGGTTTTAAAGATTATTTGAATTTATTATAAAAGCAGAACCAAAATTATGACAAATTCAGGCTAAAAGTGGAGCTCTGTCCAGTTATTAGGGGAAAGAAAAACAAATGAATCAAAAATTAGTTGCTTTTTTATGTGATTTTTATGACAAACTGTGTAATGCCATGGCATAACAGTCTTTGCTTTTCATAGCACAATCATAAAAAGACCATTTTATTAAAAATTCAAGAGCTTTGGTTTTCCCCAGGATATCTCTTAATAACGGGAGTGTCAACTCATTATTTTTGAAGTCTTTATCTTGTTATCATGCTCGTCGACTTGCTCTTGTTTGGCTGTTAAATGTTACCTGGCTTTGCTGAGATGCCAGAGGTTTTCCAATATCACTCACATTGATTTCATGAATGCAAGAATCTTCTTTAATATTTGCAGTTTTACTTTGCTAACTGATTGAATTTATACTTGCACTTTTCTCTTTGATGTTTATAATACTCAATAATCAGAGAAGACTGGAATAGCTGTTAGGGTCAATCTGGGAGTGATGCCAGACTAATTCTATAATTAGTGAATTTACTAGAGAATATCTTAATGGTATCTGGCTGTTCTACCCAACCTATGACTGCAGGGACTCACAAAATGAACACTTGGATAATCAGGACCTCTTTGCACTACTTCAGTAAGCCCTAGACAGTTAACAAGTAATAATCAATAGGTCCACTGACTAAAGAAGCATTGCTTTTCAGTTTCACAGTTGTACTACCTATGTTGTGTTATGTGAGTTTTTGCCACTACATCTCATAAGCCTTGGCACCATCTTCTCTGCAAAATGAGAACATGGTAGTTGTATTAATTACTTTTGCATTGCTGTGATAAAATATCAGGCGGAAACAATTTGAGGGGGGAAGGTGAATAATTTGGTTCATGTTTTCAAAGAATTTTGGTCCATCATGGTGCATAATGAATAGTAGAGAATCTCAGTCCATGGGGGCAGGAGCTTTTCACATCATGGCTGACCAAAAGAAAGTGAGGCTGGAACCAGAGGTCAGGTATAACCTTCAAAAACCTGTTCCTAGTGACCCATTTATATCAGTTGAGGCTCACCTCCAAAATTTTTCATTTTCCATAATTATTGTTAGCCAGATGGAAAATAAGATTTCAAACATGTGAGCCAATGGAGGGCATTTCAGACTCAAAACCTAACAGCAATATTTTAGCATCCACACTTTTACTTCAAATGAGTTACTTAGAGCGTGTTCTATCCATCTTCCTTGGTATTGATGGGTTTTAGGATGAGCACACAACCCAGTCTTGGCCAGTGAAACATGAAGGGGAGTCTCCCTGGTGGTCTTCGTGGAGGAGCTCTTCTTTTTGATGGTTACAGAGTTTCTGTCCTTCTCCAGGTGATGCTAGCATCTGATGATGGTGCTTGACCTTGTCGCAGCCCCAGGAAGGCATCAGGGGAACCAGCCTATGATAATGTTTTGCTGAAGATGGCAGAACAGAGAGATCTGAGTGGTTGATTTTGCCATTCCTGAGCTCACACTACTTTGAGAATCCTGCTATCTGAGTTAATGAATTCTCTAACTGGCTAGGCCAGTTAAAGTTATAGTTTCTATCAATCACTTCAGCTCAAACCATCCCAAATGGACACAAGAACCTATCTCACACACCTTAGAATAATATAAGACAATTCATGTTTAGGGGCTTAGTATTCAATACACATTATCTTCAAATACTTAGACATTCAACTGTGTTCTCTTGTTTGTTTACATTCTGACTCCTTCCTAGAAGAGGGACACATAAAGGTATATCTGTCTGTCTATACATTCTCATGGCTATTATTTTTCTGATCTTGGGCTATAGGGAGAGAGAGAAGACAATGATCCTACGCTAGAACACTCAAGGGTTGACATTTTTCTGATGAATTGCATGGGTTGAACACAGGGTCTTATTATGTAGCCTTAGCATGTCCTAGAACTCATTATGTAGTACAGACTGGCCTTGAACTTAAAATCTTTTCATCTCAGCCATCTAAGTGTTGGGATTACATGGCCCAGTGCCCTTATAAGAACTTTCAGAGTTTTCTAAACAGGGATCACAAGGAAGAGTTTGCAGAACCAGAATATTTCCATATAGAGGAGTCAGCTGAGGCTAAAGAGGAGTTCTTTCTCATGTCCCCATCTCAGGGAATGGCATCTCCATCCATTAATAAGTCATGTCATCTTTCTTTGATACTGCCTTTTCTCATCAGCCACCCCCCATTAACAATATGACACCAAGCCTTGTTAGGAGGACTCAATGAAGATGAATTAGTAATGTTTGGGAATCAGCATTCAGTAGATGCCCAATACATATTAAATGCTCAATAGGTGGTAGCTGCTATCATTTTCATGAAACATACCAACCCTGGGATTGGTGCCAAGCTATTCCCATAGCTTCCTTGAGCATAGCAGTACTGGCTGACATTTTCATAAGGAAAATGAACAAGAAAGAGATAAGGGAATAATGCAATTGACAACATTACAGACAACCTACAAACAATCCACTCGAGTCAGTTCCATGTAATCCTAGTGAAAGAGAGACACTTCAAAGCCTGTCTCATGAAATGTGATCCTGCATCATGTCCTGATACAACTCTAGAGATACCTTTATCTGTGTTTCCTTTTCAGCCTCTGTCCATTTAGCCTTGAGGTTTCCTGAACCCAGATGCTTGGGCCACTATTTCACTAGAAAATACATAGCAACTCCTCACCCTTTTATTTCCTAACCCCAGTAGCTCTCTGGTCAGTGAGACAGAGATAGCTCATGACTAGTTTGATGGCGACACAATGATTGAAGTCTTTCTGTCTTCTAGAAGAAGGAGACCTGTAGAAGCATAGGATAGCAAGCAGCCTTGCTGGATAGATGGTGTTGTTGCCCAATCCAGATAACCTCTCAACTTATTCCTATGTTCAGTGAGTACTGTTGGTAGTGGCAAGAATTCAAAGTCTTGCCCTTGGCTGATGGGAGCCACCAAATTCAGAGTTGTACAGGAGAGTACATTTCCTCCGCCATGATTGAATGGCTCCATGGTGTGAGACTCCATGTGCATTCTGGATCATGTTAAGGCAAAATGATCAGTGATAATACCCTTTGTTGCTTCAAAGACTTTTCCAGAGGGTCATGCCCTTGATAACTCACATATTCTAACCACGTCCTACTTCCAATGGCAGTGAACTAAGGCGCTCATTCACAACTTGGAACTTGAGCCCTGAATTTTATCCCAAACAGAAGGATTTCTTGGAAAAATAAACAGGTTTCAAATCTGTTCAGAAGCTGACCCTAATCATACAATATCCCTTGGTGTGCACAGTCGGCAGGCAGGAGGGAAGCCCTTTCCTCAAAACCTTTTACAGGATCCTGGCTTCTCACAGCTGTGTAACTTTCTCCAGGAAAAGGTACCCAAGATCTGACTCTCTCCTAGGGACAGCCAATCACGGCCATGGAGGAAGTACATTTCTGAGTCACGAAGAAGGAAAATGTTAGAAGTAGCTGGAGTCTCCCAAGAAGTGATTTTTGAGCCTTAAGCCAACTTCATCTGGGTCCTACACACATATCTGATAAATAAATATTGACTTAAGTGGTGATGATCTGGTAGAATAGTCAAAAACAGATTTAATTCAACAAAAATGGGCCATTCCACTTCACTCCAACTTTCTTAGCCTGTGACATCCCTATGGTCTGGTCAGGACAAACCAGGGCCATCATCAGTCTCTTGCACCTTCCAGCCACCTGACAATCTGCACTCTCACTCAGTGGCATATTGCACAACATTAGCATTCAACAATGGTCTGTTGGCATTGCAATTGACATCTAGATTAGTTCCAAGAAAGGATTTCTTGGCATTAACAGGAAAGTGTTCTGCATTACGTAGAGTGATTGGTTAATGTCATATTTCAAATAATGAATAAGTGTGCAATTCACTGCCTCTCTCTCCTTACAAGGGTTAGTGGCTTGATTCACAAAATCAATCAGTAAAGTAGTGTTGTTAAAGAAAAGGTGCCTGTATTCCTTCAAGGGATGTCTTTGGAAAGCTTTGTTCCTTCCGTTTGTCGCTGGCCATGTCTGTTTAAGAATGGTTCCCCTCTAGGTCTCTGGTGGCCCTCCTTTGCAGCCTTGTCCCCTCTCCCTTCTTGGTAGTCATTCCTTCTTGGTTCTAAGAGTGACCCTATTCAGAGAAATTCAGGTGAAATTTAGGAATGACTTTCTGACTTTAAAAGGGTGTGAGGTGCTGGACTGGGGAAAGGTAGTATGATGAACTTGGGAGCATGGGTCTAACCTCTGAGCCACAGCCTGAGCCTTCCTATCAAGAGCTCAGCCGAAACCGACCCACTAACGGACAGCTCACTCTAATTTAAGGCAGTCAGTGTTTTATGACAGGATTGGTCCTTAAGCTGGTTTTAAAACCTGCCTCCATATAGTTATCACTTCTTATTTGATCCCCTGAGGTCATAGAGTACATGCCTGTCCCCCATGATTTTCTGAATTTGAAATCTGAAGTCATAGTTCCTCATGAGACATGGACTGCAAGCCCATACCACTCCCCCAACTCCCTGTGGCCTTGCAACAGTGTGCCCTCAATGTATGGGGCCCTAGGCTGGACACACCTTCCCAAGGCCAAAGAACAGTCAGGCATTCAGCCTTTGTACTTTACTCACAGATGCCAATTCATAACAGCTTTCAGCATAGCATTTCTGCTTCTGTTACTCTTGCCACCACTGGAAGGGTCAGCTTGTTGCATTGAAGTCACAGAGTCTGCTCTAACCTGGCTGGCTTGGTCATGGTGGGACCTTGGCTAAGAGTTCAGTTTTCTGGACCTGCCTCCTCATCTGTGCAATGGAGATTATAAAGGTTCCCGTTGTAAATGGTTGTCATGGAAAGTAAGTGAGATAATGGCTGGAGAATGCCTGACACATGGCACGAGTTCAGTATGTATTAGCTCTCTTTCACCTCCCTCAATCTCTGCTCCAGGGCCTGCCTAACAGCTGGGGGCATCTCCAGGCCTGTGTGTGAAGGGAAAGCCAATGGATGGGATAACAGGACAGTAAGCAGATGGCCTAGATTTCCGGGGATGAGCCTAATTTTAAATATTCCATTCTGTGATCATATCATGCATTAGACAATCTGGCCTGATTTTGAGTTTGAAAAATAGGATCACAGTGGTGGATGATGACACAGCTCCAAGGCTGCTCTCATGTTGCCCAGCAGGCCTGAGATGGCAGAGCATGGGTCCTGCCAGGAAATAATGTATGCACCTGTGTGGTGAAATTAGGCCAGGGTCTTACAGAGACCAGAGGTTTAAAAAAAAACGCTGGTTTTCAGCTCTGTGGCAAATATTGGGTAGGTTTTTCCTGATACTCACCAAGTATACTGGCCAAGGTGCTGTTTAATCTGGAATTGGGGAATGATCTAGGGTGAGACAAGTCTGTGTTTGATCACAGGTTTGTGTGACCTCAAGTAAGTTTCCTCACCTATGAGTCTGTATACCCCACTGTGAGGTGGCAGTTTAGCCTGAGAATCTTCTAAGGTTCTTGAAGGCCAAAATTCCCCAATATCACTGTGATGTAGTTGATCCCACCGAGCCTTTGCAGGTCTTTGGCTTTCCTTGAACCAGTGGCCCATTTCTCTGTCTCTCTGCCCTCCTCCTCCTCCTCCTTCTCTCTCTCTCTGTCTCTCTCTGTCTCTGTCTCTGTCTCTCTCTCTCTGTCTCTCTGTCTCTGTCTCTGTCTCTGTCTCTGTCTCTCTCTCTCTCTCTCTCCCCACTTCCCTCTCCTTAGTTTCTGCCTAGCTGCTCTCTGCCTCTTTCTCTCAGATCTCCCATCCTTCCAGCCTTTCACGGTTGCTCAGGACACTTTTCTTCAGTAAACACCCTTTTATTCCATCTCTGGGGCCCCTTCTACCACAATGGCTCTGCCTGAACGCAGGGTACCAATGTAGTCAGCTTCTGGCTTAATGAAAGGGAGCTGGGCAAGCTGAATAAAGACTTACTCTGCCTCCCATGGTCCTTTGCTGCCACCTGTCGTTAGTCCTGGGAGACACTACTTTGGGGGTTGCCTGGGCCCACAGGGGCCACGAATGCTGCTCCCGCCAACAGGAATCCATTACTTTCAGTGTCCTGCCAGGCCTGATTTAGAGCTCATCCTGTAATCCGTCTTGTACCCCCTCTGGGCCTGTCTCCTGTTTCCTTGCCTGTGAAATGGATGGAACTTGTCTTTGGCTCTGGCAGAGATCCTTGAGGAGTAGGGGCTTGGGGGACACACGGTTTTGCATCCCATCCTGTCCCTGCCACTTGCCTGGTGAGCAAACTGGTGTGAATGCTTCCTCCTCTTTGGATCCTTTGGTCTTGAAATGGATAAGATGGGGAGACATAGATGGGGGGAAAAAGGCCCAAGGTAGGTTATTACCCGTCAGACAAACTGAATATGGCCACGAAGCTGGAAATGGGCATACCCACTATATCCATAGATCTTGGTCATACCTCCATCTCATCAGGCACACTTTCTCATTCATTTATCCATTCATTCCACACAGGCTCATTCACTGGGAAACAGCACTCTTTTTCTCTGCCACCGGCTCTGTGAAGAGACAAGCCTGGATCTCAGCCTCCTTCCCTTTCTCTGTGACAGAAACAGGTTAGAATAGATTCTGGAAGTTGGACTCCCTTCTCTACTCTGACACTCCAAGATGTGATTCTCCAGCTCCAGATACTCTGAAGGCATGCTGGGAAACCATCAATTACAAATCTCCACCCAGAGACCAAGGCTATCCCACCGGCATGCCCCGCCTCCTAGACCTCTGGATAGCCTTTGCAGAGTCCCCTTTCCTCCTGGCAGAGCACTAGGGCCAAACATCAGGTCATAAGCCAAGAACAGAGAGCTAAACATAATGTACCCCAGCTGGTGAATAAAGAGCCCAAGTTCTTGCCACAGAAAGGTCCCTTGAAACTTCCTGATGGCAATGCCAGTCCCAGGGACCCCAGAGTCTTGAACTGGGGCCAGGAAGAGTTGGCTGGAACTGGGCTGAGTCAGAGTTCTATACTCGTTCCTCTTCAGGTTTTGAAGTCACTGAACTGCTGCTCATCAGTTGGCACACGAAACAAAGTCTTCGTGCCTTGTAAAGGAGTCCCGCCTGGTGGCTGGTGGCCTCTGCTCAAAGATCTGCTCCCGGAAACATAAAGCTCAGGTGAGGCCTGGGATCGCCGCAGCCTCTTGACCTGCCTGGCCACTGCGAGCAGGACGCCATGCATGAATACACTGCCAGGTAGTAGCTGCCCAAAGGAGCAGCTCCTCACCTCTGTGCCCCTTCAAGCCCCACCCCCAGCCTCCCAGAAGGGAGGCCTGCCCACATCTGCTGCTGGCCGGTACATCTGCAATGGATTACAGGGCTGGCCCTGGCTCAGGCTCATCCCAGATGTGGATTCCCCTGGAATGTGCCTTCTCTCTAATTGTCCAGCCTCTGAAGGGTCTCACCGCCCCCCTCTATCCGCCCCTGCCTCTGCTGCACCCCAGCGAGAGAGCGTGCAGCACGTGGAGGCCTTCCTCCTTTCCCACAGCTTGCTCCGGAACAGCTATAGCCGGGACCAGGGCCAGCCCGGTGGGGGGCCGCACTCTCCTCCAGCCTGGTTCGCGGGGCTGGGGAACGGGAGGTCTCAGCCCATCCCCCTTCTTTTTCTGGGGCCAGGCACTGGGGGGCAGAGGGAGAAACTCTGGAAAACTCACTAGAGGTGAAAGAATTTGGCTCCAAAGCGCAGGCTCCCCTAATCCCTGGCCCTTCCTGGGAATGCCATTAACCTCCTCAGCCCCACTGATGGAAAGAACAGGTCTTCTCTCGGCCAGGCCAGATCCTCAGAGGTTTTCAAATGACAGTCTGGCTGCACTAAAGTGGCTCTCCTAAGTCACAACTAGCATCTTCATGCCCCAGTAATTCCTACACTCTCCCAAGGAGTGACATGGTCTCTAGTGTCTCAGCTCTCCCCAATTCCCAGCAGAGCCTCCAGATTAAGCTTTAAGGCACAAGTCTTAGCCTGGATGTAGTTTGCATTCTACCTCTGCCACAGCCTAGCTGTTAGTTCCTGAGCAAGTGACTTCACCTCCCTCAGCCTCAAAATCCACCCCCCCCCCCGCCCCTGCACAAGATGAAGATGACACCACCATTGTTTCTGGCCAAAGTTAATTGAGTGCCTACTAAGCTGGACTCTGTTAAGCAGGTTGTATGCCTCACAAAAGAGTCATATGCACAAGGCGTTCTCTTTACTTTTCTTTTATGAAACTGTTATTCAAAAGTCGCATAACTTGCCCAAAATGACACAACTCATAATATTAAAGCTGGGGTTTGAAAACAGGCTGGTTGATACCTAAGCCTTCAGACAAGGGTTAGATTAATGGAAACCAAATATAATCTGTATTATTTTTTGATTATGGAACATAATATAATCTGTATTATTATTATTTTGTGAGGGTGTGCCTGTATGGAGGCCAAAGGATGGCTCCAGGTGTTAGGCACTGTCCACCTTTTGCTTTGAGACAGACTTTCTCATTTGCTCAGAACTCTCCAAGTGGATGAGGCTAGTTGTCCAACAAGTCGCAAGAAGCCACTTGTCTCTGAGAACTTCCCCGGGTCTGCATTACAAGTGTACACCACCACCTGGTTTTAATTTCAAATTGCTATTCAAAATAATAATTGATCATCTCTTTGATTGAAAAATAGTTCCTCAATGCCCACAAAACTCAAACTTTCTAGACTATCCTTTCCCAAGCCTGTTTCTGCTCTGATATCTTAGCTTCGTCCCTGCCCACTTCCCTCTGCCTTCTGAGATGTCAGTTATCATTCCTTTTCATTCTCATTGGGTGGCCCAAGTCTGTGCATTTTGGCAGTCTCAACCTGGAACCCCCTTTCCTCTGCACACCTACTGCTCTCTTCCATCTTCTTCAAGATTGAGGACAACTGTCAGTGTCCACAAAGACTTTGTGGAGAGTCCAGTGCTCTCCCATGCATCCAGGACATCCTTCCCAGGTAGTTTCTTACCTTGTATTTATAAGTCAGGCATCTTCATTTCTCTGGGCCTGGGTGACCCTGTAGATGGGTGGATGGATCCCAAAGGTGTTATTCAATTTGCCTTCCTGTGACCCAGTCATCAGTGTCTAAGTGAGCTCAGGATTAATTTTGACCCTAGCCAACAGCTTGGGAAAGACATATTGAGCAGAGGAGAGAGACGAGGAGAGTAGGGGAGGGGAGAAGAGGAGATGGGAAGTGAAAGGAAGAAGAGAAAAGAGGAAGAGAGGAGAAGAGAGAGAGGAGATAGGAGGGGAGGGGAGGGGACGGGAGGGAAAACAGGAAAGGGGAGAAAACTTGAAAAGATCTATAAGGTTGAGTCCTGCTATCTTATCTCTTTTTCTTGTTGCCAAGGTTCTTTTCTGGCCCTATGGAACACTCTGGAAAATTTACTTCTAACGCGTTGTCTTGGCCCCCGTCCCGCAATGGCAGTACCAGAAATGGTTCCTCCAGTCCACAACACCCCAACTCCAAACTAGGGATGGACAGCTGCTGCCTCTAACCAGTGGGATTTGTCCTGTAGTGCTCATGCTTTTCTGTGTGTCTTCCCTCACTGCCATCTTCCATGTAAAGGGCCTGAGTTCACAGAGCTGAACCCCAGAGGAGAGCTCTCGCTAGACCTGAGAATGACAGATCCTTCCTTCTCTGAGAGATGATCCTAAGAAAGAGTCACACTGTCAGAACCAGATAGGACCTCCAAGACTCATCTGGAGTCATACTGCCTCTCGGTCCCACAGTGCTGCAATTGGGGAATCTTATTTCAAAGAACTTACTCAGAGTCCCCAGCCATATTCAATCCTTAGTCCCTGCCCAGGCCCTTATGGAAGTTTCTCCCCCATGAGCTACTTTGGAGGAAGTCTGGGAAAAGCATGAAAATTGCCCATCTAGCTACAGCATTTTGGTCCCTTTCAAATACCTTTCTTTCGGTATGCCTTCCTAAGGAACCCTCAGCTCTCTCTTCCCACCTCAGTACTGCCTGTCTCCTCAGCACTGCTGTCTCCTCAGCCCTCCCTTCCTAACTCAGCTCCCTTCCCCCCCCTCAGCCCTCTCTTCTCAGCTCAGCACCGTCTGTCTCCTCAACACTGCCTTCATAGGACATAGTGCTCTCTTTATTCCATATACTATAAAGTACATCTTTCCTGTAGTTTGTGTTCCATCACCTCTCCTAAAATAACAGTCTAAGCAACATATCCATTAACTGGATGATTGATAGACACATGGTCTTTCTGGCTATCTGAATGACATTGTCCTACTGGCTAATAGAGAAAGACAATTGATGGGCAGGCTGACAGACAGATGATCTGAAAGACTAACCAGCTCTGGAAAGACTCAAGAGGACCTAAGAACACCAGCACTGTTGTAACCTGGCTTTGTGGGCCTTCAGTCAGGTCCAGCTGACTTGCCTGGTTCGTACCTGAGAGGGGGAGTGTGGATGGAGAAAGGGCAGGTAAAGACCGAAGAAGACAGAGACACAGAATAGAGTCAGGAGAGCAATCCAGTGAATACTGAATGCCCCCAAGTTTATTCTTTAACATTCTTAAGTACCCCAACCAAAAGGGGAACATGCAGAAGACTTCTATTATCATGTATAAGGAGCAAACAGACTTTCTTCCCTTAATCCTCCAAGCATTTAGTAACCACACCTGTTATCCAGCCTTGAGGGTCAAGAACCCAAGTCTGTTATTTAGATAAGACATCTGCAGTAGCCAAGCCTTAGACCTTTAGGTCTTTATACTTACTAAGGACAGTTTCAAACTGTCTGACCTTGAGGTAAGATAAAGCCGAGTCATCTTTATGGGCCCCAACACAGCACACCGAGCTGAAGGGAGACACATACCCGGAATGCCTTGGCAAGGCTGCTGTCAAGACATCTCCAACAGCCTGTCACCAGTGAGAACAAGAGGGAAGTGGTGAGGCTAGGGGCAATGAGGGGCTAATGGAAGCCAGATGTGATGCTGGCCTGTCTCAGGGAGAGCACCTATGTGGAAACCTGACTTGGCTCTGGCACCAAGGCATTCTGAGTGGGTACCTTACAGAAAAACAGGCAGCACAGTTAGAAGAGTAGGCATATGGGGCATCCTGCCCTAGCATGCCAAGTCTCATGGACTTGAAGGGAGTTAAGCCTTATCCTTCTCGATCATGGCCTCCATGCAGTTGACATCAAGAAAAACAACAGATTTCATCTGAAGTTTTAGAAAGAGATGGGCCTGCAGTAGGCACATAGGATCCTGAGCTGGTTCCTATTATGTTTGTTGCAGTTGAAAGGTATTTCATTTCTCAGCAAATCCTCAGTATTCTGCTGAAAAGCACACGTGTGTCTGGGGGCTGCTTTCTCAGGTTTTCCAGGGTCTATAATTTTACAGATACTGGAAGAAAGAAGGGACTTCTCCCATCACTCCATGGACTCTCCTCTTCAAAATTCCAGGTGTCCACAGCCTGTGGTGTCTTTCAAAGAGGGATAGACCAAGGCAACAAGAGAGATCTCTAGAATCAGGAAACGCAAGAGAGGGAGGAAATCACACTTCCAGGATGCTGGGTCCCTGGCCACTCACACATAATTGTAGACATAACAAACACATTTGAAACTCACAAGCTTATGCAAAACAATGTGATTTATAAGGAAAGATGTAAAATTAATTAGCATGCTTGACAAACAAATTATTTTCTGGGCCATGGAGTCAAACAGAGACCAAGCCACCCTATTGGCCATCTTTTACCCCATCCCATGCCTGCCCTAGCTACTTCTAATCTTTCCTATTTATCTTCTCCCAGCAAGGTTAGGCTGTTCCCCACAAACTAGTGGGAAAGACAGGTAACAAGTTAGGTAAAAGTACTGGAAGTAAATTCTCTAGAGTGTTCCAAGGGCAATAAAAGAACCTTGGCAGCAAGAAAGGGTAGTATGACAGCAGTACCAAGAAAACACAGGTATGGATATTTTATTGTAAGTGGCGATGCAAAGGTCCCACCTGGGAGCTAATGGGTATGAGTTCTAGGCCTAGTCCTACTGTGAGCCAGTTCTATGATGCTGGAAGGCTAACAAGACATATGTTTTGACTCAACATGAAAATGAACCTTCTGGAAGTCTATGCTGCCCAAATAGGAAGTAATGAACTCCAGGAGTGTGCTAATAGATCTTGGGTTTAACCTATCCTTTGGGATAGTGTTGGAAGAGCTCATAAAACAATGAATTGAGAGATTCTTCCTTCCCATGAGGGCTCTAGCTCTGTGAGCTGGGAAGACCATGAGCATGGTCTAGATTTTGAGTTATCTGGAATAAAGCTGTATTGGTTACTTTTACTAATTTGCTGTGACAGAAATAAGAGAGGAAAGATGATTTTGGTTCATAGTTTCAGAAGGTTTGCGTGTATCATGACAAGTAAAACGCAGTGGAGTAGCTCGGTTTGGGTGGCAGGAGTATGAGGTGGAGGCTGTTTACATCACAGAAGGCCATGAAGCAGAGAGCAATACAGGCCTGCCTCCAGTGGTCTGCGTTCATCAGCCATCTCCTAGCTCCAAAGTTTCCACCACCAGGTAGGGAACAAGCATACAAAACATCCTGGTAGTGGACACCAGATTCAAACTGTAAGAGAAGAGAGGTTCTGTCCCACATTCTGCACAATGATATTGAGGCCTTGAAGGGATGCTATGTGCACAAATGCCATGAAAAAAGTCACACAGCCAGAAAGATACTGCCAGGCACTATCACTTCCCCATGCCAGTGGCTTGACTACTGCTACACTGCTAGTAGAGCAAGCACCTCCTGGTGGATCTCTTTTGCAGTGACCAACTTCCTTAGCCTGTCAGGCCCAGTTAAAATCCACCCAACCTCCTTATATTTGGTGATCACCTTCCTTGACATTACCAGCCTGACTGTTGCAGTTTCTAAGTTGCTGCATTTGTAGAACTCATGACTCAGCTACCCAATAGTTCTCTAATGTTGTACTGAACGATTCTGAAATACTGTCATTGTTGTTTGCTCCTTCTTCTTCCAGGCTGTATTTCATTCACTGTATACTTTGTTCCAAAATAAATCAGTGGAAAAGCCAGACTAGATATTGTGCACCTTTGGCTGAGTTCTGTCACTCAGATTGGTTGATGACACAAACTAGAAACAGTGCTAGTCTATTCCCTCACGTTGGAAGGATAAGCACATGGAGCCAGTCGGACATTTGGGATCTAATCTTTGAAGAAGGGAAATGAAGTCCAGCCAAAACCCTACATTTGCAGCAGACTACTACATACTGTCACTAACATTACCACCTCTGGACACTTGCCCCTGTGCCAGCAGACTCTTGGCTCTGCTCTAGTAATCACACATTATCTACTGCCATGGAGTGGGAAGATCTGATTGGCTGTGCTTAGTTCATAACACTGTAGCTATGGCTGTCAGGAAGCCAGAAGGGGAACTATTGGTTTTCTTTTGGGCTCTATGCTGTTTCCTATCTGTTTTAAGAATGTCCCAAACATACAGGGCATTCATATACTGGCCATTTCCCACTGACCCATTGCTTCAGCAGTTCTGGACTGGGTTTTATTTAGCTGTTGACAGAGATTTTTTAGAGTCCTCCCAGGTGCCAGTCTCCAGCACTACTACAAACTAAATGGCTATGGTCAAACCTTCTGAAGCAAGTCACAAGAAGTGAGACAAGGAAACTAATTATCTCTTTCTAGTTTCAGGCAGTGAAGTATACTTCACCTCTATCTAGTTTCAGAGTCCACTCTAACCAATGTTCAACTCCCCAAGATAACCACTTTTCTGTTTATCCTCTTGTTTCCAACTTTACCTATCCTTTTATTTCTGGTGTGCTTTCCTATTTTCCAACCTGCTACCTTTCAACCATGAATTCTGACTTCATCTCTATAATATCCTTGCAAACGGCCTTAAATAACTGACCACACACTCCCACCAGACCCAACTGCAAAGCTCCACCATCTGTATATTCTTTCACAGAGAGGCATCCACATCACCCTCAGGGCAACTGCTAGTGATATCTGGTGACCTGTTAGGAAGGATGGGTTTGGGGACAGGGGTTATTGGGTAGGTGATCCAATTTGGGTCTGATGTTGCACATAAAAGAATAGTCATAGATCAATTTTTATGTTTAACTGGAGCTTTGTGTTGCTTTAGCCAACAATGTCTGAACTTACTGTAAATCTGTTCCAGAGAGATCTATTCTTGGAGAAGTTGCATAAGTGCTACCCAAAATCTAACTCAATTCAGCCCTGAGATTCACCAGATTGACAGAAGTTTTCCTTGAAGGTTTATAACCCACACTACTTTTAGTTTCTTTGTGGTTCTAGGAATGTGTGGTGTTTAATGTTGATTGCTAATTTGACAGGATCTAGAATTACATAGGAAATGATCCTATGGGCATGTATGTGAAGGAAGTTTGTGGACTGAGCCAATTGGGTTGAGGAGACACACCTTAATTTTGGGGGGGCACCATTCCATGATGTGTGGTTCTCAACAGGATGAAAAGGGGAAACTGAGCTGAGCATCAGCATTCACCACTCTCTGCTTCCTAACAGTGGACGCAATGTGACTAGCCGCCTCATGCTCCCATCACCATGGTATCCCCATGTGATTGACTGTAGCTGAAACAAACCTTTCTTTCATTGAGTTGCTTTTGTCATAGCAATGAAGAAAATAGCCAATACAGAAAATTGGTACCAAGAAGTGAGGCTGTTGCTGTGATAAACCTGACCATGTGATTGGAACTGGTTTACCACAAGAATGTGGAGGAGATTGGAGCATTGGGCTAGAAAAGCCCTTGAATGCTATAAGCACAGTGTAATGCATCATGATGGTAGGAGTTTGGAAGACCAAGATGCTGAGATAAATTCAGACAGTGAAAGGCTGGCTCAAGAATTTTCAGAGGGGGAGCAAATACCCTATTTGAAACTGAGTGAGAAGAACATTCATGTAATATTCTAACAAAGAATCTGTCTGCATACTGCCAATGTCTAGAGAACTCGAGTGAGATTGAAATCAGGATTAATGAACTAATTTGCTTGGCAGAAGAAATAGCAATGCAGTATAGCATTCAGACTGGATCATAGTTACTCTTCACTACACTTACCCAGGTCTACACTGTGTGGGGGGAATATGAAAAAAAAAGTGTCATTTGATGAGGAAAAGAAGGGTTTTAAAGTTGCAGATAAAGCAGATATTGAGAAAGAACCATTAAAAAGAAATTCCCTTCCCTGTACAGGGATACCAGAAAAGGTGCTCCAAGGGCAAGTCCTCAGCCACCAAAGGTTAAATTCATTTGAAAGGAGCGAGTCTAAACAGAGAAGGCCACTCAAGTGGTTCTCTGATTTTAAAAACCACCCAGGGTATTTACTATCCAAGGCTAGTCCAAAAAGCAAGACAGTCTGCCTTCTCTAACTTGTAATAGAATTTGGCAGTCTTATCCATGTGGTACTGGTTTTACAGGCATGAACAATGCCAGAGTGAGGGGGTCATGAAGGCTTGTGTAAAGGTTTCAGAAGGTCACCAAGGCCAGGCAATGCATGACAGGTCCTGGGGAGGTGTCACTGCATGAAACTAAAGATGAAGCCTAAGATACAATGGAAACCCCAAGATTTTGGAGTTGTCAGTGCCATAGGAATGTCTGCCAAAGAGTGATGTAGGAATGGAGTGGAGCCAGAGTGAGCATGTGAGAGAGACTGTGTGTGTTGCAAATGGCAGAGCAAGAGGGGTGGGATTTTCCAAGCTCTTTGGATCCTAGATGATTCCATGATAGGCCCCAGATGCCATACCTGGAGTTGAAGGATTTAGTGTTTTCTGGACTGGGTTTTGGTTTGCTTTGGTTCATTTTTTCTTTGTCATGTCCTGTTCTTTGTAATAGGGATGTTTACTCGGTGTCACTGTTTTTTTTGTTTTGTTTTGTTTTGTTTTGTTTTTTGGTGTTATAGGAGCCCATAGAAAAGAGTGCCGGTCCCCATAAGAGACTCTATACTTAAGTGTTCAAGCAGTGCTGAGACTGAATATATTTTGTCTTATCAGATGTCAATGAACCTATGCAGATAAAAGGTGGAAAGATGTGACTTAAAACCGAAATGTTTGGATGGCTAATCAACAAGGTATGGGCTTGTGATTGTTAATATTGGCTATCAACTTGACAGGATCTGGAATCACTTAGGAGACAAACCTTTATGAGGGAGTTTCTAGGTTGTGTTAATTAAGGTGAGAAGCCCCTAACTGTGTGTAGCACCATTCCACAAGGACTGGGGTCCTGGGCTGAATTTAAAAGGGAAAGCAAGGCAAGCAACAGAATTCATTGCTGTCTGCTTCCTGACTAAAGGTGCAATGACCAGCTGCTCCAGGCTCCTGTTTCCATAACTTCCTCACCATGATGGGTGGTTCCCTCAAACTATGGGACCACATAAACACTTCCTTTCTTAAGCAATTTCTGTTAGGTATTTTGGCACAGCATTACAAAAAGTAATTCAGAACGGAGCTAAGGATTCCATTCTTGTTAGGCAAGACCTCTACCATTGAGCTCCAACGCAGAACACCTTATTTAGTGTAGCAGCCATTTAGTCTATACATGTTACAACAGCTAATTCTGTACCAACAGCCAGGACTTAAATTTGGGCCTAAAACTTAGGTTTAGCTGTCTCAGCCTACCTCTAATTGCCCATAAGAGTCTCAACTTTGATTTTGCGATGCCAGAAATAATTTTGGTGGGTGGCACAGAGAGCAGGCTACCCCTAAAAGATTTACACTTCCCTTCTATAGTAAGGATTTTTCATATTTATTTTTTATTTTTGTTGAGAACCAAATGCTCAGTTATGGATTGCTTTTCCTGGTGTTCTTATAGGAATACTAAGTCACATATGTGTCTGGTTATGTGGCAATAAGAATTGAGCAGAACTGATGGATGTCTCTTCCAGGCAGAGATAGCTAAGTATTTGGTATGCCCTCCTGACTCTCAGTCTCCTCCTCTTTCAACCTTGAGACCTTTGTCTAAGGTGGTAACATTACCAGGCAGATGAAACTGGCTCTCTGAACATCAAGAGGGAGCCTTTAAAGCTTCCATAACTGTGTAGACCACATCAAATTTAGTAGTTAGCATTTATGTTTTATTATGTCAAGTTTTCAAGATTTTGGACTTGGTTTTACAGGATAGAATGAGCAATAAATGACTGAATGGCATGACAAATAAATACAAGTTATAAGTGCATTCCCATGTTATCTCCTGTATCCCAGTGTTAAGGAGCTCCAGTCAGCACCTTTTTGACCCATGTCTGAGTCTTTGAAAGTTTATTAGGCTCCTCTCAATATTGCCTTATGCATTAGGTCTTCACTCTCATTCGAATAGCAGAGCTTTGAATCTCTGCCAGGAAGCCAGAAGTTGACATATGCTTTCCTAGTGGTTTCTCCACTCCAAATGACTTTTAGTACTTTCCTGCTATTTGTGGGGAAATGTTTCAAGACCCAGTGGGCCTGAAACTTTTGATAGTACCAAACTTTATTTACATTTTGGTTTACACATATACAGGCGCACGCGCACGCACGCACGCACGCGCGCGCGCACACACACACACACACACAGTCTTAGTTACTGTTCTATTACTGTGAAAAGACACCATAACCAAGGCAACTTATAAAACAATGCATTTAATTGGAAGCTTGCTTACAGTTTCAGAGGGTGAGTCCATAACCATGGCAGCAGGCAGGTATGGTGCTGGAGCAGTAGCTGAGAGCTTACACACTGATTTGCAGGCAGGAGGGAGGGAGGGAAGGGGAGGGAGGGAGGGAGAGAGAAAGAGGGAGGGAGGGAGAGAGAGAGACAGACAGACAGACACAGACACAGACAGAAAGACAGAGAGAGACAGAGACAGAGAGACTAGAATCATGGAATAGCATGGGCTTTAAAACCCCCAAACCCACCCTAGTAACACCTCATTCAACAGGACACAGATCCTAATCCTTACCAAACAGTTCTACCTACTGGGGACCAATTTTTCAAACATATGAGTGTGTGGGAGCTATTATCATTCACACCACCACAACCACAACACACACACACACACACAGACAGACAGACAGACAGAGACAGAGAGAGACAGAGAGACAGAGAGAGATGATAAAGTATGTCTGTGACCAAGGCATAAGAGATTAACTCCATTAAATAGTAGCAGAACAGAATAAACAAGCCGGGCATTGGCGGTGCACGCCTTTAATCCCAGCACTTGGGAGGCAGAGTTTGAGGCCAGCCTGGTCTCCAGAGCGAGTTCCAGGACAGCCTCCAAAGCAATGCAGAGAAACCCTGTCTCAAAAAAATGAGAGAGAGAGAGAGAGAAAGAGAGAGAGAGAGAGAGAGAGAGAGAGAGAGAACAGAATAAATATAGCAATATACAGAATCACCACTCTTGCACTTTGGAGCCATTATTACATTGGAGTATAAGCACTGCAATACTCAACAGCCACTTTGATAAGCAAAGGCTACAGATACCTACCAAGTGGGTAGAGTATACTGTGTGGATATGTATTGGACAAAGAAAGGGACTATTCACATCTCGTGTGGGAGGGAGTGGGCTGATTTAAGATTTAATTATATGATCAGAATGGCATGATTATTTCCAGAATTTTCCATTTAGTATCTTCAGACCATAGATAGTGGCAAGCAACTGAACGTGTGGAAAGCAAAACCATGGGTAAGGGGGTGGGGAATAATACACAATAAAATCATCTACCAACAATGGCTAAAATGTTTTGTGTCTTTAACCAAAGAACTACATCAAGAATGGCACTCTGCAAGTTCTCTAACATGCCTCTTCATTATGGTTCTAAGATATTTCTTTCTGAAAAAATGTATTTGAGCTACTCGAGGCAGTTTACTGAGAACTGTACCCCACAACACACCCACTCCCAAACAGCATTATAAAACACCAGATTTTGCTTTAGTACCCAGTAGCATCCAACATAGGTGTGTAAAGAGAAGCCTTTTCCTTGCCACCGCTTTGGTTTTTCCCCCACCAGTCGCCTAGGCTCTGCCGCGTTGTAGTCCCCAAATAACACACAAGATGCTATATTAATTATGAAGCTGTTGGCCTTGCTTGTTTCTTACTGGCTACCTCTGACTTAAGTATTTATCCCATAATTGTTAATCTAAGTATTTCTCTTACTGGAGAAGTTTCCGGGCTTCTTACCCCTATGGCGGTTACATCTTGACTCCCTGTGTTTCTCCTACCCAGAGTCCTCCTCGACTCCTAGTCCCACCTATCTTACTTCCCTATTGGCCAACAGTGCTTTATTGACATATACACAGGACTTCTCAAACATAGGTGTACCTTGTTCTGTCATGTGCCTATGGTCTCTATGCCCCATAGACTTTAGTGCCTCCTTGAATCTTCCATATAACTTCTACCATATCTCTCAAGGAACATGGAAATAAACCTGTAACCTCTAAGAACTGTCTCTGTCTGATTTCCTGAGAAATACTTTATACTTAAAGGCATAAAGGGAGATGAGACAATCAGACCTTTCACACTGACTGGAGGGACTGTCTCTTAGCATTTTCTTTGTGTATAATGCTACAAAAGAAGCTCTTATTGATTAGTTTCTTTTTTATTACATCAACAAAACGTCCTCTTCTGTTATCCCAGTCTGGTATGTTCAAACCCCACAGAAAGGAGTTTAGGGAGAAACTAAGCTGTCAGGCATATTAGGCACTCTGTGCATGGTGTATTAATATGAATTTCAGACTTTATTCCATTGTCACCATTCACTTCATTCATTCATTCATTTAGTTATTCATTTATCAAAATCTGTGCCAGATCCTAAACAAGATGCTGTCTCCACTCTCTGGTTGCTTCCTGACTGTGACAAAGGCACACAATGGAATCAGTCAAGTATATTCTACAGTCAGCTAAGTTATAAAAAAAACAGGAGGGGTGAAGGAAGACAGAATGGGATTACCTAATACATAGCTAGAGAGGATTTCAGAGGTGATGGGAGACCAAGGCCTGGGGGTTAGAGTGCTGGCCAACAACTCCACAATTTAGTGTAGCTGGGACAAAAAGTACAAGGCAGGTGGTGGCAAGAGATGAGGCAGATAAGCAAGTTCAAGGGAACCTAGAGCCTAACCTAAGGAAGCTGAACTCACACCTGACTCCTTTAATACAGGGTAATGGCCAATATTCTACAAGTGGATGGGTATGTCACTGGTAAGATGAAATAATGACCAATCAGACTAGAGGCTGGCAAGAGGCCTCAACAAAGTTCAGTCCTCACATGCTAACAATGTAGTTGCGGAGAACAAGATCAGGTAGCAGAGGCTATGTTTCCCAGGTCTTCAGAGGGAAATAAGAACAGAAATTGGACTTGTATTGATTTAATGAAAAGGATGGAACTGGCTATTTCTTGTCACCATCCCAGGGTAAAGCAGCCTCTCAAGAGATTTGTACTGGGTTAAGTGTTCTCGGATGCTTATCTGTGGGAATGGGGATGCACCAGCATGAAATGGCACCATAATGAAAGGCAGAATTGTAGTAGACTAGCCTTCAGGAGCTATCTTGAGGTGAACTAACTGTAGGATTCCTCCAATCCCTCCTCAACCTCCCATCTTGGTAGATCACATAATTAAATAATCAGAGCGCCCTCTGGTGGCCTAACGTGGCTCCAGGACTGGGGAAACCTAAACTACCTGGGTTGGTGTGTCTCTGGTTACGCAATATTCTGAGCTAGACAATTGGCATGTGATATTCCTCAGAATTCTGACCCACTGAAGTTGGCTTTGTAGTGGAGGCAGGGGGCTTGGGTCAGTGGTAGGGGCTGAAGATTATCATGGTGGACAACATGTACTGTGGAATGGGCTACTTGGAGACAATAAACTATGAGATGGGGTAGGTCAGGTCCACAAGTTGTGGAATACTTGTGGCTCCCTCCAGTCTCTAACTGGCTTCGTTTTTGGGCTTAGTGAGTAGTACAAAGGGGAATTTGCACCTCATTGAATCTTCTTCCCAGTAGGGGCCATTGCATAAATATATACTTAGAATTGCTTGTCCCTGAGGTGGTATTGAGAACACAAACTTGGAAGGCTGGATGCCAGAATTCAAATGCCACCTGTATCATCCCCTTTGCTGTGCAAACCTGAGTGAGGTATTTAAACACTCTGTATACCAGATTTTGTATCTTCAAAATAGGGATGCTGATCTCTGATGGAATTGTTAGGGTTAACTGAAATGGGGGGTCCAAGATTAAGATAATAACTGATACATAGTTAGCACTCAAGAAATAGTAGCTATAGGGTTGGAGAAATGGTTCCATGGTTAGGAGCAATTATCACTGCTCTAGAGGAACTAGGTTTTAATCCCAGCACCCGCATGACAATTTACAACCATTTTTAACCACGGTTCCAGGGAATCCAATGTTCAGAAATATATCCAGGCAATACACCCATACATGCAAAAAAGAAAAGTTTAAAAATCTATATAAAAAGAAACAGTAGCTTTCATTGTTACAAAGGTGACTCCTGGGGAACAGAAGGGAAAATTTTACAGATTGTCTGTTGAAAGTGTGGGATAATGAGGGGACGGGATCAGAGTTCTTTGTATGGTACCTGTTTCCATGGTGACTTGGGGACTGGGGATATCTGCAGTGGTCCCTGTGGTTTCCCAGGCACAGGCTTCTTTCTCTCCTTTCCTTGGCCTCTGACATAAGTATATAATTGGATGTTTTGGCAAGCTAAAGCAAGCATCACCCAGGAGTTCACAGAGCAGGTGTGGCAACAATGGTGGGGTCTTCAGGTCTGTGGTAATGCTGGGTTGATGCCCACAGTCTTTCAGTCTTTGTCCCTTTGACTATGGTGAGTTGTCTAAGAACTTTTCCAATGCCCATGGAGCCTGGAACCTGGCCTATATCTAGGCCCAAGGGAGCTCTTCAAATACTCAGAATTCCCAGGCTGACAAGTTCATCAGCTTTGGCTTCCTCTTGAAGTTGGCAAGTGATAGCAGGATCCCTGGGGCATACAAGCCTGCCTTTGTGAAGCTGAAAACTGTTCTGGGATGTAATGTTTGCTCTTCAAGTCCACAAATATCCAAGGCCCTTGCAAAGTGGTCTTTTCAGTGTGACTCTTCTCTCTGAGGAGCAATTGTGATAGTAGCCCTAATGATGGTGGTACATTTATCAAACATCTCTTGGGGCAGCAAAGCAGCCTCATGCAGGGCGCACTTCGGATCCAGCAGATTGGAGTTCAAATCCAGATACTCCCAATATATTTCCACATCTTTATTGATATATAACTCATGAACCTTACCTCTTGAAAGCACAGAATTCAACCATTTTAATATCTCTCACTACCACAATCAATTTCAGAACATGTTCATCACCATAAAAGAAAACATATTCATTAACACTCACCCCATCCCCACTTCCAGGTTGTTAAAGAAAACCAGAATGAGACAGAAAAGTGATAAAGGCAGATTTTAGTCAGGAACTACTGCAATAGGGAGAGGATTTCTCACAGAAGAACCTGGCTTAATTCCTAACACAGCATGGACAAGCACGGTGTGTAGCCCATAGCGGGCTTGGCAGCATGAGGTCTGTGGGTGGAAAATTTCTCTGAGGAGATGCCAATGGTAGGGTCGTTATGGACAAATGTTTTTTACATGTTCAGCAAATGATTATGCTTACTAGTATTTTGTTCAAGATTTTTGCAACCACAATCATAAGAGACATTGGACTGCAGTTTCGTTTTCTTGTGATGCATTTTTCTAGATTTGCTAAGGGTAATACTGTCCTCAAAGAAAAGGTGGGAGGTGTCCCCCACTCCTTTTTTGGAAGCTTGCAAAGATTAGTTATTTCTTTTTGAAACATATGATAGAATTGACCAATGAAGCCATCTTGGACAAAACTTTTCTTCCTTCATTTTTCTTTTAATCTCAGTATCTGTTTAATGTTTAATGGTTCCATGAGTCGTGTAACACATATTATGGTCCAGTTGAACTTAGAATTTTCTTTTCTATTAAATTTTTCCTGCAAAATATATTTGATCATGGAGTCCATTTTATGTTGGGCAGCTACTCCTGAGCATGGTATATACAGTGACACTACATTGGGGAAAATGGATTTTCCCTTTCCCAGTAGGTAAAAATTACATGTTGCTTCTTGGTTAGTGGTCGGAATTTGTGTCACTTTCCCCTTCTCAGTACTGAGATTTTGTCTGGTTTGAACCTCTATAGGTCTTATGTGGACTGTCACAGTCTCTGTGAATTCATATGTGTATCCATCCAATTGAATCTGGTATATGCTATTTCCTTTGAGTCATCCACCATCTCTGGCTCTTAAAATCTTTTCCCATACTCTTCCTCCGTGAACCCTGAGGCCTGAGGACAGGGCTTAATGAAGACAACTCACATAGAATTGAGTGCTCCAAGTCTCTCACTCTCTGCACATTGTTTAGTCGTGAGTCTCTGTGTTAATTCCCATCCACTGAAAGAAGGGATGATCGAGTGAGGCACTGATCTATGGGTATAGCAATATGTCATTATATTTCTATATTCCTTTACAGAGTAATAGAGTTAGGTTATCCCCTTAGCCCACAGCATATCTAATCTCATGTTTGCGGACAGTTTTAACAGTGTCAAGTATGTATTCTATCTCATACAGTGGTCTTTAAAACCCAATCAAAAGGTAGTTGGTTATGCCCATAACATTTGTGCCAATATTGAATCAGTGTATCTTCCAGGCAAGATGTTGTTGTAGGTCACAGGGTTTGTAGCTAGGGAATACTGATGATTACCTTTTTTCTCTGGTAGCATGCAGAGTACCTTCCAGCACTATGACTGCTACTCAGTATTGGTGACGCTTCTAGTTATGTACCAACTCCATTTCTCTACATGTGATGACATAAATAAGTGGTGTCTTCAGCAGTAGGGCCATCAGGTTGTGGAGAACAATAAATACCATTGGAAATAGCCTTTGATGTTTGTGGAGGGTTGTCTGTGGGACTCTTTGGCTAACAACTCAATAAGCTGTAATCCCTTCCTGGCACTGAAGGTTTTACTTGGTGGCATAAAATGTCTAGTTAGATTATTATTTCCCCCATTATATGATGACTTCACTTAAATTCCTTTCACATATGCTTTCGTAGTTAGGGTTTCTATTGCTGTGAAGAGTAACCATGGCTATGGCAACTCTTATAAAGGAAAACATTTAACTGAGGCTGGCCTCCAGTTTCAGATGTTTAGTTCACTATCCTCATGGCAGAAAGCATGGCAACATGCAGGCAGATATGGTGCTGGACAGGTAGCTGAGAGTTTTACATCTTGGTCCACAGGCCACAGGAGACTGTATTCCTCACTGGGCCTAGCTTGAGCATATAAGACCTCAAAGCCTGCCTCCACAGTGACATACTTCCTTCAACATGGTCACACCATACTCCAATAAAGCCACACCTCCTAATAGTGCTGCTCCCTATGGGTCAAGCATTCAAACACATGAGTCCATGAGGGCTATTCCTATTCAAACCACCGCACATGTATATATTTTAGGAAACTTCTACAGCAATAGGTTTCCATATTGTTTTTCAAAAGACTTTTAGTGTGGATTGTCCCTTTCCTTATTTCTCCCCATTTATTCTCCTATTCTAGTTTACCATTTATCTTCCACAGAACTGTATTCCATTTCCCCTTTCTTGGGAGAGCCCCTCCTCCTCAAAATCCCTTACTGCGTACCTAACATCTGTGATTATTTGATTTGTAGTACATATGTTGAAAGTTTAAAAGATAACATCCACATATAAGAGCAGTCATGCAATATTTGCTATTTTGGTTCTCAGTTGTAAAGAGAAACCTTCCCTCCAGCCTGGTTCCAGAGCCACATCCGTCCCAAATAACACACAGGAGGCTATATTAATTATGAAGCTGTTGGCCTTGCTTGTTTCTTACTGGCTAGCTCTGACTTAAGTATTTATCCCATAATTGTTAATCTAAGTATTTCTCTTACCGGAGCAAAGTTCCAGACATCTTATTTCTCTGGTGGGCTACATTGTGACTTCCTGTGTTTCTCCTTCCCAGAGTCCTCCTGGACTCCTAGTCCCACCTATCTTGGTTCCCTATTGGCCAACAGTGCTTTATTGACATATACACAGGACTTCCCCCATCACTCGGTTACCTCACTCTGGGTGGCATCTTTTTCTACCTCCATCCATTTACCTGTAAATTTCATGATTTCATTTTTCTTTTAATAGTATTCAATTGTGTAAATAAATGAAACACAATTCCATTATCCATTCATCAGATGATGGATGTCTAAGCTGTTTCCAATTTCTGGCTACTAGGAATAGAACAGTGATGAAAATGGAAGAATCTATAGTAAGATGCAGAGTCCTTTGCAAACATGAACAAGAGTGGTATATAAGGATCTTGAGGTAGGTAGACTCTCAACTTCCTGAGGAACCTCTAGGCTGATTTATATAGTAGCTGAACCAGTTTGCACTCCCATCAGCAATGTTTCTCAGTCATTTTTGTTTCTTTTGAGAACTCTTTGTTTAGTTCCATACCCCATTTTTAATTGGGTTGTTTTCTTGATATTCAATTTCTTTTACTGGTAGTATCCTAGATACTAATCCTCTATCAGACATGTAATTAGGTAAAGATATTTCCCATTCTGTAGGCTTTTGCTTTGCCCAAATGATTGTGTCTTTTGCTGTACCATGAGGGGGTACCATTTATTAATTGTTGATCTTAGTGCCTGTATTATTGGTGTCCTGTTCAGAGAGTCCCTTCCTGTGCCAATGAATTCAAACTTATTTCCTACTTTGAGATTCGGTGTATTTGGTCTTATTTTGAGATCCTTGACCCATCTGGAGTTGAGTTTTGTGCAGGGTGATAGATGTGGATCTTTTCATTCTTTTACATGCCAACATCCAGTTTGAACAGCACTATTTGTTGAAGATACTGTCTTTTTCCAGTGTGTATGTTTGGCTTCTTTGTAAAAAATCATCAGACACTTATAGGTAC
Organism: Mesocricetus auratus; assembly: GCF_017639785.1. Taxonomy (NCBI): domain Eukaryota; kingdom Metazoa; phylum Chordata; class Mammalia; order Rodentia; family Cricetidae; genus Mesocricetus; species Mesocricetus auratus. The sequence goes on from NW_024429188.1 coordinate 46,196,229, forward strand.
ATGGATGGTTTATGTCTAGGTCTTCTGTTCAATTCCATTGATCAATGTGTCTATTTTATGCCAATATCTTGCTATTTTATTACTATATCTTGGTAGTAGAAATTGAAATATTGGGTGATGATGACTTTGGCAGTTTTTTATTATTCAGGATTGTTATAGCTATCCTAGTTTTTTTTCAAGGCAGGGTTTCTCCGTGGCTTTGGAGGCTGTCCTGGAACTAGCTCTTGTAGACCAGGATGGTCTCGAACTCACAGAGATCTGCTTGCCTCTGCCTCCCGAGTGCTGGGATTAAAGGTGTGTGCCATCACTGCCCGGCAACTATCCTAGTTTTTATGAAGTTGAATATTGTTTTTTTCCAATTTTTGTGAAGAATTGTAATAGAATTTTGATGGAGGTTGTACTGAATCTGTAGATTGCTTTTCTAGGATGGCTATTTTCACATTAGTCTTACTGATCCATGAGCATGGGAGGGTTTTCCATTTTCTGGTGTCTTCTTCAAATTCTTTCTTTACTCTTTATTATAGAAATCTTTCATTTGTGTGATTAGAGTTATCACAAGGTACAGTGTCTTTTATTTTTATTTTTAGACTATTGTGAAAAGTACTGTTTCCCTGATTTCTTTCTCAGTATGTTTGTCATTTGAATATTGGAAGGCTACTGATGTTTGTACATTAATTTTGTATCCTGCCACTTGGTGAAAGTGTTTATCAGCTGAGGAGTTTCTTGGTAGAGTCTTTAGGGTCTTTTATGTATAAAATCATAGGGTCTGCAAAAAAGATACTTTGACTTCTTCCCTTCTTATTTGTATTCCCTTAATCTTCAGTTGTCTTATTGCTCTAGCTAAGACTTAAAGTGCTACAGTAAATAGATAAGGAGAGAGTAGATAACCTTGTCTTGTTTTGAATGTTAGAGGAAATGCTTTGAGTTTTTCTCCAGTTAGGTTGATGTTGGCTGTGGGGTTGCTGTAATTGCCTTCATTATGTTGAGGAATGTTTCTTGTATCTCTAGTCTCTCCAGGACTTTTATCATGAAGGGAAGCTGGATTTTGTCAAAGCGTTTTCTGAGTCTAATGGAATGATCATGTGGTTTTTGTCATTCAGTCTGTTTATGTGGTGGATTACGCTTATTGATTTACATATGTTGAATCATCCCTGCATCTGTGGAATGAAGGTAACCTGATCGTGGTGGATAATCTTTTTGATGTGTTCTTGGATTCAGTTTGCAAGTATTTCATTGAGAAATTTTGCATCTTCTTTTGTTTGTTTTGGCATGGGGTAACAGAAGTTTTATAAAAATAATTAGAAAATACTTCTTTAGTTTTTGTTTTGTGGACTAATTTGATGAGCATTGCTGTTAGTTCTTCTTTGAATGTCTGGTAGAATCCATCTGGCCCTGGACTTTTTATGGTTGGGAGATTTTTAGTTACTGCTTTTATTTCACTGGGGGCTATGGGTCTGCTTAAGTTGTTGATTTTTACCTTGATTTAACTTTAGTAGTTCATATATGTCAAGAAATTCATCAATTTCTTTTAGATTTTCCAGTTGGGTGGAGTACATATTTTTTTAAGTAAGTCATTATGAGTCTCTGGATTACCTTGGTGTCTGTTGTGATGTCCCTCTAGTTTTATTAATTTGAATCTTCTCTGTGTGTCTTTTGGTTAATTTGGCTCAGGTTTTTGCCAATCTTAATGATTTTCTCAAAGAGCTAACTCTTAATTTCTTTTTTTTGTATTTCATTTATTTCAGTCCTGCATATGATTATTTCTTCCTACCTATTCCGTTTAGGTATTGATTCTTCTTGTTTTTCTCCAGCTTTCAGGTATGTTGTTAATTTACTAATATGAGATATCTCCAGTTATTTTGATATAGGCACTTATTGCTATGAACTTACATTTTAGAACTGCCTTCATTTTCTGCTATGGGATTAGGTATATTATGTTTCCATTTTCACTCAATTTTAGTAAGCTATAAATGTCCTTGATCTATGCCTTGACCAAATTTTTATTCAGTAGTGAGTTGATCTGCTTCCCTATGTTTGTATAATTTCTCCTTTTTCTCTTGTTAATATCCAGTTTTACTCCATGGTGGTCAAACAGGATGCAGGATGTTATTTCAGTGTTGTTATGTCTGTTGAGACTTGCTTTGTGTCCTATTCCGGCTCATCCAGTATTCATAGTCTCCATTGGTATTCATAGTCTCCATTGATAAATAAGTCAGGTGTTATTTTGATGAGCCTGCCTTTATATGAGACTTGATCTTCCCCCTTGTCACTTGTAAGAACCTTTCTTTAAAGGTTCTGTACATTTAATGTTTTAGTTATTATGTATTATGGTGAGTTTCTTTTGTGATGCTGTCTATTTGGTGTCCTATGCGCCTTTTGTACCTTGATAGGCATTTTCCTTTTCAACTCTTTGGAGAAATTTTATTTTATGATAAAAAGAACTATTGTATGTACTTTTGACCTGAGTTATTTCTCCTTCTTCAATACCTAATATTTGTAGTTTTTTCATGCTTCAGCTGTGAGGACATAGACATAATTCAACAAATTCTTTGTCACTCTGTAAAGCTTTGAGAAACTGAACAAGTTATCTACCTCCAAAACACAAGGATGGAAAGGACACTCTACAGATGTCTATCTAAAAAGCTAGACATAGGGAAAAGAAAGAATAAAGAGTTCTTAGAAGATTACAATCCAGTTGGGCAAATAACATTACATCTCAAAGCTAGCCAGTGAGCCTTTCTGATCCCCTGTCACATCTGGATACACCAGGGCAGAGAGACTCCAAGACTTTACTGGGCATAACCCATGTTTTAAATGTCAAGAACTGGTCACTCTCCTGATTGTCCCTGGCGGCTGGTATCTCTGTAGTTATAGAATTTGAGGGGCACATTTGTGCACAGAGCTCTGCTAAGCACGGCCCTACAGGGATTATCTCTGGTGGCTCTGCCTCTGGAACATATCCCTACCTGGGCCCCAAGGCTTTCTTTAAAACCTACAACTAGTCAACTCTGCTCAGAAAGTGAGGTTTTGGGTACTGGGCCTTGAAATCAGGGCCATCTCCTTCCTTTCTTTTATGCTGATACAAGATCTCACTACGTTACACACATTTGATCTGAATTCACTGTGTAGACCAAGTTGAGTCGCAGTCTTCCGACCTTACCCACCTGGGTGCCTGTGCCACTGCATTTGGCCTCCTGCACAGATCTTGTACTCCTGTCTACCTGCAGTATTAGCAGCACATGGACGCCACTAAGGTTCACTGCTCTTTTTTTCACTCCTGACGTTGGTAAAGTGAGACCCCTCTGTGTCATAGTTAGCCCAGTTTTCTCCGTTTTTCCAGTCTTGTTAAAGGAGCCTTTTGTTTTTACTTCATTGATTTTCTTTGTACTTTTTTCTGTTTCATCAATTTCCCTTCTAATCTTTATTATTTTCTTCCTTCTTTAGGCTTGGCTTGCTTTTTTTTTGTCTCAGCCAATACTGCTAATTTTCTTGCATTGTCATCCTGTGTTAGGAAATTCATCATTCAGAGCTGTAGTTCCTCATTTACAAAATGCTAGGACCTACCTTACCTCATTGAGGGAATGAGATGAGGGAATGTAGATGAAGTATGTGGTTCTGTGCCTGGCACAGGAGCAGAGCTTAAAGATGTTAGTTTCTCTTACATCTTTCAAAAAATGGTTTATTATTAGTATTAGTATTAGTAGTAGTAGTAGTAGTAGTAGTATCGCATGCACGTGTCTGTGTGTGTGTGTGTGTGTGTGTGTGTGTGTGTGATGTGTATGGAGGGCACACATAAGTAGAAGTCATAGAAAAACATTGTATGGCTGGTTCTCCTTTTTCCCTTTTAAAAATTTAAATTAGAATCAAGCTTCTTTTACATGTCAAGACTGATTCCCCATTCCCTCTTCCTTCCCTCCTCCCCTGCACCCCACCAACCCCTTATCCTATCCCATTTCTGCTCCCCAGTGAGGGTGAGGCCTTCCATGGGGATCTTCAAAGTCTGTCATATCATTTGGAGCAGGATATAGACCCTTCCCTGTGTATCTAGGCTGAGAGAGTATCCCTCTATGTGGAGTGGGCTCTCAAAGTCCATTCGTGTACTAGGGATAAATACTGAACCACTACCAGAGGCCCCATAGAATAACCAGACCTTCAAACTGACACACACATTCAGGGGTTCTGGAACAGCTATCAGTCTGGGATCCATGAGCAACCCCCTTTTCAGGTCAGCTGTTTCTGTGAGTTTCTCCACCCTGGACTTGACACCTCTGCTCATCAATCCTCCCTCACTGCAACTGGATTCCAGAGTTCAGCTCAGTGTTTAGCTGTGGGTTTTGCTTCTGCTTCCATCAGTTACTGGATGAAGGCTCTAGGATGACATATAAGGTAGTCATAAATATCATTATCAGGGAAGGGCATTTAAGGTAGCCTCTCGACTACTGCTTAGATTGTTAGTTGGGGTCAACCTTGTAGATCTCTGGACATTTCCCTAGTGCCAGATTTCTCTTTAAGCCTATAATGGCTCCCTCTATTATGGTATCTATTTTCATTCTCTCCTCTATTTTTCCCCTGACTCAATCTTCCTGCTCTCTCCTGTCTTCCTCCCCCTTCCTTTTCTCCCCTTATCTTTCTTCTAACTCCCTCTCCCATTCCCCATGCACCCAATTAGCTCAGGAGATCTTGTTCCTTTCCCCTTCTCCAGGGGACCATATAAATCTGTCTCTCTTAGGGTCCTCCTTGTTTCCTGGCTTCTCTGGCAGTGTGGATTGTAGGCTGGTCAATATATGAGTGAGTACATACCATTTTTGTCTTTTTGTGACTGGGTTACCTCGCTCAGTATGGTTTCCTCTAGTTCCATACATTTGCCTGCGAATTTCTGTTGAGTAGTACTCCATTGTGTAAATGTACCACATTTTCTCCATCCATTCTTCAGTTGAGGGGCATCTAGTTGGCTTCCAGGTTCTGGCTATTACAAATAATGCTGCTATGAATACAGTGAACAGACATTCTTGTTGTATGAATATGCATCTTTTGGGTATATGGCTAAGAGTGGAATTGCTGGGTCTTGTGGTTGGCCGATTATTGCCCTGATGGTTCCTTACGGTGCATTTCTAACTGTGAGAATACATGCCAGAAGCACCAGCATTTCCTGGGGAATGACTGGAAATGCAAATGTATTGCTTCACCAAAGACTAACTTAATAAGACATTTCAAATGGGACTTGGCACTCTATATTTTATCAATTATTAGAGGTGGTACTCATACCCACTTGAGTTTCAAGAGCCATTACATTAAGCATCCAACTCCTGTTCCCCATCCTGTTTCATTTTATAAAGTGCCAAGTATCCTATACACTTTACTATCCAACAAAGAGCTGTCATCCAGCAGTACAGTAGCTTCTGTATATGCATAAAATTCAAATGCTGAAGCAAATCCTACTTATTCAAGTGTCAGTATTTTCCTTTTTATACAGGATGCTGTTACTGCATCTGCAAACTTTTCTTCAAACTGGACCCTTATTTGGTCCTTTACCACTGATTCCTCTGCTTATATGGGGCTCCTTTACTGATATCCAGAATGATGGAGGGACACCAGGGCCTTTCTCAGCATAGTATCATGCACATGGAACCAGAATCCCACCCACATAAACAGACTCTTAATTGTGCTTATGAAAGTTTTTTGCATTTTAACTCAGATTCTTTGAAATGATGGGAATTCTTCTTATCTTTTGATTCCTGTCATAGTAAATTGTTTTCATGACAGCCAATTCTTAAAGCCTAGGGAACAAATGCATCGATGATGGTTAGTATTTATTGCCAAATAGACTGACTCTAGAACCACCAAGAAGACAGACTTCTGAGCATATTGTGAGGGGTTGTTTAGATTAGATTGACTAAGGTGGGAAGATGCACCTAAATTGTGGACAGAATCATGTCATGGACTGGATGTTTGGACTAAACAGAAAGAAGAAAACAAGAAAAGCACTAGTACTCCTGTCTCTCTGCTTCAGGATCACAGATGAAATGTGATTGGTCACTAATGCTCCTACCACCCTGTCTTCCCTACCACAGTGGAGTGTACCATCACATGGTGATGGGGAAAGTCTTTCTGTGTATATGTTTGATTGGAATAAATAAAGCACTGTTGGCCAATAGGAAAGCAAGATAGGTGGGACTAGGAGTCTAGGAGGATCCTGGGAAATGTAGTGAGGAGAGTCGTCACCATGTGATCACTGGAAGAGGATGCATAAGGATGCGTCCTTGGAAAGATAAGTCCTTATAAAATATATATTAGTAATTATGGGTTAATAATTAAGTCATAGCTAACTGATTAGAAACCATAGCAAATGCCAACAGCTTCATAATTAATATAATGTCTTGTGTGTTATCTGGGGGTTAAAGCAGCAACAGGACCCAGGCAGCTGGCGGGAAGAATGCATGTTACAACATGGAGCCAAAACCAAACAAAGTAAAGCCCTTTCTTAAGTAACTTCTTGTTGATTATCTGGTCGCAGTTGATAATACCTACCTCCCAGTACACTCGTGCATCATGTATGCTCTCAGATTCCAAGTTAGGCTCACTGGGTGACAACCTGCATGTTGTCCAGAAAATGATTTTATTCTATGTGGGTATACTGGCTGGTTTTGTGTGTCAACTTGACCTAAGATAGAGTCATCAGAGAGGAAGGAGCCTCAGTTGAGGAAATGCCTCCTGTCGTGAGGCATTTTCTAAATTAGTGATCAAAAGGGAAGGGCGTAGACCATGGTGGGTGGTTCCATCCCTGGGCTGGTGGTTCTGAGTTCTAGAAGAAAGCAGGCTGAGCAAGTCAGGGGAAGCAAATCAGTAAGTAGCTCCCCTCCATGTTTTCTGCATCTGCTCCTGCCTCCAAGACCTTGCCCTGTTTGAGTTCCTGTGAAGACTTCCTGTGGTGATGAACAGCAATGTGGAAGTTCGAGCCAAATAAACCCTTTCCTTCCCAACTTGCTTTTTGGCCATGGTGTTTTGTCACAGAAATAGGATCCTTAACTAAGAGAATAGGGAAAATAAAGTCTATGGTTTGGGTGGGTTGATTTATTTCCAAGTAGACAATGACTTTATGTTTGAGATGTACTTCACCAGCTTGACCTACCTTAACCTTCTTGGTTATTTTCAGCCAGAGATACTTGATATCTGTTCTCTCCCATTATTTAGTCTCATGCAATGCCCAGCATAACACATATTTATAATTCCGATACTGATTCACAGTCTTCTACAACCCGTTCAAGAACACTGTAGCACCTTATGTGACTGAAATGTGTCACTTCCTATGAGGGGAAATCAGACAGGCCTTAGTTGAAAGAATCCAATTTTAATTTTTCATGGTGCAGTCTACAGGAGTAGTGTAGGTTTGGAATTGTACTTTATGCATTCAGGCTGGAAATTCCTTTTCCATCACACATTGCTTCTGTTCCTTTACTAGATGTAATGCCACTGTCCTTCAGGTGAGCTTCATAGGAAAGAGCTCCTCTATCTCAATACTTCCCAAATGATAATGAATCCTACGAAGGCAGAAACTGAATAGCACTTGGTTCAGGACTGCTAAGAACATAAAATAGAGGGCTAGTGTACACACCCATTTAATTTGGAAGAGTACAAGGTCAGACACGGTATTTCAGTGAAAACTCAGAATTTCTTCTTTTTTTTGAAAATTCAGAATTTCTAATCATTTGATTTGTTTTCTTAGCCTGTGCTTTAAATTTTTAGTTAAAACATTATATACTGCTAATAGGATTGTATGTGATATTTCCATATATGCACATAGCATATATTGAAAAATAACCACACTTTTTCTACAAACCCCATTCAAATTTGTAGTAATCACTGCTGTACTTTTACAAAGGTGGGAGGGATACAGGAGAGAGAAATATATATATATATATATATATATATATATATATATATATATATAGAGAGAGAGAGAGAGAGAGAGAGAGAGAGAATATAACACTTAACCCTTGCTTTCTGTGTCTGGTATATTCCATTCAGTGCTCTCAAATTCCTTCCATTTTGATGAAAAATGACAGGACTTCATTCTTCTTTGTAGCTGAAAAATACTTCATTGTGTATATATATACACACCACATGTTCATTGTTCCTTCAGCTGTTGACTGGTACCTAGGATGATACCATATGCTAGCTATAAAGTATTTTAGTACTTCAGTAAACATGGGTGTGCAGGTGTCTGGTGTGATGATTTTGTTTCTTTTAGATACATACACAGAAGATAACCAGTATCATATGGCATATCTCCTTTTAGATTTTTTGAGAAATCTCCATACAACAGTAATGCTGCACTAATTTACATTCCCACCAATATTGTATAAGAGTTCCTCTTTATCCACATCCTCAGCAGCATTTGCTAATTTTTGGACAATAGCTATTCGAAATGGAGTGAGCAAGAATTCTGTAGCTCTGATGCCTAATGAGATTGAACATTATTTTTTCATACATTTGTTGGTCAATGTATTTCTTTTGATAAGATTCAGATCATTTGCCATTTTTAATGGGATTACTGGGGCTTTTTTTGCTCCTTGTGTACTCTGCATATTAACCCTCTGTCAGATTAATCACTGGCCAGATTTTTATTCTATTTTCTAGGTTGCCAATTCACTCTGCTGATTGTCTCGTTTTCTGTGTAGAATCTCTGTAGATTAGTGTCATCTCATTTGTCAGGTTTGGCTTTTGTCTCCTACTCTTGTGGTTATATCCAGAAAAAATACTGCCAGTGGCTTGAGTTTTATTCTAGGAGTTTCAGATCTTAATGTAGGTCTTTGATTTATTTTGAGTTGATTTTATTGTTGAGACAGGGAGCCACTATATAATTCATGATGGTCTTGAACTCATAATCTTATCTTAACCTCCTGAGTGCTAGGATTACAGGCATGCACCACCATGCTCAGCTTGTTAATTATTATACAGACTGAGAAATATGCATCGTATTTTAGTATTCTACAGTAGTTTATTTTTAAACTACTTTGTTTTCTAATAAATGTCTTTGATTATAAATCTTTTCTGAGTACAACTTTGGCTGCTTCCTACTGGTTTTGATAATTAATGTTGGCATTACCGTTAACCTCCAAATAATTGACAATTTTTGCTTTTATTTCCTCTTTAACCCATTAATTTAGAATATGTTTTAAATATCACAGTTTTGGATATTGCCATGATCCGATTGTGTTTCCCCAATTCTGATGTTGACATGTAATCACACTTTGATGACATTAGAAGTTAGAGTTTTTGAGAGGAAATTATATTTTGAAAGCAGAGCCCTTATGCCTGCGATTAATGTTCTTATTATAAAAGAGGCTCCAGCTGGCTGGCTAGCATGTGCCACCTTGTAAGGTTGTTACCCATGAAGGTTTCTTCTTGGATCTTGTCTTTTCCAAGGACAGATTTCAGCTGAGAGATCCAGATAGTTTAAGGATATTTTTATTAAGCAAAATGCCTGTTCCAGAGAGATATCAGAGTGAGCTGTCCTGAAGAGTGGATAGCAGTCCACTGGGTTCTGTCTAGTGGATTTAAAGAAGTTTCTTAACTCTGTACCCCATTTTTCACTTGGGTTATTTTGTATTTTGATGTCTAAATTCTTGAATTCTTCATACATTTTGGAGATCAGCCCTCTGTCAGATGTGGTGTTGGTGAAGATCTTTTCCCATTCTGTAGGTTGTCGCTTTGTCTTATTGACATTGTCCTTTGCCTTACAGAAGCTTTTAGGTTTCAGGAGGTTCCATTTATTGAATTTTGCTTTCATTGTCCGTGCTACTAGTGTTATATTTAGGAAGTTGTCTCTTGTGCCAATGTGTTCCGGGCTACTTCCCACTTTCTCTTCTATCAGGTTCAATGTAGCTGAATTTATGTTGAGGTCTTTGAGCCTCCTCACCAGAAGAATCTCACATGGCCAAAAGTCATTTGAGGAAGTTATAAACATCCTTAATCATTAGTGCAATGCAAATCAAAACTACTCTGAGATACCATCTTATACCTGTCAGAATGGCTAAGATCAAAAATACTGAGGACAGTTTATGTTGGAGAGGATGTGGAGTCAGGGGAACACTCCTCTATTGCTGGTGGGAGTACAAACTTGTACAGCCATTTTGGAAATAAGTATGGTGGGTTTCTAAGAAAATATGGAATCAATCTACCGGAAGACCCAGTGATACCACTCTTGGGCATTTACCCAAAGGATGCTCAATCATACCACAAGGACATTTGTTCAACAATGTTCATAGAAGCATTATTTGTAATAGCCAGAACCTAGAAATAACTTAGATGCTCCCCAATTAAAGCATGGATAAGGAAAACGTGGTATATTTACACCCAACTGTAAAAAAATGATGACCTCCTGAAATTTTCAGGCAAATGGATGAAACTAGAAAAAAACATTCTGAGTGAGGTATCCCAGACTCAGAAAGACAAACATGGCATGTAGCCACTCATAAGTGGATATTAGATGTAAAGCGAAGGATAACCAGACTGCAATCCACAGCTCCATAGAAGCTAGGTAATAAGGAGAATCCTAAGAGGGACACATGGACCACCCTGGGAAAGGAAATTAGAAGAGATCTATGTGGCATACTGCAGGCACGGGTGGTGGTGGTAAGGGGGAGGGGAAAGGGGATGAGAACATGAGGGAATGAGGTGCCCGAGTTGTTAGGGATGCAGTGGAAGAACAAGGAAAGAGATCCCTCAATAGAGAGAGCCACTATGGGCTTAGGGAGAAACCTGGTGCTAGGGTAACTCCCAAGAATCCACAAGCATGTCCCCAGCTAAGACTCCTAGCAATAATGGAGAGGATGCCTGAACTGGTCTCTCCCTGTAATCAGATTGATGAATACCCCAACTATCATCATAGAGCCCTCATCCAGTCATTATTGGAACCAGATACAGAGATCCACAACCAAGCACCAGGCCTAGCTCCAGGAATCCAATTGAAGAGAGAGAGGAGGGACTACATAGCCAAACATCTCAAGATCATGATGGAAAAATATACAGAGACAGCTGAACCAAGCTCGTGGAAACTCATGAAGTCTAGACCTACAGCTGTGGAGACTCATGGGGGACCAAACTAAGCCCCCCCCTTATATGGCAGAAAGTTGTGAAGCTTGGACTAGTTTAGTGGCCCCTGGCAGTAGGACCACGATACAAACCTGGTACATGAGCTAGCTTGTTGGAGCCCATTCCTTAGAGTGAGATGCCATGCTCAGTCTTAATGCATGGGAAAAGGGTCAGGCCCTGCCCCAACCTATTGTGCCAGACTATGTTGAGTTTTCATGGGAGTCCTAACCTGTGAGGAGGAGTGGACTGGGGGTGGGCTACAGGGTAGGTGAGGGGGGTGTGAGTGGGGCAGGAGGAGGGGTGCCAGAACTGTGGTTGGAATGTAAAATGAAAAACAAAATGGAAAAAAGAAGTTTCTTAAGGTCCCCTTGTGTGATGTCATTGTTAAGTTTTCCCCCTTGGGTGCCTTCTTCATTTCACCCCAATCTTCTGTGCATGATCTGGGGTCAAGAAGCCCCATGTAGGCTTTCTTTACCTCGGGATGTTCAATGATGGCCATGTGTGGTTGGTGGGAAAGTGTCTTGGTGCCTCGATTTCACATATAGCAGAAGGAACCCAACTGTAGCTTTAAGAATGATGAGCCACAACAATGCATCCAAACCACCAGGAGACACAGTTACCAAGATAAAGCAGCAGTTTCCTTGGTTACCTCACGTCTATTTCCTTTCTACCCTGCCAAGATGTATCTAGCCTCAAAACGGGTACACATACAGGAAACCTCCTCATTCTTGCTCATGTTTGCCTAACTATCTACTTGAACATTGGCACAAGGAGAAAGCGTCAACTATGTATGAGCCAGGAGAAGGCCCTCATCAGATGTCAAATCTGATGAAACCCTTTGGACTTTTCAGCTGCCAGAACTGTGAGAAATGAGTTCTGATCTCTATAAGCTGCCTACTCTATGGCATTTCTTATAGCAACACAAACATACTAAGACCGACATTTATGTTTTTACTTTTAAAGCTGAATTATGCTCAATATTACAGCCTATATAACATAAACATTGAAAAATGTTTCATAAAGCCAGGTGTGATAGTACACAGTTGTAACCTCATCAAGTGGGAGGCAAACAGAGGCAAGACACTTACGAATTTAAGGTCAGCCTGGGCTACATAACATGACCCTGTCTCAAAATTTCTTTTATAAAGATGCTTAATTTATATTAGCAATGCATATACATTTGAAAGAATATATGTTTTTACTGGCTACAAAGACATTTTATTATCCACCAAGCCATACACACACACCCCACACCCACCCACCCACCTACCCCCCCACACCGTTTATATCATCAAGGTAGTTAATACTGTTAGTCAGTAACTCCCTGTTTTTAATTATTATTACTTTTATATTTTATGTGCTTTATTTCATGTGTGCATGGTTCCCAAGGAAGCCAAAAGTCAGTGTTGCATTCTCTGAGCTGCCATGTGGGTGTGGGGAAACCAAACCTGGATCCTCTAGAAAAGCAGCAAGTACTTTTAACCCTTGAGCCATCTCTCCAGCCCTTGAGCGAGTAGTCTTTCAATTTCTGAAATATATGTTAAAATCTTTCACTTTTCAGGAAAAAGAGAGGGAGAGAAGAGGAGGGGAGAGGAGGACATGGGGGAGCAGGAAGGTTGAGTCGGGGGAAGAATAGACGAGAGTAGGATGAGAGATACCATAATAGAGAGAGTCACTATAGGTTTGAGGGGAGATCTGACACTAGTGAGATTTCCAGATACCTACAAGAATGACACCAACTGGCAAACTAAGCAATAGTACAGAGACTACCTTAAATGGTTCTCCCTGATAACGAGTTTGATGACTACCTTATATGCCATCCTAGAGCCTTCATCCAGTGATTGAAGGAAGCAGAGGCAGACACCCACAGCTAAACACTGAACTGAACTCCTGGAACCCAGTGACAGAGAGGGAGGAGTGATGAGCAAAGCTGTCAAGACTGGGCTGGTGAAACCAACAGAAACAGCTGACCTGAACAAGGGGAAGCCCTTGGACCCCAGACTGATGACTGAGAGGCCAGCACGGGACTTATCCAGACCCCCTGAATGTGGGTGTCAGTGAGGAGGCCTAGGAAATCTATGGGGCCTGGGGTAGTAGATCAGTATTTATCCCTGGCATACAAATGGACTTTGGGTGCCCATTCCACAATGAGGGATGTTCTCTCAGCCTGGACTCTTGGAGGAGGGCCTAGGCCCTGCCCTGAATGAAATGACAGACTCCAGAGATCCCCATGGAGGGCCTCACCCTCCCTGGGGAATGGAGTGGGGATTGGGTGGGAGGCTGGGGAGACTGGAGGTTGGGGAAGGAGGGGAGGGAGAAGGAGCTGGAATTGATATATGAAGCAAGCTTGTTTCTAATTTAAATAAAAAATTTTAAAAATCTTTCACTTTGCATTGGGAATTTAAACTTTCTTTTTATAACTATTGTCTCATATATTTGAAGCAACCTACTTAGATGCATGTGTTTTCTCCTTGCTTTATATCTGGCTGATGAACTGTTCCTTTAATTAATATGGAATTTCCCTGTTTGTCCGCTTAGTGCTATTTCATTGGCTAATAACAATGCCTACTTTCTTTTTGTTACTATTGTCTAGCATATAACTTTCTGTCCATTTTAATTCTCAATCTTCCTACATCATTTTATTTTAAGCTTTCATTTTCTTCTCTACTCACACTAACACCGGTAAGATTTATTTAGTGAATTAGGTTTCTTCACATAAAGTTTTATTACTATATGTTTTCTATTTATCTTGACTTTGCTCATTTTGGAATGGAAAAGGGTATTTTCTTTGCTCAGCTGTTGTGAAATATAGGCATTCAAAAGCAGGGTTGGAGGATGGGACAGGTGAAGCATCTAGTTTAAAGTCATGCATGTCAGTGTGACTCTAGTAACTTGCTTTCTTTAGATGACCACCTTAATGTTAAAAACTGGTTCTGACCTGTTGCGAAATCAACTGTTCCAAGGTTTCTGTAATGAAACATGGTACGAATAAGCAATCTCAAGATTTAGGTATTTTCTGATTCATATAATGACAGCTAATCTTTACTGAGTGATATGTGGCAGGTCATATTCTACACCTCACTGTCATCCACTACAAATAGAAAGTAAGTACAATGTATTGCTGAGGTATCCAGGGCAAGATTGCTCACTAGCATAGCATCGGAGGCATCCACCTCCTCTATCTTGGCTATAGTACAAGAGAACACTAGTCTTCCCAAAATATACAAAACAACTATTAATTCTTTCCCTGAATATTATTGTTCATTTAACCAATACCCACCAAGCATCTATTATATACAATGCATTTGTATCTAGTCTCTTCCCTCAGGGAGCTTATATTCTAGCAAGAAAGTCATATAATAAAACAACAAATAAAAATAAAAATTTCAAACAGTGCTAAGTTCAGAAGAAAATATAAAAGAATGAATTATAGTGACAAAGGTGAGTGGAAAAGGCTTTAGGTGTATCTCTAGGAAACATAGATGGTGTGCCTGTATATCTGTGTATCTGTAAGAAGAGGTCAGAGATAACCTGTCTGCAGAGGCACTTGAATCTAAGATGTCAATAATGAAAAGAGAAACATGCATATGGCAACAGGCATTTCAGACAGAAGGAACAGACTAGGAGGTAGATTTTGATATGTTTAAAACAAAGCAAGAAGATCAGTGTGGTTGAAGGGAAGCAGAGACATAAAGAAACTGGTGGGAGAAAACATAAGAGAGATGGTGGTTAGTGGCAACAATAAGCAGTGTCTTGTATGCCATGGATGCGAGGTGATTTTGTTCAGAATGGGATATCTGGTTTTTTTCTTTTGTTTGTTATTAATACAGCTGTTTGATTTAGTTATTTTATTATGCTTTTAAGCATGATAATTTCGCTTCTTATTTTTTCTACTCTTTTCTTTTTTTGAGGTAGGGTATCACAATATAGTTTATGCTGGCATTGAACTCTCAATGCTCCCGCATCAATATCTTGAATGCTAGGATTATAAGCCTGTTAGAATCACCCCTAACTCCCTGCTCCCCATGGGTCTCTGCCTCTGTTTCCTCTCTTTCTTTCTCTGTGTCTGTGTGCCTTTCCCTTTCTCTCCATATGTTTATTTCTAAGTAAATGCTCTACCATTAAGTTCCATTCTTGCCATTAATTACCAATCATATAACAAATTAGAGAGAATCACATAATGAACATTTATTCATCCATCTTGAAACTTCATCAATTAACATATAGTCTCATTTCACATATAGCCCCTCTTGCACATTTAAGTATTAAGCATAACTCAGCATATCCTTTAATCTATAAATACTTTATTATTTACATTATACATCCCCAGAAATGAATCTGTGTTTTAAACTATTACCACAATATGTTGAGGGGATTTATACACTAGAGTGGTGTGGTGTGATGTGTATTTAAAAAATTGCTCTGGCAACTTATGAAGAACAGATTAGAGGTACTCATGGGTGGCAATGAAGAGATTGGCAGGGCTCCTGCAGTGGTTCAACAGACAGATGGTGGTGGGTAGTCCATGAGCAGCACTAGAGTTGGAAACAGGCTGGGATAATGTAGATACAAAGGTAACAGTAGTTAGTCCACAAACCCTGGAAACCTTGTAATTACAAAGTTATGAGAGCTTTTGCTCTAAGACCACAGTCCCTTTGTCAGCATCATCTAGATGCTTTCAGGACAGATGATGGTCCTGTGAGACCCCACCCAGGATGGACAGGGATGATTGCTTTGAAGGTCATCCAAACCACTGGGGCTGAGTGTATCTCTATTTGTTGCCCGAGTGTATCTCTATTTCCTATCTCTGAGGTACATGCAGAATACTGACCATGATGTCACAACATGAATAGTACTGCCACGATGGCCAACACACAGTAGCTAATCTGATGATCCAGCGTTCTACCTGCTATTAGGCTACTATAAACCCGCTGAGATCAAGGCTTCTGAAGGCCTAAGCTAGGGTGCTAGAAAAGTTAAGGGCACTGTGCCCATACTCATCCCTAGCTGTAGCCAAGGAGAAAAAGTCAAGAACAAGATGAAAGAATGCGGTAGAATGTAAGATTGTGTTGGAGGACAGAACTAGGTTGTAAGATGACTTGTGGGGGTGCTGGAGGAGGATGCCAAACACATCAAATGGTTGATGCCAAGAGAATCAATGAGAGGATGAAAGTCATGCAAGATGTAGGATGTAAGTGGTTCAGGGAATAGGCTGCAAATCGTTCAGGATGTCAGAGGCTAGACCTAGCTATTTGGATTAAGATTAAGGTAGAGATGGGAGTAGTTGATAGCAGGAAACTGATCAGACAGGATGATATGCTAGTGGATACTTCTCTGCTCATCTTCCTCTTTCAAGTTTACACTTCCCTGAAAATTCAGAATGCTCTTGAGTTTCTCTGGGAGAAAGGGGATGGAAACTTGTGGGACCAGTCTTGTGCATTTGTGATGTGTGGGTGTTGACTATCCATGGAGTATTCTAGCTTACTGTCTTTGAAGATGAGTAAAATATTCCCTCCCCCATTTTGTCAAGAGTTTTTGGTAAGTAGTAGTAGCACACACTACTTTAGTCCTGGTATAGGCTTTCCCTTTTTTATGTAGATTCAGGCTCTAGAAATGAGAAAGATGACTTTCTCCCTCCCAGTCCTGGAAAGGGGAAGCTTCCTGAGCTCATGCTCCAAGAATATCTCTCTAGAAGCCACATATTTGGCCAGTATTTCAACTACTGTCAGAGTGGGTTGTCCAGCTGCCTGAGAGGCCCACATTAAGTGCTGACAATGGTAGATCAAAGTGAAAGTCACTGCTCTACAGTGGGGGAGACAGGAAATGAATTACTACAAAAGTCAGCAATTTATCTGAAGTCAGCCTAGGTCAGGGCCTCTGGAGAAGTTGTAATAGGCTTTGTTCAGAACTCTCGATGATAATGATGCTGAACAAGATGATGATGGATGATAATGGTGATGATGATGATGATGATGATGTAATGGTTAGTATTTATTGAACACTTACTGTGTAGCAGACATTATGCTAAGTGCTTCATATATATGCATATATACACATGGAATCTCACTTAAGTATCATAGGTACCTTGAAAGGTTCTTAGTAAACTGTTTTTTGCTGCTTCTTTCTTAGGATTTATTTTTTTGAGATTATAATTTAATTACAACATTTCTCCCTTCCCTCTCCTCCCTCCAAATTCTCTATAGATTCTCCCCACTCTTCTTCAAATTCATGGCCTCCTTTTTCACTAATTATTGTTTTGAATATATATATATATGTAAATACAACTTGTTGAGTTCATATAAACTTACTTGTACATATGTTTTCAAGGCTGTTTGGCACAAGAAAACTCAGAAAAATTAATTGATTTGTCCAAGATTACCAGCTAGTATTTTGATGAGGTCGAGTTCAAATGCATTTGGTCTGACCTCAGAGCCTGAACTGGTAACTCTCTGCTTGAGGAACCCGCTGAGAGTATATTACTTTCCCCGTTAGTGTGAAAAAACATCTGACACATGCAACTCAAGGATTCCTTCTGTTTTACTTTAACTTATGATACAGGTTGTACTCCATCCTGGCAAGGAAGGCATGGCAATGAGAGAGGCTGTAGACTGTAGGCCTATTCAAATCCATGTATCACTTTTGATTGTATAAATACCAAGTGTATTATATAAGACCTCACAAATTTTCAGCAAGACCGTGGAACACCAAGATACAGAGGCCAAATGGCTCTATGTCAACTTTTAGTAACACATTGTATATTTTTTCATTGTATATGTTGACTGTGTGTGGTACTGTATTAAATAAAGACCTTAATGTATAATGAACACACTCCCCTTCATATCCCCATATTCCATTCCTCCCCCAACCCCTTAGTGCCCTCAGTTCTCCAACATACTTTTGCTTCTATCTTCATTTCATGTAAACATGCATGATTTTACGTATCTGTATAAAATCTAGGAACCAGAAATTAGAGAAAACATACTGTTTATCCTTCTGACACTGGTCTACTTTGTCTACTATGATTGACTCCAGTTATATCCATTTTTCTGCAAATGACATAACTTTGTTCCTCTTTACAGTGGAGAAATTCACTACATTTTCCTTATTCACTCCTCTGTTGTTGGTCATCTATGTTGGCTTCATAACTGTCTCCTGTGGACAATGGGGAAATAAATGCTGCTGTATCTCAGTGATGCATTGATGAGGAAATACTCAGGACTGGTGCAGCTGGGTCAAATTGTAGTCTAGTTTTAGCTAAGTTTTCTTTCCTCAAAATCTCCTTGTTGATTACCATAGTGGCTGAACTAGTCTATGGGTAGAATCTCAGTGTAGTTTTGACTTGCATTTTTTTCTGAACATGTTTTTCTTTTGTGTCACCAACCAGCTCCCAAATCATGATACAGAGACTTTTTATCAGTTATGAATGCTCTGCCTTAACTTAGCTCTTTTCTGGCTAGCCTTTTTAACTTAAATTAACCTGTTTCTCTTTATTTACCTTTTGCCTCAGGGTCTTTTACTTTTCTTTCCTTTTGTATATCTTACTTTCACTGCTTCTCATGTCTGCTGGCTGGAGCTGCCTAGCTTCTTGCCCTGGGCCTGCCCATCCTTCTCCTTCTCTCAGTCCTCACTTTTTTTTGATTTTTCAAAATAAAGTTTTTATTTAAATTAAAAAACAATCTCATTTTAAATACTAATCCCAGTTCCCTTTCCTCCCGTCCTCACATTCTCCCCACCAACCCCACATCACACACCCCATCCACTCCCCAGGGAGGGTGAGGCCTGCCATGAGGGATCATCAAAGTTTGTCACATCATTTGGGGTAGAACCTAGGCCCTCGCCTGTGTGTCTAGGCTAAGAGATTATCCCTCCGTGGGGAATGGGCTCCCAAAGCCCACTCATGCACTAGGGATAAATACTGGTTCCACTGCCAGCGGCCCCATAGACTATCCAGGCCTCCCCACCGAAAGCCACGTTCAGGGGTTCTGGCTCGGTCCTATGCTGGTTCCCCAGCTGCCAAACTGGGGTCCGTGAGTTCCCACATGCTCAGGTCAGCTGTTTCTGTGGGTTTCCTCAGCATGGTCTTGACCCCTTTGCTCATCACTCCTCCTTCTCTGCAACTGGATTCCAGGAGTTCAGCTTAGTGGTTGGCTGTGAATCTCTGCTTCGGCTTCCATCAGCTACTGGGTGAAGGCTGTATGATGGTATTTAAGGTAGTCACCTGTCTCATCGGGGAAGGGCATTTAAGGTAGTCTTTACACTATTGCATAGATTCTTAGTTGGGGTCATCCTTGTGGATCCCTTGACATCACCCTAGTGCCAGGTTTCTCTTTAAACCTATAATGACTCCCTCTATTATGGTATCTCTTTTCTTGCTCTCCTTCTCTATTCTTCCTTCAACTGCATCTTCCTGATCCGGCTGGTTTTGGTGGCTCATGTCTGCAATCCCAGCAATTCGAGAGGCTGGGGCAGGATCGGTGCTTGAGACTTCAGGCCAGCCTTCTGTGGCTTCTCTTTTTTCTATTTTATTTTTAATTTAAATTAAATTAAAAACAAGGTTGCTTCACATGTCAATTCCAGGTCCCTATCCCTTTCCCTCCCCTCCTCTCGCACCCTCTCACCAACCCCCCCCATATTCCCTCATTTCCCCAGGGAGGGTGAGGCCCTCCATGGGGGTGTCCACAGTCTGTCATTTCATCCAGGGCAGGGCCTAGACCCTCCCCCAAGAGTTCAGGGTGAGAGTGCATCTCTCATTGTATACCCGGGATAAATACTGATCTACTACCCAAGGCTCAATAGATTACCTAGGCCTCCTCACTGACACCCACAGAGCTAACCCTTGTCAGGTCAGCTGTTTCTGGGGGTTAAACCAGCCCAGTCTTAATTCCTTTGGTCATCAGTCCTCCCTCTCTGTTACTGGCTTTCTTGAGTTCAGCTCAGTGCTTAGCCGTGGGAGTCTGCCTCTGCTTCCATCAGCCACTGAATGAAGGTTCTGTTTCCCAGACTCTCTGGCCATGGGAGTGTATGATGGAACTCCCCAGATCTATGTCTAAAATCCATATATGAGAGAGTACATGCCATGTGTCTCTTTTTGTGACTGAGTTACCTCGCTCAGGATGGTTTCTTCTAGTGCCATCCATTTGCCTGCAAATTTCAGGATTCCATTGTTTTTTTTCTGCTGAATAGTACTCCATTGTGTAAATGTACCACATTTTCTCTTTCCACTCTTCAGTTGAGGGGCATCTAGTTTGTTTCCAAGTTCTGTCTATTAGAAATAATGCTGCTATGAAAATAGTGGAACAGACATCCTTGTTGTATGAATAGGCATCTTTTGGATATACGCTAAGAGTGGAGTTGCTGGGTCTTGTGGTAGGTTTATTCCCATTTTTCTGAAGAATCTCTATACTGATTTCCAAAGTCGATGTACAAGTTGGCGATGTACAAGTTGGCACTCCCACCAGCAGTGGAGGAGTGTTCTCCTTTCACCACAACCTCTCCAGCATTACTTGTTGGGGTTTTTGATTTTAGCCATTCTGGCAGGAGTGAGATGGTATCTCAGAGTTATTTTGATTTGCATTTCCTGGATGGCTAAGGATATTGAGAACTTTCTCAAGTGCCTCTTAGCCATTTTAGACTCCTCTATTGAGAATTCTCTATTTAGTTCTGTACTCAATTTTTATTTGGATCCTTTGGTGATTTGGAGACTTGCTTCTTGAGTTCTTTGTAAATTTTGGAGATCAACCCTCTGTCAGATGTGGGGTTAGTGAATATTTTTTCCCATTCTGTGGGCTGCCTTTTTGTCTTGCTGACTGTGTCCTTTGCCTTACAGAAGCTTCTCAGTTTCAGGAGGTCCCATTTATTAATTGTTGATCTAACTGTCTGTGCTACTGGTGTTATGTTCAGGAAGCTGTCTCCTATACCAATTCATTCAAGGATACCACCCACTTTCACTTCTAAGAGGTTCAGTGTAGTTCAGTGTGGCTGGATTTATGTTGAGGTCTTTCATCCATTTGGACTTAAGTTTTGTGCATGGCGATAGACATGGATATATCCGCATTCTTCTACATGCCAGCATCCAGTTATGCCAGCACCATTTGTTAAAGATGCTTTCTTTTTCCATTGTATATTTTTAGCTTCTTTGTCAAAGATCAGATGTTCATACATGTATGGGTTAATATCAGGGTGTTCAGTTAGATTCCATTGGTCTATTTTTGTGCCAATACCAAACTGTTTTCAGTACTACAGCTCTAAAGTAGAGCTTGAGGTTGGGGATGGTGATGCCTCCAGATGTTGCATTGTTGAGTAAGGATGTTTTGGCTATCCTGGTTTTTTTGTTTTTCCATACAAAATTGATTATTGTTCTTTCAAGGTCTGTGAAGAATTGTGCTGGTATTTTAATGGGGATTGCATTGAATCTGTAGATTGCTTTTGGCAGGATTGCCATTTTTACTACATTGATCCTACCTATCCAAGAGCATTGGAGATCTTTCCATTTTCTGAGGGCTTCTATAATTTCTTTCTTTAAAGACTCAAAGTTCTTGCGATACAGGTCTTTCACTTGTTTGGTTAGCGTTACCCCAAGGTATTTTATGTTGTTTGTGACAATTGTAAATGGCAATGTTTTTCTGATTTCTTTCTCAGCCCTTTTGTCATCTGTATATAGTAGGGCTACTGATTTTCTTGAGTTGATCTTGCAGCCTGCACTTTGCAGAAGGTGTTAATCAGCTGTAAGAGTTCCCTGGTAGAAATCTTTGGGTCATTTATATAAACTATCATATCATCTGCAAATAGTGAAAGTTTGATCTCTTCCTTTCAAATTTATATGCCTTTGATCTCCTTTTGTTGTCATATGGCTCTGGCTAGAACTTCAAGTACAATATTGAAAATGTATGGAGAGAGTGGACAGCCTTGTCTTGTTCCTGATTTTAGAGGAATTGCGGTGAGTTTCTGTCCATTTAGTTTGATGTTGACTGTTGGTTTGCTGTATATAGCTTTTATTATATTTAGGTATGTTCCTTTTATCCCAGATCTCTCCAAGACCTTTATCATGAAGGGGTGTTGGATTTTGTCAAAGGCTTTTTCTGCATCTAGTGAGATGATCATGTGATTTTTGTTTTTCAGCTTGTTTATATGGTGGATTAATTAATGGATTTTTGTATGTTGAACCATTCCTGGGATGAAACCTACTTGATCATGGTAAATGATTGCTTTGATGTGTTCTTGGATCCAATTTGCAAGTATTTTATTGAGTATTTTTGCATCAATGTTCATGAGGGATATTGGTCTGAAATTCTCTTTCTTAGTTGTGTCTTTGTGTGGCTTGGGGATCAAGGTTATTGAAGCCTCGTAGAAAGTGTTTGGCAAAGACCCTTCTGCTTCTATTGTGTGGAATACTTTGAGAAGAATTGGTATAAGCTGTTCTTTGAATTTCTGGTAGAATTCTGCACTGAGGTCATCTGGACCTGGGCTTTTTTTGGTTAGGAGAATTTTGATGCCTGCTTCTATTTCCATAGGGGTTATAGGTCTATTTAAATTGCTTATCTGTTCTTGATTTAATTTTGGAAAGTGATAGCTATCCAAAAAATTGTCCATTTCCTTTAAATTTTCGAATTTTGCGGAGTACAGGTTTTCAAAGTATGCCTTGATGATTCTCTTGTATTTCCTCAGAGTCCGTTGTTATGTCCCCCTTTTCTGATTTTGTTAATTTGTATATTCACACTCTGCTGTTTGGTAAGTCTGGACAAAGGTTTGTCTATCTTGTTGATTTTGTCAAAGAACCAACTTTCGTTGCATTCATTCTTTGTATTGTTTTCCTAGTTTTTACTTTATTGATTTCAGCCCACATTTTGATTATTTACTGGCATCTACTCCTCCTGGGTGAGTTGGCTTCTTTGTGTTCTAGAGCTTTCAGCTGTGCTGTTAATTCTCTAGTATAATTATTCTCCAGTTTCTTCATGTGGGCAATTAGTGCTATGAGCATCCCCCGTAGCACTGCTTTCAAAGTGTCCCATAGGTTTGGGTATGTTGTGTCTTCATTCTCATTGAATTCTAAGAAGTCTTTAATTTCTTTTTTTATTTCTTCTTTGACCCAGGAATGGTTCACTTGTGCATTATTCAATTTCCATGATTTTGTAGGGTTTCTGCAATTTGTGTTGTTGTTGAATTCTAATTTTAAAGCATGGTGGTCTGATAAGATGCTTGGAGTTATTCCAATTTTTTTGTAGCTGCTGAGGTTTGATATGTTGTCAAGTATGTGTTCAATTTTTGAGAAGGTTCTATGTGGTGGTGAGAAGAAGGTATATTCTTTTTTATGTGTATGAAATGTTCTATAGATATCTGTTAATCCCAATTGGGTCATTACTTCTATTAGACCCTTTGCTTCTTTGTTGAGTTTCTGTCTGGTATTCCTGTCTAGTGGTGAGAGTGGGGTGCTGAAATCTCCCACTATAAGTGTGTGGAGCTTTATATGTGATTTAAGTTTTAGTAATGTTTCTTTTACAAACGTGGGTGCCTTTGTATTTGAGGCATAGATGTTCAGAATTGAAACTTCATTTTGGTGGATTTCTCCTGTGATGAGTATGTAATGACCTCCTTTATCTCTTTTGATTGGTTTTATTTTAAAGTCTAATTTGTTAGATATTAGGATTGCTACCCCTGCTTATTTCTTGGGTCCATTTGATTGGAAAATCTTTTCCCAACCTTTAACTCTCAGGTAATATCTGTCTTTGAGGGTGAGGTGTGTTTCTTGTATGCAGCAGAAGGATGGGTTCTGTCTTCGAATCCATTCTGTTAGCCTGTGTCTTTTTATGGGTGAGTTAAGGCCATTAATATTGAGGGATATTAATGTTGGTGGAATTATGTGTGGAATTCCACCCCTTTTTTCTTTTGGCTGTTAGTAAAGTGGGATTATCTAATGCCTATATTTTTCTGGTTGAATTTAACTTCCTTGGGTTGGAGTTTTACTTCCAGAACTTTCTGTAGGACTGGGTTAGTGGATAAGTATTGTTTGAATCTAGTTTTGTCATGGAACATCTTGTTTTCTCCATTTATATTGATTGAGAGCTTTGCTGGGTATAGTAGTCTGGGCTGGCATCCATGGTCTCTTAGTGTTGGTAGAATATCTATCCAAGACCTTCTGGCTTTCAGAGTTTCCATGGAGAAATCAGGTGTAATTCTGATAGGTTTGCCTTTATATGTTACTTGGCCTTTTTCCTTAGCTGCTCTTAATATTCTTTCTTTATTCTGTATATGTGGGATCTTGATTATTATGTGGCGAGGGGACTTTTTGTGATCCACTGTATTTGGTGTTCTGTAAGCTTCTTGTAACTTCATTGGCATGTCTTTCTTTAGGTTGGGAAAGTTTTGTTCTGTGATTTTGTTGAATATGTTTTCTGCCCCTTTGAGGTGGTTTTCCTCACCTTCTATACCTATTATTCTTAGGTTTGATCTTTTCATGGTGTCCCATATTTCCTGGATGTTTTGTGTTAGGGATTGGTTGGACTTAAGATTTTCTTTGGTTGATGAATCCTTTTCTCCTAGTGTATTTTTAACACCGGAGATTCTCTCTTCCATCTCTTTTATTCTGTTGGTAATGCTTGTATCTGTAGTACCTGACTGTTTGCCCAGCTTTCCTATTTCCAGCCTTTCTTCAGATTGTGCTTTTTTTATTGTCTCTATTTCAGTTTATACCCTTGCACTGTTTGAATTGTTTCTTGCAATTTTTGGTTTACATTTTCATCCATTTGTTGCATTTTATGAATTTTTTGGTTTGTTTTTTTCCATTTCTTGCATTTTTTGGTTTGTTTTTTCTTCCATTTCTTGCGTTTTTTGGTTTGCTTTTTCTTCCATTTCTTGCATTTTTTGGTTTGTTTTTTCTTCCATTTCTTGCATTTTTTGGTTTGTTTTTTCTTCCATTTCTTTGAGGGATTTTCCTATATCCTCTTTTAAGGCCTCTATCATTTTCATGAAGTTGTTTTTAAGGTCATTCTCTTCTGCTTCATTTGCATTGGAATGTTGGAGTTTTGCTGGTGTGGAGTCTCTAGAATCTGGCGGTGTCATATTTGTTTTTCTGTTGCTGAGTGAGTTTTTGATTTGTCTCTTTCCCATCTCTTCTTCTAGTGGGTGCAGAAAGAGCCCCTTACTGGTCTGTTGGTTAGGGGACCAGAGTTCCCTTTCGGTGGGTGCAAGCAAGTCCAATACCCTGTTAGTTCTTCTATTCCTCGTCCTACTTCTGATCTGGTGGGTGGAGAAGACGCCCAGGAATCTGGGGTGTGTAGTCTCCCACCTAGACCCCTGGTCTCGTTGGTGGAAGAGAAGACCTAAGATTTGGGTTGCTTGGCTTCTTCCGGGATGGGAAGCTCTGTGGCATTCTCCAGGCAATCCCCAGGCACTGGAAAGCAGGACTGGATGCAGGGCCTGTTTTACCTGGTCCCGCTGCTGGACCCTCTGGTCATGGCTTCTCTTTTTGAGCCTAGGTTTCTCCACATTTTTATTCTGTCTTCCTTCTAGCCCTTCCTGTCTTTTCTCTTGCCTAGCTATTGGCCATTCAGTTCATTATCAGGCCAACCAGGTGCCTTAGGCAGGCAAGATGAAGCAGATGCAACATATCCTTACATAATTAAACTCACATCCTTACATTGTTAAATGCAGCATAAATAAAAGTAACACACATTTACACAGTTAACGTAATACGCTGCAGCATAAAAAATGTAACAATCCTTCCCCATATAAAATAATATTCTACAACAATTATCCATTTGTTTATTAGGTTGCTTGATATTTTTTAGTTCATTGTATAGTCTAGATACTAATACTAGGTCAGGTATATAGCTAGCAAAGAATTGTCTACTATTCTAAAGGTTGTTTCTTTACTTTATTAGCTATGTCCTTTTTGTGAGGAAGACTTTTTGTAGTTTCATGAGATCTCATTTGTTTAATGCTAGAATTATTAACTAAATGAATGTAGTTTTTTGGAAGGCCTTGCCCGTGACTGTATCTTATTTTTCCTTTAATATATAGCAAGTTTCATGTATTGCATTAATATTTTTGACACATTTGGAGTTGAGTTAATTTTAACATTTGTTTATCTCCTACTCCATGTAGTGTGGGAGTGTGTTCCATGACACATGTGGAGATGCCAGAGGACAATTAATGGGGGTTACTTCTCTTCTTTTACCATTATACCTGGGTCCTGGTACGGGGTATTGAACTTGGGAATACAGGCTTGACAGACAGCAAGTACTTTTACTTCATGAGCAATTTCACTGGCCCTGGAATTGTTGTACAAGACAAGTGATAGAAATCTATTTTCATTTTCCATATATGGGCCATCCAGTTTCCTTAGTACCAGTTGTTGAAGATGTGGTCTTTTCTTCATTAAGTATGTTTGGCATCTTTGTAAATAAATCATATGGCTGTAGTTGTGCAGGTTTATAAATGGGTCCTCTACTCTGTTCTAGCAATGGATGCATTTTGTGGCAGTCTCATGCTATTTTTGTTGCTATGATGCTGTAGCATAACTTGAGAGGAGGGTATGGGGATACAACCAGCATTGTTGATTTTTCCCTAGGTTGCTTTAGTTATTCGGGATCATTTGTACTTCCATATGGATTTTAAGTTTTCGTTTCCTTTCTGTGAGAGGTAACATTGAAATTGAAAATTTTATTATTAAACTGGGTGGTACAAACCCATTTATCTTGCAAGTATGTAATGTATTTCATGTTTATTCTCATTCCTTAATGCCCTCTGTTTCCTTTCTCCTTTCATTAGTACCCACTGTTCTCCTAGAAGTTTTACATCTACTTTCATATCATCCATGCACATATGATTTTACGTATCTGTGTAAAATCCAGGACCTACAGACGATTGAAAACATGCAATATTTTTCTTTCTGAGAGTAACTTAATTTGTTTAATATGGTTATCTTCGGCTGTATACATTTTTCTATAAAGAACATAACTTTTTAAAGATGAACTATAAATGGCCAGTAACCATATAGAAAATGTTCAACCTCATTAACTATGAGAGATATGCAAATTAAAACTACATTGAAGTTCTGTCTCACTCCAGTCAGAAAAGCAGTCATTAAGAAAACAGAAAATGTTGGTCAGGATGTAGACAAAAAGGAATATCCTGCTGGTTGAAATGTTAATTAGTTCAGCTACTATGGAAATCAGTATGGAGGTTCCTCAACAAACTAAAAATAGGCATTGATGGATGCTGCACTGAGTATGTAGACTGTTTTTTGGCAATATAGTCATTTTTAAAAATAATAATTATTCTAAACTATGAACATGAAAAGTCTCCAAGATTGTTCTTTAGTGCTTTAAAGTTTTCTTTACATCTGCCTTTTACTACTTTGGTTATGTTTACCCCTAAGTTCTTAAATTTATAGTATTTTATTTTTATATTATAATGGCATCATTTCTGTTCTTCCCTTTCCTCCCTTCATGCCCACCCATGTACCCCCTTTCTGTCTCTCAAATTCATGATGACCTCTTTTTAAAAAATTGTACACACACACACACACACACACAAATACCTAAATACATAAATGCAACTGCTTAGTCTGTAAAACTCAGGGCTGACCATTTGGTATCAGTTAACCAACTGCAATCTTGTTACTCAGGAAAAAAATTTCTTCCACTTTCAGCATTCCCCATTAGACCATAGTTCTTTGTATAGGGTTGAGGCTCCATTAGATTTCCCTCTTTCATGTTAACACGTCCATTGATGCCTTCATTATTTAGGCAGCCATGTTGGTGAAATTTCTCTGAAATACAATCTCACAGCAAATTTCCTGTTCTTCTCTGGCTCTTTCGATCTTTCTGCCCCGACTTTTGCAAAACAAACAACGTGCAAAAATTGTGTTGTAGATGTGTCAGTTGGGACAATATCTTTTTCTCTGTATTTTGATTTGTTGTGCTTTTCTATAATGGTCTCTGTTTCAAAGAGAAGTTTCTTTAATGAGAAGTGAGAATTATACTTATCTATGAATATAAGGATAAATATTTAGAATACAGTTAGGGATTATGTTTGTTCAGTAAAGTGACAGTTGCAGGTTCTCCTCCATGATCCAGGACTTCACTAGTCCCAGGTTGTTGGGTAGGTTTCCAATACTAGGCATGGTGTTTGTTGAGTGGGCCTCAAGTTCAATTAGTGACCAATAGTTGCATGCATACCTTGGTTTCCTATGGTTTAAAAATAAACAATTGTGAATGGAGTTATTTTTCTGGTTTTTTTTTTCTCAGCATGTTGATTGTTGGTGTGTAGGATGACTGCTGATTTTTTTATGTTGATTCTGTGTCCTGCCAACTCCACAGAAGTGTTTATTAGCTCTAAGAGTTTTCTGATTGTGTCTTTAAGGTCTCTTGTGTATAGAATTATATCATAGGCAAATAAAGATAGCTGAACTTCTTTCTTTCCTATTTGCATCTCTTTATCCCCTTCCATTGCCACTAATACTTACTTCAAATATTATGTTGAATAAGAGTGGATACAGTGGAAACCCTTGTCTTTTTCTTGGTTTTTAATGAAAATGTTTTGAGTTTTCTCACATTCAGTATGTTAGATGGATTGTAATATGCAATCTTTATTAGGTTGATATATATTCCTTCCATTCTTTGTTTTTTCAGGACTTTTATCTTGAAAGAATTTTGGTTTTATCAAAACCTTTTTCTTCATCAGTTGAGATAATCATGTAATTTCTATCCTTGAGTTTATTTATGTGCTATAATTACCATAATTGATTTGCAAATGTTGGACTATCCCTGTGCCTCTGGAAATGGCAGATTACTTCAGTAGGAAATTGTGTACTTTATTTCATTCTTTCCTAAGAACCCATCACAATGGGTTATAAGTACTATTAGTGGGGCTTTGCTGACTATGCACATGGAATAGCCAATATTTTACCCTCTTTTAAAGATGTATCTTAAGTTTTGCTTTCAAACTATAAAAGTTATTTTACAGTTATATCACAAGGTAGTTCAATTTTCTATCTAACTATTCTTTTTCTTTTTCTTTTGATAGTCCAACTAGGTAATCCAGTTCATCCTCACACTTGAGATTTTCTTGGCTCTGCCTCCAAGTTCTAGAATTATAAGCATGCCCACCATGCCTGGCTTTTCATATGATTTTAAACTCCTTTTTTGGAGACAGAGTCTTGCTCTGTGGTCCAAGCTGTTTCCAAACTCACTATGTAGTCCAAGTTAGCCTCAAACTTGTGATTATACTGTCTAGGTCTCCTGAGTACTGTGGCCCACTTTATACACAACTGTTATTCTGTAAGTTAATGTGGCTACATACAGGAATGGTCTTTTTATTTTTCAAAACAGGGTTTCTCTGTGTATCTTTGGCTGTAGAAATGGTCATTTTATGGGTTGGATATTCTTCATTACCCACTTCCACCTTGATGCTTTCTATATATTCTCTAACTTGTTTAGCATTCTGTAGTCTATCTCCTGATAGTTAAGTCCATAACACCATTGCATGCACGCTTAGTGATCTTGATCTTGGCAGGCATATAAGACAGTTTATATGTCTTTAATGATTTGGTATACCAGTCAAAGACACAGCCTATCAAGGATATAAGAACAACCTAGAAGAAAAAATGAATCAGTATAATTGTGCCTGTGCTGAGATTGAGATTTAGATTAGTCACACTCTAATGTACAAGGTCTCTAATATCACTAGCACTGCATAGTAATCACAAATTTATCAGTCATTATTGACTTTCTTCCTTCACACATGGTTCTTCTATATATCCTTTAATATTAGGTATGATCATATGACTTGCTGTGGCTCACAAAAAGGAGCAGAAATGACATAAAGTCACTTCTGGGTGGGAACTTTGGGTCAGCTTATTCTTCTTTCATAGTGCAACAATTATAAAAAAACAAGACTGAGTTGGAGGCACTGTTGATTTTGAATTCAGGCGATTGTTATGCTCAGAGCTTCAACCAACTTGGAGTGGACATGTAACACTACAAGAAATAAATGTTTTTTGTTCTAAGCAGTCAGTTTGAGGCTTAGTTGTTACTGAAGCACTTCTTTTAACCTGTTTTGATGAACAGGCAACAGTTCTTCTCAGAGGTAAAAACTTAATAAATCAGCAAACACACAGAAAAAGCCTTAAGATTTCAGTTTCTCTTTTCCTTCCCATTACCACTAACCTCAAATCTCTATAAAATTGAAAAGAGTAGGGAAATCAAACTTTGGCAGAATCTCTTGGCCTCAGCAGTAAATATAAGAAACCACTTTCTGTTTTAATTAACTCCAGACTCTTGGCATTAACCCAAGCCAACTCAGAGTGTTATTCATAAAACTCGACCTAAGAGACATTTGGGAACATGAGAGGGTGGCAAGTAGAGAATAGCCTTCCGCTTGTCTTTGACGACACTGTCCCTTGAAATTAGCTTCAATTACTCATAGAACATGCAGCCAACAGCCCATATTGGTGATATTTGCCGTTTAGCTCTTATTTTCTTTCCTTCAGCTCCACCCATCTTCTATTTTGGCTTTGTCTCCCATTTCCTACTTTGTCCTTACTCTTTGGATTTGATAATTGTATGCGTTTTGTTTGGATTTTAGGACCCTTGACATTTGTTTATTGGCCCTTATCACTCCTGGTCACCATGATTTAATAGAAGCCACAGCAATACCTTCCATTATTGACTACACATTATGTGTCAGGCACTGGGCTAAGCATTACCTAATTTTATTTAGTTCTCACAAGAGAGTTGAGAAGTAGGTATTATAAAATTTTCCATTTTACAGATGATAAATGAGGCTCATAGTGATAAAACTAGCTTCAGGATTCTATATGCCCATGAAGCTCTGGTTCTTGGGATTTTACTATAGCTGTCATTCAGCCATTGGCTGGCTTTTTGAAGGAATCCATTGAAGCTTTCATTAAAGGATCAAATGAAGCAGATACTTCGGACAGTTTTGATAATCAGAGTTACCCTATGGCTCTTGCCACAACCCATAGATTGACTTTTCTAGCCATACCAAGAGGAAAGAGAGAGGCTGGATAACATTCTCAGTTACTTGCCAAATGTTACTCCACAAAGACCTTCAGTCTGGGAAAGACAATCTCTGCCAGCATTAATTCTGAGTTAACCAAATTGTATACCTTGAAGCCTCAAATTCTTTTCCTAAGGTTGAACCTGCCAATCAGCTTCCAACACTATCTTGAAGGTATTTGAATCCTTTTTATTTGGTTAAATTGTAGAAGCTGGGCACTTATCTTGTTTTTATAGGCTTTTCCTATTATCTAAACAACCAAGGTGGCTTTTCCATGGAGTCAACATGTCTATTGTTGCACTTATTTTTCTAAGAAGCAAACTAAAATCAAAAGAAGCTCTACAGGAGCCTCGCAGGATGGCACCATGGGGAGAGGTGCTCACTGTCAAGCCTGAAGACCTGATTTGATGAAAGACCCGTGTGGAAGGAGAGAACTGACTTTCATAGCTTGTCACCATTTATATACTGGCTGTGGCAAATGTGATGTGCACACACAGATACACACACAGAAACACACACACACACACACGCACACACCATAAATGAATGAAGAAATAAACCAGTGAATAAATAAAGAAACAAACATCTCCACAGGGTGAAAATGAGAATTCCACTGAGTTCACAGAGCTGCATCTACAGCTCAGTGGTACAATGCTTGCCTCTTACCTTAGGTTCAATTACTAGTACTACCAAAATAATAACTACTCATTCAAGGCTGCTTGAGATATTCAAAAGGCACTAGATCGTCCCTACTTCAAGGATTGAGCCTGTGAATCCCTCTTTTCTGAGATATTTTGGTCCTAAAGACACAGGTAAGAGTTTGGGATCAGACAGATGCTTGCACAGTGAAAATAAGGTTGACTTATTGCCAGAATAGCTTGCAAACACTCAAAAAATTTTAAGAGAAAAGTATTGTTTTACTAAAAGGCCTTGGTCACCCACCCTGGGGTACCTTATGAATATGTCTGCTATTATGCTGCACTAGCAAGCCACTGAGCTTCATTTTGGGCACCAGCACAGACTCCCATGATTCTTGTGTTCATAAATCTAGCTTGCACCTCATAAGGCAACAATAGCCACATAGTTTATGAATCTAGGATGCCATAAGGACTACTGAAGTCTCACTGAGATTAATGGACCTTTTTCTGCAGGAAATGCATACCTTGTGATCCATGTGGTGTCTGACACCCTCCCAGGGTCCCAGGGCCATATAGTGTGGATGCCCTCTCCATGGTGGTATACTTTTCATCCTTTGCTCCAGATTTTTTCTATGTCCAATATTGCTGCTTTGTCAAGAAGTAGCCTCAATTTCTTCTCTAAAGATCATGCATTTGATAGCTGTCAAAGTCCTCTCTGTACACACTAGACTATCTACCACCCACTACCTGCAAATCAGACGAGTCGAAGAACTGGATCACAGAAGGTACTGCATATCAACCTAACTCCATCCACAAAGCTATGTCTAAGAATTCCTTGTCCCAGACCATACCCTGGCCTTCTAATTCATTGTATGTTCCACTCATGCTTCCTCAAAACACAGAGGACCCCCTAGAGGTACAAACCACCCATAAAAATCTAATAGTGGGAAATTTTACTAGGTTTATCACAACAGTCATCAAACACTGGCAACTGTGCTTGAAATATGCAGCAGCTTCATTAACAGTCTTGAAGGCTAGCTCCCTATGACACATGGAGCTATGACTTTTTGAGAAACATCCATTATGCTAGTCCCTCAACTGGGCACATCCTCTGGCCACAGGATATGCCTGCTGCACTTTTGGAGATGATCACTTAAATAATGTGCAAAGAGTAGTAATTCAAGATGGAGATCAAAACAAAGCTTTTCTAACTCTCTGAAAGGTTTATGCTTTTGTGGGGGCTCACAGAGAAGCTCTGTTAATTCCTTTCCATTTTAATTTTATTTTACTTATTTATTTTTATTTTTTCATATAATATTTGATCATGTTCTTTACCCTTCTCCCAGCTCCTCCCCACCTCCTTATCCACCCAAGTTTATGTTCTCTCTATCTCAAAAAACCAAAAAACATAACGAAAACCAGAAAAAATCAAAATAGGCAACAAATTCCAATAGCAAAAAATACCCAAGCAAAACCAAATGTGTACAAAGACAGACAACCAAACATGAATGGAGTCCATTTTGTCTTGGCCAGTTTCTCCTGGCTGTGGGCCCTGGCCTGGAGTGTGCTTGGTGACATTACAGTGGAGAAAACTGATTTCTCCTTACTGATTTCTCCTTTCCCAGGACACATCAATTCCAAATTGCTTCTTGGTTAGGAATGGGACTTGGTGTCCATTTCACCTTCTCTGAGTTCAGTTCTGTGAACTCCTATGAGCCCAGGTTAGTTGATTCTGTGAGTTGTTTTGAGGTTCTTGACCCTTCTTGCTCCTTCCTTCCTGTCTTCTACAGTATTACCCAAACTCTGCCTAGTATTTAGCTGTGGGTGTGCATGTGTTTCCACCAGTTGCTGGATGAAGCCTTTCTGATGACTGTTGGGCTAGGCACTGATCTATGAGTATAGCAGAATGTCATTAGGCATCAATACATTGACATTTTTTTCTCCCGTCATGTTTGTTTCTATCCCAGGTCTCTGGGCCATCCAGCCTCTGGGTCCTGGTCTTCCAAGCAGTGTCAAGGGTAGGCTCACTCTTGTATTACAGGTCAGTAATTGGTTGTCCATTTTCACAATCTCTGTGTCACCCTTACCCTAGCGCATCCCATAGGCCGGGGCAGCTGTTAAAACTATGACACCGTGAAATTCTATGGCAAATGGATAAAAATAGAAAAAAACCTCATCCTGAGTGAGGTTACACAGAACCAGAAAGACAAACATGGTATGTACTCACTTATAAGTGTATATTAACTTTAAAGTAAAGGATATCATGCTGCAATTTACAGACTCAGAGAAGCTAGGTAACAAGTAGAGCTCAAGGGGGGAAGCATGGATCTCCCTGGGAAGGGGAAATAGAGATTTTGTGGGTGGACTGGAAGTGGGTGGGGTGGGAACCTGAGGGATTAGATGGGGGTGGAGGGGAAAGTACTGAAAGAGCAGACTGGAGAGGGGGTCATTTCAGAGTCAGGTAGAAACCTGGTGCAAGGGAAACTCCCAAGAATCTACAAGGATTGCCCTAGATAAGACTCCTAGCAAAAGTGGGTATGTTACCTGAACTGGCCATCTCCTGTGATCAGGCAAGACTACCAGGGGGACACCAACCCAGTTACACAGCTTTTGACCTATAGTGCTGAGATTTTTTGTCTGGTTTAAACTTGTGTAGCTCTTGTTCATTATTAAGAAATGAAAACCAAGAAGGACAGTTTGGCTGGACAAAAATGCTTACAGAATTATGGGTTCACTCTGCAGCCTCAACATTCTTCAGTGTCCATAAATCTAACATCTTGGGAATGAGAAGAATATGAGTGGCATTTTCTTACTTCCCATACCTTATTTTGAAGTTCCCCCTGTAGACTTCTCTAGAGATAAAGCCTAAAGACCACATGGTTCACTCAAAATTGGAATCGATCCATCTTCATTCTCTCTTCCCACAGAATAAGAGCTCAGAGTACTCACGGGAGGCAAGTTGGGGAGTGTGCTAAGATAGCATACAGACAGTCTATCGTGCTTGGTGAGCGATTCATTCTGCCCTACAGTTAAAGTACACTGCTATTTGTCATGTCATGTCATGTTTTTAGAGAGAGAGAGGGAGAGAGAGAGAGAGAGAGAGAGAGAGAGAGAGAGAGAGAGAGAGAGAGGATCTTTTTATGTAAACCAAGCTGACTTTGAACTCATTGTATAGTTTATACTGGCTTCAAATTCATAGTGATCCTTCTATTTGACCTCCTGAGTGCTAAGTGGGATTCCAGGCATGCTCTACTATGTCCAGTTCATGTTGCTATTTCTACATGCTTTATTTTTTCTTTCTGTTCTTCCTCTACTACTTTCTTTCATATTGAGTGTATATTTTCTAGTATCTCATTAAGATTCCTTGTTTCATTAGCCAATTGTTACAGAGGTTTTTTAAATGTGTATGTGTGATTTGCCTATATGTATTTATATGTGCTACATATGTACCTGGTGCCTGGGGAGGTCAGAAGAGGGCATCAGATCTCTGAAACTGGAGCTGTGGATAGTTGTGAGCCACCATGTGTGTGATGTGGGTGCTGGGAACCAAGCTCAGGCCCACTGGAAGAACAGTCAGTGCTCTTAACCACTTGGCAATCTCTCTTGTCTCATATCCATTCATTTTTAAAGGGGGGGATCTCATTATGTTGCCAGACTGGTCTCAAACTCCTTTCCTTAGTTAGATTTTATTGCTGAAATAACACAATGATCATGGAAACTCTTATAAAGAAAATTAATTAATTGGGGCTGGCCCACAGTTCAGAGGTTTAGTTCATTGTTGTCATTGTAGAATGCATGGCAGCATACAGGCAGACATGACCTGGAGAAGGAGCTGAGAGTTCTATATCTGGATCTGCAGGCAGCAGGAGACTGTGTAGCACACTGAATATAGCTTGAATATCTGAGACCTCAAAGCCTGCTACCACAGTGACACACTTCTTCCAAAAAAGGCCATATCTACTCCAACAAGGCCACACTTTCCAATAGTGCCAGGCTTTATGAGCCTATAGGACCACTTTCTTTTTTTGTTTTTTTTAATTTATTTTTCAGTTTAAATTTAGATTAGAAACAAGGTTGCTTCACAAGTCAGTTCCAGGTCCCTCTCCCTTTCCCTCCCCTCCTCCCATGCCCTCCTCCCAACCCCCCCCCCCATTATCCCCTCATTTCCCCAGGGAGGGTGAGACCCTCCATGGGGGTGTCCATAGTCTGTCATTTCATATAGGGCAGGGCCTAGACCCTTCCCCAAGAGTTCAGGGTGAGAATGCACCTCACATTGTTGGATGGGAGTCCAAAGTCCGTGTGTATACTCGGGATGGGTACTGATCTGCTGCCCAAGGCTCAATAGATTACCTAGGCCTCCTCACTGACACTCACATTCAGGGGGTCTTGATCAGTAGGACCACTTTCAAACTACCATATTCCACACCCTGCCCCCATAGGCTTATAGCTACATCACAATGCAAAATTCATTTAAAATAAAAATCAAAAAGCAGATCAGATGCTTCCAACATACAATGGCACAGGATATACATTGCCATTCCAAATAGGAAGAAAAGGAGCATAGTTAGAAAATACTAGATAAAGGCAAGATCAAAATTCATCTGCACAAAGTCTAAACTCTGCATTTCCATGTCTGATGTCAAAGCATCTTCCGATATCCAATTCAGTTCAGCTTTGTTGACTGCAACACACTTTTTTCTCTTGGGTTGGTTCCAGTCATCATTCGCAACTTTTCTCCATAGGTATCCCATGGCTCTGTCATCTCCAACATCTTGAGGCATCCAAGGCAATTCAGGCTTCATCTTCAGAGCTCCACACAATAGCCTCTCTAGGTCTCTATACAGGGTCACCCCAGACATACACCTGGCCTCACAGCAGCTTAGTTTAGAGGGATATTCCATACCTTCTTCCTTGTATACTTGATTCTAAAGCCAGAACCATGTGACTGAAGCTGCCAAGTTTTGCTGTCTGCTGGAGCTGTTACATGTCCTCTTCATTCAATTACATCTTTACCAGTTTTTCTGTTTTTGATGGTTTCCTTTATTGCCTAAACTTGGCTGTCCTTAAACTCGAGCTGTAAACCAGACTGGCCTGAGATCCACGAGCCATTGCCTCTGGAGTACTGCGATTAAAGGTGTGCACCACTGCACCTGGATCTAAGCTTTTCTTTAATTCCTTTTTACAAATTGTAAAGTTAGCTGGGTGAGATCTTGTCCTGAGGTCACCACCCCCTTTATTCCATTTCCTAATCTGTTTATCTCTTTGAACACAGGACTTAGGTGCATCCCACTTCCTGGTGCTCCTTTTCTCCTCAAATTGCACATTTGGTATTTTTTCCTTGCTCAACTTGCTCCTTTTCATTGTAGATCATCATAAGAGTGAACACTAATAACCATAAGACAGTCTGTACTAGGCTGTTTTGAGATTTCCTTTGCTGATGAAATTATTCCAAAACTCTTCAATTTAGCCTCATATGTTTTGAACAAAGACAAAAACCTGCCAGATTCTTCACCAAAATATCACAAGAACAGTCTCTAGGCCACATACAAATAATCTTCTCTGAAACCTCGAGCCAGCATTCCATAAAAAACCCCACATACACTCATAGTTTAAATCACCCTCAGCACCACTGTCTTCCATGCTCCTATTAGTATGCCCATAAAGCCTGAATTACAGCATTCAAATAACTTTCTAATCCAAAGTCCCCAAGTCCACATTCCTCCAAACAAAAGCATGGCCAGGTATATAATAGCAATACTCTAGTCCCTGGTACCAACCACAGGGTCTTACTGCTGTTGAAGAGACACCATGACCATGGCAAGGAAAACATTTAATTGGATTGGGTTCAGAGGTTTAATGCATTATTATCATGGTGAGAAGCATGGTGGCATGTAAGCAGACATGGGCTGGAGAAGGAGCTGAGAGCTCTACATCTTGATCTCCAGGCATCAGGAAGAGACAGTGGCTCACTAGACCTGGTTTGAGCCTCTAAGATCACATTCCTTGTCTCAAGGAATCCTCCTACTTCAGCCTCCCAAGTAAGGGAACTGTAAGCAAGAGTCACTGTGTCTTATTATATTCATCTTTTGAATCACTTAAGACAAAAGGAGTAAAATTATGTTCTATACCACTTTATATTTATCTATGTAATTGCCAACACTTTTTATTTCTATGTATGGATCTAAGTTACCACCTAATTTGCTTTCTTTTTCAGCTTGAAGGAATCCTTTTAGAATTTCTTGTAATGCAGTTCTGCTGGCAATGAACTCTTTCAGTCTTTGTTTAATCTGGAGATATCTTTATTATGTATAGTGTTTTGCCTGCATGCATGTCTACATACAAGAAGAGGGCACCAGATCTTATTATAGATGGTTGTAAGCCACTATGTGGTTGCTGGGAATTGAACTCAGGTCGTCTAGAAGAGCAGTAAGCGCTCCTAATCTCTGACCCATCTCTCCAGTATCTTTATCTCTTATTTTTGAGATATAATTTTTTCTGTGTATAGATTTATTAGTTTATTGTCTTTTTCTTGCAACTCATTGAATATATTATTACACTGTCCCTTGGATTTCTTTGTGATGAAAATTCACTTCTCTCTTGCTTCTATCAAAATTCTGTTTTGCTTATGGTGGGAAATTGAAGAAATTGCCAAACATCAACCTCTGGCCTTCACATGCACGCATGTAAATACACCCATACCTTCACCCATGCCTTCATACACACACACACACACACACACACACACACACTGCTACTCTCTTATATATTTACACACAAACATTTCTCTTTCTCTGTCATGAGTTGACTATTGTATACCTTTGCTGAGTTTCTTGGAATTCATTGTAGATTGGTGGAAATTTTTTATTTATTCAAATTTTTGATCTTTTCTCTTTCTTCTTTTCTTCAAGGACTTTCATTATGTACATGTTATATTTGATGATGTCCTGAAACTCTCTTAGGCTATGTTTAGTTTCTTCATTTTTTTTCTCGTCTGCTTCCTAGACTAAAGAATCTCACTGCTAACTCAAATATGCTATTTAGTCACTTTAAAGAATTATTCATTTATTTTAACATTCAAGTCCAGAATTTCTATTTGGTTCAAGTCATTTTTATGTCTTCATTAATATTCTCTGTTTGGTGAGACACTGTTTTTCTTTTTTTTTAATGGGAAGACTTGCTTTATTTTTAATTTATGTTAGAAGCAAGCTTGTTTTACATGTCAATCCCAGTTCCTTCTCCCTCCCCTCCTCCCCTGCCACCCACTGGTCCCCTATCCCATCCTCTTTCTGCTCCCCAGGGAGGTCGAGGCCTTCCATTGGGGATCTTCAAAGTCGAGACACTATTTTCTATGGTCTTTTAATTATTTAGAGCTGTTTACCCCTTGACAGTATTTATTATATTTAATTTAAAGTGTTTGTCTAGTGAGTGCTATTTTTCATGTACCTTATTTTCATGCTTCTTTATGTGTCTGATACCTTTTAAAATTTAACTGCTGACATAATGTACTACAGCAAGTCTGGTATTAGATCCACCTTCAGAGTTTGTTTTCCTGTAGTTAGGTTTGTTATTGTTGAAGTTTTTGTTTTAGCTGTTTTGTGTAGTGAGCTTTCTGTGTCAGTTCTGTAGCTTTTGTATTCCCAGTGTTCTGTAGTCAGTGAGTTCACTGAGTTTTAAAAGTTTTATTTCCAAACTTAATTTCCTAGATGTTCTAGTTTGAGTCTATTGCTATTATAATACTCTGGTGATCTGGATAAAATGGCCCCCATAGGTTCATATATTTGAACACTTAGTCATCAGAGAGTGGCACTACTTGGCAGGAACTGGGAGGTGTGACCTTATTGGAGTAGGTGTGGCCTCTTTGGAGGAAGTTTGTCAGTGAGAGTAGGCTTTGAGGTATCAAAGGCCCTAGCCAGACCCCGGTGTCTCTTTCTTCCTGTTGCCTGTGGATTCAGATATAAAACTCTCAGCTAATTCTCCAGCATCATGTCTGCCTGCATTTCACCATGCTTCCCACCATGATGACTATAGACTAAACCTCTGAAACTGTAAGCAAGCCTCAATTAAATGCTTTCTTTTATAAGAGTTTCTGTGGTCATGGTGTCTCTTCACAGCAATAGAACACTAAGACCAAACCAGCAATAGAACACCATGACCAAAAACAACTGAGGGAGGGAAAGGTTTATTTGTGTCATAGGTTACAGTTCGCCATTGAGGGATGCCAGGGAAGAAACTAAGGGAGGAACCTGGAGTCAGTAGCTAAAGCCAAGATCACAGAAGAATGCTGCTTACTGACTTGTTGGAAGACTCATGTTCAGCTAATTTTCTTATGTAGCCTAGGCCTACCTACCCAGGGATGGTACCACTAACAGGGGTCTCCTCCCTCCCACATCAATTAGCAATTAAGAAAATGCCCCCACAGATATACCCACAGGCCAGTGTGATGGAAGTAACTCCTTAACTGAGGTTTCCCTTCTCAGATATTTCTAAATTTGTGTCAAGTTGATGAAAATTAACCAATAAATTAGACTTCACACTTCTGTCAGTATAATTTCATGGTCATCCAATGATCAATCAGATTTCTTTAAATGCCTTGACTGTTTGTGAAGAGAACCTGTGTATGAAAGCATGCCTTCAAATTACAGGTAATTTACAAGTCAAACTTAGCTTTCACTTTATGCTTCTTAAGGCCAGACCGAGTTAAGTGAATGGAGCCTTTTTTCCTGAGTCCCTTTGGATATATGTAGAGCCGTCTAAATCCTGAAAAATATGTTGAGCTCTTCCAAAGTTCCCTGTGGCTATCAAATTTAAAGGGCTTTCCTTTTAAGTTTTTGACCAGAGTTGTGTTTTCCACTACTGAGATCATAGACTTAGGTAGTAGCACCATTAACTGCAACAGCCTGAGACTGAAGGTTTTTCTAGGGAGTTGATAGTTAAATGAAAAGGTATATTTTCTGTGCTTCAGGCATGAGCTTTTAAAGGAAACTCCGAAATAGGTTAGCTTCCTTCATTCGTTGAGATTGTTCACTCTCCATGGCTACCTTGCCACTAAGATAGGGAAGGAGTGATGCAAATGGGATTATCCCTAAGTTAAAAGACAGTAGGCCTCATGTTCTTATGAATATATGGAAGTTTTTTTCATACATGCATTTATTTTCACTCTACATTTGTTTAAGTTAAGAGATCTTATGTAGCCAGTATATGTGACTTTACTAGTATATTTCATTGCTTTTGTAATAGAGTAGGCCTATGGAGTTCTCAGCCATTTTGGAAACTGTTCTCACATGCTTTTGTCTGAGACAGAGTCTCATACTGTAGCCTATACTATGAGCCTTGAACTCAAAGTAATCCTCTTGACTTAGTTTCCTTAGTACCATGATTGTAGGCAGGAACCATCATGTCTGGCTATCTTTATTTCTGTTTGGACTTTTGTTATGTTTACTTTTTTTCAGATAGGGTCTCATGTATCCCAGAATGACTTGAACATCTGATCCTCCCCTTCAACATACTACATGTTTGGATTATAAGTATGCTCTACTACACCCATCCTAAAAATCTTAGTTTCACAAGTTTCAATCTATTTGAAAGATTTTTGTTTGCTTGTGTTTTTTTGTGATGGTTACGATTGAACCTAGGTCCTTAAGCATGCCAGACTAGTACTATGCCAGTGAAATCTATCCTCCAGCTCCCACATTATATTTAGTTAATACATAACATTATTTAGATTACTATACTGTCGTTAATGTTCTTATTTTGATAAGTATTAGCTTCCAAGCATTTATAAGTATAAGGTAAAGAATAATTTTACTCATCTTTATATGCATGCAAATAGAATGAAGTTCTGAGTTCAAACTCTAGGTCCATACTAACTTTTAAAGAGTATTATTAAGCAATTTTACAAAATAGCTATTTTAATTTGCTTTATAAACAATAGCATATTGATGTATAATTTTCTTTTCCCAACACCTGATATTATCTATCTTTTAAGTTATGCCAATTTGATGCAATACAATATTTCACAATATTGTTTATTTTTCATGTCATTGATTACCAGTGAGATGAATTATTATTTTTTAGTACTTAATTTCTTTTTTATTTTTAAATTTAAATTAGAAACAAGGTTGCTTCACATGTCAATCCCAGCTCCCTCTCCCTCTCCCTTCCCTCTTCCTACTCCTTCCCACCAACTCCCCATCCCACCTCCCCCAATCCCCACCCCTTTCCCCAGGGAGAAGGAGGCCATCCATGGGGGTATCCATAGTCTGTCATTTCACTCAGGGCAGGGCCTAGGCCCTCCCCTAAGAGTTCAGGCTGAGAATGCATCTCTCATTGTGGAATGGGCACCCAAAGTCCATTTGTATGCCAGTGATAAATACTGATATACTACCTAAGGCCCCATAGATTGCCTAGGCCTCCTCACTGACACCCACATTCAGGGGGCCTGGATCAGTCCCATGCTGGATTCCCAGCCATCAGTCTGGGGTTCAAGAGCCACCCCTTGTTCAAGTCAGCTGTTTCTGTGGGTTAAACAAGCACAGTCTTGACCCCTATGCTCATCACTCCTCCCTTTCTCTCACTGGATTCCAGGAGTTCAGATCAGTGTTTAGTTGTGGGGGGCTGCCTCTGTTTCCATCAGTCATTGGTTGAAGGTTCTGTTTCCCAGAGTCTCTAGCAGTGGGATTGTAGGCTGGCACTCCCCTGATCCATGTCTAAAATCCATTTATGAGTGAGTACATACCATGATTGTCTTTTTGTGTCTGGGTTACCTTACTCAGGATGGTTTCTACTAGTCTGTCCATTTGCCTGCAAATTTCAAGATTCCATTGTTTTTTTCCCCGCTGAATAGTACTCCATTGTGTAAATGTACCACATTTTTTCTATCCACTCTTCAATTGAGGGGCATCTAGGTTGCTTCCAGGTTTTAGCTATTACAAATAATGCTGCTATGAACATTGAGCAGATGTCCTTATTGTATGAGTGTACTTCATTTGGGTCAATGCCTAAGAGTGGAATTGCTGGATGTTGTGGTAGACTGATTTCCATTTTCCTG
Source organism: Mesocricetus auratus (assembly GCF_017639785.1). Lineage (NCBI taxonomy): Eukaryota > Metazoa > Chordata > Mammalia > Rodentia > Cricetidae > Mesocricetus > Mesocricetus auratus. The sequence continues at coordinate 46,239,027 of NW_024429188.1, forward strand.
AGGAATCTCCATACCGATCTGCACAGTAGCTGCACAAGTTGGCATTCCTACCAGCAGTGGAGGAGTGTTCCCTTTTCTCCACATCCTCTCCAGCATAAATTGTCATTAGTGGTTTTGCTTTTAGCCATTCTGATGGGAGTGAGATGGTATCTCAGATTTGTTTTGATTTGCATTTCCCTGATGGCTAAGGATGTTGAGCACTTTCTCAAGTGTCTCTCAGCCATTTTAGACTCTTCTATTGAGAATTATCTATTTAGATTTTTAAATTTATTTTTCAGTTTAAATTTAGATTAGAAACAAGGTTGCTTCACAAGTCAGTTCCAGGTCCCTCTCCCTTTCCCTCCCCTCCTCCCATGCCCTCCCCCCAACCCCCCCAGTATCCCCTCATTTCCCCAGGGAGGATGAGGCCCTCCATGGGGGTGTCCATAGTCTGTCATTTCATCCAGGGCAGGGCCTAGACCCTCCCCCCAAGAGTTCAGGGTGAGAGTGCATCTTATATTGTTGGATGGGAGTCCAAAGTCCGTGTGTATACTCGGGATGAGTACTGATCTACTGCCCAAGGCTCAATAGATTACCTAGGCCTCCTCACTGACACCCACATTCAGGGGGTCTTGATCAGTCCCATGCTGGATTCCCAGGCTGATGCCTGGGATTCAAGAGTTAACCTTTGTCAGGTCAGCTGTTTCTGGGGGGTTAAACCAGCCCAGTCTTAATCCCTTTGGTCATAAGTCATCCCTCTCTGTTACTGGCTTTCTTGAGTTCAGCTCAGTGCTTAGCCGTGGGAGTCTGCCTCTTCTTCCATCAGCCACTGAATGAAGGTTCTGTTTCCCAGACTCTCTGGCCATGGGATTGTAGGCTGGCACTCCTCAGATCTATGTCTAAAATCCATATATAAGAGAGTACATGCCATGTTTCTCTTTTTGTGAGTGCCTCTTTCCATTTCTGATTTTGTTAATTTGCATGTTCACATTCTGTTGTTTTTTAAGTTTGGATAAATGTTTGTCTATGTTTTTTATTTTTCTCAAAGAACCAACTCTTCATTATGTTGATTCTTTGTATTGTTTTCCTAGGTTCTACTTTATTGATTTCAGCCCTCAATTTGATTATTTCCTGACCTTTACTCCTCCTGGGTGAGTTTGCTTCTTTGTGTTTTAGAGCTTTCAGTTGTGCTATTAATTCTTTTGTGTAACTATTCTCCAGTTTCTTCATGTGGGCACTTAGTGCTATGAACTTCCCTTGTAGCAATGCTTTCAGTGTCCCATATGTTTGGGTATGTTGTGACTTCATTCTCATTGAATTCTAGGAAGTCTTTAATTTCTTTTTTTTTTAAATTTCTTCTTTGTCCCAGGAATGGTTCAATTGCCCATTATTTAATTTCCATGAGTTTGTAGGGTTTCCGCAATTTGTGTTGTTGTTGAATTCTAATTTTAACGCATGGTGGTCAGATAAGATGCATGGAGTTATTTCATTTTTTGTACCTGTTGAGGTTTGAAATGTTGCCAAGTATGTGGTCAGTTTTTGAGAAGTTTCCATGTGGTGTGAGAAGAAGTTATATTCTTTTTTATTTGGATGGATTGTTCTATAGATGTCTGTTAATCCCAATTGGGTCATGACTTCTATTAGTTCTTTTGCTTTTTTGTTAAGTTTCTGTCTGGTAGTCCTGTCTAGTGGTGAGTTTGGGGTGTTGAAGTCTCCCACTCTAAGTATGTAAGTGCGTGGGGCTTTATATGTGATTTGAGTTTAGTTTTTTTTTCATGAACATGGATGCCATTGTATTTGGGGCATAGATGTTCAGAATTGAAATTCATTATGGTGGATTTCTCCTGTGATTATGAGTATGAAATGATCTCCTTCATCTCTTCTTATTGGTTTTATTTTAAAGTCCAATTTTTAGATATTAGCATTGATATCCCCGCTTGTTTCTTGGGTCCATTTGATTGGAAAATCTTTTCCCAACCCTTAACTCTGAGGTAATGTCTGTCTTTGAGGCTGATGTGTGTTTCTTGTATGCAGCAGAAGGATGGTTTCTGTCTTCAAATCCATTCTGTTAACTTGTGTCATTTTATGGGCGAGTTAAGACTGTTTATGTTGAGGGATATTAATGCCCATTGATTTCTCATTCTTGTTTGTTTTGGAATGGTTATTGTCATTGGAATTATATGTGGATTTCCACCTTTTCTTCTTTTGGCTGTTGGTGAGGTGGAATTATCTATTGCCTATGTTTTTCTGGTTTTAGTTAATTTCTTTTGGTTGGAGTTTTCTTTCCAGAACTTTCTGTAGGACTGGGTTAGTGGATATGTATTGTTTGAATCTGTTTTTTTCATGAAATATCTTGTTTTCTCTATCTATAGTGATTGAAAGCTTTGCTAGGTATAGTAGTCTGGTCTGGTATCCGTGGTATCTTATTGTTGGTAGAATATCTATCCAGGACCTTCTGGCTTTCAGAGTTTCCATGGAGAAGTCAGGTGTAATTCTGATAGGTTTGCCTTTATATGTTACTTGGCCTCTTTCCCTAGCTGCTCTTAATATTCTTTCTTTAGTCTGTATGTTTGTGCTCTTGATTATTAAGTGGCAAGGGGATTTTTTTGATCCACTCTATTTGGTGTTCTGTAAGCTTCTTGTAACTTCATTGGCATGTCTTTCTTTAGGTTGGGAAAGTTTTCTTCTATGATCTTGTTGAATATGTTTTCTGCCCATTTGAGGTGGTTTTCTTCACCTTCTTCTATACCTATTATTCTTAGCTTTGGCCTTTTATGGTGTTCCATATTTCCTGGATAGTTTGTGTTAGGGATTTGTTTGATACAAGATTTTCTTTGGTCAAAGAATCTATATCTTCTAGTGTATCTTCAACACCTGAGATTATCTCTTCCATCTCTTGTATTCTGTTTGCATCTGTAGTACCTGACTGTTTGCCCAGCTTTTCTATTTCCAGCCTTCCTTCAGATTGTGTTTTTTATTGTTTCTATTTCAGTTTTCAACCCTTGCACTGTTTGAATTGTTTCTTGAAATTTTTGCTTTGTTTTTCCTCAATTTTTTCATTATTTGGATTTTTTTGGTTTGTTTTTTCTTCCATTTCTTTCATTTTTTTGTTTGTTTTTTAATTCCATTTCTTTCTTTCTTTTTTTTTTGTTTTTTCAAGACAGGGTTTCACTGTATTGTTTTGGAGGCTGTCCTGGAGCTTGCTTTGTAGACCAGGCTGACCTCCAATTCACAAAGATCCACCTGCCTCTGCCTCCTGTGTGCTGGGATTAAAGGCGTGCTCCACTAATGCCCCGATTCTTCCATTTGTTAAAGAGATTTTCTCATATTCTTTTTGAGGGCCTCTATTATTTTCACGAAGTTGTTTTTAAGGTCATTCTCTTCTGCTTCATTTGCATTGGAATGTTCGAGTCTTGCTGGTATAGAGTCTCTGGAATCTGGCGGTGTCATATTTGTTTTTCAGTTTCTGAGTGTGTTTCTGTATTTTCTCCTTCCCATCCCTTCTAGTGGGTGCAGAAAGAGTGTCATCCTACCTGGTGGTTAAGGGACCAGAGTTCCCTTTCCGTGAGTTCAAGCAAGTCCAGTACTCTGGTAGTTCTCCTCTTCCTGGACTTAGTCCTGGTCTCATGGGTGGAGAAGGAGACAATGATGCTGGAATGCGTAGGCTTCTGCCGGGGGGGGGGGGAGACTCTGTGGCATTCCTCAGGCACTGGAACGCGGGTCCAGAAACAGGCCCCGAATTGCCTAGTCCCGTGGGTAGAGAAGAAGACCAGGAAGCTATAGTGCATAGGCTCCCACCGGGAGGGGGATGCTCAGTTGAGATTAGCTTTTAAAATGTTTATTGCATGTTGTTTTTTGTTTGCTTTTTCTCAATATATGTTTTTATTTAAATTAGAAACGTGAATGCTTCACATGTCAGTCCCAGCTCCCTCTCCCACCCCTCCTCCCTTGTCCCTCCACCAGCTCCCTAGTCCCCCCACCCAATCCCCACATCATTCCCCAGGGAGGGTGAGGCCCTGCTTGGGGGGAATCTCCAAAATCTGTCATTTCATGCTGGGCAGGACCTAGGCCCTTCCCCATGTGTCCAGGCTGAGAGAGCATCCCTCTATTTGGAATGGTCTCCCAAAGCTCATTCATAAACCATGGTGAACACTGATCTACTTTCCAAGGCCCCAGTGATTTCTGTGGCCTCCTTGCTGGAACTACATTCATGGAGTCTGGATCAATCCCCTGTTTGGCTCTCAGCCATCAGTCTGGAATTCAAGAGCTCCTGCTTGTCCAGTCAGCTGTCTTATACACTTTTTAATCAATATATATTTTTCTTACTGATTTGTGAAACAGTTTTGTTTATTTTGGATTTGGATTACTGTTCGTGCTACATACCTTGTAACTATAATACCTACCAAGTCCATTTAGAGCTGCCTGTATGTGCATAGATGTGGGACCATCTACTGGAGCATGGTATCTTCTCAGGAGTTGTATTTCTAAAGAAAAGTGACTTGCCCTCTACCAGGAACCATCGACTGCCAATGGCTACTAACCCATGATGGGATTCTGGCTGGCTTGATCTTGTGCAAGTCTTGTGTACACAGCCTCAGCCCCAGTGAGTTCATATGTGCAACTGTACTATTGTATCCAGCAAATACTCTTTCCCTGTAGACATTCACTTCCTCTGGCTCTGACAACCTCTTCACCTCCTCATCTGTGATAATACCTGGACCTTGATGTAAGAGGGTGGGATATAGATGTCTCATTTAGAGCTGAGCATTCCACAGTCTCTTACTCTCTACACTGTGACCAGTATGGGACTCAGTGTTAATCAACACCTACCACAAAAAGGCCTACTGCAAAAAGAAGCTTCTCTGATGAAAATTGAGCAATGTACTAATCTATGGGAATAAAGACATAACTTAGGAGGCAGTTTATTACTATATCCATTTAACATAGTAATAGTGTTAGGCTCTCCCCTAGGACCTATGACTTAGATGGCCATAGTGTTTGAGGCCCAATTAACAGTACCAGATGTGGAATCCATATTATGGAGCAGTTTTAAATCCATCCATTCAGAAAACAGTTGGCTACTCCTATAATATCTGTCCCACTATTGCACCAATGGTCATATTTTGCCAAGCCAGTTGTTATTATAGCTCTCAGGATTTACAGCTGGTTAACAGCACTGATTACTTTCCTCTACCAGTAGTGTACATAGACCGTTTTTCCAGCATGTCAAATGCTAGCAGTAGGAATGAAGCATCTAGATGAGTACCAGCTGAATTTTCCCATGTCCTACAACTCTAATATGTTGTATCTTCAGCAATAGAATTTCTATATAGGCTTTTCAAATATCTTTAGTGATAGTTATCCCTCTCCACACTTTCCACTCCTTCCTCTACCCTGCCTTCCAATCCCCCATCCCATTCAATTATTTCTGTTCCATTATTCTACTTTTGCTCTTCACACCGTCTGCATTCTACACCCTTCCACATTGCCTCTGAACTAATCTTCATGGTCCTTTACTTAGTTTCTGAAATAGATACTCAATTTTAAAAACTCATAACCAAAGAGTCAAAGAAGAGAACATGTGGAATTTTTAGCTCTAGTTCCAGGGTATCTGACACGTTCTTCTGAATTCTGTAGGCACTGCACATACATGTAAGCAAAACATTCAAACACACAAAAACACTTAAAACCGTATCCTCATACATGTAAAGAAGTGTAGCTCTCACCCCTCATCAAATGAGCTTCTTTTTAGAGCAGACAGAGACAAGACCTTTCCAGAAGAGTACAACTGGTCACAAGGCAAAGAACAAGTGAGTGTGGGGTGCCCAATACCAAATGATACAGCTACAGCACAATTCATTCACCTAAGCCTAAGGGAACACCACAGATGAAGTGGCTAAAGATTGTAGGAGTCGGGGAAAGGGGAAGTTGCCTTTTATATTTTGTGTTCTAGAAATGACAGGGAAGCATCATCCATGATACCTCAACACTATAGCTGCCTAAACAAGACCTGAATAAGGACAACACCATATGACAAACCAACATGCATGGGAGAATTCTTACAAGGCTCAGCGACAGGCAGCTAATGACTATGGAAAGGGGGAAAACTAGTTTTTCCCAGTAGTGAACTACTTAATAGCTATCCACTGCCAAGTGGTCAGCCTTGTGATCATAAATGCAAGCAACACTAAATATGATCAGCATGTTTTAGCTATGTATTTATGTGTATATATTTAACAATAGTAATTAAAGAAAAAGAGACTACAAATTTGAAAGAAAGTGGGAGGGTGAGGGTATGTGAGGGATTGAAGGGAAGAGGGGTTCCTTGAGATCAGCTCAGTGTTTAGCTGTGGGAGTCTGCCTCTGCTTCCATCAGTCATTGGATGAAGGTTCTGTAGGCTGGCACTCCCCGGATCTATGTCTAAAATCCATATATGAGAGAGTATACACCATGTTTGTCTTTTTGTGACTGGGTTACCTCACTCAGGATGGTTTCTTCTAGTGGCATCCATCTGCCTGCAAATATCAGGATTCCATTGTTTTTTTTTCTGTTGAATAGTACTCCATTGTGTAAATGTACTGCATTTTCTCTATCCACTCCTCGGTTGAGGGGCATCTAGGTTGCTTCCAAGTTCTGGCTATTACAAATAATGCTGCTATGAAATAGTGGAACAGATGTCCTTGCTGTATAAATGTGTATCTTTTGGGTATATGCCTAAGAGTGGAATTGCTGGGTCTTGTGGTAGACTGATTCCCATTTTTCTGAGGAATCTCCATACTGATTTCCAAAGTGGCTGTACGAGTTGGCACTCCCACCAACAGTGGAGGAGTGTTCCCCTTTCTCCACATCCTCTCCAGCATAAACTGTCATTGGTGTTTTTGATTTTAGTCATTCTGACAGGAGTAAGATGGTACTCAGAGTTGTTTTGATTTGCACCAGTAACAGAGAGGGAGGACTGATGAGCAAAGGGGATAAGACTTGGCTGGTTTAACCCTCAGAAACAGCTGACCTGACAAGGGGTAGCTCTTGAATCCCAGACTGATGGCTGGGAATCCAGCATGGAACTGATCAAGACCCCCTGAATGTGGGTGTCAGTGAGGAGGCCTAGGCAATCCTATTGAGCCTTGGGGTAGTAGATCGGTATTTATCCCGGGTATACAAATGGACTTTGGGCTCCCATCCAACAATGAGAGATGCACTCTCACCCTGGACTCTTGGGAGAGGGTCTAGGCCCTGGCTTGGATGAAATGACAGACTATGGACACCCCCATGGAGGGCCTTACCTCCCTGGGGAAATGAGGGGATATTGGGGGGAGTTGGTGGGAGGGTGTGGGAGGAGGGGAGGGAAAGGGAGAGGGACCTGGAATTGACATGTGAAACAACCTTGTTTCTAATTTAAATTTAAACTTAAAAATGAAAAAAAAGAAAGAGGGGGAGAAGGAAATGATAATTCCTCTTTAACTATAAAAAGTGCAAAATATAAAAGTAAAAATAATTTGGATAAAATATGTAAATGTAAAGGAGAGCCAGGTATGGTGGCACACAGCTTTAATTCCAGCACTTGGTAGGGAAAGGAAGGTAGATTTCTTTCCTTCTTTCGTTGAACAAATGATTTCTTCATATAGTATATTCTGGTTATGGTTACCCCTCCCCCAGTTTCTCCAAGATCCTCTCCACTTACTCACCAACCCAAATCTATATCCTTTCTTTCTCTCTTTTCTTTTAGAAAAAAAACAGCCATCTAAAAATTAATAATAATAAATAAATTCAGGTAAAAACAACCAAAGCAGAATCACACAAGACAAACAAATGGAAAAAAGTAAAAGAAAGAGTACAAGAAACACATATAGATGTTGCTATAACACATACAGAAAAACCATAGAAACAAAACCAGAAGCTATCATATATAAGCAAAAAATCTGTAAGGTTAAAAAGAAACACCCAGACAAAGCAAAGCATGGGGAGACAAAATGAACAACCTCCACAAATAAAAAAGATCTGGGGAACCTGTGTCACACTGAACTAGATTCTATGAATGTGGGTGACAGTTATGTGGGGGGGCTGGCAGTAGCACCAGGACCTATACTGGGTGCATGAGCTGACTTTTTGGGGCGCATTTCCTTTGGTGGGATATCTTGCCTACTCTTGATACTGGAGAGAGGGACTTGGTCCTCCCTCCATTTGGTACACCAGACTTTGTTGACTCCCCAAGGAAGGCCTTAGCCCCTATGAAGAGTGGATGAGGGAGTGGGAAGGAGGGAAGCTTGTGGAGGAATAAGGGGAGGGAGGGGGACCTGGGGTTGGTATGTGAAATGATTTTTTAAAGGAAAAAGAAAGAGTGTACCAAAACAGGGTACAGAACTAAATTTAAAGTTTGAAATTTACAAACTTTAGAAGAACGCACTGGGGAATCTGGGGACATGCCTCATATGGCAAATGTAGTAAAAATGCGAGGCTCTGAGTTTGAATCCCCAGCTCCCATGAAAAATCCCAGTGTGGCAGCATATCTACAACCCTAGTGCTTGGAGGAGCAGAGACAGATGGGTTCTCAGAACTCACTCATCAGCCAATCTAGACAATTCATGAGCTCTGGGTCCAGTGAGAGACCCTGTCTCAGAAGATATGATGGAGAACAATAAAGGAAGATACTCTAAGTCAACCTCTGGCCTCTATAGGAACAGAAGCATGAATAACACACACACTCTCTCTCTCTCTCTCTCTCTCTCTCTCTCTCTCTCTCTCTCTCTCTCTCTCTCTCTCTCTCTCTCTCTCTCTCACACACACACACACACACACCCCGGGAAAACTATTTAGAAGCTGCAGATAAAGCGTTTTTAGCCATTGCACCAAATTATTGAATGGAACCGAAAGGAAAAATATTAAAACTTCATTATAACTAAAACCTTTTTCTCTGCAAGATGCATGACATTGTGAAAATAATGAAAAGGAAAACTATAAGTGAAGAAAAAATTGCCACTCACATACCTAACAAAGTTCCCTATCTAGAATATATAGGCACAAAATTAAGCAGTAAGAAAATAACCAAATCAAAAGTGCTCAATTCTTTTTTTACCAAAGACACCATATAAAAGACACATAGATACACAAATAATAGTCCAAATCTGCAGAGCAATGCAAATTAAGCTTTCAGTGAAATATACTGATAACACCAAGTGCTGACAAGGGTGCAGAAACTGAAACATACATTGTTGGATTCTGAGAATCCAGATAAAATTCTTATCTGTGCTTCTCTGTACAAAAAGCATTTTTGGAATCTTTCCGGCTTTTCACAATTTGCCTTATCTCTGACTTTTTCAAGTTTGAATATAATATAGTTTGGTCCAAGGTTTCTTAAAATTACATATTACTCTCTGTGTTATTGTCTGGGATTCCTAGATCTGTAATTTGGTGTCTGACATTAATTTGGAGAAACTGTCAGTTGCTATAATGTCAAATTCTGCTCCTGTCCCTCTATCTTTATTCTCTTTTTGGGATTCCTGTTTTGAAATGTTGTTTCTTTTATAGATGTCTCACACTTTTTGGATACTGTGCTATGTTTGTTTGCTATAGTCTTTCTTACACTTGCTCTTCATTTTTTGTATGTTTCAATTGTCATGTCCTCAACTCAGAGACACCCCACCCCCACCCCATGCCAGCATATCTATTCTGATAATTAGCCCATATAAATCATTCTTAATTTGTGTCTCAGAATTTTTACTCTCTAGCATTTTAAAATTATCTCTTAGAACGTTCTCCTCTCTTGCTTATATTATCCATCTGCCTTGCATTGCTGTGTGCTTTGTCCATTGGCGTCTTTAGCATATTAATTATGGAGTATTGAAATTTCTTTGTCTGATAATCCATTTCTACCCTATCTGAATCTTTTTTTAATGCTTCTTGGTTTCTTCAGACAGCGCTTCTGCCTTTTATTATGCCTTGTGGGTATTGGTTCTGTTGGAAAGTGGACATGGTGTACTAACTACAAGAACTACGGTACAGAGGCCTATAGTGAGGCCATGGTAAAGGACTGAGGGGAAGAAGCATTTTACAGGCCTGTGCTTAGCTATGAGACCCTGGATGAGCCTGTGGCCCTGGACCATGAACTTAGAGATGCTCCTGGCTTCTTCCTGCCCTGAGTGGGTCAAGGTAGACGACAGGGGCTAGGTTGGGTATTTACTTCGTCTAGGAGGCTATGGTTTGAAAAATTCCCAGCAGATTAGACTCATAAAACAATTTCTCCCGAGGGCAAACGTTAAGATCAGAGTATATATCAAAATGGTTAATCTTCTCCTACGCTTGCTGCAAGCATCATGGGGGTGTCCTTTGAGAGCTTGGTAGAGCTCCTATTGCTAAATTTCACAGAATATATGGAGGCCTCTATAGAAATGTTAACTCTCGCATCATCCATTCTGAGACTCCAGCTATTCATCAACCACAGTGCAGGTTTTTACACTCCTGCACTGGTCCTGGGGTGGGTTTCTATTGGCAGAGCTCTCCTATGAAACATTATGATTTCTAAATATCCCTTTCCATCTCTCCAATTGTTTGAGGCAGTAGTTTGCCCTGTGACCTTACTACTCTCACAGATTTAAGAAGAGTTGCTGATCCCCCCCTTGTCCAGTCTTTTCTTTGCTAGGATGGAGTGCCAATTTCTGTGTTCCTTAAATGCTACACTGAAAGTTCTGTATGTTCATTTAAAAGATAATTTTTTAAGAAAAAAATCCCCAGATTCAGTATCCCCAGATGATGCCCGACTGCCTTTGAAAATGCTGGCATGAGTCAGATTCAGGTCTAAAACACAGGTTACAGACCTACAGAGAGATCATTAAAATCTTAACCATATCTGTAGCTCCCTGACAGTTTAGGGCCTGCCATTCATGTAGTGAGGGCAGTTTGTCTAGGATCAACCAGATCAGTGCTCCTAAAAGTCAAGGCATCAGAGGTATCGGAGCTATTTTGAAAAAATGATTTCATACCTCATCTAGAGGATTTCTAATTTAGGAGGTTTCTGTAAGGCCAGAGGAACTATTGGTCTGTTTTTGTATTTTCTTTTATTTGACCTTTCACTTGCTTTTTGATTATCAGCCATTCAGATGTCTAGCAAGGTTTAAGACCTCTTAATGGAATACAAATTTTAAGCAGTCAATATGCATTTCCTGGATGTGACCTGCAGGTGGTGCTGCTGTAGTATTCCAGTATAACTGAACAATAACTATGGAAAACACGGTTTAAATAATAGTCTAAAGTCAGGGCCCCAGGTCTAGTCAGAATAAAATATCACGAATTTTAGGTAACAGGAAGGAAATAAAGACTAATTCATGCCTTAAAATAATCATTTGTTCCTTCTATTACTGCTAAGTGGATCTGAAATGCCACTTTCACCCGTCTAATTTGAGTGACGCTGTACATAGCTAGCTAACGGATCAAAGGCAACACATACTTGAATGTTTCTCAAAACACCATTGCCTTTAACCACTGGAGAACTTCTGTAACTTGAAATTGTCCCCCCCCTCTTTACAAAATATCAGTTCCTGAGGAGAAGAATTTGAATACATGAACCTTCACTGTATATTTTTATATTTGAAGTCCAAGAGCCTGAGCTCCCGAGTCAGAGTGAGCCTGTGCCTTTTCCATGGATGAACATCTGAGTCTAAGACCCAGGGACCAGCTGAAGTCCTAATATAGGCCTAGAATTTTAATCTCCTGCTCTTTTGTCTTAATTTTTAATATTTTCTCTAGAGAAAAGGTCTCACGTAGCCCAGACTGGCTTTGAACTTACTATGTAGCCAGAGGATGACCTTGAATTCTGGATCCTCCCGCCTGCACCTCCCAAGTGCTGACATTGAAAAAGTGTGTCACATCCAGCTTATGCTCTGTTCTTAAAGTGCCTCACAAATAGATGGCAATTTCCTTAGCAAGGTACATAACTTGGCCACAAGCCAAGCTTAAAGATATTATTGGCGGCATGCATCAGGGATGAAGCTCAGAGTCTCAATTGTTCAAGGTCTCAAGATAGATGTCTCAAGTGAAACATGGACATAGCTAGACAATAGCGGTTTGACTCACTTAGCATCATACACCAAGGTGCTCTTAGGAGCAAATGTCCTTCAGTGAAGCAGAGTTCCTCACCTGTGTGACACAGCACAGACATTTGTCTTCTCAGTGTCAAGTTTCTGTGCAGAACCTGAGGGTGTTATAGTCTGGATCAGACACCCCTACCCATGAGCAATTTCTTCCCTTAATCCCAATGAGTTAAACAAATGCTGTTATTTTGTATATATTCTACATCACAGGAAAGGCTATGGAGTTGTTTTTACTTGTTTTGTGCTGCTGTGGACTGAATCCAGGGCTTTGTACATAAGGTAGGAAGCTCTATAATAAATCCTGCCAGGGCTCTGCAGGGTAATATCTGGGCCCATTGGACTCAATTCTTCGATACCCTTAGGAGATCATTAACACATCTTCTGGGGTACCAGTCCCCTCTTTCTGGTTTACCACACACCAGAAAACCTGAAAGTTAGGGCTCAGATAAAACAGGAGTTGTGGCCAAGCTTGAATCATTTTCAGCTATTACCAACTAGGAGTTTCTCTCCTGCCCAAGTTTTACTATTCATTGGCTCCTTCTTATCCATCTCAAGCACCATCCAAAGTCAGTGTAGACAGGGAATCAAGTCAGCTCTAGAGTTCAGGACTAAGCTTTTGACCTGTTCTGAGCTATAGTCTAATTTGTCCAGATGAGGTTTCCCTTTGGAAGCTTGGCCTCACGGTTAGATTGTTCAACTGTGGAAATGAGCCAATAGAATGTGGCCAAATGACAGCTTGCTGATTTGTGCCCCTTCTGAAGGTAGAATAAAGTAACTTTGGTATTTTCTACCAAGACATGAATGTAATATGTTACTTTAGTTGGGGCTATTATTGCTGTGATGAAACATCATGACTTGGGCACGAAAGGCTTTATTTGGCTTACAAATCTTGAATCACAGTCAACTGAGGGAAGCCAAGACAGAACTTGGAGGCAGGAAATGATGCAGAGGCCATGGAGGGGGTACTGCCTACTGGCTTGTTCCTCATGGCTTGTTCAGAGTCTGCATTTTTAAAAATAGAACTCAGGATGACCAGCCTAGGCATGGCACCACCCACAATGGGCTGGGCCCTCCTTCATCAATCACTAATTAAGAAAATGTCTTACAGGCTTGCCTACAGCTTGATCTTATGAAGGCATTTTCTCAATTGAGGCTCTCTTCTCTCTAGTGATTCTAGCTTATGCCAAGTTGACTTAAACCTAGTCAGAACATATAGTTAGACACTCATGGAATCTTTCTTAAAGGGGATACCAGATAATATGCAAGGAACACATCCTCTTTCTAGTATATATTTGACTTTTAGTCATACCCATTCCCAAAATAAGAGATGCATGAGAAGTGCTACTAACCCCAAGTTACCATGAATACAGCAACATAGAGAACCCCACACCGAGTTGAAGGTCTAAAGGTTCACGACCATCAGCCTTAGCCTCAGAATAGAGCTACTAGGCTCCTGGGGAAAACTATAATTTTTTATTAATTCTTAAATTATTTAACTTTTTTACACAAGTTACTCCCAGCTCCCTCTCCCTCCCCTCCTCCCCCACCCCCAATCCCTCCAACCTCCCACCTCATCCCCCCTCTGCTCCCCAGGGAGGGCAAGGCCTTCCATGAAGGGATTTTCAAAGTCTGTCAAATAATCCTGGGCAGGGCCCAGGTCCCCCCCCCACGTGTCCAGGCTGAGAGAGCACCCCTCCATGTGGAATGGGCTGCCAAAGTCCATCCGTATGCCAGGGATAGATGCTGATCCACTTTCTGAGGTCCCACACATTGCCGAGGCCTCCTCTCTTACACCCAGGCTCAGGGTCTGGATCAGTCCCATGCCTTTCAGCGACCAGTCTGGGGTCCATGCGTTCCCCCTTGTTTAGGTCAGCCGCCTCTGTGGGCTTCACCAGTCGGGTATTGATTCCTTTGCTCCTCAGTCCTCTTTGCAACTTGGTTCCAGGAGTTCAGCTCGGTGTCCATTTGTGTATGTCTGCCTCTGCTTCCATCAGCCACTGGATGAGGGATCTAGGATGGCCTATAAAGTAGTCATCAATCTCATTATCAGGGGAGGGCATTTAAGGTAGCCTTAATGCCAGTTGGTGTCATTTTTGCAGATCTCTGAAAATCTCACTAGTGATAGATCTCTCCTTGAACCCACAATGGTTCCCTCTATTATGGTATCTCTCATCCTGCTCTCCTCCATTCTTACCCTGACTCAACCCTCCTGCTCCCCCATGTCCTCCTCTCCCCTCCTCTTACCCCCTCTCTTTCTCCCATCTCCCTCTCTCCTCCCCTCCCCTCATGTTTCCAATCCCCTTAGGAGATCTCATCCCATTCCCCTTCTGTGGGTTAAATTTTATTTATCATTCCAAATTTGATGTCTATTCAGTCTTCTATAGACAATTGTAAAATGCATGATGGGGGGGGCTGGAGAGATGGCTCAGAGGTTAAGAGCACTGACTGCTCTTCCAGAGGTCCTGAGTTCAATACGCAGCAACCACATGGTGGCTCACAACCATCTCATAATGAGATCTGGTGCAGACATACATGGAGACAGGATGTTGTATTCATAATAAATAAATAAATCTAAAAAATGCATGATGGGTCAACACTTCAAAGGCAAGCATATCTTGGGTCTCCTTTCCATGACCCACTGAGGTCTGTGCAGATGTAGTGGCAAATGGTAGCATGTCACATGTGGTGACAGTGTGAAACCACAGAAACAGTAGTAAGAGTGAGCATTTGAGATGGAAGAGCATTACTTTGTGCACAACTGGTGGTTTGGCGACAGTCACAAAGTTGTGCAGCCATCACCACTGTTAATTTTAGGAGATCATCATAACTCCAGAAGGAAATCTCATAAGCATTCTAATGGTCACTCTTCACTCTACTCTTACCTTAGCCCCTATCCACTACTAATCAATTTTCTGTATCTGTGGATTTGCATATGCATAAATGGAAGCACACAAGTGGGATGTTTTCTATTTGTTTTTTTTCATTTAATGTGTTTTGAATGTTATCCATGTTGCAACAATTACCAATCCTTCATTATTTTTTATACCTAAATAATATTCTGTTGCACAGGATGTGCCCCCAAGGGCTAGGGCCTAGAGAGCAGGACTGTAGTTTTTTTCACTTTTTACATGTAATGCATAATAGTATTATAGACATTAGTGCGTAAGTCTTTGTGTGGACAAGTTTTTATTTCTCTTGGGTAGAAAACTAAGAGTAGAATTATTGAATTATATCACATTTCTGTTTAACTCTTCAAGAAACCTCAAGACTGTATTTCCTAACTTGCTATTATGAATATCTATTGCTTTTTAATAAAATATAAATGCTTTGTAACAAACAACAGAAACCACGAAAAATTCTATAGCCCACTATGTACTGTTTGACTCAGAATAAGTTCAGACTCACCCTGACAACCTTTACCTTGTACATTTCCTTTTGTCTGGTTCCTTAGTGTCTGTCCCAATGGCACTGTGTCTAAATGAAGGCTATTATGTTTAGAGGAAGGGTGTGGTAGTAAAGGCTCAGAAGGTAGAAAAGTCTTGCTAGGTTTCAGAGATAACAGTACATAAGCCAGCTTGTCTGGAGTAGAGCAAGCACAAGAACAGGAGAGTGGTGGACAAGGTCAGACAGGAAGTGACACTGACTGTGGAAAGTCTCTCCGACAAGGCAGTGTTTGAACAAGTAGCTAGATAAAAGCATTGCAGAAAAAGGGACAGTCAAGACTTGTGATGGCAGCACGCTTGGCTTTTCTGAGGAATAGCCAAGGGCAGGAGTATGGCTGGAAGAGGGTAAACAAAAGTGGGAGTGCTGTAGTTAGGAAAGCAAAGAGACAGAGAGAGGATGATGCTACAACCCCTTTGGTATGCTTTAAATGTTGCCTCTGTAGTCCTTGTCCTGAAGATATAACCGTAGTACAACACTGTTGAGAAGTGCTTTAGAGGTAAGTAGGTCACGAGACTGTCACCTTCTTGTATAAATGAATGTTGTATTCACAGAAGAAAGTTTATCACAGGAATAAGCTCCAGACAAAAAGATGACTTAGGCCCCTATTCTTTCCTCCCATCTCTCTCTCTCATTCCCTCACTGTAAACTTGCTCCTGCCCATGTGATGCTTTCTGCCACATTATAATGTGATAAGAAATCCTGTAATATCAGACTTCTCAGCCTCCAGAACTGTCAAGCAAGTAAACATCTATTGTTTATAAATTGTCCAATCTGTGGAATTTTGTTCCAGCAGCAAGAATAAATCGACAAGACTATCTTGATGCCCATTAAGCAGGCATGCACTTTACCGATAAATGGAGCAGTGTGTAGAGGGTTTTAGAAAGGGCTGGGGCTGCAGGCACGGTGGCAGAGCATTTGCTTGTGGTACACAAGGCCCTGGCTTCAATCCCCAGCTACACAAAGGAAAAAGAACCACTTGACAAAAAGAAGCACAGGGCCTGACTTGTGCCTTAGAAGAATCCCTCTGACCACTGTATGAGGTGGGGCTGCAGAGGTGAGCAGACTTCCTGTAGTCACCCTGGCTTTCTGAGCTAATGCCAAGTAGCTCTGCTCTTCGCACAACCTGCAAGGCACGACATGCAGTCCCAGCAGTCAGAGGGATATGTTTACTTCCACCGTAACAGCCCCTGTTTAACACTCTCCAGTGGCTTCCCATTACATGCAGTCCACTCTGGTGCCCTTGCCTGTAAGATCAGTGCCTGCCTTTGTTCTCATCACTTCCCGCTCTCCCCCTTCCTCCAGCCACGCCAGCCTAGCTGGGCTGCCTTCCCAGTAGCCCTTCCCTAAATGCTCACCAGGCTTACTTTTGACTAAAATCCTTTGCACTTTTCTTTTTCCTGCAATCATTTTCTCCAAAGTCTTCTCATCACCCAGCTGGAGCAACATCTACATAGAAAAGGACTCCCTAATGCCTCTCAACACTCTTGTACTGGGGTTACATCTTCAGCCCATGACCTTGGAGGGGACAAGTTTAAACCATACCAGCATGCTGTAGCATCTTTCTTCTCATGCTTCTCTTTGTAATTGTCGTGACTAGTCACATTCTTCCACAGTTGCCTTAGAATGTGAGCTCCAGAGACTAGCACTCGATTGTATCCAGTATTGCATCCCTAAGAACTGAGCCTGGGGAGTGTTGGCTCACCATAGGCTTTTGCTCAGTGTCGTTGACAAAGGCAAGGGAATCAAGCCGTTGATCTTGAGTTTTCTAGCCATACAAAGACGGGCTAGATTTTAGGAAAGAAATTGTGTAAAAAGTAAAGGAAGCGGAAAGTACAACAAAGGAAGAAAATGCAAGAAAGTATGACTAAGCTTGCCAATAAAGCATGGGTCACTGCAAGTGTGATTGAGCCTGTATTCACATAAAAGCCACAGCTAACCTCACACTCAGGGACAATGAATGTTTCCTACTAGGATGAAGAACAAGATGCAGAGATCCACTCAGGCTAATTCAACACTAAACTGGACATTCTGCTCAGGGATGTTAGGCAAGAAAATAGAAAAAAGGCCTCCAGATTAGAATGAAAGATGAAAACTACTTCTGTTTGCAGACAACACGATCTTGCATATCCAAAATCCTAAAGAAGCCATTAAAAGAGACACTACCCAAACTGAATTGGGGAGGTGAGGGGTGCCAGCAATGTTGCAGGAAGCTTGCAGTGTACCAGGTCTAGGAGATAGGATTTCCTGCCTGCCCAGAGTTGCTGGAGCAGCTTTTCCATGCTCTAGGCTACCATCTCTTTGGAATGAAATAGTTCAGACACACAAAGACTCATTCTGCCTTTCTGCGAGCAGTTCTTCAGCTCCAGCTTCATCTTCCTTTGTGAAAAGGTTGAAGGATTATGTTCTCATATCCTGAGTGCCTTGTGAACTGTGCCAGCCAAGCCAGTCTGCAGCCAGAGTGTAGTTATCTCAGGATAAGGAATTGGACTCTATAAAGCATCTTTCTTTAAGCTTTTGTATTCTCTCTCCCTCTCTCCCCCCTATCTAGTTTTGTTTTTCACTTGGTTTCCTAGCAAATTTCCTTTTGAGAAATTCCAATATTGTCTCATCTGAACCAAGGGGAATAGCATTGTCTACAAGTTGGTCGCTGTAGGGCTAGCTTAGAGGTCAGGGGTCCCTTGAGGCAAGGTGTGGGGGTGGCTGCAGCCAGCACAGCTGGAGATGCAAAGAAGGGTTGAAGCTGTGCAGATTTGTTTTTTGGACGATGGCTTAAGATACTGGAATGATAGGCTTTTGGCTAAGGATGGAGTGCATCTCACTAGGGAAGAATGTGGTTGCTTGGAGACTTGCCGATCTGATCAAGATGACTTTAACTGGGGGGAGGAGGGACATGCCCATATCACACTTTAAGGCCAGATACTATAGACAGCATCAGGCATGTCAGTGACAGACGAATAACAGCAAGAGAGACACCCAGTGATTTGTAGGAAAAAATGGCTGAGAATGAAATTGGGTATGGCACTTCCAGCTTTGATTGTCAATATGCCAGTGTGAAGAGTGAGAGCAGAAAACAAAGCACATTGAGATTGTTTTCAAATACAAAGAAGTAAAAGAACCTCATAAAACAAAGCTATCACTAAGACTCAGAAGTAATCGATCCACAACTGACATATACTCACCATCTGATAGAGTCACTTGAGTGTCCCACCCATAGGATGGAGTCCTTTGTGCCCTCATGTACCAACTTTGCAGCCTCCCAAGGGTCAGATTAGGAATACCGAATCAGGTGAAGAAGTATCAAGGAGCTGAACACAGTCTAATAATTGTGGAAAATATTCCCTCAGTGGTGCACTTGGTGCCCCACATTCTGGATGAGAGTGAGGAAGTCAGACAGACAGGCTTCTGCTCTCAAAGAGCTGTTACTGTGAGCATATAGATAATAAACACAGGAACAAAATAACCCCAGATCACGAAAAGAGCCACAGAGAAAATGTAAGTGATAGCAATGAAAAGGAGGGAGGACTGTGAAAGCCTGGGTGGTCTGGGGTCACCTATCTGCTAGGGTGGCTATTTTACTGAGCTCAGAATAAAGTGAGGGAGTAAATTGTAAACACAGGGAAGAGCTCAGAAACAGGAAACAACAAAGGACCCAAGGGCAAACTGGGCAATTGGCTCAGCTTTCTCCTGCTAGAAATGGGCTCTGAGTCAACAGTTTGAGTTTCGGTAGCTTACTGTGAGATGTGGGAATTCTGGGAAAGCAGTAAGAAAGTCACAAGGGGGAAAAGGTGATCCAGCACATGTCTGTCAATAGTGGGGGTTCCCTAGGAAACAGAGAAAGGTGTGTTTCAAGAGTACCCCATCTTTCTAGTCACACATTCTCCCTGAATGGAGTGACCACCTGTGTTTCCAAAAAACGCAGCTACAATTCAGCAAGATGGCTCTGAAATTACAAACTGAGGGCATTTGGGAAATGCTGACAATGTCTGCTGTTGTAACAACAGAGCCTGCAGCAGAGTCAGAAAACGGGCCATCTGGAGGGTCTAGCAGGATTGAGATCACCCCTGGCCAAGACCAGCTGCAAACTAGAGGCCAGCAGAGGAGTTTGAGTCAGCCTGCATAATGTTTGCCTTTGTATTTGTTCGATTTATTTCATGTTTATTTTTAAAGGTCAATAGTGAAAATCAGACGAGTTTTATATATTGTCCTAAATTTCTAGTTCTTTTGAAAAAAGAACACTCAAACCCAATAGTAGTGTATTGCCATTAGGTAAGATGAAAATCGAGTAGATGCCCCATTTGGGAAGGCCCCATGCTCTCCAGTTAAGAGTCCCATGTTCTCTTCATTAATACTGTAGTAAGTAATGAAGGATGCTAAAGTGACTTAAGGTGGAGAGCAGGCTTGAAGCATTCCCAAGCAGACAGAGTCTACTAGGTCATCAGACACTCTCTAATACTGCAAACACAAGCGAAAACTTGACCTATGTCTTGTAAATGCCTATATTAGAGAAAAGCAGAGATCAAACTTGACCAGTTAGAAATGCCAATATATTTTTAATTATATAAGTAGAAATGCTGCAACTGGATAAACAAAATAAGGCAAGTGAATAATTGTAACCCGTGGAATGTTTTCTTTGCTTCTTCTGTATTCATGCAAAACAAAAAGCCTCTTGTTTCCCTCTGCATTGTTCCCTGAACCATCTGAGCTGATTTGGAGCCACCCAAATCGTGCAGTTTGTTTTATTAAAATAAAGGTGTCTTGTGCTTCATTTTATACTTTTGCAATGCTGGAAATGGAATCCCTGAGCATGGTAGGTAAATACTCCATAACTTAGCTACATTCCAGCCATTGGTCCACTTTTTAACAGAACTCATGGTCCCATTCTAAGCACACAAGCATGGATGAATGAAATCTCTTCAGTCTTTGGGCTGAAAGAGGTAAGAATGGTGGTCATAAGAAGGCTATGGCAGTGACCTGAGTACAAACTGATGGGGCCTTGGAAACTGGTTCTAGTGGGGGTGAAAGGCAGTGAAGGAATTCAGACTGTGGTTTTCAGTGAGTATCACAGGGTGTGATGATCTAAGAGTGATGGAGAATTTGGCATTTTAGCAGGACAAATAGATTTCTGCCTTAAAAAATATGTAATTCGTCCACTAAAAGGTTGAAATAGGAAAGATTGCAGAGGTGATCATTGGGTGGGAGGAGGACATGTTCTGTTTTGAACATACTATATATTTGAGATGCCTACTAGACATCCTATATCAGATGTCTTTTAGATGCAGCTGAGCCAGAAGCTCCAGTGAGGATGTGAGAGGCTGAGGAGATGGGGATGTGGAAATTATCAGACTATAGCAATGGGACTACTCTATATATTTCTGGCAATAGTGTCTGTGAGATGCTCAGGCAATAGCTTGTTCCTACAAAACATCTATAAATTCTGGACAAGAGATAACACATATCTTTAAAAATATATTACTGAGCTCAAAAGGAAATAAGCAAGACTCGAGAGCTTGAACTTGAACAGAGTTGAACTTGAAGAAGCTAAAGCTGATGTTACTTTACTTGTGACCTGGAGGCAACTGTGAAATACTTACCTAGTAGAGTTTGAAGGTTAGAGCTTTGTCTGTTTTTCATCTTCTCCATTTTAAGGGTGGGGGAAAGCACACCAACAAACCTCACTTTATCATTGAAAAAACCTATGCAGTTGTGACTCCAGGATCTACTTTAAGATCACCTATATTTCTATTTTTTATAATTTATTTATTATTTTAAATTTCATTTTGCATTCCAACCACAGTTCTCCCACCCCTCTTCCCACCCACTCTCACTCTCCCGCAGCCTACCCCAGTCTACTCCTCCTCACTGGTAAGGGCTCCCATGATGAGTCAACATAGTCTGGAACAATAGGTTGGGGCAGGACCAGGCCCTGTTCCCATGCATTAAGGTGGAATATAGCACATGACCATAGGGAATGGGCTAGCTCATGCACCAAGTTTGTATCATGAACCTACTACCAGGGGCCCCTCAAGTAGTTCAAGCTTCACAACTGTCCCCCACATATTGAGGGCCTAGTTCGGTTCCCTGGAGTATCCACAGTTTTAGGTCTAGAGTTCATGAGTTTCCACGAGCTTGGTTCAGCTGTCTCTGTAGATTTCTCCATCATGATCTTGACCTCCCTTTTTTCATATATTCCCTCCTCCCTCTCTTCGACTGGATTCCCA
This sequence comes from Mesocricetus auratus, assembly GCF_017639785.1. NCBI lineage: Eukaryota > Metazoa > Chordata > Mammalia > Rodentia > Cricetidae > Mesocricetus > Mesocricetus auratus. Next base: position 46,260,752 of record NW_024429188.1, read on the forward strand.
GAGCTAGGCCTGTTCTTCGTTGTGGATCTCTGCATGCGGTTCTGTCAATCACTGGATAAACGCTCTATGAGATCACCTATATTTCAAGTTATTACATTTTCTTCCTTTTTTAAAAATTTAAATTAGAAGCAAGTTTGCTTCACATGTCAATCCCAGCCCCCTCTCCCTTCCCTCCTCCCCAGTCCCCCACTAGGCCCCCCCAGCCCCCCACTCAATCCTCACTCTGTTCCCTAGGGAGGGTGATGCCATGGGGAATCTCCAGAGTCTGTCATTTCTTTCAGGGCATTGACCACTTTTAGTTTGGGCAGCTTCTTGGGGGTATAGTTGTTATTCAAAACCTGTACCTATTTAATAACATAAACAATATAAGTTTGGTGTATTCACAGACCTACAAAACCATCTCTGTCACCTGCCAAAGTATCATTGAAAACAATGCTTAGCACAAGATCTATTCTTTTAACTGAAAAGCAGTTTATCTGAGGTGGTGGTTCACTGTGATATCCAAGCTGGGCTTGAACTGGTGATCCTTCTGCTTCTACATCCCAAAAGCTCTTAGCCAAATTTTATTTATTTATTTTTGTTTTTGTTTGTGGCAGGGCTTCTCTGTGGATTTGGAGGCTGTCCTGGAACTAGATTTTGTAGACCAGGCTAGTCTTGAACTCACAGAGATCTGCCTGCCACTGCCTCCCAAGTGCTGGGATTAAAGGCATTCACCACCAATGCCTGGCCTTAACCAAATTTTAAGTTCACAGTATAGTATTACTAACCATAGCCACAATGCTATATAGAAGACCTCCTGAGCTATTATGTTCTGTATAGCTAAAACTTTACAACAGTTGGGCAACTTTTCACACCTCTTCATCCTCAATCCCCAGTAACCACAGTTCTAGTCTCTGGTTCTGTGAGTTCGACTTGTTTAGGAACCTTATCTAAATGGAATCATGTAATATTTTCCTTCTATTAGTGAATTGTTTCATTATTTTTTTATAGTTCAACTCTATTGTCACAAATATCAGATTTTTTTTCTTTTCAGGCTACTGAATAATAAGTATTTTACTGTGCATATACTCACGCTTTCTCTGTCCATTTGTCTGTTGACAGGCTGATTCCATAACCTGGCTACTATGACGAGTATGGCAACAGATATGGGTATGAACATTGCTCTGATATCTCATTTTAAGTTCTTTTAGACTACATGAACAGAAGTGGAGGAACTGCAGGATCATATAATACATAGCTCTACTTTTTGGAGGAAGCTTTATGCTTCTTTTCAATTTCCTTGCATTATTTTATGCCATCACCAACTTAGTAAAGAGTTCTGATTTTTGCACATGCTCACCAATACTTATACTGCTTTCTTCTTGGTGGTGATGCTGGCAATCCATGATATTGTGCATGCTACACAAGTACTCTGCCACTCAGCTACATCGAAGTCCTACATTTAGTGGTTGTTTTGTTGTTTTTTTAAATTTTAAATATTTTTTATTTTGGAAGCACTCTTATTTACATATCAATCCCTCCATTCCTTCGCCCTCCCATCCTCCCAAGCTCCCCTCCGCCCCCCCACTCCCCAGGGATAGTGAGACCCTCCACAGGGGACCATCAAAGTCCATCACATCATTAGGGGGAGGGCTCAGGCCCTCCTTACCGTATCATGAATGCAATAGCATCCCTCCATAGAAAATAGGCTCTCAAAGTCCATTTGTGCTCTAGGGATAAACAGTGGCTCCACTGTTAGAGGCCCCATAGATTTTCCTGGCCTCCTAGATGGTACTCACATTCAGAGGGCTTGGTTCAATTCAAAGATGGTTCCCCAGCTTTAGGACTAGGGTCTCCATGCTCTCACTAGGTCAGGTAAACTGTTTCTGTGGGTTTCTCCATCACCATCTTGGCTCCTTTTATCACCCCTCCTTCCTCTCCACAACTGGATTCCAGGAGTATGGCTCAATGTTTAGCTGTGAATGCCTATTTCTGCTTCGATCAGCTACTGGATGGAGGCTCTTGGAGTGGCAGCCAATGTAGTCATATATCTCACTATAGGGCAAGGGCATCAAAGGCAGCTTCTCCACCACTGCCTAGATTCTTAGTTTGGGTCATTACTGAGGATCCCCTAACATTTCTCTTGTGCTAGACCTTTCTACAAATCTATATGGGATCCCTCTATCAAGGCATCTCCTTTCTTGCCCTTCTTTATTCCTCCCCTGTCTCAGTCCTCCTCCTCCCCCATTCTCTCCCTCTCCCCATTCCATCTCCCTCCACTATCCCCCCATGCTCCCAATTTGCTTAGGGGTTCTTGTCCCCCTCCCCTTCTTCAGAGGATCATGTGTTCTTTTCTTGGGGTCCTCCTTGTTTCCTAGTTTCTCTGTTGGTGTGGATTGTAGGCTAGAAGTCCTTTGCTCTGTCTATGTTTAATATCCATATATGAGTGAGTATATACCATGCTTGTCTATTTGTGACTGGGTTACGTCACTCAGGGTGTTTTCGTCCAGTTCCATCCATTTGCCTGCAAATTTCAAGAATCCATTGGTTTTTTTCCCCGCTGAATAGTACTCCATTGTGTAAATGTATCACATTCTCTCCACCCACTTTTCAGTTGAGGGGCATCTAGGTTGCTTACAGGTTCTGGCTATTACAAATAATTCTGTTATGAACATAGTGGAAAAGATGTCTTTGTTGTATGAATGTACAATCTTTGGGTACATGCCCAAGAGAGGAATTGCTGGATCATGAGGTAGACTGATTCCCATTTTCCTGAGAAACAACCATACTGGATTTTCAAAGTGGTAGTACAAGTTTGCACTCCCACCAGCAATGGAGGAGTGTTCCTCTTTCTCCACATCCTCTCCAGCATAGATTGTCGTTGGTGTTTTTGATTTTAGCCATTCTGGCCAGTGAAAGATGGTATCTCAGGGTTGTTTTGAGTTGCATTTCCCTCATGGCTAATGATGTTGAGCACTTTCTTAGGTGTCTTTCAGTCATTTTAGACTCTTCTATTGAGAATCCTTTATTTAGTTCAGCACCCCACTTTTTAATTGGAGCGTTTGGTGTTTTTGTGACTAGCTTCTTGAGTTCATTGTATATTTTGGAAATCATCCCTATGTCAGATGTGGGGTTGGTGAATACATTTTCCCATTCTGTGGGCTGCCATTTATTTATCTTGCTGACTGTGTCCTTTGCCTTACAGAAGTTTCTCAGTTTCAAGAGGTCTCCTTTATTAATTGTCTCTCTCAATGTCTGTGCTACTGGTGTTATGTTCAGAAAGCGGTCTCCTGTACTAATTTGCTCAAGGGTACCTTCCATTTTCTCTTCTACGAGGTTCAGTGTGGCTGGATTTATATTGAGGTCTTTGATCCATTTGGACTTCAGTTTTGTGCATGGCAATAGATATGGATCTATCTGCAATCTTCTACATGTCCGAATCCAGTTGTGCCAGCACCATTTGTTGAATATGCTTTCTTTTTTTCCTATTGTATATCTTTAGCTTCTTTATCAAAAATAAGGTATTTGTAGGTGTGGTGGTTAACACCAGGGTTTTAAATTCAATTACATTGGTCTATCTGTCTACTTTTGTACCAATACCAAGCTGTTTTCCGGAGTATGGTTCTACAACAGCTTGAAGTCAGGGATGGTTATGCCTCCAGAAGTTCCTTTATTGTACAGGGTTGTTTTGGCTCTCCTGGGTTTTTTGTTTTTCCATATGAAGCTGATTATTGTTCTTTCAATTTCTGGGAAAAATTGTGTTGCGATTTTGATGGGGGATTGCATTGAATCTGTAGATTGCTTTTGGCAAGACTGCCATTTTTACTGTTTATCCTACCTATCCAAGAGCATGGGAGACCTTTCCATTTTCTGGCATCTTCTTTAATTTCTTTCTTTAAAGACTCAAAGTTCTTATTATACAGGTTTTTCACTTGTTTGGTTAACGTTACTCCAATATATTTTATGTTGTTTTTGGCTATTGTAAAGGATGATGTTTCTCTGATTTCTTTCTCAGCCAGTTTATTGTCTGTATATAGTAGGGCACTGGTTTTTAAAAGAATTTTGTATCCTGCCACTTTGCTGAAGGTGTTTACCATCTGTAGGAGTTCCCTGGTAGAGTTTTTCAGGTCACTTATATAAACTATCATGTCATCTGCAAATAGTGAAAGTTTGACCTCTTCCTTTCCAATTTTTATCCCCTTGATCTCCTTTTGTTGTCTTATTGCTCTAGCTATAACTTCAAATACAATATTGCAAATATATGGAAAGAGTGGGCAACTTTGTCTTGTTCCTGATTTTAGAGGAATCGTGGTGAGTTTCTCTCCATTTAGTTTGATGTTGGCTTATTGCTGTAGCTAGAACTTCAAGTACAATATTGAAGGGGTATGGAGAGAGAGGACACCTTTGTCTTGTTTCTGATTTTAGAGGAATTGCATTGAGTTTCTCTCCATTTAGTTTGATGTTGGTCTGTAGTTCTCTTTCTTAGTTGTGTCTTTGTATGTCTTGGGGTCTTGGGTACCAAGGTAATTGTAGCCTTGAAAAAAAATGGCGATGACCCTTCTGCTTCTATTGCATGGAATACTTTGAGGAGTATTGGTATTAGCTCTTCTTCGAATTTCTGGAAGAATTCTGCACTGAGGCCATATGGCTCTGGGCTTATTTTGGTTTGGAGACTTTTGATGACTGTTTCTATTTCATTAGGTCTATTTAAATTGCTTATCTGTTCTTGATTTAATTTTGGCAAGTGGTATTTATCCAGTAAATGGTCCATTTCCTTTAGATATTTGAATTTTGTGGAGTACAGGTTTTCAGAGTATGACCCAATGATTCTCTGGATTTTCGCAGTGTCTGTTGTTGTGTTCCCCTTTTCATTTCTGATTTTGTGAATTACCATGCTCTCTCTCTCTGCCTTTTGGTTAGTTTGGATAAAAGTTTGTATATCTTGTTGATTTTCTCAAAGAACCATCTCTCTGTTTCATTGATTCTTTGTATTGTTTTCCTGGTTTCTACTTTTTATTTTGGCCCTCAATTTGGTTATTTCCTGCTGTCTACTCCTCTGGAGTGAGTTTGCTTCCTTTTGTCCTAGAGCTTTCAGTGTGTTGTTAATTCTTTAGTATGACTATTCTACAGTTTCTTCATGCGGGCACTTAGTGCTATGAACTTTCCTCTTAGCACTGCTTTCAAAGTGTTCCATAAGGTTTGGTATGTTGTGTCTGCATTCTCATTTACTTTTAGGAAGTCTTTAATTTCTTTTTTTATTTCTTCCTTGACCCAGGAATGGTGCAATTGCTCATTGTCCAATTTCCATGAGTTTGTATGGTTTCTGAAATTTGTGTTGTTGTTGAATTCTAACTTAAACCTATGGTGATTCAATAGGCTACAAGGGGTTATTACAATTTTTTGTACCTGTTGAGGTTTGCTATGTTGCCTAGTATGTGGTCAGTTTTAGAGAAGGTTCCATGTGGTGCTGAGAAGAGGTATATTCTTTTGTGTTTGGATGAAATGTTCTAAAGATGTCTGTTAATACCAGTTGGACCATAAGTTCTGTTAGTTCCTTTGTTTCTTTGTTAAGTTTCTGTCTTATGGTCCTGTCTATGGTGAGAGTGGGGTGTTGAAGTCTCCCACTATAAGTGTGTGAGATTTTATGTGTGATTTGAGCTTTAGTAATGTTTCTTTTATGAATGTGGGTGCCTTTGTATTTGGGGCACAGATGTTCAGAATTGAGACTTCATCCTGATGGACTTTTCCTGTGATGAGTATGAAATGCCCTTCTTTATCTCTTTCAATTGATTTTAGTTTAAAGTCTAATTTGTTAGATATTAGGATTGCTACACCAACTTGTTTCTTGGGTCCATTTGATTGGAAAACCATTTACTTTGAGGTAACATCTGTCTTTTGTTGTTGTTTTTATAATGCACATAATAACCGGTTTTTGGATGAGCATCTTCGCATCTTTATGTTTACCATTTATATGTTTTCTTTTTTATATGTACCATTTATGTTTTTATTCTGTTGTTCAAAACAAGTAGCCACACTTGATGTTATTGGAATAAAGGAAGCAAAACTCTAGCTCTGAGAGAAATTAACAGCAAATATCTGAAGACATAAAATAATCTACTGTGATTTCTTATTTTTTAGTTTGCTCTGACAATTTTGGTATGCTCACCATTCAGAAACTTCCCGCGGAATGAAGGATACATGTGAGTTAATTTACTTTTGAGATCTTGCATGTCTAAACACGTTTATGCTTGTGGGCACAGCATTTTGAAGGAGCTTTCTCTCCTCAGAGCCCATAAATGCTGCTTCCCCACAGTGCTGCTCTTGATAAGTCAGAAACTTCAATCCTTGTTCCTAATACTATTTTCATTGTGGAAAAAAATTGTGTTTATTCCCAGTACTCTGAAATTTTCAATGTTGTCAGGGTGTTGATTTGTTTCCATCCATAGTGCAGGACACTTGATAGGCTCCATAAATTTGAAAATTCATGTTCTTCACTTGGGACCTTTTCATGAATTATGCCTTTGATAATTTCTTACACTCTATTTTCCTACTGCTTTTACACAGTTTTATCACTTCCCTTATCTTATTTCTGTTAGCTCCTTTTTCTTTTCTTTTCTTTTTTACCATTTATATGTTTTCTTGAAAGAAATGCTTATTCAAGTCTCTGTCCATTAAAAATATTTAACTTATTTTAAATTGTGTATGTGTGTATCTGTTTATGTGAACATATTCCCATGAGTACAGGTGTCAGTGGAGGCTAGAAGAGGGCACCTAATGCCCAGCGGCTGGATTTACAGTGGTTGTAAGCCACCCCACGAGCTTGGTGGGAAGAGACTCGCAGCAAGAGCGTTTAACTGCTGAAACATATCTCTAGCTCCCTTTGCCTGTCTTTTGTTTACTTATTCTGCTGAGTTTTAGATCTTAGTTATATATTGGGGTAATAACTGCTCATCAGTACTGGCATAAAGACAGACATATAGACCAATAAAACATGACAAAAACCTCAGATTATATGTTTGTATTCATTCACAACTGATTTTTGACAAGAGTGCCAAGAATACACGACAACAAATAGTATTGAGAAAATTGGAAATGCAATGCAAAAGAATGAAATTGGACCCTTATCTCTACTCTACACAATATAAACTAAAAATGAGTTAGACTTACACAGAAAACTTTCATATTTCTAAGAAAAAAATGGAATAAGGAATCACATGGACACCAGTTACAGTGATTTTTAAGTAGAACATCAACACAATTTTTTTTTTAATCATTTTTTATTTTAATTTTAAATAGCTTGTTTCACATGTCAATCCCAGTTCCCTCTCCCTCCCCTCCTCCCGCACTCCCCTTCCACCCTCCCTCCCACCCTATTGCCAAATCCCTCCACATAGGGGATGTCTAGAGTCTATCATTTCACTCTTGGTAGGGTCAAGGCACTCCCCTAAGAGTCCAGGCTGAGAGAGCATCTCTCTTTGTGCCATAGGCACATGAAGACAGATTGTATACCAGGGATAGACACTGATCCACAGCTCAGAGCCCCATAGGTTGCCCAGGCCTTCTCACTGACACTCACATTTGGGGGGTCCAGATCAGTCCCATTCTGGCCTCCCCACTGTCGGTCTGGGGTCCAAGAGCACTCCCCTGTTCAGATCAGCCGTCTCTGCTGGTTTTGCCAGCCCATTCCTTGCCAATTTGCTCATCACTCCTCTCTCTCTGTCACTGGGTTCCTTGGGTTCAGTTCAGTGCTTAGTTGTGTGTTTGCCTCTGCTTCCATCAGTCCCAGGATGAAGGCTCCCGGATAGTTATAGACATCAAGTTCATTATCAGGAATGGGCATTCGAGGTGGTCCTTCCACTATTGCTTAGCTTGCCAATTGATGTTATACCTTTAGATCACTCGAGGTCACTCTGGTGCCTGATCTGTCTTCGATCCTATGATTCCCTCTTCCCCTATTTTACCCCCACCCCCTCAACTTCCTGTTCCCCCATGACCAACTCCCTTCCTCTTTACCCCCTCTACTCTTCCCAGGTCCCACTACCCCCCTCGCCCTGTTCCCCATCCATTCAGAGGATCTTGTCTCCATCCTCTTCTCTTGGGTACTATGCATATATGCATATCTTTTAGGTTCTTTCCTGTTTCCCAGACTCTCTATCTGTGGAAGTGCAGACTGGCACTATCCTGATCCATATTTAAAATCCATATATGAGTGAGTACATACCATGTTTGTCTTTTTGCGACTGGGTTACCTCACTCAGGATGGTTTCTTCCAGTGCTATCCATTTCCCTGCGAATTTCAAGATTCCATTGTTTTTTTCTGCTGAGTAATACTCCATTGTGTAAATGTACCACATTTTCTCTATCCACTCTTCAGTTGAGGGGCATCTAGGTTGCTTCCAGGTTCTGGCTATTACAAACAATGCTGCTATGAACATAGTGGAGCAGATGCCCTTGTTGTATGAACCTGCCTCATTTGGATAAATGCCTAAGAGTGGAATTGCTGGGTCTAGTGGTAGATTAATTCCCATTTTCCTGAGGAATCTCCATACTGATTTCCAAAGAGGCTGTATGAGTCGGCATTCCCACCAGCAATGGAGGAGTGATCCTCTCTCTCCACATCCTCTCCAGCATAAATTGTCTTCGGTGTTTTTGATTCTAGCCATTCTGACAGGAGTAAGATGGTATCTCAGAGTTGTTTTGATTTGCATTTCCCTGATGGCTAAGGATGTTGAGCACTTTCTTAAGTGTCTCTTGGCCATTTTAGCCTCCTCTACTGAGAATTCTCTATTTAGCTCTGTACCCCACCTTTCAAGTGGATCCTTTGGTGTTTTGGAGACTTGTTTCTTGAGTTCTTTGTAAATTTTGGAGATTAGCCCTCTGTCAGATGTAGGGTTAGTGAATATCTTTTCCCATTCTGTGGCCTGCCTTTTTGTCTTTTTGATTGTGTCCTTTGCCTTACAAAAGCTTTTTAGTTTCAGAAGGTCCCATTTGTTAATTGTTGATCTCAGTGCCTGTGCCACTGGTGTTATGTTTAGGAAGTGGTCTCCTGTACCAACTCGTTGAAGAGTATCTCCCACTTTCTCTTCTAAAAGTTTCAGTGTGGCTGGATGTATGTTGAGATCTTTGATCCATTTGGACTTAAGTTTTGTACAAGGCGATAAACATGGATCTATCTGCAGTCTTCTGCATACCATTACCCAGTTATGCCAGCACCATTTGTTGAAGATGCTTTCTTTTTTCCACTGTACAGTTTTAGCTTCTTTGTCAAAAATCAGGTGTTCATAGGTGTGTGGGTTAAAATTAGGGCTTTCGATTCGGTTCCATTGGTCTACCTGCCTATTTTTGTGCCAATACCAAGCTGTTTTCAGGACTATAGCTCTATAATAGAGCTTGAAATCAGGTATGGTGATGCCTCCTGAAGTTCCTTTATTGTATAGGGATGTTTTGGCTATCCTGGGCCTTTTGTTTTTCCATATAAAGTTGATTAATGATCTTTCCAGGTCCTTGAAGAATTGTGATGGAATTTTGATAGGGATTGCATTGAATCTATAGACTGCTTTTGGCAAGATTGCCATTTTTATTATGTTGATCCTACCAATCCAAGAGCATGGGAGATCTTTCCATTTTCTGGTATCTTCTTTGATTTCTTTCTTCAAAGACACAAAGTTTTTGATATACAGGTCTTTCACTTCCTTGGTTAACATTATCCCCAGATATTTGATGCTGTTTTTGGCTATTGTAAAAGGTGATGTTTCTCTGATTTCTTTCTCAGTCACTTCATCATCTGTATATAATAGGGCCACTGATTTTTTTGAGTTTACCTTGTATCCTGCCACTTTGCTGAAGCTGTTTATCAGCTCTAGGAGTAACCTTGCGGAGTTTTTTGGGTCACTTATATAAACTATCATATCATCTGCAAATAATGAAAGTTTGACTTCTTCTTTTCCTATTTGTATCCCCTTTATCTCCTTTTGTTGTCTTATTGCTGTAGCTAGAACTTCAAGTACAATATTGAAGAGATATGGAGAGAGTGGACAGCCTTGTCTTGTTCCTGATTTTAGAGGAATTGCTTTGAGTTTCTCTCCATTTAGTTTGATGTTAGCTGTTGGTTTACTGTATATTGCTTTTATTATATTCAGGTACGTTCCTGTTATCCCTGATCTCTCTAGGACTTTTATCATGAAGGGGTGCTGGATTTTGTCAAAGGCTTTTTCAGCATCTAGTGAGATGATCATGTGGTTTTTCTTTCGCAGATTGTTAATATGGTGGATTACATTGATAGATTTTCTAATGTTGAACCATCCCTGCATTCCTGGAATGAAGCCTACTTGATCATGGTGGATGATTTTTCTGATGTGTTCTTGAATCCGGTTTGCAAGTATTTTATTGAGTATTTTTGCATCAATGTTCATGAGGGAAATTGGTCTATAGTTCTCTTTCTTAGTTGTGTCTTTGTGTGGCTTGGGTATCAAGGTAATTGTAGCCTCGTAGAAAGAGTTTGGCAGTGAGCCTCCTGCTTCTATAGTGTGGAATACTTTGACGAGTATTGGAATGAGCTCTTCTTTGAATTTCTGGTAGAATTCTGCACTGAAGCCATCTGGGCCTGGGCTTTTTTTGTTTGGGAGACTTTTGATGACTGCTTCTATTTCATTAGGGGTTATAGGTCTGTTTAGATTATTTATCTGTTCTTGATTTAGTTTTGGCAAGTGATATCTATCCAGGAAATTGTCCATTTCCTTTAAATTTTCAAATTTTGTGGAGTACAGATTTTCAAAGTATGCCCTGATGATTCTCTTGATTTCCTCAGAGTCCGTTGTTATGTCCCCTTTCTCATCCCTGATTTTGTTAATTAGCATGTTCTCTCTCTGTCTTTTGGTTAGTTTGGACAGAGGTTTGTCTATTTTGTTGATTTTCTCAAAGAACCAACTCTTTGTTTCATTGATTCTTCTCAATGTTTTCCTGGTTTCTACTTGATTGATTTCAGCCCTCAATTTGATTATTTCCTGGCGTCTGCTCCTCCTGGGGGAGTTTGCTTCTTTTTGTTCTAGAACATTCAGCTGTGCTATTAATTCTCTAGTATGACTGTTCTCCAGTTTTTTCATGTGGGCACTTAGTGCTATAAACTTTCCTCTCAGCACTGCTTTCAAAGTGTCCCATAAGTTTGTGTATGTTGTGTCTTCATTCTCATTGAAATCGAGGAAGTCTTTAATTTCTTTTTTTATTTGTTCCTTTACCCAGGGATGGTGCAATTGTGCATTGTTCAATCTCCATGAGTTTGTAGGGTTTCTGCGATTTGTGTTATTGTTGAATTCTAATGTTAATGCATGGTGGTCTGATAAGATGCAGGGGGTTATTCCAATTTTTTTGTATCTGTGGAGATTTGCTATGTTTCCTATTATGTGGTCAATTTTAGAGAAGGTTCCATGTGGTGCCGAGAAGAAGGTATATCCCTTTGTATTTGGGTGGAATGTTCTATAGATGTCTGTTAAACCCAGTTGGGTCATAACTTCTATTAATTCTTTTGTTTCTTTGTTAAGTTTCTGTCTGGAGGTCCTATCTAGCGGTGAGAGCGGAGTGTTGAAGTCTCCTACTATTAGTGTGTGAGATTTTATGTGCATTTTGAGCTTTAGTAATGTTTCTTTCACGAATGTAGGTGCCTTTGTATTTGGGGCGTAGATATTTAAAATCGAGACTTCGTCTTGATGTATTTTTCCTTTGATGAATATGAAGTGCCCTTCTTCATCTCTTTTGATTGATTTTAATTTGAAGTCTAATTTGTTAGATATTAGGATTGCTACGCCCGCTTGTTTCTTGGGGCCGTTTGATTGGAAGATCTTTTCCCAGCCCTTTACTCTGAGATAACGTCTGTCTTTGGTGTTGAGATGTGTTTCTTGTATGCAGCAGAAGGAAGGGTTCTGTCTTCGTATCCATTCTGCTAGTCTGTGTCTTTTTATAGGTAAGTTGAGGCCATTGACATTGAGGGATATTAATGACCATTGATTGGTGATCCTTGTTTGCGCTTGCGCTTGATTTATTGTTAGTGAAGTTATTTTGTGTAGTTTCTCCTCCCTTTTTCTTTTAGTGTTTTGTAAAGTATGATTCTATATTGCCTGTGTCTTTGTGAATGTAGTTATCTTCCTTGGCTCTAGGTTTTCCTTCTAGCATTTTCTGTAGAGCTGGATTCATGGATACGTATTGTTTAAATCTGGCTTTGTCATGGAATATTTTGTTTTCTCCATCTATGGTAATTGAGAGCTTTGCTGGATATAGTAGTCTGGGCTGGCATCCTTGTTCCCTTAGCGTTTGTAGGACATCTGACCAGGATCTTCTGGCTTTCATCGTTTCCATTGAGAAGTCAGGTGTAATTCGGATAGGTCTGCCTTTGTATGTTACTTGGCCTTTTTCTTTAGCTGCTCTTAATATTTTCTCTTTGCTCTGTAGGTTTGATGTTTTGATTATTATATGGCGAGGTGACTTCTTCTTCTGGTCAAGCCTATTTGGTGTTCTGTAAGATTCTTGTACTTTCATAGGCATATCTTTCTTTAGGTTAGGGAAGTTTTCTTCTATGATTTTGTTGAATATGTTTTCTGTACCTTTAAGTTGAAGTTCTTCACCTTCTTCTATACCTATTATTCTCAGGTTTGGCTTCTTCACGGTGTCCCATATTTCCTGGATATTTTGTGTTAAGGATTTGTTGGTTTTGAGATTTTCTTTGGTTGACGATGCTATGTCCTCTAATGAGTCTTCAACACCTGAGATTCTCTCTTCTATCTCTTGTATTCTATTGGTGATGCTTGCATCTGTGATTCCAGACCGTTTACCGAGCTTTTCTATTTCCAGCATCCCTTCATTCTGTGTTTTCTTTATCGTTTCTATTTCAGCTTTCAATCCTTCAACTGTTTGAGCTGTTTCCTTAATTTTCTTGGTTGTTTTTTCTTGGTGCTCTTTGGATTCTTTGAGAGATTTGTTTATTTCTTGAATTTTTCCCCCATTTCATGGATTTTTTTGTTTGTTTTTTCTTCTATTTCTTTAAGGGATTTCCTCGTTTCTTCCTTGAGGCTCTCCATCATCTTCATGAAATAATTTTTAAGGTCTGTCTCCTCTTCTTCATCTATGTAGTGCTTTTCAGGTCTTGCTGGTGTTGGATCCCTGGATTCTGGTGGGGTCGTGTTGGTGTTTCTATTGCTGAGTGATCTCTTATTCTGTCTTCTTCCCATCTCTTCTTCCAGTGGGTGCTGGTGGGGGCTTTCTGTCTCCACTGGTCTCCTTCTTTACTGCAGCTGAAGCTGAAGCTGGCCTCGCTGGGGTTGGGGTCTTGGAGGGGCTGATCTCTTTCCTGAAGCTGGGCTCGCTGGGTTGGGGTCTTGGAGGAGCTGATCTCTTTCCTGTGTGGGCGGCTCTTCTGGAAGCCGGGAGCGGCCCCGAAGATGGAGGGGGATGGGTGATGGGCGGGTGGTCCCAGCCAGAGACCCAATCTCACCTGAAGCTGGGCTCGCTGGGTTGGGGTCTTGGAGGAGCTGATCTCTTTCCTGTGTGGGCGGCTCTTCTGGAAGCCGGGAGCGGCCCCGAAGATGGAGGGGATGGGTGATGGGCGGGTGGTCCCAGCCAGAGACCCAATCTCACCTGAAGCTGGGCTCGCTGGGTTGGGGTCTTGGAGGAGCTGATCTCTTTCCTGTGTGGGCGGCTCTTCTGGAAGCCGGGAGCGGCCCCGAAGATGGAGGGGGATGGGTGATGGGCGGGTGGTCCCAGCCAGAGACCCAATCTCACCTGAAGCTGGGCTCGCTGGGTTGGGGTCTTGGAGGAGTTGATCTCTTTCCTGTGTGGGCGGCTCTTCTGGAAGCCGGGAGCGGCCCCGAAGATGGAGGGGGATGGGTGATGGGCGGGTGGTCCCAGCCGGGGACCCAATCTCACCTGAAGATGGGCTCGCTGGGTTGGGGTCTTGGAGGAGCTGATCTCTTTCCTGTGTGGGCGGCTCTTCTGGAAGCCGGGAGCGGCCCCGAAGATGGAGGGGGATGGGTGATGGGCGGGTGGTCCCAGCCAGAGACCCAATCTCACCTGAAGCTGGGCTCGCTGGGTTGGGGTCTTGGAGGAGCTGATCTCTTTCCTGTGTGGGCGGCTCTTCTGGAAGCCGGGAGCAGCCCCGAAGATGGAGGGGATGGGTGATGGGCGGGTGGTCCCAGCCAGAGACCCAATCTCACCTGAAGCTGGGCTCGCTGGGTTGGGGTCTTGGAGGAGCTGATCTCTTTCCTGTGTGGGCGGCTCTTCTGGAAGCCGGGAGCGGCCCCGAAGATGGAGGGGGATGGGTGATGGGCGGGTGGTCCCAGCCAGAGACCCAATCTCACCTGAAGCTGGGCTCGCTGGGTTGGGGTCTTGGAGGAGTTGATCTCTTTCCTGTGTGGGCGGCTCTTCTGGAAGCCGGGAGCGGCCCCGAAGATGGAGGGGGATGGGTGATGGGCGGGTGGTCCCAGCCAGAGACCCAATCTCACCTGAAGCTGGACTCGCTGGGTTGGGGTCTTGGGGAGCTGATCTCTTTCCTGTGTGGGCGGCTCTTCTGGAAGCCCGGAGCGGCCCCGAAGATGGAGGGGGATGGGTGATGGGCGGGTGGTCCCAGCCAGAGACCCAATCTCACCTGAAGCTGGGCTCGCTGGGTTGGGGTCTTGGAGGAGCTGATCTCTTTCCTGTGTGGGCGGCTCTTCTGGAAGCCGGGAGCGGCCCCGAAGATGGAGGGGGATGGGTGATGGGCGGGTGGTCCCAGCCAGAGACCCAATCTCGCCTGAAGCTGGACTCGCTGGGTTGGGGTCTTGGGGAGCTGATCTCTTTCCTGTGTGGGCGGCTCTTCTGGAAGCCCGGAGCGGCCCCGAAGATGGAGGGGGATGGGTGATGGGCGGGTGGTCCCAGCCAGAGACCCAATCTCACCTGAAGCTGGGCTCGCTGGGTTGGGGTCTTGGAGGAGCTGATCTCTTTCCTGTGTGGGCGGCTCTTCTGGAAGCCGGGAGCGGCCCCGAAGATGGAGGGGGATCTCAACACAATTTTTAAAAGATTGAATGTTAAATACCATTACTCTCTCGTGATTCATTTTGACTGTATACAAAACACCTATTTTTTCTAGTTTATAATCAATTTTAAAATGGACTTTAATTAAAATACAGCATACAAACAGAAAGACTTACATTTGCCTTAAATGTCTTATTAAGGAGTTGTCAAAATGGACACACCCTGTATAACCAGCACTTAGATCAAGAAACACAATATAGTCCCAGAAGCTCCATCCCCTTGTATCCTATCACTACCTCACAAAGGTCCTATATCATCTTCTAATATAGGAGATACATTTTATGTGGTTGACAACTTTTTAGCATGGAACATGATAGCATAAATTGGTGCACGTCTGGTCTCTTTCATCCATGATACTGGGTATTAATGTAGTTTGTTTATTTTCATTTCAATATAATATTTCAATGTAGAAATATGTCAGAATTTATTCATGAATTCTACTGGTGCTGGATGTTTGGGTTGTTTACAGCAGGTAATATTATAAATAAAAAACATTATCTCCTACATGTTTTTTGCTTAACATATATGTGTGTATGATAGAAGCACTGCTTTATGACTGATGTGATGTATGTATTGAATTTCCATAGATACACACAAGCACTTCCAAAGTTCTTATACAAATCTATTCTCACACAAACAGTATTTATGATTTATAATTGGTCTAGGAATGTATCTCAGTGGTAGAGTGCTCACCTAATATGCATAAGGCTCTAGGTTCAATCCCCAGTTCCACGACAAGGGGACTAGGGCCTAGTTCAGTGGTAAAGTGGTTTTTTAGCATGTCCTGGTATGGATTCCCAGTACTACAAACAAAACAAAAAAATCTTACCGACTTGTAACTTGTCTCTTCATTTAAAGGTAGCTCTTGATATGCAAAAATCTTAGTACAATCCCATGTAATAATTTTTCTTATATGATTAACATGTCTGTGTACTGATCATGCAAACATATAGATGAAGGCACTGAAGGAATCATAACTTTGATAATTACACTAGAATGCTTCCATTTGATAACAACAAATGAGAACAATAAGTATAGCTCTTTTGGCTTCAGCATTTTTTCTCAATATATGTTTTTATTTAAATTAGAAACATGAATGCTTCACATGTCAATCCCAGTTCCCTCTCCCAACCCTACTCCCTTGTCCCTCCACCAGTACCCCTCCAGCCCCCACCCCATCCCCACATCATTCCACAGGGAGGGTGAGGCCCTCCTTGGGGGATCTCCAGAGTCTGTCATTAAATCCGGGGCAGGACCTACGCCTTTCCCCATGTGTCCAGGCTGAGAGAGCATCCCTCTATTTGGAATGGGCTCCCTAAGTTCATTTGTATGCCATGGTGAACACTGATCTACTACCCAAGGCCCCAGAGATTTCTGAGGCCTTCTCACTGACACTGCATTCGTGGACTCTGAATCAGTCCCCTGTTGGCCTCTCAGCCATTAGTCTGGAGTTCAAGAGCTACCGCTTGTCCAGTCAGCTGTCTTTATGGGTTTCACCAGCACGGTCTTGACCCCTTTGCTCATCACTCCTCCATCTCTGTCACTGGGTTTTAGGGGTGCAGTTCAATGCTTGGCTGTGGGTATCTGTCTCTGCTTCCATCAGTCACTGGATGAAGGTTCTAGAATGACATATAAGGTAGTCATCAATCTTATCATCAGGGAGGAGCTATTAATGTAGTCTCTCCGCTATTGCTTAGTTTGCCAGTTGGTGTTATCCTTTTAGATCTCTGGAAATCTCACTAGTGTCAGCTCTCTCCTCAAACCTATAATGACTCAAACTATTATGGTATCTCTCATCCTGCTCTCCTCTATTCTTACCCCAACCCAACAGCATTTTTATGTATGTATTAGTGGATAAGGTGAAAAATTCATAACCATAAAGACTTATAGGTAGAATTTATATGACCTGCATAACTAGGAAACTAAATCTGAAAATTAACAAAGTGTCCTAGGTTGCTAAGTTCCTGAGAAGTAAAAGCAAATCAACTCCACAGAATGGAATATCAAGCTAAGCCATACAGTTCACCAACAAATAACATCTCACAAAACCGAGGTCACAACTAAGTCAAAAGACTTGAAGAAATGATACTACTAATGAGAATTGGCAGAAAAAATAAGTAATAGGGTTATACCTCTGTGAAATCCACTAAATGAACACAGAATGTACAACTATTATGGTTCAAAAAATAAAATGAGGGGCTGGAGAGACAATTCATTAGTCAACAACAGCACACACTCTTCCAGAGGACTCAAGATTTTTCCCCAGCACCCACGTTGGGTGGTTCACAACTTCCTGTACCTCCTGCTCCAGGGAGTCCAATGCCCCCTTTCCATATACATACACACATACATACATACATACACATCATGCATACATACATACATACATGCATACATACATATAAATAAGAAACATAAATCTAGAAGAGAACTAAAAATGAAAAGAGCAAAAGAAATATTTGTAATAATAATTAATTAGTTGTTTGAAAATGCTAGATAGGGTTTTTTTCTATCCAAATTAGAATATGACAATCAATATTTTCAGATTTTGAAAATTAAACTAATTGTAGATTCATATGTATTTGCCATAAATAATGCAGAGATCCTACTTAATTTTCACCTTGCTTCCCTGAATGGGAACACTATGCATTAATACAGTATAATATCATAATCAGGACATCAACACTGGAACAATAGACTAATTTTATTTTAGTTTCCCAAGTTTTATATGTACCAAGTGTTTGTGTGGGTATTATTTTGTTATAATCTACCTCACTCCTGCCTCGTTCCCCATACTCAATCATAAGCAACCACTAATCTGTTTTACACCTCTATAATTTTGTCACTTCAAAAATACACAAGTTGAATCATGCTGCATATAAAATTTCAGAGTTAGATTTTTTCACTCAAGATGACTCCTTTGAGATTAATCTACATGGTTGTATATAGCATGGTTTATTCTTTTGATGAGTAGCATTCCAAGGCCTAAAAATAGAATTTTGTTTATTCAATTTTCTATTAAAAATATGAGTCTTTTCCAGGTTAGAACCATTTTGAATAAATCTATGAATATTCACATGCAATTTCTCTAGAACAAATGCCAAGGTGTCCAATGCTGGGCCACATGTGAATTATACATTTAGATTTTTATTTTCTTAAAAGAACTTACTTGAAAACAGGATATGAACATACTTCCAGCAGCATTAATTTCATTCAAGATTGCTTTGGCCATTCAGGGACTTCTCCATGACTATATAAATTTTAAGATTTTTAAGACAATTTTTCCTTGTTTTGTAATGAATGATGTTGGAATTTTGGTGAATATCAGGTTGAAACTATAGATAATTTTTGGTAGATCAACTTATTTTAACAATATTAATTATTTTTAATCTCTGAGCATGGGATTTTTTGCAACTTATGGGGACTTCTACAATTTCATTATTCAGAGTATTAAAGTTTTCATTGTAAAGATCTTTTACTTCCATGATTAGGTTTAGTTCAAGGTATATCTTTATAGGCAACTGAGATGGGATTGTTTCCCTGATTTCTTTCTCAGTATGTCAAACATAGATAAGCTACTGGTTTTGTATGTTAATGTTATATCTTGCTATTTTGCTGAAAGTGGTTATCACTTCTAACAGTTTTCTGATGAATTCTTCAGTGTCTTTCATGTATGCAGTCCTATCATCTGCAAATAAGAATGTTTTGACTTCTTCCTTATCTATGTGAAGCCCCTTTATTCTCATTTGTTATCACTCAGTATTAGTATTTCAATCACTATATTGAATAAGAGTGCAGAAAGTTGACATCCTTGTCTTGCTCTTGCTTTCAATATAAATACTTGGAGATTTCCTCCATTTTGTATAGTGTTGGTTATAGGTTTATTGTACATAACCTTTAATATGTTGTTATATGTTTCTTAGTCTCTTCAGGGCTTTTATCATGAAGGCATATTGAATTTTGTCATGTGACTTCAGTCCATGAGTCCATTTATGTGATAAATTGTATTTGTTCATTTGCATATGTTGAATCAACCCTGTATCTCTATAATGAAGCCAACTTGATCATGGTGGATGATCTTTTGGATGAGCTCTTGAATTCTGTTTGCCAGTATTCTATTTAGAAATGTTATATCTATGTTCATCAGGGAGATTTTCCCATTATTTTCTTTTTCACTTGTGTCAATATCTGGTTTTGGAATCAGACCAATACTGGCTTTGTAAAAAAAGAGGAAGTGTTCCTTTCTTTTCTCTTTTATGGAATATTTTGATAAATATTTGTGTTAGTTTTTTAAAGGTCTAGAAAAATTCTTCAGGGAATCTGTATAGGTATGGATCATTATTTAGTTTAGTTAAAATTGCATTAATTAAGGTGTGTGTGTGTGTGTGTGTGTGTGTGTGTGTGTGTATTCATGGATTTGTGTACCATGGCTATGTGGGAACATCAGAAGACAACCTTCAAGATGGGGTTCTCACCCTCCACCATGTAGGTTCTAGGGTTCAAACTCAGGTCATCAAGCTTGACTCAAGTGCCTTTACCCACAGAACCATCTCACAGGCCCAAGTTTGGAGATTTCTTTATTGTTGATTAAATCTCCTTGCTTGTTATATTTAAATTATTTAAGTCTCATCTTGGTTTAACTTTGGTAGTCATATAATTCCAGCCACTTCTTTTAGATTTTCAAATTTAGTAGAATGTGAATATAGATTTTAAAGTCACGTTCTTATAATTTTCCAAATTCCATTAGTATCTGTTGTTATGACAACCATTTTTACCTCCAATTTTACTAATTTGAGTTTTCCCTTTCTTTTGATTAATTTGTTGAACTTGTCTTCCCAGTGAACCAGGTCTTCATTTCAATGATTATTTGTATTGGGTTTTTCAATTTTCAAAAAATTAATTTCTGCCTGCATCTCTTTTTTCCATCTATTGCATCCCACATGCTTTGGGAATATTTTATCTTTATTTAGAGGTATACACTTTTATTTGATTTTTGACATTGAATTTCAGTTATAAAATTTCTTCCTTCCCTTTCTTCCCTCCTAACCCTTTTATATATCTCTCCCCACTCTCCTTCAAACTCATGGGCTTTTAAAAATCAAATATACATATATATATATATATATATGTGTGTGTGTGTGTGTGTGTGTGTGTGTTTGTAAATAAAAGACACATGCATTCCTAAATGTAACTTGTTGAGTTTATATAATGTTATTTCTATGTAACAAAGAAGACAACAATGAACATGCCAAAGTGGACAGGAAAAGGCCCCTGATACCTCAACCCTAACTGAGTAAAGCTAGGAGTAGAAGTGGTGGCACTCTCTACAACAGAGCTCATCAACTGATTGTATTGTCTAAGTCACTACACTCAAGTGCCAAACAACAAAAGTGGTATACATTTAAATTTTTCCTTACGGTTTCTTTTCTTTTAATTGAAAATAGATCATTCTCTTGTATAATATATCCCAACCACTGTTTCCCCTCCCTTCATTGCTCCTCCTTTCTTCTCCTCCCTCCTCCTCCCTCCACCCCACCTTCTCTATCCCCCAGATCTACACCTTCTCTGTTTCCTCTTCAGAAAAGAGCAGGCCTCCAAGAGACAACAGAAAGATAGGTCAAAACAAGATACCATAAGACAAGGCAAAAATCCTCATATTGAGGCTGGACAAGGCGACCCAATAGGAGGAAAAGAGTACTAAGAGCAGGCAAAAGAGTCAGAGATAAACCTACAACCACTGTTAGGAGTCCCACAAAACCACCAATCTACCAGACATGTTATACACACAGAATACCTCGTGCAGACCCATGCAGTCCCCGTGTTTGTTGTTTCAGTCTCTGTTTAGTTGTGAGCACTGTTTAGTTGATTGGTTTTTGGTCATGGGTTATCTTCAAAGATCTTTATGCTGCCTTTTATGGTTTGGTTTTCTGAGACAGGCTCTTTCTACATAGCCCTGGTTGTCCTGGAACTCATTGTGTAGACTAGGCTGACTTTGAACTCAAAGATCTGTAAATGGAGTTCTTAATTGGTCTAGATAATAAAAAGTCAGAGACAGATATAAAGGGAAATGCTGAGAGATCAGAGAGAAGGAGCAAGCCAAGGCACACCTTACTTCCTTAGAGTCTCAGCAGACAAGACAATAAAGTCCTGTTTCTCCCTGCTTATCTCATGTTTCTGCCCAGCTACCTCACTTCCTGTCTGTCTGTACAGACCTCCAGACCTCTATGGTTAGCTAGTGCCAAGCTCTGTTCTCTGACCCTCAGACAGGCTTTATTTGTACAAGCAAGACATCACCACAGAGACCCACCTGTCTCTGAGATTAAAAGCATGCACCATTATACCAGTTTATGTTGTGGGGCTTTCTATCTTTTTTGCTACTGACTTCTGTTTGAATTATGCATGATTCAATTCTTTAAAATATTTGAGATTCATTCAGGAGTGAAGAGATGGTTTAGTGATTAAGAGTGTTTGCTGAAGGATAATCAGGCTACAATCCACAGCCCCAGAGAAACTATGTACCAAGGAAGATCCTAAAAGCGACACATGGATTTCCCTGGGAAGGGGAAATAGATGAGATCTCCTGGGTAAACTGAGGGAGGGAATGAAGGGGGAGGATATGGGGGCATAGGAACATGAGGCATTGGGTTGGTCAAGTTGAGGATGGCATGGAGGGGGAGAGTAATGCAAGAGATATTTTGATAGTGGGGGCCATTTTGCAATTAGGGAAAAACCTGGTGCCAGGGAAACGCCCAGCAGTCTGCAAGGATGACCCCAGCTAAGGCTCCTAGCAATAGTGGAGAGGGTGCCTGAACTGGTCCTCTCCTGTAATCAGATAGGTGACTACTCTGTCACCAGAGAGCCTTCACCCAGTAACTGATGGAAGGGGATGCAGACAGTCAAGTACTGAGCTGAGTTCTAGAAGTACAGTTGAAGAAAGAGGGGAAGAATTATAAGAGCTGGGGTGGGGGTCAAGATTATGATGTGGAAACACCGAGACAGCTGACCTGAGCTTGTGGAAGCTCATGGGACTCTGGACAGACAGCTAGGGAGCCGATCTGGCATGGGACCGACCTAGGCCTCTGCATCTGGGTGACATTTGTGCAATTTGGTCTTTTGTGGGGCCTCTAGCAGTGGAACCAGGACCTGTCCCTGATGTGTGAGCTGGCTCTTTGGAACCTATTCTCCCAGCCTTGATGCAGTGGGGAGAAGCTTGGTCCTGCCTCAACTTGATATGCCATGGGAGGCCTTATCCCTTCTGAAAGAAGGAGTGGATGGGGGGTACAGGTAGACAGGAGGTTGGGGTGAGGAGGGAATGGGAAGAGAGGAGGGAGGGGAAACTTTGGTTGGTGTGTAAAATAAATGAAAAAACTAATCAAAGAAAAAAGTATCAATGAAAAAAAAATGTTTGCTGTTCTTGCAGAGGACCTGAGTTTGGTTCCCAGCATTCAAATTAGATGGCTCACTACCACCTTATACTCACATTCTAAGGATTCCTGTCTCCACACTCATATGCATATATTCCTCCCCCACAAGCACGCATTTTTAAACTCTGTGTGTATGGATGTATGCGTATACCTGATTGTACGTATGTACACCACATGCATGCAGGAGCCCAAAGAATTCAAATGAGTGTATCAGAAGAATTCAAATGAGTGTATCAGATCTCCTACTATTGGAGTTACAGGTGGTTGTGAGCTCCCCTGTGGCTACTGAGAATCAAACTCAGTTTTTATGCAAGAGTAACAAGTGCTCTTAACTTTTGAGCCATCTTTCCATCCCCCACATACACATAATTTTAAAAACCAAAGTAAATCTTTAAAAATTGAGACTTATTAACATGTCTGATGCTGAATTAAGTTTTGGCCACTAAACCTTCAGAAACCTTTTATTGTCAAAAATTTCACCCCCTTCACATTTAGTTATTCGATCTCAGTTTTTGTTTGTGGTTGGTATGTAAAATAAAAAAATCTTTTAAATAAATAAAAACGTAAAAATATATACCATCAATAAAAGACAAGTAGTATAAAAAAGAAAAAATAAGGGAAATGCTACTGGCAGCCATTTTTTCCTCAATATATGATTTTATTTAAATTAGAAACATGAATGCTTCACATGTCAGTCCTAGCTCCTTCTCCCACCCCTCCTCCCTTGCCCCTCCACCAATCCCCTAGCCCCCCACCCAATCTCCATATCATTCCCCAGGGAGGGTGAGGCCCTCCTTGGGGAGATCTCCAGAGTCTGTCATTTCATCCAGGGCAGGACCTAGGCCCTTCCCCATGTGTCCAGGCTGAGAGAGCATCGTTCTGTTTGGAATGGGTTCCCAAAGTTCATTCATACACCATGGTAAGCACTGGTCTACTACCCAAGGCCCCAGAGATTTCTGGGGCCTCCTCACTGACACTACATTCAGGGGTATGGATCAGTCCCCTGTTGGCCTCTCAGCCATCAGTCTGGGGTTCAAGAGATCCCCCTTGTCCAGTCAGCTGTCTTTGTGGGTTTCCCCAGCACGGTCTTGACCCCTCTGGCAACCAATTTTTGAGCATCTCTAATGTGAAAATGTGATCTCTCATTTACACCTGAAGGATTCTTTAGATATAAAAATCATACTTGAGAAGGTATTTTTTGAGTTCTTGAAAAATACACTGCTTCCATTTGATAATGATACTTTCAGAAATCTTCTGAAAATAGAAGTATTTCCATTCAGGCAATCTGTCATTTCTTTCTGTCCCAACCTTTTCTTTTGTTATTACTTCTCAGAAATTCCATTATTATAGATCTCAATGTGCATTTTTGCCTTTTAAAGTGTAATCCTTTTAAGGCTTACTCAGCTTCTTGTTAGTTTTTGTCTGATTTGTTTGTGGAAGTTTTTTTCAGTTATGTGTATTTGTGGGTGTGTGTGTGAGTATGCATATTGGTATATGTACCATGTACATGGTGGTGCCCATGGAGTCCAGAAGAGAGCATCAGATTTCCCTGGAGCTGAACTTACAGGAGGTTATAAGTCACATAGCCATGGGTCCTGGTAACAAAACTCAAGTCCTTTATAGTAGTAGTACCCATTCTTCACCACTGAGCTGTATCTTTTGTCCCTCACCATTATTTCTTTAAGTGATTAAGTACCACATCCTCTTTTTAAAGATCAAACCCAGGGACTTTGCTCATGTTAGTCAAGTGTTCTTCCACTGAGCTCCATCCTCATCCCACTTTTTTCTAAGTCTAGGACTCCAATGACATCAGTGTCTTCTTTTTGTTATTATCTAATAGATGCCAAGCCTCTGTTTTTTGTTACTTTGTTCTTTTTTGTCTCTGTTCTTCAGATTGAGTAAATTCCACTGGCCTAGACTCAAATTCACTGATTCATTAAATTATGGAACCTATTTAATAGGTGTTTAATTTCCATTATTCTATTTTTTTGTTCTGTGGTGTCAATTTGATTATTTTATGTAGCTTCTATTTTGTTGCTGGGAACTTCTTGCTTTTCATTTGTTTCAAGGTAAGGTTTAGTTGTTTGATGGAATATTTATGATTATTGGTTTAAAGAATCTGTGTGAGATAATTCTAATATCTGATTCATCTTAATACCTGCATCTATTCATCGTTTTTTCTCTTTACATTTTGATTTTCTTCATTCTTATGAGAGGGCCAGTGAGATGTCTGAGCAGCTAAAGCAGCGGTTCTCCGCCTTCCTAATGCTACAACCTTTTAATACACTTCCTCATGTTGTGTATTAAATTGTTTTCGTTGCTACTTCATAACTGTAATTTTGCTACTGCTATGAATTGTAATGGATATGTTTTTGGAAGTAGAGGTATGACAAAGAGGTCACGATCCACAGGTAGAGAGCCACTGAGCTAAAGGAACCTACTGCCAAACCCAATGACCGTAATTCAAGCCCCCAAACCCACATTATGAAAGGAGAGAATGAACTCCTGACAGCTGTTCTTTGGCCTTCACATGTGCAACATGGCACATGTCTGCGTGCACAGACATGTGCAAAATTTATAAGTATTTTTCCAAAATAATGCTTTATTGATTATTTGGGAGTTTCACACAATGGACCTCAATCACATTCACTTCGCAATCTTTCCATGTCCACCCCACCCTTGTGACACCCACAAAAGAAGAAAATATAAAAAGATAAAAAATGCCAAGTCCAATTTGTGCTGCCCATATACTCATTTAAGGAAAACTGAGTCCTTTCTGACCCCGCCCCTACCAGAAGCCATCAACTGTGACGAGCTTACACTTCAGCATCCCTATCACAGTTTTTTTTGAGCACTCTTCAATGGCTTTCTGTCAAAACTGTCTCTTTTTGGGAGGTAGAATGTGGTGGGGAGAGATTGTCACAGAAGCCTTTTATGTCTCTCATTCTCAACCGTGAATCTGCCGTCATCGATGTCACTGTAAAAGAAGCCTCCTTGCCCTTTCCAGTCAGCAGGAGCACAGATTATGGACTTCAACATGGTATCTGGCAACAGCATAGTCCACAGGCATCAACAGAGCCTCTGGCACCAGCACTGACGACAGGACCTCTGCATGGTCTCCAGAAGCAGTACAGACCACAGACATCAGCACAGTCCTCTACTGCAACACGGAGCATAGACACCACCATGGGCCTCATTGGTAGCAAAGACCATGGGCATTCACATTGCCCTGGGCAGTAACACAGACTATAGGCCTCTACATGGTTTCCAGTGGCAGCACAGATCACAGACATCAACATGGCCTTAGGGGAAGCACAGATCATAGATTTCCACATGAACACCAACATGGCCCTTGGTGGAAACATGGACAAGAGACATCAACATGGCCTCAGGAGGCAGCACAGACCACAACATCAACATGGGCCTTGGGCATCGCCACAGCCTGGAGTGGCAGCATGGATCATGGACACCAACATGCCCCCTGGCTGTAGCACAGTTCATGGATACCAACATGGACTCTGGGGGCAACAAAGACTGTGATGGTCTTTCAAAAAGTCACAGTCCAGAAAATTAACCATTCTCTATCTCAGACATCTGTCATTGTTCCATGCCAGGGCACTGGATAGCCTGTTTAGAGGCAGACCCTGCAAGAACTCCAGGCTTCTGGACACCACCCTGCTGGCCCCACTCAGCAGCAACATGTTCCTGTCCACCATAGCCTTCTCCCACATCTGTCATGGCCAATGTATCTGTGGTTCTGTCTCTCTACACCAATCATCTGGTGCTCCGTTCCTCCATCATTCCCACTGCATATTTGTCCATTGAAGTGGCATTGCAAACTGCAGTGTGTACACACACACACACACACACACACACACACACACACACACACACACACATGCGCCCGCCCAAGCAGGGTTACATGCAAGTACTCATTGTAATGAGTCATTGGTCTGGTTCAAGGATTCTGATTTCTGAAGCACCATAAATACTGGCCTGTCACTGAGACTCATCTCACATATTCGCTGTTGCCCAGAGTCAGGGTGATCTTGTAGGCAGGCAGGCAGGACATCTGGGGGCAGGATCCATGAGAACTCTAGGCTGCCATATACCTCCCCACCCTGGCCACCCCAAAATTAACCCTACACGACCATTGTGCCGGCAGCAGTGCCCTCCCCTCTTCCCAGTAAGGCCAATAGCACTGACTGCATCAGTGGAGGCTCCATGCTGTGGGCCAGCATATTCTTTGTCCGCTGTGTCCATGCTCTCCCATATCATTGTTTATACCCTTCCCCCATGCATTTGCAGTTTTGCCATTTTCCACTGTGTGCACTTACCTCTGCTTTGTCGTCTTTCCTTTCAGTTTCATGAGTCCACTTTTAAAAAGCATCTTCCCATAAGATCTGCCTTTTAAAAAAGTTGTTCTGTAGCTCCTGTAGGCTCTGTGGATTCCTCGAAGCAGGGCAGCACTCCAGATCAGGTTTGGGTTCCAGCCGCCCAGACTCCTCCATGGCAGTAGGGCTAATGGAGAGGGCAGGAGGGGGCACTGGCTTGGCAGCAATATCTCTCATCCATGTACTGAGCCCCTCATGACTGCTGCAGATCATCAACTTTGGCATGGTGGCAGATACCCAGGGCAAGGGAGTGCAGTAGAGACTCTCCTCCCCCATGGCCACCTTATCTCTGCCCTTTAATACGTATTTTTAAAAGTTTATTATAAAATTTTTATTGTGTCCTAGAAATTTTGTCTATTATTTCAGGAGTTCTTGATCCTATTTAAAGCTTTTATTTTAGAAGTAGTCACTCTATTTATGTATGGCATACAGATCTTGGACTATGCCTATGGACTCTGTTTCCAGTGACAATTAAATTTGAGAGCCTCTGAAGGATGTTTTCACATATTGATTTACATAGTGCTGCAAAGGCTCCCACTGGTTTTTTGATGGTGACGCTAAGTGGGCAGAAGGAGTTTCCCCAGGCCACTACATGAGAATGAAGAATACATCCTGAGCCATACCACTTTGGGTAGGCACTCTTTTTTTAGTTGCCATACCACATTGGGTAGGCACTCTCTCTTTAGTATCCCAGAGCTGAACCAGTTGCTTTCTCTTGCAGGGAATGGGAGTGTCAGTGCTAAGGATAATACTTCTTTTGACCCCTTATTGTTTGCTAATCTTTGAACTTATTTTGCCTTTTGATGCATCTACTTTGCTCTAGAATTTCCATGGGTTTCTTGTACCACCCAGGGAAGTCAAATTCCATCCAGCTGCCCTGTTACTAGAATGGAATCAGTAGATACTGGACCTGTGTATCCTTCTTCTGGGCTGGAAGTCATAGAACATCTTTTAATATTTTTCCATTCTTAAAGTACCAACAAATTCAGTTTTGTCTTTCCACTTTTCAGAGTTCTCATTAGAATAAGTCTGGTATTATTTTCTGAGTTTATCTTATCACAGAGTATAAACTATCATCCCTGGGTCCCACTAATGGTTTATTGCAGGTTGATTTCTCCCAGTTTCTGTTTCTTTTGACACTGAGTTACGTATTCCCATTTCTTCATATGTCTGTTAACTTTTATTGTCTTAGACCTTGTGACTTATACAGACAGATTGTTTATTTTTTATTTTAGTGGGCAGATAAATATATAGAATTTATAGGAATTTTATTTATTTACACTTTACATATGTGTGCATTGTGTATGTACATGTATGTGAAAGTCAGAGGTAAATGTTAGGAGTCTCCCTCGGTCATTCTCCATCTTATTGTTTGAGACAGGGATTTTTCTTTTCTTTTTTTAATATATTTTCAATTTTTGCTTTCTTTTTATTTATTTTTTAATTTAAATTTAAATTAGAAACAAGGTTGCTTTACATGTCAATTTCAGGTCCCTCTCCCTTTTCCTCCCCTCCTCCTGTGCCCTCCCCCCAACAACCCCCATATCCCCTCAGTTCCCCAGGGAGGGTGAGGCCCTCCATGGAAGTGTCCATAGTGTGTCATTTCATCTAGGGCAGGGCCTAGACCCTCCCCCAATAGTCCAGGGTGAGAGTGCATCTCTCATTGTTGGATGAGAGTCCGAAGTCCATTTGTATACCGGGGATAAATACTGATCTACTGCCCAAGGCCCAGTAGATTCCCTAGGCCTCCTCACTGACACCCACATTCAGAGGTCTTGTTCAGTCCCATACTGGATTCCCAGGTATCAGTCTGAGGTTCAAGAGCTAACCCTGAGACAGGGTTTTTTCATTGAACCTGGCACTCAGCCAATTCACCTAGACTTGCTAGCTTGAATGACCAGAGATCCTCCTGTCTTCACTGGGGTTACAGATGCACACTGCCATACTCAGATTTTTACATGGGTGCAAGGGATCAAAAATCAGGTCCTCATGGTTGCATAGCAGTCACTTTACCAAGGAACTCACCCCCAACAGCCTGCTCTTATGTTCTTAATGGTGGGTCTGTTTCAGTAATTTGCCTTTAGCCAGAGGGCAAGTTCTTTCATCCTTGGACAGTCTTTGTTCCAGCCAAAAGCCTTTTGAGTATCAATGGAAGATTAAAATGTTTGCCCTTTTAGTTGGCAATACTCAAATTCCAAATTCTGTCTTCTCCGAAGCAGGCAGAGGCTGAAAGCCGTGTGCAGGACTTGCAACCTCCTAGCTACTGCTTTCTTCCAAGTCCTTAGTCTTCCCATGCACACAGAGTGGGTCAAGGATTTTATCTCTCTCCATGGTTCTTTTTCTACCAGACTTCCATTCCCAACTGCTGGCTGCTCCAGCCAGCCGGATCTCTATCTTAAGACAATGCAAAAGGAAGTAACATGAATTTCTCATTAAGGTGAAGCCATTCTGTGATACAAGAACTGTGTATATAGATACACGAGCTAGTGTTCCACATAGGGCAAATAATATATAGTTGTGGTTTTCAGCCAGCAACTCGTCCAATGTCTGTTTTTGTTCAGTCTCCAAAGCATTCAAATAACTTCTTTTATTTTAAATAGTTTTTAAAAGTATTTTGTCTAGAGTTTATAATTATTTTCTGTGGGAAGCTTAGACTGGTACAGGCTATGTAATGCTTTCTGTGTCCAGAACTCCCCCCTTTCTCTTATTTTCAATCACAGCCTCATCATTTGAGTTGTGTTATTGGAATAGACTCCCTCCAGGCTTCTTTGTCTCTAGCTGCTCTTATAAACTATGCTTATAATCACCACTGGTCTCCTTTAATATTTTCAGTGTCTTTCCTTCCCATCATGTACAAGTATATTCACCAGACATTCTGATACTCTATTGAATACCTGACACATACAGTAGAAGGAATAAAGGATTTTGGGTTGCAGTTTCAAAGGCTTTAATTTGCACTCCTTGCCTCCACAATTCTAGATCTGTTGTGAGGCAGAGCATTATGGTGGTGGGAGCATGTGGCAGGCTCCATTTACCTGATAGTAGACAGGAAGCAGAGAAAGAGTGGCAGACTGAGACAAGATACAGGCTACACAAGAACACATCCATATTCACTTTCTCCAGTGTGAACTCACTACTGAAAGTTTCTACAATGTTCGTAAATAGTATAAATTAGGAACCAGCCTTCAATAATGATCCCGTGGGACACATTTGATGGTCAAGTTTTAATAACAGGACAATGTCAAAATTCTAAGGCATGGTTGGATATGGTGATTCATCCCTTTAATAGCAGCACTAGATATAGAGACAGGTGGATCTCTGTGAGTTCTAGGCCAGTCCAATCTACATGGTGAGTCTGGGGCAACCAGGGCTACATAGTAAGATCCTGTCTCAAAAACAACCAAAACAAATATATACTGTGATCAGACTCCCATATGTCTCTTAAGTTTTAAATTGGACACTCCCTCATCCCGCCAGATATTTATCCTCTCACCATACTAGATTATCTGTATTTTCTCTGTTATGCCTTAGCTTGTCTGGGGGGCTTTTGTACTCTTTAGGATTTAAAACAAGAAAGACAACTGGAGAAAATATAGTTTTATAATAAGGATAATAGATAGCATTTATCTACTACTAATGTGTTGGGGCTTTTGTACTCTGCCTTCTCTCTAATAGTAAAACAAAAATGATAATTGAGGCAAATCTTCTGTGATCATAATGATAATAGATAACATTTATTGAGTGCATTCTGTGCATCAGTGCTGCAGTGGGTGCTTTCAAATTATTTTCTCATTTCACCCTCACAACAACCTTGCAAAGTAAGTACCTTTTTAATCCTCACATTACAATTGACAAAACTGTGCCTCAGAAATTGGAAGTGGCAGCAGAAGGCTATTCTAGAATCAAATCATGTTCCCCTATCTCCCACTTAAGCAAAGTGCATGTATAGAGCTTAGAAATAATAATAAAAAAGAACTAAGATTGCCCTTGAGAACTGAACTGTTGAATTAATGTAAGATGAATATTAACAAAAATAAGCAATGGCACCTTAATAAGACAGAATGGCTCCCTTGCCAGCAAGAATTTGACTGTAACTTGATGGAAGTTATTGGTGTGTCTAAAGAAATAATATATCAAATAGAAAGGGAGCTGGTCAACTATAGATGAATACACAGAACAAAAGATAAATACGAGCAATTCACTCCAGATACTTTCCAAATAATATAGTTTATAGTTACCTGGCCTGAGGACTTATCCCTGACATCCCACATATTTTAGAAGAGTTTTCCAAATTTGTTGGCTAGATTCTTTTATATAAATAATGTAACCATATCCTTCATTTTCTATCATGCCCAACAAAGAAGTTTCTCATTATAATTTTGACTTCTTTTACTCTTTACATGCATGCAAGGGGCTTTACAGGTATGGTTTATATGTGGCTGTTACAGCAGAAAGGGCAATAATCTTAAGAGAACGTGCAGAGAATGGCATCATGGCTACCATGGCAGATAAAACAGGTGGCCATATTTTGTACCCTACGTGATACTATAGAGCCTCTGAGTAAAGCAGACTGGAGACTTCATTTTCTGTCTCTAGAGCTCATATAATAGGTGAAAAATACAAATGGTTTATTACTAAAGTCAGTTGGTTGAGGGATTTCTTTTAGTTGGAAATATGCCATTAGACAGATTCCAGTCTTTAATGAAGGAGAATGGGATAGAATGAGTGGAATGAGGGTATTGGTAGACAGTAGCAGTGAAGAAGTGGTGGGGTGACATCCAAAATCTTATGAGCCTCATAGCCAAGATTTTAATAGCTTCCGAAAAACCTGGGGCTGGAATTGATGACGCAGTGCTTTACTGTTTTTCCATAGGATCTAAATTCAGTTTTCAGGACCCATATCAGGTGGCTTACCACTACCTGTAATTCCAGCTCCAGGGGACCCAACACCCTTTTCTGTCCCCCATAGATATGCACATGTGGCCCCCTGACACACACAAATACATAAAAATAAATCTGTCCTAAAAAAAAACACAGGACAAAAGGATATGTGTTTTACATTACTGATGCATGTGAAATGAAAAAAACAAATGGTATGCTAAGGAACCATCTGGACAATAACTTTGGCAGGAAGTTGATGGACGGTTTGAAGAACAAGCTGAAGAAATTTTGTTGATCACAGTGTGGGTTCCCAAATGTTACTCTGGATCGAAAGAGGAAGACTCTCATGACCTGGTCAATGAAGAGGAAGTGTATACTTACTGAGTGTGAACGTTCTATTGAGAATAAATTCTCTATGGTCATTGCCCATGTGTCACAGGTTCATTTCCTGCTCTTCACCTATAAATTATGTGATCAGGTGCCCTTGGAAACTGGCGTTGGCTGACAAGAAATACTGGTCAAAATGAGGTATCTCCAACCCCTTTCTAGGAGAATTTCTGGCAGTGGCAGTATCTTCCCCATAATTTCAGCTTTCCGGTGGCCATCATCATGATGCCAGTTTCTATAAACCTGCCTTGGCTTTATCTCTTCCTGTGTGTTTTCCTAGTGTCATCACTCACACAGGCTTGCTGCAGACCTCATATTTGCACTGTTTGGACATTCCTTGTTTGTTTGGCTCCTTGGCTCTTCTATAACCTGTATTACCAAATTTTTGTACTTAAGTATCCAAAGCAGTTTATTTTTCTTACACTGACACCAGTACTTGACTGTGATTACTGTTGTATCTTTTCAAGTTAGACTTTGAATACTGTGCTTTCTCCAGGAATTCCTCTTACATGGATTAGTCCTGGACTCAGTTGCAGTTTCATATGGAATATATAATTCCAGAGCGAGTTAGCATATGTAGTATTCTTTCAAGTATCAGTTTAAAAATCTATTTAGATACCAAAATGGTCTCCTGGCAAGCATCTATTGAAAATGTGGATCGCTTTCTGGAAGTTTAATAATGATCCTATTATGATATTAAAAACTGGAATATTCTTGTTATAAGAACCATTGCCTATTTTGAGATTCAGATGGTTATAAAATATTAGAGTACCAAATACATGTAAATTGTCATATTTGCTTCTATGTCCTAAAATAGACATCACACAAAAGCAGATCTTATACTTAGTTTTGAACAATTTTAAGACAATCTTTTAAGCCAAGACTGACCTAGAACTTGTGACCCACCTACCTCATCCTCCAAGAGTACCATTATGTCTGATTTTGAATAATTTTTCTCATTATATTATTTTTTGATCATTGAGAGTGAGACTGAGTTTCACCCTCTAACTTAGACCCATGTATTCTTGGGTGACCTTGAACTCTCAAAGATCCTCCTATCTCAACTTCCTGAGTGCTGTAATTATAGGAACTAGCCACCATTCCTGCCTTTACATCATACTTCCTGATCTCTTTCCTATCCTTTTGATTTTAGACCTTATTCCTGATCTCCTTTTAGCATTGTTTTGATTTCTCTGACCTTGATGTTTTCATGTCCTCACTGAACACAATCTGGTTATGGCATCATAGGATGCTTTAGGTAACTAGTATCCCCATCATCTTAGCCTGTTTTCTGTGCTAATTGGTCACCTTGCTTCAGTGTCCCATGGGTGGTGCTCTACTTGATTTTTATCTAAGTTCTAAGTATGATATCATTTGTGGTAGGAGGGGGGCATCTAAGACATCTGTACAAAGGAGGAATTCAGCCCTGAATGATCATATGCTTTTTATTTCTGACACAGCATCTCTTTAGGGAGTTATTCTTCCTAAATTAGTTCGTGAGATACAGATGGGGAAATCATTCCACCTGCCATTATCCATGGCATTGTAAATGACCTAACTCAACAGACTGGTTAGATAATTTCTTCAAAGTTTTAATGAGGAATTTTATTTGCCAGACTATTGTTAATCTGTTCTAGACTAGTAACTAACAACTTTGATGGAACCATTGGAAAGACATGAGTACAACTACCACTCTCTCTGTCTCTCACTTTTTAGCTATACTTCTGTCACAGACATTTCAAAAGAGTCTTGGTTATAGCACTCAAACTCTTACTTTTCAGATTTTACCTTAGGGAGATATTGATGAAAACAGGCTACAGCATTTTACATTTAATATTAGGTAAAGTAATGGGATTTAAAGAGATAAGATTATGAAAAACTATAATTTTTGTCCTTTTCTGGATTTTCTACCACAATACATAAATTCCTGAAAGGTAACAAGAAATTCGATCTATTTGAGTTACGTGGAAGGGATCTTAGAACACACTTGTTTTCTCAGTCTTGTTGGGTCGTATTGAGATCTGACCTTGAAAATAGGCAAGGGCTTGTGTTGAGTGAAGCCTTTTCCTTGCCAGCCGCTTTGGTTTTTCCCCACCAGTCGCCTGGGCCCTACCTCGTTGTAGTCCCCAAATAACACACAAGATGCTGTATTAATTATGGAGCTGTTGGCCTTGCTTGTTTCTTACTGGCTAGCTCTGACTTAAGTATTTACTCCATAATTGTTAAACTAAGTATTTCTCTTACCAGAGAAAAGGGTCCGGACTTCTTACCCCTATGGCAGCTACATGATGACTCCCTGTGTTTCTCCTTCCCAGAATCCTTCTTGACTCCTAGTCCCACCTATCTTACTTCCCTATTGGCCAACAGTGCTTTATTCAACAACCAATAAGAGACAGATTTACATAATGGCATCTCCCATTATCTCCTCTTTTCTGTCTAAGTAAAACGAAAGGTTTTAACTTTAACATAGTCAAATTATACATAACAGAACAGTTATCAAATAAGAACATAGTTACAATATTTTGCTCATTAACATTTAGTAAGATTTAAAGAAAATATCATCTATCCTATCTTTGTGAGTCTAAAGTCTTACATGTAACTTATCTTTTATCATAACTAAGGAAAACTTTGCTTATAACTATCTGTCTTCAACTCTATCAAAGACCACAGAAGGATAACATATAAACACTAGGATTGACAAAGACATCTTGCTTCCTGGACAGTCACCTGAAGTTCCTCTGTAATGTTGGGGCATCCATCTTCAGCCCATAGGCCACAGTGTATCTGGAAGACTTCTCAGCAAAGCAGGAAGTCTCAAACTTTGGCAGTCTGTCATTCATTTTTCTATGTCCTGCAGAAAGTCTCGTAGACTCTTCCATGAATCGAATCAGGAACTCTGAAGGACTGTTTGAGTTCAGCAGTCACTTTCCTGTGGGTCCTACATGTCCAGTTTATACAGCAACAGTCAAGCAGTCCAGGCAAGAGCAGTTTCTTGCCCAAATGGCTAATCTTGCCATGTTGAAAGCAAACTTCACAACAAGTTTCTTCGATGCCCATCTTCCTCTCAGACATAATTGGTGATGGGAGGAGCAGACATTTCTCATTGTCAAGAAAAACCCTAAACCATTTTAAATGCCATTTTCTGAAGGTCTTTGAAAGGTTTCAAGACTGTCTATCTATCTCAAATATATCTCTGTATATCTAGTAAGTTCTGACTATTATAAATAACTATCTATAGTCTGTATTTAATTCTGCATTACGTTTTAAAAGATTAGTATGAACACAATACTTAATCAAGAGGAGAAGTATACACATCACAAAATTGACCTTGAATTTGTATCAATAAATGAAAAACCATACCAATACAAAGTACTCATTTTCATACCATAATCCCCTTTTCCTTTAAAAAGAGATTGGTTGTGATCATTAACCAATTATAAGCAACCCCATTCAAACAAAAACAAAGATTTATAAACAATATGGGGATTTGGACATGGCTCATTCCAAACTGCTTCCTGCTGGATGGGGGCGCTGTTCATACCATGGGGATCATGACAAAACTCAGAAACCTGTGTAAGTCCTTATTTTCAGGGTAAGATGTAAGGCTGCATCATCTTAGCTGTCTCAATTGTTGGAACACCTGGACCACTGCTTCCGGGGGTCTTGCTTCATCAAACCACAGAAACCTGGAAGGAATCCTCAGCTTTTCATTTTCTGTGGAAACATAAACAAAAAACTCTTTTCCCAAGTAATTGATCCTTATATTTAAAGTTAAAAGTCAAAACATTTTTGAAATATATAAGTTGGATTAATTCAGCAGCATTTATAATTAAGTATATTTTAGCAGTTGTTCCTTTAGCAATCAAAAAACTGAAAAACACAATAGCACACAGTATCCAGACTCTCTGTGTATTTTCAATCTTTACATGGCTTATTTATTTATCTATTATTACTCTATTTCTTTTACTTTTATTTCTTTATTCATTTCTCTGAGACAGGGTTTCTCTTTGGAAATCCACCTGTCTCTGCCTCTGCAGCAAATCCTACTGGCTTGCACCACCACATCCGGCTTCTCTATTTATTTACCACTATGCTGTTTCTTTTTCTCTCTCAATCTTACATATATTTTTAAACACTGTAAACCTTTTTAGGTTTTTTCTTTATCCAAGTCTGACTTTACTGTAAATCTTTATGTTTTTTTGGCCACATATCTTATCTGTTAAAACCACGGCTGTTTAAACTGCAGTTTTTCCAAGATGGTGGGCATAAGTGTGACTCCAGTTCACCACCTCAGTCTATGCTGATATCCAGCAAAAACTGCCGCTTGGAGATGTGGTCACTTCCAGCTGTACATACACACCTTTCAATCATTAGCAGAGCCTCTTAAAAGAACCTTGCTTTTTTTTTAATGCTGAATCAGGAAGACTCCCTTAAGCGAGCCATGTGAGTCTCTGCTTGTCGCTATCAAAACAGAGTCCACCTGAGAAAAATGCTGCTACCAAAAAGCCGTGTTTCTCTCTGTTCTTCTGTTTCTAAAATCCCTTTTATACTTTTGTCATTTTACGTGGAAATTCATGATCCCACTCCTGATCACCATTTGTTGGGTAAAGCCTTTTCCTTGCCAGCCGCTTTGGTTCCCCAGCCCCAGTTGCCTGGGCTCTGCTGCGTTGTAGTCCCCAAATAACACACAAGATGCTGTATTAATTATGGAGCTGTTGGCCTTGCTTGTTTCTTACTGACTAGCTCTGGCTTAAGTATTTACTCCATAATTGTTAATCTAAGTATTTCTCTTACCAGAGAAAAGGGTCCAAACTTCTTACCCCTATGGCAGCTACATGATGACTCCCTGTGTTTCTCTTTCTAAGTATCTCATCGGTTACTTTTATTCAAGTACTAAGGGCATAAGGCACATATACAAACTGAGATGGTACACAGCATGCATACTACTGGGTCAAAGGTAAACTTTTCTAGATGTTGGACTCTCATTCTTTAGATTGATGGGCCAATAAAGTACAAAGATAGTGTGTGTGTGTGTGTGTGTGTGTGTGTGTGTGTGTGTTTGTAATGGGTCTGTTTTCTAGTTCACCTCTGCCACTTCCTAGATGGGCAATCCTGAAAGAGTTACTTTCCTGCTCTGAGTCTATTTCTCCAACTCTAAAATGAAGAATGTACCCTATAGAGCTGTCTGTAACAAGCAAATATGATATATCAATGCCTACAGTTAAAAAAACACAATAGCTCCCTGATAAACATCTCTGCTACTCTTGCCCTCTACCACCCACTCCCTGTGGAACAACTAGAAAGTAAAATGTTAAACTTATTGAAATACAATTCATATGTGAAAGCAAATCAATTTAACAATAGCACTTGTTATTTGGTGGTGTGATTTGACGGTACACTTTGATGAGTTTTGACAGACATAGATACTTTAGAAAACATCACTGCCGTCAAGACACAGAACATTTTCATTATCTTCTCCAATTCCTAGTGCTTAGTTACCATCTTAGTTACCTGCTTCCAGCCCACAGCCCCAATCACATTTTATTCACATAACTCAGATCTCTTGTATTTCATGTCCTGCAATGACTTTCCATTGCTCAGGAAATGAAATCTAAATTCATTACCATGCTCTCCCAATGCCCTTTGTGTTCTTAATCTTCACACCTCACATCATTCAATCCTTATCATTTACTTCCTTCAAGCCAAGTTGTCCTCCTTTGTGTTCACAAAACTTGTCAGTTCTCACCTTAAGAACTGTTTCCTATGTTTGAGATCTTCTTCCCTCAAATATAATCATCTCACTTGTCTTCTTTTAAGTCTCATTAAAAAAACTCTCAGAAAAGTCTTTCTAACAACAAATTTTTAAGATGAACTCTAATGATTTCCTTTTATTTCTTGGAAGATTCCTGAGAAAAAGAACCCCCCTTTTTATTTATTCACATACATATATGTCTGTTTCACTCAGTGGACGGTAGTTGCCAGGATAGAAAAGTAAAAAATGTTTCACCAATATATAGAAAGCACTCAATAAGTATTTTTGAGTGATTGTAGAACATTATCTGCAATAGAAAATTGTGCAATGAATATTATTTTCTTCCATCCACCCCATCTCCCCCTTTTTTAAGATGATAAAAACTATGTATGAGAAACTGACAGCTAACATAATATTCAAGTGAAAGATTTTTCTTAAGAAACCAGGAACAAGACAATGATGCTTGTTTTTACCATTTCCAATTAACATAATATTACAAGTCATAGCCAGAGAGATTGGCAAGAAATAGGAATAAAAGGCATCCAAATGGTAAGGATGG
Source organism: Mesocricetus auratus (assembly GCF_017639785.1). Lineage (NCBI taxonomy): Eukaryota > Metazoa > Chordata > Mammalia > Rodentia > Cricetidae > Mesocricetus > Mesocricetus auratus. Next base: position 46,299,182 of record NW_024429188.1, read on the forward strand.
AGTAAAATTATCTGTGTTCACAGACGAAATGATCTTATATGTAGAAAATACTAGAAATTCCAGAAACAACTGAAATTGCTAAGAAATATATTCAGCAAAGCTACAGAATGGAAAATCAACATGCAGAAATGATTTCTATTTCATAGCAATGAACAATCACAGTAATACACAGTCCCAAAAAGGAATTAAGAAATAGTTCTATTTACAGTAGCATCAAAAGAAATAAATATAACCATGAAAGCAAAGGACTTGCATGTTGAAAATTCTGAAACATTGCTGAAATAAAGGAAAGAGAACAACAATAAATTGAAGGACAACTTGCGATCAAAAGACAATAATATGTGACAATAGTATGCAAAGCTTTTTATAGATTCGAGGCATTCCTTGTCAAAAATTCCTCTTTTTCTTGTTATTTATTTTATAGAAATAAAAAGCTCATTCTACAATTCACATGAAATCTTAAGGGACCCCAATGATCCAAAACACTCCAGAGGAAAAAAAGAAGAGTTGAAGACTAACATTTCTTGACCTGGAAACTCCAAATCTATAATAATCCAAATAATTTTCTATTAGCATAAGAACAGGCATATAGAGCAATGGAATAAAATAGAGAGCCCAGAAATAAACTCTTGCATGTGTGAGCAACATTTTATTTGTGAGTAAAATGAAACTCTCAGTCTTTTAGCACTGAATACATTAGCTGTGATTTTTTTCATGTATGGTTTTTTATCATGTTACGCAAATTAAAGCAGAGATTTTGAGAGGATACTAGTATTTATCTCATGTGTGTTACATTCCAGCCACTTCTAGGTATGCTAATGTTTCGTTAAGTCATTCAACAAATATTTATTGACTACTACTTCGTGCTCTAAGCACTGAAATACATAAGGAAGTAAAATGTATATTAATTGGAAAAGGACAGTCTTTTCAAAAACTGCTGTTGGAGAAACTAGATATCCACACTCAAAAGGAACTGTAACCCTGCTTGATTAAATAAAAAAATATAAAAAAATGCTCTGGGTTGTGGTGATGCATGCCTTTAATGCCAGTACTCAGGTGCCAGAGGCAAGCAGGTCTTTATAAGTTTGAGGCCAGCCTGATGTACAGAGTCAGCTTCAGGACAGCCAAGGCTATACAAAGAAACTCTTAATCTAAACCCCCCAAATTAACTCAAGATGGATTGGAGAACTAACAGAAATCTAAAACTATGAAACTGATGAAAAGCTCTTCATGAAATGGTATTTGGCAGTGTCCTACAAATCACATCAAATGACTAGCAAGAAAAGAACAAATAGATAAAGACTCCCTCAAATTTAAAATCCTTATTTTGAGACCCTTGTGTAGTACAGGCTGGCCTGAAACTTGCAATTCTCTGGCTTCAGTCTCCTCAGTACTGATATTACAGTAGTACTATATGTCTCCCTTCATAAATTAAAGGCTATTTGTATAGCAAAGAATACCAACAAGAAAATGAGAGGATATAGTGAGAGACAACACTCACAAATCCTATATCTGATAGGGGTCAGTAGCCAGACTGTATAAAAAAGTTCCACAACTTAACAACAAAAGTAGTATACAATTTGAAAATTAACAATGAACTGTAGTAAACATTTCTCCAAAGTAGATACATAAATGGCCATAAATACACATGTAGAGATACTAAGTTTCCGTTATCACTTAAAGATTCAAAGTAACAATCACAATATGAGACTACGTCCTTATCCCTTTTTTAGTTACTTAAAAGAAAAATATTCCTCTTTGGTTTACACTCACCTACTTAACCCTCCAGCTTTGTGACATATTTTAAGTGAACACAGTATAAAACTGCCCTCTAATTCATGTCTCTGCACACAACACTCAGACCTCATGAGAGAAGTTTCTTTGGGAAGTAGATGGTGGTTAACACAGAAACTCACAACTGGTTAAAGTGCAGAGAAATAAATCTATGTAGGCCTCAGCCATAAAGGGACAGTCCTTTCTCCTCAAGTCGCAGAAGAGTCATGGAAAAAGGGTGTGGAAATGTCCTAATAGCCAAAGGGCGGGGAAGACTGGAGTGGAATAATATCTTCTGGACATGACAGGGCTGCTTCCTTCAAGAAATCACAGCAGCTTTTGTTGTCTGCATAGATCAAGCCAGTCAACATTCTAGCACCAAAAGGGGAGGAGTTCACCAATTCCAGGAAACCATCAGCTGTCAATTAAGATGGAGATGAAATCACAATTGCACTGCCTCCTGAGTAGCTGGAATTGTGAACACATACAGTGTGGACCAGAAGATTTAGACATGCCATTTGGCACACTATTTCTGTCATGTCTTTTAACTATATACTATTTCTAAGTATATAATTTAAGACGTTTAGAACTATACTTTAAAAATCTATTATTTTATACATATGATGTGTATGCATGTCTGTGACACATGTGTGCAGTATCCACTGAGGCTACAGAGGGTGTTGGATTCCCTGGAAATAGAGTTACAATTATTAGTCACCATGTTGTACTAGGAACTCAATCTGGGTCCTCTGGAAGAACAGCCAGCACTGTTAACTGATGAGCTGACACTTCAGTCTGCCTAGGACTATAATTTTAAGGAATAATTTATTATTATTTGTTCACAAGGAAGCAGTTACCCAAGGATTTTTACTTTTTCTGTTTGTTTATTTGTTGTTTGTTATCATTTATTAATCATTGAATAACTTTTGGAAATGGTTTTAAAGTTATAGAAAATGTCCAACTTTCTAGTACGAAAAAATTTCACTTTCCAAACCAAATTGCTGACATATGCTACCATCCCTGATTACTTCAGTATGTATTTCCTACAAGTCAGAACTTTCTGTGCAACACAGCATTTATAATTAGAAAGCAAAGGCTAAAATTTTCTATCACTTAACCTTTAGATTCTATTATAAGTTTTGTTACTTGTCTATAATGTCCTTTATATGAAAAAGATCCCATCTATATGCATGGATTGCTTAGGCTACTTTAGTAGCTTGTTCCGCAGTCTCCATTAGTCTGCAACATTTTTCAGTTTTTCAAGAATCTCCTGACATGGAATCTTTGAAGTTAGAATGCCTTTGTTGCTTGTACAGGTTGTATACACCTTTAATCCCAGTACTCAGGAGGCAGAGACAGGTGGATTTCTGTGAGTTCGAGGCTAGCCTGGTCTACAGATCAAGTTCCAGGACAGGCTCCAAATCTACACAGAGAAACACTGTCTCAAAAAAAGTCTTGGAGTTGTAATTTTCTGATTTATCATTATTATTAGATTCAAAACATTGCTTTTGGCAAGTGTATCACAGACATTATTGTTTTGTTTTTCGCATTGTGTCCTATCATATGGTTATAATTTTGATAATATCATTGGTGGTGATTTTCAGATTAATCACTAAAGTTGGTATTGCTTAGGTTTTTCTTGCATAATGTTGTTCTTTTACTTTGTATTTTAGTGCTTTGTAGATTAGCTGAGATTGTACTACTTACTAAAAATTCCTCATTAAATTGAACTTATCCTTTTTCATTTAGAAAAAGAAAAACAACAGTATACAACAAGCAATGGCAAGAATATGGAGAAATTGGAACTCTTGCGAATTACTAGTGGGAATATAAAATAATATAGGTACTGTGGAATACAATTTTATGATTTCTAAGCACAGAATTACTACACTATTCTACATTTTCATTACCAAGTATACTCAAATATAATTGAAAGAAGTGACTGAAGATATTTGTGTATCAATGTTTATAGCAATACTATTCTTAGTAGCCCAAGTTAGCAAAGACCCAATTGCTAATAAATATGTGAATGAATAGGTACACTATATATAGTAAATACATATGATGAATATTTTCAAACTTATAAATGAATTAAATATTGATATATACCATAACATGGATGAACATTAATGGTATTATTATGCTGTAAATTAAGTCAGATACAAAAGGGAAAATATTGTATGATTATATTTCTAAGAGACATGTATAATTAATAAATCCAGAGACTAATAGAAAATGGTAGACAGAGGAGTGGTGAGCTATAGTTTAGTGAATACAGAGTGAAGTCATGAAAACATTTTGGGAGTAAATGGTGCTGCTGTCCTCTCAATATGAACGAACTTAACACTATTTTACTGTGCATTTAAAAGTGGTTTAAAAGGAAAATTTTAATATAACAGGCTACATCTAGATTGCCCATAGTATTAATACATGAGTTTCCAACTTTTACAATTGTAAAAGGTGAAAGATATAGAAGGCTAACACTAACCAAAGAAACTTGAAGTTCATATATAGACTTGATCAAAAGAGCCTTTGAACAAGGAGAGTTACTTGGGATGGAGAGGACTCTCTACCTGATGATAAGGGATAATGAAGGCAGGGTTTAAATGAGTCCCCCAGACCCAAGATAAATGATAAATAAGTACTTATTATGGAAGCACTTACACAGATAGAAGTAAATAGCCACTGTGGTTTTCCTGCTCCAGAAGATGCAGTCTCTGCCCTTCCAATGTTCTCCACAACCCAAGAGAGTGCAAGCCAGCTCCTCCTCTACCTTATAATGGGTCACATCTGCACCTGAAACCACATCCAAAGGGTGTGGCTACCACTACAAGTTCACTGGCAAAGAAAGATGCCACTACAGGATCAGGTTTCCAAGAAAATATAAAATGCATATGTGTTTACAGAATGCCAAAATAAATAAGAAAAAAACCTAACTGTAATGCAAGCAGGGAGATACAAAAAATTCTACTATTATAGTTACAGATTTCTACTTTTGACAATTGATAGATCAAACAGGCAAAACAGCAGAAAGGGTAGAGTAGACCTGAAGAGCACCATTAATCAACTTGGTATACATGACATTTACAAATTACTTCATGTAGCAAGAGAAGAATATTATTCTCGAGCTTGTAAGAGTCATTCACCAATACAGACCATATTAAGAGCCATAACTTTTAAAGCAGTTTTTAAAAATGAAATATTACAAAGTATGTTCTCAGTTCACAGTGGAATGAAACTAAAAGTCTGTAAATGGGAAGATACTGGAAAATGTCAAAATATTTAGAGATTAAGGCACACGTTTATAAATAACACAGACAATGAAGTCTCAATAGAAAATGTAAAAATATTTGATCTAAATAAAATGAAAACATGACTTGTCACAATTTTTTTCTGATGCAGAGATTTTCAAAGGCAAATTTATAGCATACATTGGATATATCAGAAAAGAAAGTCTAAAATGAATAATTAGAACTTCCACTTATAAAACAAGATAAAATAAAGTAATTTAGGATTAAATAAGAAGAAAAAAGATATATCAGAATTAGTACAGAAAATCAAGAACTTGAGAACAGGAAAATAATGCACAAAATTGGCATAATAAAAGGCTGATTTTTATAAAGCAAGTATGAACAATAAAATTGTAGTTAGGCACAACAAGAGAAGACATAGATTTACAATATGAAAGATGAAAAGGAGGTTAAGGGTCATCATTACTGATCCCTTGGATTACAAAAGGATAACAAGTAAATAATATCAACATTGGATCAATAATTATGTTCTAAGCTTAGATTCAGTAATGAATTCTTACAAATTTTTAAAGAAAATGTTAACTCTCTACAATATTTTCTAAAAAGTAAAATAATAGGAACATCCCAGACCACTGTATTTCATAAACATTAATGAAAATCCTCCATAAAATACTAGAAAATGAGTCCCAAAGTATATAAAATTAATCATATCAATGGGTACATAGAAATCATTTTTATAAATTCAACATTGCTTTATTTCAAAAAAAATCTTTCAACAAATTAAGAATTAAGGAATACATCTTCAGTTTGACAGACATCTATAAAACTTTTAATGATTTTCATCAAACTTAATGCTGAGAAACAGGATGCTTTCACCACAAGATAAAGAGCAAAACAAATGCATGTACTCTCACAACTCCCATTCATCATTGTACTGAGTGCTAGATAGTGTAATGAGAAAAGAAAGGAAAATAAAATATGCATATTAAGAAATAAAAAGTATTTGTTCATAGATGGCATACAAGTTATGTAGAATATCCTAAACAATATGACTGTCACTATTCAGCCTTAAGACTTCAATAGTCTTCAATAGTTGAACTAGTGTTCATTTACTGAAGGAGTAAATAACATAGACCAATTAAACAGAATGAACAACCCATAAAATAGAATCATGCAAACATAACTACTCGACTTATGACAAAAAATGCAAAGGCAACACAATAGAAAAGAATGTTTTCAGGAATTCTTGTCCCTTTCCCATCCTCCAGGGGACCATGTATGTCTCTCTTAGGGTCCTCCTTGTTTCCTTGCTTCTCTGGAGATGTGAATTGGAGGCTGTTAATCTTTTGTTCTATGTCTAGATGAGTGAGTACATGCCATGTTTGTCTTTCTGTTACTGGTTACCTCACTCAGGATGGTTTCTTCTACTTCCATCCACTTGCCTGTGAATTTCAAGATTTCATTGTTTATTTCAGCAGAGTAGTACTCCATTGTGTAAATGTACCACATTTTCTTTATCCATTCTTCAGTTGAGGGGCATCTAGGTTGCTTCCAGGTTCTGACTATTACAAATAATGCTGCTATGAATGTAGTTGAACAGATGTCCTTGTTGTATGAATGTGCATCTTTTGGGTATATCCCTAAGAGTGGAATTGCTGGATTTTGAGGTAGACTGATTCCCATTTTCCTAAGAAACCACCATACTGATTTTCAAATTGGCTGTGCAAGTTGGCACTCCCACCAGCAATGGACGAGTGTTCACCCTTCTTCACATCATCTCCAGCATAACCTTCTGTTGTTGCTTTTTATTTTAGCCATTCTGATGAGTATAAGATGGTATCTCAGAGTTGTTTTGATTTGCATTTCCCTAATGGCTAAGGATGTTGAGCAATTTCTTAAATGTCTTTCAGTCATTTTAGATTCCTCCCTTGAGAATTCCCTGTTTAGTTCTGTATCCCACATTTAATTGGATTATTTGATTTCTTGGTGACCACGTGGTGGGGAGGACATGTGAGATAAGGAAGATTGAGTAGTCAGAGGATGAATAGAGAAGGAGAGCAAGAAAAGGAGAGAGCAAGAAAAGGGATACCCTAATAGAGGGAGTCATTATAGGTTTAAAGAGAAACCTGGCACTAGGGAAATCTCCAGGGATCCACAAGGGTGACCCCAGCTAACAATCTAAGCAATAGTGGAGATGCTACTTTAAATACTCTTCCCCTGTAATGAGATTGATGACTACCTCATATGCCAATAGCTAATGGAAGCAGAAGCAGACACCCACAGCTCAGCACTGAGCCGAACTACTGAAATCCAGTTGCAGAGAGGGAGGAGGAGTGATGAGCTAAGGGCTCAAGACCATGCTGGGGAAACCCACAGAAACAGCTGACTTGAATAAATGGGAGCTCACGAATCCCAGTCTCACAGCTGGGGAACCAACATAGGACTGAGCCAGGCCCTCTGAAAGTGGGTGTCAGCTAGGAGGCCTGAGCAGTCTATATGGCCCCTGGTAATGGAACAGCATTTATACCTAGTGTAAGAATGAACTTCGGGGGCCCATTTCCACATAGAGGAATACTTTTTCAGTCTAGACACATGGGGGAGGGTCTAGGTCCTGTGCCAAATGATGTGACAGACTTTGATGATCCTTAATGGAGGTGTCACCCTCCCTGGGGAGTGGATGGGGGATGGGATGGGGGCCAGTGGGGAGCATGGGAGGATGGGAGGGAGAGGGAACTGGAATTGATATGTAAAATAAGGTTGTTTTTAATTTAAATAAAATTCATAAAAATGAAAAAGGATGTTTTCTCAAAAGTTTTACTGGAACATTTACATATCTAACATGCCAAAATGACTATAGAAAAAGATCTTATGTGTTTCATAAAAATCTAACTAACCTGCGTGGACTCTTAGGGGAGGGCCTAGGCCCTGCCCTGGATGAAATGACAGACTCTGAAAATCCACCATGGGGGGCCTCACCCTCCCCAGGGATCTGAGTGGATATTGGATGGGGGACTGGGCCTGGTAGGGAGGGCGGGGGAGGAGGGGAGGGAGAAGGAGCTGGGATTGACATGTGAAACAAGTTTGTTTCTAACTTAAATTAAGAAATGTCTTTGTATTAAAAAAAGAAAGTTTAACTCATAAAAGAAAGAGAAATTGTAAGTTAGATTTCAATTAAAATTCAAAACTTTTCTGCCAAAGATACTGTTAAAAAATCAAAGGTAATCCACAAATTAGAAAGATAAGATTTTTAAGTCACATATATAATAAAGGACTTGCATCCCACATGTATCAGTAACACTTCAGATTTTTTGGAGCCAGTCTAAATGCATAGCCATGACTGGTTTGGAACTCAACATGCAAACCAGGGCTAGCTTTGCACTCACAGAGACCCACCTGCTTATTCTTCCCAAGTGATGAGTGCTGGTATTACAGTCATGTGCCCACCATACTGGGTTTGCCAATAACACTTTAAAGCTAACAATATGAAAAGTACAGTTAAGAAATGGGCAAAATACCCAAAGAAATATCTCAATTAGTAAGATAAACCAATAACAAATAAGCCTGTGAACATCATCTGTTACTAATTGCAAATTCAAATGAATATGATTTATGATTATATGCCTATTAGCATTGTTAAAATTTTAAAATGACAACATTTAGTGCTGGTAATGATGTACACATATGGGAACTCTTGCTCACTGCTAGTTGTGTTAAAGAAATGGTACAATGACTTTATAATAATGCAGATTGGTAGTTTTTCTGTCAAATAAGTAAAGAGGCAGCCTCAAGAATTGAAGGCAAACTTTCCAGCTATATATATGACAGAGTTTAATATCCAGGATATACAACTAACTCAAAAAATCCACCACAGACTATGGAACCAAACAGAGAAGTGAAAGAAGTGGGGAGGAACAGGTCCTGACCCCCACAGCTTTGGAAACATCTGTAAGAGTAACACAAAGATCTGTTCATAAGTACTGTGATAAAGCAGATAAAACCAGTTTCCCACAGGGCTATGTGTCATAAATTGCGATGTTGTTATGCATATATACTGAAGTGAACAATTAATTATATAGATAGCCTATGGTGGGAACCAGATTTTCCACTGCTGGTGTAGAAACATATAGATAAGCAAGAGGGAAACGCTAAAATGATTCATGTGGCAAGTCAAAGTTGGAGACATCAGTATGAACTCAAATTTAGCACAATGTAGATACAGATGGTTAAGTACAGAGCTGGTTATAGAAATGTGTATAAACACATTAATATTCATGAATGTATTTCTTTGTTCTGTCAGCTGAGACTGAAAGTAGTGAACATACAGATCTTGGTTTACAATACCATTCTTTAAAAAACAAAACAAAACAAAAGCAATAAAAACAATGTATGACAGCTTTTTGGAGAAATAAGTGATTTTAGAACTGGAGTTGGAATGACATAAAATTAAAGCTCAGCCTTTTATAATGTCACACATTGAGTAAGTGCTAAACATATACATATGATGATGGTATGTCAAAGTGGTACTGGCTAAGGTTGGATAGTTCTTCTTCTCCTCTAGTTGAAAAATTAAAAAACACTGAATCAGATAACTCATCAGTTAAGCTTTTGCTACTTGTATAATGGACCCAAGTTCAGTTCTTAGAATCCATGTTGAGTAGCTTACAACTAACTACCTGTAGCTCCAGGTCCAGGTAGTTCAATGCCTCTGGCCTCTGTCACGTGTACATACACACAGAGAGATATGCATACATATACATAAATAAAAGAAATAAAATCATTAAGAAAAGAATTAAAAGAAAAACATGTGAGAATGAAGTGTTTTGGCAAGTGTTACAGACTTCTGGAGTAGATAAAGTGTTCCAGAGCTGGCCACCACTGACAATGAGGGTGCCTAAGCTTTTCTTGGGTTCAAGCCACCCTCTTCCTGGTGATCCTCTTGACTCTTCTATTGGTTCAAGGTGTCAATGTGTCCTCCTGGCACAGGAATTTGGTTGCCTATCTCTTTCCAAGTGGGTATCTGCTGATAGGGTCCCTAGTACTGAAATGACTGCTGGTTGCTTTCTTTGGGGATTAAACCAGGGAGGACCCTGTTGTAATAACCAGGAAAAAGAAACTTAACAGGGTGGAGAAGGGGAACTGGAAACTTATCCCTTCCTCCCTTTTCCTGGGGCCCAAGGCCTCAAAAGAAACACAGGAACCAACTAAAAGAATTCCCAATGACTAAAGCTAGAATCAAGCTAGCAAGAAAAGAAATAAAATAGTACCCATACATAACTTAAATCATAAAATAAATATCTGAAAGTCTATGCTGGCATAGATAATATAAAGTAAGAAATAGGGAGGAGACAAATATTCTTTGCAGAATAATTATTAACATTTCTTTCAAATAGAATAATATTGAGGGAGAAAAAGAAACTCTAGCAATACTACTTTAGCAAGAGCAAGAGACAGAAATTATGATCATACGTATCCTTACACTACATCATAAAATGGTCCTTCAGTTTTGTACTCTTCATCCCAGTAATCCGTGATCTAGTCTTACAGCTTGTCTGAGAAGAATATTTGGCAAATTCCACAGTGTAGGTTCTAGAAAATACCTAACTGGTACTAAAAAATTTGCAAAGATATCTGAGAGATTACTGTAGCCAAGAGGAACTTAGGAAAAGATGTTGTCAGCATGCCATCTATTCTTAGTGAGGTCCCAGAAGGTGAGACTGATGGATACTGGGTTAATAACTAGGGAAATTTAAATAAAGTATTGTTAGGTCTCAAACTTGGGACAACCCCTAACTGAGGTGTCTATTTAATATATCAAAGTGGACCTGGCCACCAGCATCCCTCAGTCTCTATTAAAGGGTTTGGCTGGCATACTCTGTCCTCTACCCTGAACTCTCCATCCCAGAGGTTCTTCCCTCCCCCTCCCCTAATAAGCTCTTCCCTATATAATCCAGACATTTTGGCTATGCTAGTTCTGTTTTCCTTTTTACCCTTTACCCTCCTGGCCTCTTGGTCTCCTAGTCTCCTGGCTCTCCCCTCTCCCCTCTCCTTACATGACCCAGCTCAGGATGATGTTCACTCTGGATTCTCCCAGATGTCTCTGCCTCTAATATCTACAACAGACATTTGCCTCCACCGTACTTAGGAACAGTCATGCCCTTCCTTTTTATTTCTATTTTTTCCACTCAAGTATGAACTTCAGCAATAACATTTTTACCAGCTCATATTTTGGTGAATAATATCTTACTCATGTAATACATTAATAATAAGGTAAATTGGGTTTGTGGTATATGGGGCCTCTGTAATATCACTTCATTTTTTCTAGAAATATAAAGCTGTTTTAGAAAACAAAGACTACTTTAAAATATTCCATAACCCCTAGATGATGAAGTACATATCACTGTGTTTATTCTCATTTTTTCCTTAAAGGTGATCTTGAACAGCATTTCAGTGCTCTACCAATCATGCTTATTTTTCTTTAGTGATCTTGCTATTTGTGTCTTTTGTCTACTTTTCCATTGGAGTATTTATACTTTTGTTAATAGCTTGTGAGTTTAAGAAAAGAAACCTCGTTCTTTATATGTGGTCTTCCAAACATTTTGTTTGTCTTTCAATCTTGTTTATGACATGTTCTGCTGTATGAAAAAATTTCCATTTTTATGTAGTCAAATCTGTCAATCTTCTCATTATGGTTTATGCATTTTATATCATGCCCCAAAAGGCCTCTGGTACTATGAGATTATAAAAATGCTCACGTACATTTCCTTCTGTTGCTTTCACTGATTTGGTTTTTTTCATGTTTTCCATTGCTATACCAAAGTTTTGTGTGACATAGGAGTGAGGCATTAGTATAACTTTATTTATTTTCTAAATAATTAACTAGATATAGCAACATTTATTTTGCCTAGTAGCTTGCAATTGAGTCCTTTAACACTGTAAATTAACATTTCAAGTTTACTTCTAGATTTTTAAAATTCTAATTCTAATGAACTATCTCTCTATTCTTGGGATAATATTGCAATATTTGATAACTGTGCCTTTAAAAACATTTTACTTTTAAGTGTGTGTGTGTGTGTGTGTGTGTGTGCGTGTGTGTGTAACTGTATATGAGTCATGTATCTTGGAGGCCAGAAGAAAGTGTCTGATCCCCTGGAGGACTGTAGTTACAGGCAGTTGCAAACTGCCTAACATGTATTCTGGGAATCAAATTTAGGTCCTCTGCAAGGACAGTATTTGTTTGTAATGACCAAACCATGTCTCTATAATGAATTTCAGTGCATAATTGGGTAAATCCTCTCCTATTTTTCAAATATCCTTTGTTTAACCATCTTTTTCCTTCAGATAAGTTCCCTCAAAATGCTTAGAACTTACAGAATAATTATGAGAAAATGGACACTATTTACAATATTGTCTTTTTATTTAAGAGCAAAGTATATCTTTAAAATTTTATTTTACTCTTGGGACTGTGGGAGTGGCAGAACATTTATCTAGTATGTGCAAAGTCCTGGATTTGATCTCCAGTACCAGAAAGAAAGAATTTTATTTTATCTACCTGTGGTGGTTTAAATGAAAAAAGAAGTCCCCCAAAGGCCCATATATTTGAATACTTGGTTCCCAGTTGGTGGCACTGCTTGGAGAAGATTGTGAAAACAGTAAGAGGTGCAAATTTGTTTGAGGAAGTGTATCTAGGGCAGGTGTCTCTAAAGGTTTATAGCCTCACCCTACTCGACCTGAGTGTGTAAATTATTGGGTTTCTTATTCTTGTGCTTTTTCTTGGGCACTTTTCCTTCTATTAATTTGTTTTGTCCAGCTCAGATGTGATAGTTATTGTTTTATATTATTATATTTTATTTTGCTACATTCTATTACCTTTTGGAAACCTGTACTTTTCTAATGAAATACAGAAAGGCAGTGGATCTTGTAGGGAGCACAGGTGGGGAGGGACTTGGAGGAGTAGAGGGAGGGGAAATCATAATCAGGATATATTATGTGAGAAAAATCTATTTTCAATAAAAAGAAAAATAGGCTGTTTATCCCTTTGCTATTGATTTATACAAAAGAGTTTCTGAATGGTAGTATTTTTGGTATTGGGGCCAGATAATTTTCCTTGTATGTAGGTGCCATGTACAATGTAAAATGTTTAGCAGGATCCCTCCTAGGAAACACTATAAACAAACTTCCCCATACCAATTATGAAAACCAAAAATATCTCTAGACATATTCGACTATCCCCAAGATACAAAAACACAACCAGTTGAGAACAAATGATTTATAGAGATCCTTTATATACTAATGAGAAAAACTTTTGTCATGAATATTTCTTATAAGATTTTGTTTCAGTCTGTGGCATACTTTTAGGTTTTGTCAGTGATATCTTTTGAGGAATAGTGGAGAAAGTAGGTAACAGGCTTGAAGTCAGTGGCATCGGAAAGGACTTTCTGTATGTCAATAGCACAGGCATTAATAGCAACAATTAATAAACAGAACTCCTTGATGCTAAATAGCTTCTTACAGCAAAGGATATCATCATTTTAGCAAAGTGGCCGCCCACAGAAAAGGAATATATAAAGAACTTTTTTAAAAGGCACTCAAGAAAACAACTCAATTAAAAATGGCACATAGAACTAAACAGTTCTCAAAAGATGAAACACAAATGACTGAGAAACACTTTTTTTTGTTTTTCTCTCATATACTACATCCTGACTCCAATTTCTCCTCCCTCCACTCCTCCCAGATATCCTTCCCCCAGATCCATTCATTTAAAAAAAGTTCAATATCCTTCACTGTCAGGAAAATACATATTAAAACTGCTTTGAGATTTCAACTTACCCCGGTAAGAATGGCCAAGACAAATACAATAAATCTTAGCATATGCTGATGAGGATGTAGGGAAAGGGGAATACTTATTCATTGCTGGTGGGAGTACAAACTGTTAGAGAAACTATGGAAATCAGTGTGGAAGCTTCTCAGAAAGTTAAAAATCTATCTTCCTCAAGATTTGTATACACTACTCTTGGGCATATACCCAGAGGACTCCACACATTATTACACAGATACTTGCTCATCCATGTTCATTGCTGCTCTATTCATAATAGCCAGAATTTGGAAAAATCACAGATAACCACCAGTTGATGAATGGGATAATGAAAATGTGGTACATTACACAAAGGGACATTATTCAGCTACTAAGACAAATGAAATTATAAATTTGTGTAAATGGATGGATGTAGACAATTATCCTGATTGAGGTAACCCAAACCCCATCAGATATTGCATGTTTTTCTTGCATATGAATGCTAGCCTTTAAGTTTTCCATATGGGTGCTTCAATCTGAATAATCATAGATACAAGTCTGTGAGGGTCTAGGAGGATGGAATCATCCATGGAATGGGAAATAGAATATAATGAGTGTTATAAAGAGATGAATGGGATACAAGTTTAGGAGGATTAAATGAGGAGAGTATGGGAGGTCAGTGTTAAGGTGGGAATTTGTGGAGGGACAAATAACACTAAAGGTCTTTTGAAAAGGCACATGGAAACCTACTACTGTAGACACATTCTGGATCATGTACATATATTAAAGAGTTTAAATGGAGGAGACAATGCCTCCAACTAGATTATCTTCTGCCTCCAAATACAACCTCTAGTACCAGAGACACCTCCAGAACAGGCTTAAGTGGGATAGTCTGTGAGGTGTAACCCAAGTACTTTGAAGGGGGCACCTTTTAGATCTTTTCTGGGGCAACAGTAAAGCCCCCTTTTTTAAGCAATTGGACCACCTGTGCCACAAAGTCCTCCAGATATGCTGAATCGTGATGTCCCAAAATTAAATCATACATATAAGCATATATTATTAAATCCTTTGATTTTAGCATAGGCCTTAAGAGAGTAGCAAGATACTGTTGACTATTAGACATTCAAAACATTGATCAGGTTTGGAATAATTAAGTGAAGGAACAGAGAAAGCAAATTTATCACAACCCTCTGGATGTAACGGTATAGAAAAGAAGCAATCCATAATATCAATTAACATAAATGTATATTCTGTGGGAATAACAAGTGTCCAGGGCATGCCCCTTAAGGTGGTGCCCACGAGTTCCATCCTCTCATGCACCAAGCTCCAGAAGCTTTTTGAATTACAAACACCTGGATGCTCCATAGGCTCATAGAAGGGAGGCTATGTTGTAGTCTTAATTGTTCATCCACTAGCTTATGGAGTGCTAGCAGCTTAGGTTTAGTTATCAGCCACTGCTACACTCATACGGGTTTTCCCAGTGCCCATCTGGTAGGTGGCACTCTGGGGACAGTGGCCCTTATGGTTGGGGGTACGTCCGGATAGACCTCTCAGGCTCCCCCCTGTAGTTGTGGAGGTTGAAAAACTCCTTCTCTGTGACCCCCCTTTAGGTCCTTTCCCATCCTTTGTGCCTCTTCCTTTTCCAGGATATCCTCATAAAAAGTCCAATGATCTGTGGTCACAATGGCATCCATTTGACCCAGCACGTCCTGTCCCAGCAAATTGGCAGGAAGGCCTTTGACCACTAAGGGGTGTATCTTTCCTTGGTCTGTACTGGTTCAGTGCATTAAGGTCACTATTTTTCTTGATTGGGAGTTACCTCCCACCCCCAAAACCGAGGGCCCAGGTGCAAATTCCCAGGTGGAAGGCACTCCCTCCTCCCTGAGCACTGTCCTGTCTGTTCCTGTGTCTACTAAGCATAACAATAAAATAACTTCTTATACTGCAACACTGAACCCTCATCAGAGAAGCTTATTGCAGTGGTTTATAATCAACACAGAGACCCACAACTGGACAATGTGCAGAGGGAAAGTCTTCAGGGCACTCAACCATAAATTGGATGTCTTTATAAAAGTGTCCCATCAAAACTCATGAATCTATGGGAAAGAGGAGGCAGAAAGATTGTTAAGGACCTGTAGATGACTCCAAGGAAACAACATCTGTCAGACGCAATAGGGCTGGTACACATGAACTCACAGAGGTTGTGACAGTACACACAGGAACTGCACTGGTTCAAGCAGACAAAATCTCAGCACTGAAAAGGGTAAGTGGACACAAAGTCTCACCACTAACCAAGAAGCTCTTTGCAATTGGTGCCTGCTGGGAAAGGGAAATTAGTTTTCTCTAATGGAGTGTCACTGGATATATCTACTACACTCCAGGGTATACACCACATCCAGGAATAGTTAGCCAACACAAGATAGACACTGTGTTTTTCATGGGCTTTTTGTTTGGGTATATTTTGTTCTGTTCTTTGTGTGTTTTGAGTTTTTTTAAAGGGAGAGAGACAAATTAATGTAAAACATGTATATTTGGTAAACTCTTGCATCAAAGAAGGAACCATATGTAAATGAGAGATACTTATAATCAATGCTAACAAAATGCCTCACATCAAAATGTGTCAAGTGCAGCTAAACGATTGTACATAATAAGAAATTAACTATTCTTTAAAAATTATTTATTCTTCTCTTTTATATTACATCACAACAACAGTTTTCCCTCCCTCCTCTCCTCCAAGGCCCGCCCCCACCTGCTCTTTACAGACCCCTCCCCAGATCCACTTTTTCTTTTGGGCCACCAATCAGCTCCCAAATCATGATACAGAGAATTCTTATTAGTTATGAATGTTTGGCCTAGCTTAGGCTTGTTTGGGGCTAGCTCTTTTAATTTAAATTAACCTGTTTTTTCTTCATCTACCTTTTGCCACAGGGCTTGTTACCATTCTTTCTTTGGAACTTTTACTGCTGCTCGTGTCTGGCTGGCAGCTGCCTGACTTCTTGTCCCTCTCTGATTGGTCTAATAAAAAGCTGAATGGCCAATAGCTATGCAGGAGGGGGAATGATACGTGGGGCTACTAAGAAGAAAGAATAAATCAGGTGCCTTAGGCAGGCAAGGTGAAACAAATGCAACACAGCTTTACATAATTAAACAAATGTAATACATCTTTACGTATTTAAAGTAATATTCTGCAACATAAACAAATGTAATAAATCTTTACATAGTTAAAATAATATTTCACAACAAGACATCACCCACTCTCACTGTTTGGAGTCCTATGAGAACACCAAGGTACACAACCATAGCATATGTACAGAGGACCTTGGTCTGACTTATACATGCTCTCTGACTGTTGATTCAGTCTCTGTGAGCCCCTGTGAGCCCTGGTTAGTTGATTCTGTGGGCCATGTTCTTATGGTGTCCTTAAACCCTCTGGCTCCTACAATCCTTCCTCTCCAGTTTGCACAGGATTCCTCCAGCTCCACCTAATGTTTGGCTGTGGGTCACTGCCTCTGCTCCTATCAGCTGTTGAATGAAACCTCCCTGATGACTATTATGCAAGGCTCTGGTCTAGAAGTATAGCAGATTATCAGTGAAGAACTCACAAGAAAGTGGCTGCTGAACTTCCCAAAACAAGACAAGATGGCCCTACATGATTCCTGCTTCATGGAAGAAACTGCCATACATTCTACATGATACAGAAGAAAGCAACTAATGAACTTTGCCAGTACAAGGCAGAAGAGGTCTTCAAATTTCCTGTTTCTTTGAAAAGTCTGCTAGACACTATGGGCCTATCGGCTGAAGAGGGATGCCCAAATGTTTCAGGAGACCTTTGGGTGACTGTCCAGGCAGCCAGATACCTCTGTCATTTCTAGAGTTTTGGAAGTTGCTTACAATGCACTTCCTGTTTACTTAGGTAATATTATATCCTGCTGGGGTCTTTGATGGAGTTGAAGACAGATAGTTCAAATTATAGTTTTCCTTAGTTATGATAAAATATAAATTACATATAAAACTTTAGACTCACAAAGATAGGATAAGTGACAAAGCATTTTCTTTAATTTTACCAAATAGAAAGAGTAAAATTGTAACTGTAACTTCTACTTGATAACTATTTTGTTATATATAATTCTACTATGTTAAAGTAAAACCTTCCTTTTTGAGTCAAATTTGTCATTTTTATTCATATAAACTACTGTTTTACATACATATTTTCCAAGTTTGTTGCTGTGATGATATATGATGTGTTGGGACTATTTGCTTCCGTGTGTCCACTTGCCCTGAGTTCTTTTTTCCTTTTTTATTATATATTTAAATTAGAAACAAGCTTGCTTCACATGTCAGTTCCAGCTCCCTCTCCCTCCCCTCCATACCCGCTCTCCCCACCAGCCCCCATCCCCCCACCCAATCCCCACTCTGTACCCCAGGGAGAGTAAGGCCCTTCATGGGGGTTCTCTAGAGTCTGTCATTTCGTTCCTGAGAGGTCCTATGCCCTCCCCAAGTGTCCAGATTGAGAGAGCATCCCTCACTGTGGGCTGGGTACCCAAAGTCAATTTGTGTGCCAGGGATATACACTGATCTACTACCCAAAGCCCCATAGATTGCCTAGACCTACTCACTGACACCCACATTCAGGGGGTCTGGATCAGTCCCATGCTGGCCTCTCAGACATCAGCCTGGGGTCCAAGATCTCCCCCTTGTTCAGATCAGCCATTTTTGTGGGTTTCGTCAACCCAGTCTTGACCCCTTTGCTCATCACTCCTCCCTCTCTGTCACTGGGTTCCAGGAGTTCAGTTCAGTGTTTAGCTGTGGGTGTCTGCCTCTGCTTCTGTCTGTTACTGGATGGTTCTAGGATGATATATAAGATAGTCGTCAAACTCATTATCAGGGAGGGGCATTTAAGGTAGTCTCTCCACTATTGCTTAGTTTGCCAGTTGGTGTCATCCTTGTAGATCTCTGGAAATCTCACTAGTGTCAGATCTCCCCTCAAACCTAGAATGACTCCCTCTATTAAGGTATCTCTCATCCTGCTCTCCTGTATTCTTCCCCCAACTCAACCTTCCTGCTCCCCGATGTCCTCCTCTCTCCTCCTCTTCTCCCCCTCTCTTTTTCCTGGCTCCCTCTCCCCACCCCTATGCTCCCAATCTGCTCAGGAGATCTTGCCTCATTCCACCTTCTCTGGAGTGCCATGCATATCTCTCTTAGGGTCCTTCCTGTTTCCCAGACTCTCTGGCAGTGGGGTTGTAGGCTGGCACTCCCCTGATCCATGTCTAAAAATCCATATATGAGTGAGTACATAACATGTTTGTCTTTTTGTGACTGAGGATGGTTTCTTCTAGTACCATCCATTTGCCTGCAAATTTCAAGATTCCATTGTGTTTTTTTTTCTCAGCTGAGTAGTACTCTATTGTGTAAATGTACCACATTTTCTCTTTCTGTTCTTCAGTTGAGGGGCATCTAGGTTGCTTCCAGGTTCTGGCTCTTACAAATAGGGCTGCTATAAACATAGTGGAACAGACATCCTCAAAACCTTCCTTTTTAATTACACAGAAAAGGGGAGATGATATGGTGTGTCCTTCTGTATGCTGAGAATACATATTGCTTTCATTGGTTGTTTTGGCCTTTGACAGGGCAGAATACAGCTAGTCAGGAAATTCAAACCCAGCTACTGGGAGAAAGAAGGCAGAGTCAGAAAGATACTATGCAGCAGCTGGGGAAGCAAGATGTGAGGTAACAAGCCATGAACTTTATGGTAAAATATAAAATAATAGAAATGCATTAATTTAATTGTGAGATATAGTTACTAATATGCCTGAGCCATTGACTAAACAATTGTAATCAATGTTAAGCCTTAGAGTGGTTATTTGGGAACTGGCAGGCAGAACAAGAAATCTCCAACTACATATCAGTAGGAATATTTCATTGACTTTCTTGCCAGATGTGTTTGGTTCTATCCTAGGTCTCTGAGCTGCCCAGCCTCTGGTTCCTGGCTATACAGGCTGTATCAGGCATGGGCTCCATCTTATGGCATTGGTCTCAAGTTGTACCAGTCATTGGTTGGCCACTCTCACAATTTCTGTGCCACCTTTGTCCCTCCTACATTTTGTAGGCAAGACAAATTGTAGGTCCAAGGGTTTTGTGGCTGAGTAGGTGTCCCAGTCCCTCTACTGTAGGCCATATCTGGTAAAGAAGATTGCTAGTTCATAGGCTCTCTATTCCCCACTATTAGGAGTCTTCACTGGGTTCACCATCACAGACTCTTGGGACTTTCCATTGCACTGAGTTCGTACCTCGACTCTGAAATGTTCCCCTACTCCCGTTGTCTCTCCAATTGCTCTTTCTCTCTCTATCCAGTCCCACTTGATCTCTTCTTTTCCCATCCCATGTACTCCTAGAGTACCCACAAAATCTAGTCTATTTTCCCTTCCCAGGGAGATCCATATGTCCCTTCTTGAGACTTCCTTGTTACCTAGCCTCTCTGGGTCTGTGAGTTATAGCATGGTTATCCTTCACTTTTCAGCTAATGTCCACTTATAAGTGAGCACATACCATGTTTGTCTTTCTATGTCTGGGTTACCTCACTCAGGATGATTTTTTTCTAGTTCCATCCATTTGTCTGCATATTTCATGGTGCCATTGTTTTTAAGAGCTGAGTAATTTTCCATTATATAAATATACCACATTTTCTTTATCTAGTCTTTTGTTGAGGAACATCTAGGTTGTTTCCAGTTTCTGGCTATTATGAATAAACCACAGCCAACATAGTTGAGCAAGTGTCCCTGTGGAAGGATGGAGAATCATTTGGGTATATGCCCAAGAGTGATATAGCTTGATCTTGAGGTAGAGTAATTACAAATTTTCTGAGGAATAGCCATATTAATTTCCATAGTGTTCATACAAGTATGGGCACCCATCATCAATGGAGAAGTATTATCCTTGCTCTACATCCTCACAAGAATGAGCTGTCACCTGCATTGTTGTACTTAGCAATTTTGGCATGTATAAGATGTAAGATGGAATCTCAAAGTAGTGTTGATTTGTATTTCCATTATTGCTAAGGATGTTGAACATGTCTTTAAGTGTATCTCAGCTATTTGAGATTTCTCTATTGAGAATTCTGTTTAGGTATGTATCCCATTTTTAATTGAATTATGTGGTTTATTGAAGTACAGTTTCTTGAGTTCTTTATAAATTTTGAATATTAGCCCTTAATCAGATGTAAAATTGGTTTAAAAAAATCCCATTCTGTAGGCTGCTGCTTTGTCCAATTGACATTGTCCTCTACCTTACAAAAAATTTAAACTTCATGAGGCCCATTTATTAAGTGTTGATCTTTGTGCCTGTGCTATCAGTGTTCTATTCAGAAAGTTCTCTCCTGAGCCAAAGTATTGAAGGATATACCCACTTTTCTCTTTTTTAAGTTCAGCATGTCTGGTTTAAAGGTCTTTGATACACTTAGACTTGAGTGTTGTGCAAGGTGATAAATATGGATCTATTTACATTCTTCTACATGAAGAAATCCAGTTTGACCAGCACCATTCATTGAAAATGCTTTCTTTTTCCAGTGTGCATTTTTAGCTACTTTAACAGAAATTGTATTTCCGTTTGTGTAATGTCTGGTCCTCAGTTAGATTCTATTGATCAATGTGTCTGTATTTGTGATAATATTATGATGCTTTTATTATTATATTTCCATGGTACAATTTGAAATCAGGGATGGTGATACTTTGAGCAATTCTTTTGTTGTTCAGGATGTTTTAGCTACCCTGGCTTTTTTGTGTTTCCATATGAAATCTAGTATTGTCCTTGAGTGATATGTAAAGAATTGTGTCAGAATTTTGATAGCGAGTGCACTAAATCTATAGATTGCATTTGGTAGGATGGCCATTTTCACTATGTAAACTTTACCAATCATGAATGTGGGAGATCTTTCCATCTTCTGATATCTTCTTCAATTTCTTTTCTCAAAGACTTGAAGTTCTTGTCATTCAGGTCTTTCATTTGCTTGGTTACCACTTGTGGCTATCTTTTGTACCCCTGGTTTCTTTCCCATTTTGTTGTCATTTGTATATAGAACAGCTAATGATTTTTTGAGTTAATCATGCATCCAGCCACTTGACTATGTGTTTATCAGGTGTAGGAGTTCTCTGGCAGAATTTTTGTGGTCACTTATGCATACTATCATATCATCTGTTAATAATGATACTTTGACTTCTTCCTTTCCAATTTATATCCCCTTGATCTCCTTCAGTTGTATTATTGCTCTAGCTAGAACTTTGAGTACAGTATTGAATTGATA
The DNA here is from genome assembly GCF_017639785.1 of Mesocricetus auratus. Classification (NCBI taxonomy): domain Eukaryota; kingdom Metazoa; phylum Chordata; class Mammalia; order Rodentia; family Cricetidae; genus Mesocricetus; species Mesocricetus auratus. The sequence goes on from NW_024429188.1 coordinate 46,321,293, forward strand.
TGAAGAGAGTGGACAGCCTTGTCTTGTTCCTCATTTTAGTGGAATTGTGTTGAGTTTCTCTCCATTTAATTTGATGTTGTCAGTTGGTCTGTTGTAAATTAACTTTATTATGCTGATGAATGTCCTTTGTATCACTGATTTATTCAAGACTTTTAGCATGAAAGTGTGTTGGATTTTGTAACAGGTTTTTTTCAGCATCCAATGAGATGATCATGTATTTCTTTTAGCTTATTTATATGATGGATTACATTTATTGATTTTCATATGTTGAACCATCCCTGATTCTCTTTGATGAAGCCTACTTGATCATAGTGGGTGATCTATTTTTCTGTGTTCTTAGATTTGATTTGTGAGTATTTTATTATTTTTTTCTTCTATGTTCATAATGGAAATTGGTGTGTAATTCTCTTCTTTTGTTGCTTTGTCTTTATGTGGTTTTGGTATCAGGTTGACTGTGGTCTCATAAAGTGAATTTGGCAATGTCCTCCTGTTTCTATTTTATGGAACAATTTTAGGAGTATTAGCATTAGCTCTTCTTTGAAAGTATGGCAGAATTCTGCATTAAAACCATCTGGTCCTGGACTTTTTTGGTTGGGAACCTTTTATGACTAGGGATTACAGATATTTAAATTGTTTATCTGACCTTGATTTAATTTTGGTAAGTGATACCTATAAGGAAATTTCTCCATTTATTTTACATTTTCCAATTTTGTAGAACACAGGCTTTAAAACATGTCTTTTTGTTTCCCTGGATTTCCTCAGTACCTGTTGTTATGCCCCTCTTTTGTTTCTGATTTTGTCAATTTGTATATTTTCTCTCTGTATTTTAGTTAGTATGGAAAAAAGTTTATTATATTGAATTTCTCAAAGAACCAGGTCTTTCTTTCATTGATTCTCTGTATTGTTCTTTTTATTTCTATCTATTTTTATTTATTTCAACCCTCTGATTATTTCCTGCCTTCTACTCCTCTTGAGTGTGCTTACTTCATTTTATTCTAGAACTTTCAGATATGTTAAGTTGCCAGTATGATATCTCTCCAATTTTTTTATGTAAGCACAGTGCTATGAACTTTCCTCTTAACACCACTTTCTTTGTGTCCTGTAAGTTTAGGTATGTTGTGTATTCATTTTCATTCCATTCTAGAAAGGCTTTAATTTCTTATTTATTTCTGTGTTGACTCATTTTTCATTTGATAAAGAGTTGTTCAGTTTCCATGATTTTGTACGTTTTCTGTTGTTGATGATATCTACCTTTAATCCATGGTGGCATGATAGGTTGCAGGCACATAATGGATTTTTCTTTTTTACTTTTTGGGGGTCTGCCATCCAGCTCCTAAATGAATATACAAAGATTTATCCTTACTCATGAATGCCCAGTCTTAGTTTGGCTTGTTTCCAGCCAGCTTTTCTAACTTAAATTATCCCATTTCTCTTTTACTGCATTTTGCCTCTGGGCTTTTCACCTTTAGTGTATATATCTTTCTTTCCTTCTTACTCTGTGGCTGACTGTGTGGCTGTGTGGCTGGCCCCTGGTATCATCTTCTCTTCCTTTTCTCCCTCCTCCCTGTTTTCTCTCTTTCCTAGATTTCAACTCCTATTTATTCTCTCTGCCAACCAGTTCCACCTATTTCTCTCTCTTGCCTAGCTACTGGCCATTCAGCCCCTTATTAGATAAATTAGGTGTTTTAGGCAGGTAAAGTAACACAGCTTTAAAGAGTTAAACAAATACAATATGTAACACATCCTTGCATCCTTAACAGATATTCCACAGCATAAACGAATGCAGCACAACTTCAACTAATATTCCACAACATGGGCATTTATTTTAACTTTCTTGTATCTATTGAAACTTGCTTTGTGTCCAAATATGTGGTTAGTTTTGGAGAAAGGTCTATGAGGCTCTGAGAAGAAGCTTTATTCTTTTATGCTTGGGTAGAACATTATATATATATATATATATATATATATATATATATATATATATATGGCTCATTTGGTTTATCATGTAAGTTAACTCCAGTATCTGTCTGTGTAGTTTTTGTCTGTATCACATGTCTATTGGTATGAATGGGGTTATGATATCTCCCACTTACCAGTGTGAGGGGGTCAAAATGTGATTTAAGCTGTAGTAGAGCTTCTTTTACAAAAGTAGGTGCCCTCATGCTTGGATAATAGATGTTAAGAATTGAAATGTCATCTTGATGGATTTTCCATTGATGGGTATGAAGTGTCCTTCCCTAGCTCTTTAATTTTGCTTCATATTCTATTTTGTTAGATATTAAAATGGCTATACTATCTTGCTTATTAGGTCCATTTATTTGGAATATCTTTTTCTAACTCTTTACCCAGAGAAGCTATGTATTCTATATGTTGAAGTGTGTTTCTTTTATACAGCAGAAGAATGGATCCTGTTTTCTAATTCATTCTGTTAATTTGTGTCTTTTTTTACATCCAAAGTTTCCCCTCCCTTCCCCTCTTCTGCCTGTCCCTCCCCTCCCCCAGCCTCTCTTCTGCCTCCTCCCCATTCACTTCTATTTCTATTCAGAGAGGGACAGGCCTCCCATGGATACCAACAAAACATGACATATCAAGCTGTAGTAAGACTAAGCACCTCACCTTGTATTAAGGCTTGTAAGGTAATGCAGTATGAGGAATAGGCTCCCAAACATCACTAAAAGAGTCAGAGACAGTGCCTGATCCCACTGTTATGAGTTCCACAAGAAGACCAAGTTACAAAACTGTCACATACATGCAGAGGACCTAAGTCAGTCCCACGCAAGCTCCCTGGTTGTCAGTTCAGTCTGTGAGCTCCTATGAGCCCAGGATAGTTGACTCTATGGGTTTTCTTATGATGTCCTTGACCCTTCTCACTTGTACAATCATTCCTCCATCTCTTCAGTAAGGTTCCCTGAGCTCAGCCTAACGTTTGGCTGAGGGTCTCTGCATCATTTTGCAACAGTTGTTAGATGAAACCTCTCTAATGATAATTGGGCTAGGCATTAATCTATGATTATAACAGAATATTGTTAGGCATCATTACATTGACATTTTTATTTCTCCAGTCATGTATGGTTCTAACCTAGGTCTTTGGGTTCTGGTGCTTCAGGCAGTGTCGGGTATTGGCTCACTCTCATGGCATGGGTTTCAGGCTGGACAAGTCATTGGTTGGCCACTCACACAATCTCTGTGCTACACTTACCCCAGCATATTCCATAAGCAAGACAGACTGTAGGTCAAAGGTTATGTGGCTGTGTTGGTATCCCAATCCCTCTACTGGAAGTGTTGCCTGGTCATAGGAGATGATGAGCTCAGACTACATGTCCTCTATTTCTAAGAGTCTTAGCTGGGGTCATGTTTGTAGATTTCTGGGAGTTTCTCTTGCTAGTGTCTACCTGACCCCAAAATGTTCCCATTTTCAGTCAGCTCTTTCATTATTCTCCCTCACCCCACCCCCACCTGATCTCTCATGTTTCCATCTCCACCTGTTCCCAGTCCATCCACAAAATCTCTTCATTTTCTCCTTCCCAGGGGTATCCATACTTTTCCCCTTGGGCCCTGCTTGTTACTTAGCTTCTTTGGGTCTGTGGATTGTAGCATGGTTATTCTTTACAGCTAATGTTTACTTATAAGTGAATACATTCTATGTTTATATTTCTAGGTCTAGGTTACCTCACTCAGGATGATCTTTTTAGTTCCATCTATTTGCTTTCGAATTTCAAGATGTCATTATTTTTGACAGCTGTGTAATACTCCATCCTGTAATTTTTCAATTTTCTTTATACCACATTTTCTTTATCCGTTCTTTGGTTGAATGACATCTAAGTTGTTTCCAGGTTCTGGATATTATGAGTAAAACTACTATGAACATAGTTAAGCATGTGTCCTTGTGGTATGACTGAACATCCTTTGGGTATACTGATTCCGAGTTTTCTGAGAAATCACCATATTGATTTCCAAAGTAGTTGTACAAGTTTGCACTACAACCAACAATGGAGGAGTATTTCCCTTTCTCCACATCCTCTCTAGCATTAACTGTCATTGATGTTTTTTATTTTAGTCATTCTGACAGGTGTAAGATGGAATGTCAGAGTCATTTTGATTTCCATTTCCCTGAGGGCTAAGGATGTTGAACATTTCTCTAAGATGTTTCTAGGCCATTTCAGATTCTTCTGTTGCAAATTCTCTGTTTAGATCTGTATCCCATTTTTAAATTGGATTAATTTTGTTTTTTAATGTCTAGTTTCTTGAGTTCTTGATATAATCTGGAAATCAGTCCTCTGTCAGATCTGGGGATGCCTGTGTCTCTTTATTGTAGAATTGAGATCATTGATATTAAGAGATATCAACGTCCAATGATTGTTATTTATTGTTCTTCTGATGTTGCTTTTGTTGTTGGTGGTGGTAATGGTGGTGTGTTGTGTGTGTGTGTGTCCTTTCTTTTTGTTTTGCTGGAGTGAGATTATTCATTTTCTGTGTTTTCAGGCATGTATTTAACCTCTTTGATTTGGGGATTTCCTTCTAGTACCTTCTGTAGCTCTGGATTTGTAGATAGACATTGTTCAAATTTGCTTTGTCATGGAGTATCTTATTTTCTCCATTTATGATGATTGGATTTACTGGGTATAGTAATCTGGGCTGGCATCTCTCCCAGCCCGTCTGAATTTTATTTCATTTTATTTTATTGAGTGATGTATGTATGTATGTATGTATGGCTTGGTTGGTTGGTTGGTTGGTTGGTTTTACCAGACAGTGTTTCTCTGTGTAATGGCCCTGGCTGTCCTGGAACTCACTTTGCAGACCAGGCTGGCTTAGAACTCACCTGTCTCAGTCTCCCAAGTACTGCAATTAAAGACATGTGCCACCATTGCCAGGGTGCCCTTCTAGATTTTAGAGTCTTCATTGAGAAGTCAAGTATAATTCTAGTAGGTCTGCTTTTATATTTTACTTTGTCTTTTTCCTTTGCATATTTTAATATTCTTTTTTGCTCTGTGTTTAGTGTTTTGAGTATTATGCTGTGAGATGACTTTCTTTTCTGATCCAATCCATTAGGTATCCCCTTCTTCAGGTTAGAGGAATTTTCTTCTGTGATTGAATGAAAATATTTTCTGGGTCTTTGAGCTAGGATTCTTCTCCTTCTTCCATTCCTATTCTTAATAAGTTTGGTCTTTTCATTGTGTCCCACATTTCCAGGATGTTTTGTGTAACATGTATTTTTTCCTGCTAGCTGCCTGGGTCCCGCTGCTGTCTCAGCCCCCAAATGAACATGCAGGATGCTACATTAATTATAAAGCTATTGCCCATTTGCCATGGTTTCTTAATGGCTAGCTCTGACTTAATTATTAACCCCTAATTACTAATATATATTTTATAAGGTCTTATCTTACCAAGGACACAGTTTCCCGGGATCACATGGCAACCTCTACTCTTGACTACATTTCCCAGATCCTCCTCAACTACTACTAGTTCCACCCATCTTGCTTCCCTATTGGCCAACAGTGCTTTATTTATCAACCAATCAGGCAAACATATACACAGAAGGACTTCCCCATCATCTCCTCTTTTCTGTCTAAATAAAAAGAAGGTTTTAACTTTAACATAGTCAAATTATACATAACAGAACAGTTATCAAGTAAGAACCATAGTTACAATATTTAGTCCATTAACATTTAGTAAGAGTTAAAGAAAGTATTTTATCATCTATCCTATCTGTGTGAGTCTAAAGTCTTATATGTAGCTTATCTTTCATTATAACTAAGGAAAACTATAACCATAGCTATCTTTCTTCAACTCCATCAAAAACCACAGAAGGATAATATATAAACACTAGAATTGAAAGAGACATCTCGTTACTGGACAGTCACCTGAAGTTCCTCTGTAACGTTGAGGCATCCATCTTCAGCCCATAGACCACAGTGTGTCTGGCAGACTTCTTAGCAAAGCAGGAAATTTTAAACAGTCTATCTGTATTGACAGTTTGTCAGTCATTTTTCTGTATCCTGCAGAATGACTGGCAGACTCTTCCATGAAGCACGAACCTTGTAGGACTGTCCATCTTGTTTTGTAAGTTCAACAGTCAATTGCCTGTGGGTCCTGCATGTCCAGTTTACATAGTAACAGTCAAACAGTCAAGGCAAGAGCAGTTTATTGCCCAAATGGCTAATCTTGCCATGTTGAAAGCAAACTCCATAGTGAGTTTCATTGATGCCCATCTTCCTCTCAGACGTAATTGGTTTGCCAGGAGTAGTTGTGTCTCACTATCATGAAAAACTGTAAACCATTTAAAGATATATTCTGTAGGTCTTTGAAAGGGTTGAAGACTATATCCATCTCAATGTATCAAGAAAACCCAACTAACATCCATCTCAATGTATCAAGAAAACCCAACTAACCTAACTATAAGTTTTGACTACTATTGGTAACTATCTATAATATTACTTAATTATACATTACATTAAAAGAGCTGTATAAACACAATATCTAAACAAGAGGAGAAATATATATCACAAAATTGATTTTAAATTTGTATCAATAAATGAAAATTCATACCAATACAAAGTATTCATTTCTATACCATAATCTCACTTTTACCTTTAAAAAGAGATTGGTTGTGATCATTAACCATTTATAACTAACCCCATTTAAATTAAGACAAAATTTATAAACAATATTTGAGAATTTGGGTAATTTTCATTCCAAACTGCTTCTTGCTGATTGGGGCAGCTGTCTGTACCATGGGGATCATGAAAAAAAAAACACAGAAACCTTGACAGGTCCTTGTTTTTGTAGTCTTTATGAATCCATTGTCTCAGATGGTTCAGATGCTGGAATGCCTGGGACACTGCTTCAGGGGGGTCGTGCTTCATTAAACCATACTAGTCTGGAGGGAATCCACAACTTTTCATTTTCTGTGGAAACAGAAGCAAAAACTTTTTCCCCAAGTAACCTGTCCTTATATTTAAATTTAGAAGTCAAAGCATTTTTAAAATATATAAGTTGGATTAATTCAGTAGCATTTGTTTTAGCAGTTGTTGCTCTTTCCTTAGCAGTCAAACAATAGCATACAGTATCCGGACTGTCTTTGTACTTTTCATCTTTACAAGCTTTTTTATTACTCTATTTATTTTACTTTTATTTATTTATTTTTTCTCTGAGATAAGGTTTCTCTGTGGAAATTTGCCTGCCTCTGCCTCTGCCTCTGCCTCTGCCTCTGCCTCTGCCTCTCTGCCTCTGCCTCTGCCTCTGCCTCTGCCTCTGCCTCTGCCTCTGCCTCTGCCTCTGCCTCTGCCTCTGCCTCTGCCTCTGCCTCTGCCTCTGCCTCTGCCTCTGCCTCTGCCTCTGCCTCTGCCTCTGCAGTGCTGGGATTAAATACTTGTGCCACCATACCCAGCCATTATCCTGCTTCTTTTTCTCTTGCAAGCCTACGTATATTTTTTAACACACTGTAAACCTTTTAGAGATCTGACTTTACTGTAAATCTTTATGTTTTTCTGGCCATGTGTCTGTTATCTTCTAAACAACATAGCTAAAATCAAAGCAGCAGCGGCTGTTTTAGCTGCTGACTTTCCAACATGGCAGGTGTAAGTTTACCACCAGCACTGGCCATGCAAGTCTCTGCTTGTCTCTAGCAAAACAGAGCCCACCCAAGAAAATGCTGCTACCAAGAAGCCTTGCTTCTCTCCGTTCTTCTTTTTCTAAAATCCCTTTCAAGTTTTTGTCAAGTTTTAAATGGAAGTTCTTAGTACCCGTGTTGCTGGCACCATATGTAGCGTGTGTTCTTTCCTGCCAGCTGCCTGGGTCCCGCCACTGTCTCAACCCCAAAATGAACACACAGGATGCCAAATTAATTATGAATCTGTTGGCCGTTTGCTATGGTTTCTTAAAAGCTAGCTCTGACTTAATTATTAACTCATAATTACTAACATATATTTTATAAGTTCTTATCTTACCGAGGACACAGCCTCAATTTTGTGTCATGAATTTTTTAGATTTAACATTTTCTTTGACTGATGTTTCCATTTCTTCAATTGTATCTTCAATGCCTGAGATTCCCTGTTCTATCTCTTGTATTCTGTTGGTGAAGCTTGCCTTTGTAGTTATTATTTGAATTCCTAAATTTTTCATTTCCAGAATTTCTTCAGTTTGTGATTTCTTGATTGCATTTATTTGCATATACATGTCCTGAACAGTTTTGTTCATTTCCTTCAACTGTTTTATTTTTACTTTCTTTAAGTGATTTATTCATTTCTTCCAGTTGTATGTTTATGTTCTGCTGGATTTATTTAAGGGACTTATTCATTTCCTCTTTAGGGACCTCAATCATCTTCATAAAGTTGGTTTTAATGCCTTCCTGTGCTTCAGCTGTGTTGGAATATCCAGGGCCTGTTGTGATAGGATAGCTGGGCTCTAGTGGAAACATATCGCCCTGGGTGTTATTGATTGTGTCTTTATACTGACATCTAAGCGTCTGGGTTTGGGATGATTGTAGATCTTGTTGCTGATATCTAGGGTTGTCTTTATTGGTTGGGTGTTTTGTTCCTTGGTTTCTGTTTCCTCTCTGGATTTTCATTGTGTGTTGACTGTGTGTTGCCTGTTTTACTGACCTGCTTGCTGGTGTTGGGGTCTATGGGAAGAGGAGGCCATGGGGAGATGGTCTGTTGCAGTGCTAGGGGAAATCCTGACAATTGGGTCTTGGGTAATAGAGAAAGTAGAGAAGGCAGCCTACCTAGTCATCAGGCAGGTGTGGCCTGTGTTTGAGTGGGGCTGGGACACAGCAAAAAGGAGGGGAGGAAAGCCAGGGGTATTCTGTGGGATCCACAGGATGTGTGGACAGTGGTGGTGGGGAGACTGCTGGTGGTGTTCTATTGCAGTGCAACCCTGAGAATTAGGTCTGAGGGAACAGAGAATGGCAAAGGTTCATGGGCAGCCTAACTGGTCTTCTCATTCTACAATCTCTTTTAAGATTTATTTTCTTCTAATTATGTATATGTCTGTGCAAAGGTGTGTACACATGTATTCAGGTGCTCACAGCATCAGACATGGGTACTGGAAATCAAACTTGGGTTTTCTGCAAGAACAACACATGCTCTTAACCACTAAGACATCATTTTAGCCCCTAAAAGTCCTTTTAAATTTAAATTTTCAACATTTTAAAAGTACAAATACTCGAGAGGCAGAGGCAGTTCGAGGCCAGCCTGGTCTACAGAGCAAGTTCCAGGACAGCCTCCAAAACAATACAGAGAAACCCTGTCTCGAAAAACCAAAAGAAAAAGTACTAGTTGGTCATCCACTCTGGGTCTTCACTACCACTACTATACCAAGACCTGGGAGACTTTAGCAGCCATATCTTTCTTCTCACACAGTCTCTAGCTTCTAGGTGTTGCAACTCCACCATGTTTGAGGCACGTCTGGTCCAGGATGCCATCCTGAAGAAGGTGCTGGAGGTACTCATAGACCTCATCAACAAAGTCTTCTGAGACTTCAGCTTGTATGGAATGAAGCTGCTGAGAATGGACACACTGCATATCTCCTTGGTGGAGCTCATCTCGCACTCTGATGGCTTCAACACATCCTGCTTTGATCACAACCTAGTAATGGGTGTGAACTTCACCAGTGTGTCCTAAATATTAAAATGTGCTGGTAATGAAGACATCATTATATTAAGGGCTGAAGATAGTGCTGATGCTTTAGTGCTGGTATTTGAAACACCAAATCAAGAGAAAGTTTCTATGACATTGTTAGTGGACTTATGTAGCAGGGTTCTAATAGGTCTTAATAATAAAGGTCTTAAAATAAAGTATCTGGAGTCAGCTATTGAGGAGGGGAGCTGAAAGATCATTGAAGCAAAGCAGCTAGCCTCTAACTCTTCCCTTTACCTCAGACCGAATGGGTGATTCTGTCTCCATGAATCCTCAGACTGAATTCTCAGACTGCTTGCCTAAGATGACTGCCTAGACTGTATCCTCAGACTGACTGTTCATATTGCACTGAGCTCTTGTCTCCTCCCGTCTTATATTCTTCTCTCTGCCCAGCCATATCACTTCTGCCTCCACCTCCTTAGTGCTGGGATTAAAGGAGTGTCACTCCAAGTGCTAGGATCATCTTTGTGTGAGCTTTGTTTCTCTTTTAGACTGGATCAATTTCAGGTAGACAAGGGTGACCCTGAACTAACAGAGATCTTTCTGCCTCGGTCTTGGGATTGCTGGGACTGAACGTGTGTGCCACCATTGTCTGGCCTCTATGGCTAACTAATGTGGCTGCTGGGATTAAAGGTGTGTGCCTCTCTCATATATGGATTTTAGACATAGATCTGGGGAGTGCCAGCCTACAATCCTATGGCCAGAGAGTCTGGGAAACAGAAACTTTATTTAGTGGATGATCGAAGAAGATGCAGACTCCCTTGGTTAAGTACTGAGCTGAACTCAAGAAAGCCAGTAACAGAGAGGGAGGACTGATGATCAAAGGGATTAAGACTGGGCTGGTTTAACCCCCAGAAACAGCTGACCAGACAAAGGTTAACTCTTGAATCCCAGGCATTAGCCTGGGAAGCCAGCATGGGACTGATCAAGACCCCCTGAATCTGGGTGTCAGTGAAGAGGCCTAGGGAATCTATTGAGCCTTGGGCAGCAGATCAGTACCCATCCCAAGTATACACACGGACTTTGGACTCCAATAGAACAATGTGAGGTGCACTCTCACCCTGAACTCTTGGGAAAGGGTCTAGGCCCTGCCCTATATGAAATGACACACTGTGGACACCCCCATGGAGGGCCTCACCCTCCCTGGAGAAATGAGGGGATAACGGGGGGAGGGCACGGGAGGAAGGGAGGGAATGGGAGAGGGACCTGGAACTGACTTGTGAAGCAACCTTGATTCTTATCTAAATTTAAACTGGAAAATAAAAAAAAAAACACATAAAAGCTTCCAACTACATCCAAAAAAAAAAAAAAAAGGTGTGTGCCACCACTGCCTGGACTGTATTGCTAACTAGTATGCGTAGCTCTACACTCTGATCTTCAGACAAGCTTTAATTGTTATAGAATAAACAAAATATCACCACAGACTTAGACGTTAAGCAGTAAAGATGCCTCCTGGTGAATTTGCAATTATATGCCTAGACCTTAGTCATGTTGGAGATTTTGTTGTTGTATCCTGTACAAAGGGCAGGATGAAGTTTTCTGTAGGTGGAGAACTTGGAAATGGAAACACTAAATTATCACAAACAAGTAAGGAGGAAGCTGTAACCATAAAGATAAATAAGCCAGTTCAGCTAACCTCTCACTGAGGTACCTGAACTTTTTCACAAAACCCCCTCCTCCACTGTCTCCTACATCAACACTCAGTATGTCTGCAGATGGACCCCTTGTTGTAGAGTATAAAAGTGCTGACATGGGACACTTACAGTATTGTCTTCCAAGGTAGAAGATGAAGAACGATCTTCAGAATCTGAGAAAACTAAGCCTTTGAGAACTGCTTCAGAGATGCCAGCATGTTCTGAAGTCTTTTCTGTCACTAGGTTTGTTCCTGAATACATAAAGATACTTTCTGTAAATAACCCACATTTTCCTTTCCAGTCACTGTAACCAATTTGTTTAAAGAATAAACTCCAAAGTAAAAACTGGTTTTGTTAACATTAATATGTCCACCTTAGAAATACTGATTTTTATAACAAAAGAATCTTGATGCCAAATACAGTTTTAAGATTTTTCCCAATTTACATCAAGTTAACTGAATTTCAAGAAAAAGGGGCCAAATTATCTTTTAAAACAAAAAGTCTCTCTAAAAGTCCAAAGTCTCTCCACTGTAGACTCCTATAAAATAAAATACAAACAAGAAAAATGTTGTGTGATTTCTTACTTCAAAAATGAAGAACTGTGAAAGTTACAAGCAAAACCAGAATTCAGCAGTGTATGTTGAATCCTGCAGCTCAACACCCAGCATCTGAAATCCACTCAGAATCTCCTGGGCTCCTAAGGTTTGGGAAGCTTCACCTCATGTGCTTTGCCATTCGTAGCACATGCAGCTTGTCTCCTAGGCTCAGGCTGCTGTCATTGGCAGTCATCCCACAGTCTTGACATCTCTAATATTTTGGGGTCTCCACTTCAAATGAGATTGCACATTCACCAATAGCCTCTCCGAGGTTCTCTTCAGGAATTCTGGCCCTGCCTCATGGTGCAAAACCACAGCTTCTCTCCATGACTGCTTCCATCTTGGAGTTTCCACTGCAACTGAGGCTGCAACTTCACCCATGGCCTCTCAGCCTCCCATGATGTCAAGGTTCGGTTGCTCCCCATGACCCCTTCATGCCTTCAAAGCCAGTACCAAGTAGGAGATTCCTAAACATCAATTTAAGCTGTCAGCATGTAATGTAGCTTTTACCCCTTCCTACCCCTGAACCACAGCTTCTGTGTGCATATCCAGAGGAATATTCCCAGAAGATTTCACCTCAGCGGTGCTGGTCTCTTAATCACAGCTTATTTCTCAGCCTCAGCTAACCTGTGTCCCTGTAAAGCAAAAGTTTCCTTTTAGTGATTCTGGTCACTTGTTAGTCACAACTGATTCTTCATCAGCAGCTGATCAAAATGACATGTTCATCCTCAAAATACTGCATAATGGCCTCTTCCCTCTGAAGCTTCACAAGCTAGGCCTCTGTCACCTGCATCTCTCTCAGAATTCCTATCTTCCAAGCTCCCACAACAGCCCATTAGGATCTGAGCACTCGTTGGCTTTTCCAGCCCAAAGTTCCAATCTGCTTCCATAATTTCTCCCAAAACAAGTTCAGGTCAGTTACAGAAATTCCCCAGATCCTGGTATCAATTTCTGTCTTAGTTTGTTCTCTAATCCTGTGATAAACATCATTACCAAAATAAACTTGGAAAGGAAAGAGTTAATTTTATCTTACAGCTTACAGTCCATCATGAAGAGAAGCCAGGACAGGAGTGAAAGGCAGGAACCTAGAGGAAGGAAGAGAAGCAGAGATCATGGAAAAGTGCTGCTTATTGACTTGCTCCTTATGATTGCTCAGCCTTTCTTATTTAATTAATTTTTATTTAAATTAAAAACAATCTTATTTTACATACTAATCACAGTTCCCTCTGCCTCCTGTCTTCCCATTTCCCCCACCATCTCCTTATCCCACCCCCATCCACTCACCAGGAATCAAAGTCTCACATCATTTGGGGCAGGACCTAGGCCCTCCTGCTTGTATCTAGGCTGAGAGAGTATGGGCTCCCAAAGCCCATTTATGCACTAGAGATAAATACTGGTTCCACTACCAGAGACCTCATAGACTGCCCAGGCATCCCAACTGACACCCACATTTAGGGGGCCTGGTTCAGTCTTACATTGATTCCCCAGCTGTCTGACCGGAGCCTGTGAACTCCCCCTTGTTCAGGTCAGCTGTTTCTGTGGGTTTCCCCAGCATGGTCTTAACCCCTTTGCTTGTCACTCCTCCCTCTCTGCAACTGAACTCTAAGAGTTTGGCCCAGTGCTTAACTGTGAAGCTCTGCTTCTGCTTCCCTCAGCTACTGGATGAAGGCTCTAGGATAGTATTTAAGGTACTCATCAATCTCATTATAGGGGAGGGAAGTTTAAGGGAGACTCTCCACTATTGCTTAGATTCTTACTTGGGGTCATTGTTGTGGATCCCTGGAGATTTCCCTAGTGCCAGATTTCTCATTAAACCCACAAAGGATTTGTAATAGCCAGAACCTGGAAGCAACCTTGATGCCCCTCAACTGAAGAGTGGGTAGAGAAAATGTGGTACATTTACACAATGGAGTATTACTCAGCAGAAAAAAAAACAATGGAGTCTTGAAATTCGCAGACAAATGGATGGCACTAGAAGAAACCATCCTTAGTGAGGTAACCCAGTCACAAAAAGACAAACATGGTATATACTCACTCATATATGGATTTTACACATGGATCAGGATAGTGCCAGTCTGCACTTCCACTGACAGAGATTCTGGGAAGCAGGAAAAATATGCATGGTACCCCAGAGAAGAGGAATGAGGCAAGATCTTCTGAACAGATTGGGAATGCAGCCAGGGGTGGGGGGGGGAGTGGGAGCTGGGAAGAAGAGAGGGGGAGAAGAGGAAGAGAGAGTAGGTTATGGGGGAACAGGAAGGTTGAGTGGGGGGTAGAATAGGGGGGAAAGGGAATCATAGGTTAGAAGACAGATCAGGCACCAGAGTGACCTCTAGTGATCTAGTGGGATGACACCAACAGGCATGCTAAGCACTAGTGGAGAGACCACCTTAAATGCTCATTTCTGATAATGAACTTGATGTCTATAGCCATCCTGGAGCCTTCATCCAGTGACTGATGGAAGCAGAGGCAAACACCCACAGTTAAACACCGAACTGAACCCATGGAACCCAGTGACAGAGAGAGAGGAGCAATGAGCAAATTGGCAAAGAAAGGGCTGGCAAAACCAGCAGAGACAGCTGATCTGAACAGGGGAGAGCTCTTGGACCCCAGACCGACAGCTGGGAGGCCAGCATGGGTCTGATCCAGACCCCCTGAGTGTGAGAGTCAGTGAGGAGGCCTAGGCAACCTATGGGGCCCTGGGCAGTGGATCAGTGTTTATCCCTGGCATACAAACGAACTTTGTGTGTCCATAACAAAAAGAGGGATGCTCTCTCAGCCTGGACTCTTAGGGGAGTTCTTGGACCCTGCCCTGAGTGAAATGACAGACTCTAGATATCCCCTATGTGGCAGGAAGTCGAGATAGGGTAGGAGGCTGGGGAGGATGGTGGGGATATGAGGGAGGAGAGGAGGGAGAGGGAACTGGGATTGACATGTGAAGCAAGCTATTTAAAATTAAAATAATAAAAGACAAAGTGGGAGGTACCCTTGAATGAATTGGCATAGAAGACTACTTCCTGAAAATAACACCAGTAGCTCAGGCACTGAGATCGACAATTAATAAATGGGACCTCCTGAAACTGCGAATCTTCTGTAAGGCAAAAGACACAGTCAACAAGACAAAATGGCAGCCCACAGTATAGGAAAAGATCTTCACCAACCACACATCAGACAGAGGACTGATCTCCAAAATTGACAAAGAACTCAAGAAGCTTGTCTGCAAAATACCAAAGGATCCAGTTAAAACATAGTGTGCAGAACTAAAAAGAGAATTCTCAATAGAGGAGTCTAAAATGGCTGATAGACACTTAAGAAAGTACTCAACATCCTTAGCCATCAGAGAAAGGTAAATCAAAACAACTTTGAGATACCATATCACTCCTGTCAGAATGGCTACAATCAAAACACCAATGACAGTTTATTCTGGAGAAGATGTGGAGAAAGGGGAACATTCCTCCACTGTTGGTGGGAGTGCCAACTTGTACAGCCATTTGAGAGATCAGTATGGAGATTCCTCAGGAAAATGGGAACCAGTCTACAAGATCCAGCAATTCCACTCTTAGGTATATACCCAAAGGATGCACATTCAGACAACAAGGACATCGGTTCAACCATGTTCATAGCAGCATTATTCATAATAGCCAGAACCTGGAAGCAACCTAGATGCCCCTCAACCAAAGAATGGATAAAGAAAATATGGTACATTTACACAATGGAATACTACTCAGTGGGAAAAACAATGAAATACTGAAGTTGGTAGGCTAATGGATGGATTTAGGAGAAACCATCCTTAGTGAGGTAACCCAGTCACAGAAAGTTAAACATGATATGTACTCACTCACATATGGATTCTAGACATAGTAAAAAGGATTAGCAGCCTACAATCCACACCTCCAGAGAATCTTGGAAACAAGGAAGACCATAAGAGAGACATGCACTGTCCCCCAGTGAAGCAGAAAGGGACAAGAGCCCCTGAACAAATGGGAAGTATGGGGAGAGGGAGAGGGAGCTAGGAGAAAAGGGAAGGGAGAAGAGAAGGGGGAGGAGAACATGAAGGATCAGGAAGACTGAGTGGGGGGGAGGAATAGAGGAGAGCAAAAAAAGAAACACATCAATAGAGGGAGACAATACAGATTTAAAGAGAAGTCTGGCACTAGGGAATTGTACAGAGATCCACAAAGATGACCCCAACTAGGAACCTTAGCAATAGTGGAGAGGCTACCTTAAATTCTTGTGCCCTATAATGGGAATGATGACGTCCTTAAATGCCATCCTAGAGGCTTCGTCCAGTAGCTGATGGAAGCAGAAGTAGACATCCACAGTCAAGCACTGAGCCAAACTCCTGTGATCCTGTTTCAGAAAGGGAGGAGTGATAAACAAAGGGGTTAAGACCATGCTGGGGTAATCCACAAAAACACCCGACCTGAGCAAGTAGGAACTCATGGACCCCATCCTGACAGCTGGGGAATCAACATAGGACCAAACTAGGCTCTCTGAACATGGGTGTTAGTTAGGAGCACTGGGCAGTCAATGGAGGCCTCTGGCAGTGGAACCAGGATATATCCCTTGTGCATGACAGACTTCAGTAGCCTATTTCCAATGGAGGGATACTCTCTTAGCCTAGATACACAGGGGAGGGCATAGGCCCTGTCCCAAATTACTTGACAAATTTTAATGATCCCTGATGGTAGGCCTCACCCTCTCTGGGGATTTGATGGAGAATGGGATGGGGGGATCATTGGGAGTATAGGAGGATGGGAAGGAGAGGGAACTGGGATTGATATGTAAAATAAGTTTGTTTCTAATTTAAATAAAATTTATATATAAAAAATAGCAGGATGCACAAAAGACCCCACAAAGGCTCCTTCTATTAATCTATCTCTTTCCTTGCTGTCTTTCTCTGTTCTTCTCCCAACTCAACCTTGCTGATACCTCATGTTCTCCAACCCTCTCCAGCCTGTTTTCTTATACCACCTAGGACTATATGCCTATGGGTGGTACCATTTTCATTGGTCTGGGCTCTCTCATTTTTATTATTATTGAAATATCCTTCGTGGGATGAAGAATTGGCTCAGCTATTAAGAGCATGGATTGCTCTTACAGAAGACTTGGGTTCAGTTTCCAGCACCAACATGGTATTTTAAACATAATAAAAACTACTTTATGCCAGGCAGTGGTGGCGCACGCCTTTAATCCCAGCACTCGGGAGGCAGAGGCAGGCGGATCTCTGTGAGTTCGAGGCCAGGCTGGACCGATAGCCTCCAAAACAATACAGAGAAACCCTGTCTCGTAAAACCAAAAAAAAACTACTTTATTATACATTTATGTAGGTAAATCATCCACTATATGAATTATGTATCAATGCAACTACTACAAAAAAGAGAATGAAGTATCTGATTCATAAATATGTCTCCTTTCTGTTAGTGCTATCAAATATTCTGACCAAAAGCAACATAGAGGAGGAAAGTATTTACTTCATTTTACACTTCCAGCTCACAGTCCATCATGAAGGAAGTCAGGGCAGGAAATCAAGACAGGAGTCTGAAGGCAGAAACCATAAACTGCTCACTGGTTTCTCGGGCTCACATTCAGTAGCTTCTGTAGTGGTTTGAGTAAGAATGGCCCCCTTAGACTCAAGTGTTTAAATGGCTGGCCTGTAGGGAGTGACTCTTTTAAGAGGTGTGGCCTTGTTGGAGTAGGTGTGGCCTCACTGTGAAGGCAGCCTTTGAGTTCTTATAAGCTCAAGTCTGGCCAGTATGACTTTACTTCCTGTTGCCTATAGATACAGATGTAGAACTCTCAGTTCTTTCTCCAGCACCATGTCTGGAAGCATGCCACCATGCTTCCTGCCATGACAATGTACTAAACCACTGAAGCTATAAATCAGCCCCAATTAGATGTTTTCCTTTAAATGAACTGTAGTTGTCACAGTGTCTCTTTAGGGCAATAGCAACCCTAACTAAGACAGCTTCCTTACATAATCCAAGATCACCTCTCCAGAGAATTGCATGGTCCAAGTTGAGCTGGACCCTTCTACATCAATTAACAATCAAGACAATTTGACCGTTGGGAATTTATAGAAGCCTGGTTCCAGCCTTGTTAATTGCTTCTTGGTCTTCCATATATTAAACAGCTTCCACCATCCACTCCTACCACTGTGAAGTAAATTGTTCTACCATGCATCCCCTCCATTATGGGCAGAAAACCATTTGAAATTATGTCTTACTTTTATAACAACAACAAAACACCATGATCAAGGTAACATATAGGAGAAGATTGTTGAGGGCTTACAGTTTCATAAAATGAGTCTATGGCCATCATGTTGGGGAGCATAGCAGCAGGCAGACATGGTGCTGGAGCAGTAGCTGAGAGTTTACATCTTATCCACAAGCAGGAAGCAGGACAAGCTACTTTGAAATGGTGTGGGGTTTTTGTTTATTTTTTTTTGTTTTTCTGAGACAAGAGTTTCTCTGTGTAGCCTTAGCTATCTTGGAACTAGCTCTGTAGACCAGGCTGGCCTCAAACTCACAGATATCTGCCTGTCTCTGCCTCCTGAGTGCTGGGATTAAAGGCATGAGCCACCACCACACAGCTGGTGTGGGTTTTTGAAACCTCAAAGTCCACCCCCAGTGTCACACCTTCTTTGACAAAGCCACACCTTCTAATCCTTACCAAACAGTTCCACCAACTGGGGACCAAGTATTCCTATATATGAGCCTATGGGTGCCATTCTCATTCAAACCACCACAATGCCCAAAGCTATACTAGGATCAGAGGGTAAAATGTGGGCCAACTTGAGCTCTGGGCTACCTCTGATCTTTCGGGGTTACCAGGCAAAGAAACACAGAATTCAAATAATGGCTCCTAAGTTAAATTTGGAAAGTTATTCTCTTTTTGTGCTGGGTGCTTGGGGTCCTCATAAGTTTCAGGCTGGAGATTTGGAACATGGGAACAATCTAAGAGGAGTGGTTCCGTGTCTAATGTTTAGAAACCTCCCCCTTTCTCTGCACATTTCCCATGTCCCCAGAATAAGGCAAAGATGGCTAGTCTGGGTGCAAACCAGGGGGGGCAACAGCACCTCTGCTACATCCAAAATCTCAGTAACCTCAGCACTTTACTGAGTTTTGTCTTTCCCTTGTACCAGAAAGAGTCGTATTCCTAAAAGTACTGTGCAGAATGAAGAGTAATGATCCTGGAGAAGTACTAGAAATGTGGGAGTCTGAATGCTTTTCTTCAGAAGTCAGCCCACGTGAGAAAAAGTAACCTCAGTTACCATGGGAGGGCAGCAGAGGCCAATTTACAGAACCTTAAACCTAGACTCAGAACTCCTGGGTTATGCTATTTGGGTGCTCCAATTCATGTCTAGGATCAGTCGCATCCCATACTTACATCACGTTCCTGCTGGCCAATACTGACCTGGCCCAGTGGGCAGAGAAATGACCCAAAGAGCAGTTAGAGAAGCCCAAGAATAGGAGGGTTCTAGGACAGTAGGACAGTCTTTTATGACTCAAAATGTTACAATAGAGAAATGCCTTGTAAGGAAGAAGACAGTTATTTGCATACAATTCAGTTTCACCCTCACTGTAGCTGTGCTTAGGAATTTCTCTTTCACAACTGACTCATTCACACATTTTATTTCCATCCCTTTGATATTCTAAACTAAACTCTCTTACCCTAAAACTGTTCAGAAGAATTGACCTAAGTTCTGTCCCAGATCACATTTGCAACAACTTTTTCCCATGTCCACCATGCTGGGCCTTTCTGGCATGGAAGAGATGCCTTCTTAATTTTATGGATTATGGTTTTAGGGTATTCAGGTATTGTAAGGATGTAATTTGCTGCTATTGGGAAGAATTTCATTTTCCTTTGATACATCAGAAGTAATTTTTAGGGGAGAAGATGAGGGTAGTTACCTGTGCTAGCTTGTTTAGTTATAAACTCTAAAGACTTGACTGTTTAAATCCTAAGAATGAGCCAAAAGCCAAAAAAACTTTTGAACTAGGAAAGTTCAAAAGAAAGCTGAGATTACAGAACAGGAAGAAAAAGACTGCTAACTGAGATACCTGAGCCCCAGACAACATCCACTCAGGAGGCCACATAGATAATGCTATGAACTGGTCCAGATAGGAATTTAGATCAACAAAGGAGGGTGCTGAGATTCTCAGAGAAATATCCTGGGTTTCATCACATGTGCTCCTTGGCTTCCTTGCAACAGACCCAGGTACTCAGTTCTTTCATTTTCTCCTTGAAGCTGCTGATAACAAGCCATCCCTTTGTGTGAAATACACTTCTCCTTTGGGTTAGAGTGAGATAAAGCCCTCCTAACACACTCTCCACAGATAAATCTGAAGACAATCTTCAGGTAACAGAATCTACTGATCACCAGGAAAGCAAAGAAGAACAGAGGTCACAGAATAACAAACATTAAATTTACTAGGTTTGTTGAATTGTTACACTGGGATAACTATAAAATGACAAAGGCTCCATCTTCCAAAGACTTCAGATGGCTGGCATTTGGAATCTGTCTCCTAGGTGGCCACTGGAATCTCATTTAGACTTATTTTCTGCCACTTTTCTTATCATGAAGATGGGAGTTACTTCTTCCCTAATATACAAATGCACTCCCCTCACCCAGGTACACAAACACAATTCTCCCAATCCACACATTAAGCAAAGTTGTGCTGGCCTCCCTTCTTTGCATAAGGAATCTAGATTTCTGAGGATATTTGCACTGGGTGCTGAAAAGAGGCACTCAACCCACAAGCCTCAGCTATACATAGAAATAGTCCCCTCTAGGGAGTTTCCTCCCAGCAGAGAATCAGACTTAATAACCTGCCTGTGGATGTGTCTCAAGCAACAGAACAGCACAGAAAGACACCAGGAGGGAAGGAAAATGGAGTGTTTATCCTGTCCTACATTTAAGGTGAACTAATACATGCTGAAGGCTCTGTATAATACACTATAGAGCCATCAGTATGTTTAAGGTGCACACTAACTTTATAAAGCAGATATTTTCTCATTTTATTGAAGGGGAAAATGATTGTGGTCATTGGTACACAGAAGTATTAGGTTGTGGTGTTAAACCAGGTCTGCCTGACTCCAAAGTGAATAGTGTATCCACTACCCATAATTGGTTGCTTCCTGAAGATAGTGGGAGGTCTGGGACTCTCAGAGTCATAAACTAAGGCACACAAGGCTAGATTAAAAATGTAAGCTCAAAACAATAGATAATGGCCCAAGTCACAGGAGAAGAACCACAGGTCCTATGGGGCACAGGAAAGCCACAGGACCAAAGACCAGTATGCATCAGTTTATGACTCCTACCCACCCAGGTTCAATGGGGAAGCAGGTTCTTGGAGGTGCTATGAGTAAAGCTCTGAGTCCAGTCAAACCAATCCAACCATCTTTGGTTAACCCAGTTCACGAATGGGTCAACATCCAAAGTGATATGGACTTTAGTGCACACACCCAAGTTTGTTGTCTTAAGACTTATTGACAGCTTTTCTAGTGGCATAAGATGGTGGAAACAGTGGCATTATATTGGTTTGTGGATGAAAGGGTTCCTTTACTGTTCCCTGGTCCACCTATCAGCACCTCCATGAGATGGCATCCCTGGTTACAATGAAATGGAATACTGAAGGAGAAGTTTTCTGGCCTTTCAAAGTCATCAGGATCAAGGCCTTTCCTTGCCTAGAGACTGGCTCTGAAGAGGATCTGCAAGCAGTGCTGGTGGAGGCCCATCCACCCACTGCTAGCGAGGAGGTCCACCTCTGTCTACAAGGGTAGTTCTGCTGTTGACCTATGACAAAGGACTATGTGAGAAGAGAAACTGAAGAGAGAAGTTCCATAGGGGAAGAAGCATAGACACTTCCCAGCTTGGACTCTTTTAATCTCTCCTTGTCCTGTAGGGCTCTGGGTCTCATTATGACACTGTCACTCCCTTCATAAATGGAATACAGGGACCTACAGGCCAGAATAAAAAAAGATGATTGGGAGGAAGTCATAATAGAGCAAATCTCTTGTTACTGGCATCCTAGTAGTGATTTCTGTGGTAGGACCTGATTTTTGTTTTGTCTTATGGCCCCTGCTGTGCCCCTCCCCCAGCCTCAGGTATGTGCCACTATTTTTTAACACTCTGACCTGAGGGGACCACAGAGCCCAACCCTGACTTCTCCCCAGCACAGCACAAAGAACTACCTGAAACACTTTGAGATGCAAAGGACCACATCAAAGCCAAAACCAGCTCAGCTTTCACAGATTCATAGTCTCCCCCCTTTTACCCCACCCAAGCCTGGATTCCATCAATAAGGAATACATTTCTTCTTAAGATCATCCTCAGAACTCAGATACAACTTATTAGCCCACATCTAGGTGAGAACTAACCCTCACATTGTGCTACTTAGTCTAACAATACCTCGTAATACATTAACATCCAAACGCCAAGAATTGCCTATACACAGTTGTCTTAGTTAGGGTTTCTATTGCTGTGAAGAGACACCATGACCACAACAACTTTTATAAAGGAAAACCTTTAATTGGGGCTGACTTACAGTTTCAGAGGTTCAGTCCGTATGGCAAGAAGCATGGCAGCAAGCAGGTAGACATGGTAGTGGAGAAGAAGCCCAGAGTTCTATATCTGGATTTACAGGCAGCAGGAAGATGAGAGAGACTGGGCCTGTCTTGGGCTCTTGAAACCTCAAAACCCACCCCCACAGACACACTTCCTCTAACAAAGCCACATCTACTCCAACAAGACCATAGCTCTTAATAGTGCCACTCTGTGGTGACCAAGCATTAAAATGTATGAGTCTATGTGGGTCATTCTTACTCAAACCACTGCAACAATACAACAAGGAACTGATTCTGCCATAGATAGCATCTCATTTCTCTCTGCTATGAAATGTATGAACTCGCATTTCGCCATAATTATGGGCTGGGAATGTAGTTTATATATCAACTTCTGTCCAGTTATGTGCAAGGGTGTCTGAATCCTCCTTAAATGATCTGCAGGCTCCATGCACTCAGTAGCTCTGGGGGAAGCCATAGGCAATGACTATATTTCTACTTGTTGTGGTTCATGTTTACTATTAAAACATTCATGGTAGCAGGAAAGCTAATAAAGCTTTCCTGAAGATCAGAGTGCAGAGCTAAGTCACTAGTTAACTACACACCTAGTTAAGAGCTAAGTCACTAGTTAGCCACACATATAAGCCACTAGTTAGCCTTAGAGGACAAGCAGTGGTGGCCACACCTTTAATCCCAGAACTCAGAAGACAGAGGCAGATGGATCTCTATGAGTTCAGGGCCACCATGGGATACATGAGAGTGAATCAGTGTAAAAGCAAAACAGAATTTATGACTTTAATCCCAGCACTAGAGAGATATATAAGGAAATAGCAAAGGGTCTCAGGGTAGTTTGAGGTTTTTGTGGAGAGCATGGCAGTCTGCAGTCACGCTGAGGACAGGATCACTCCCCTTTGGTCTTAGCCTTGGTAGAGGTAAGAATTCTCTATTGGTTTGGCTGCTTTGATTTTATGATCTTCAGCTTGAATCCCAATATGTGTCTCTGGGTTTTTATTATTCATGCTATACAGGTGCATTAGGGTAAAGCCCTACCACATGATGGAGTGTAGATAATTTAACTTGATGCATCTATTCATTAACTCATTCAATCTTTCAATAAATATGGAGCAATATGTGTTAGACACTGTTCTTTGCAATGGATAAATGAGAAGCAAAACAAGACATGACTCCTACTCTTATGGCGTTTGGAATATAGTGGGAGAGATGGTACTTATCAAGGAATTATACAAATATGGAAGAAAATACAGATAAATGCTACTAAGAAAGAAGAACATTTACCTCTGGGGAATGGGTAGCATGTGGAGAAGTGTTTGGTCAAGACTATACATGACTTTTTAGACCACATTCATAATTCCTCCTTTTGAGAGTAATAAGTATTATTGGGGATTTTTGGTACAATATGATATTATTATCAGATTTAACTCTTTAAAACACTCTTGCAGTTATGTTTTTTAAAAGTAGTTGGAGGCAACTGGACAATGTGTAGAGAGTGAGAGACTTCAGAGCGCTCAGTCTTAAATGGGATGTTTTATCAAACCCCTCCCCTAAAAGCTCAGAGATGTATATGGAAGAGGGGGCAGAAAAACTGTAAGAGTCAGAGGTGATGGATGACTCCTGGGAAGCAGCATTTTCCAGATACCACAGGACCAATATATGTTCTCTCATAGAGACTGTGACAGCACACACGAGGCCTGCACAGGTTTAAGACAGACTGTACTCTAGTACTAAGAGGTGGCCATGGACACATGGACTTCCACCAGTAACCAAGAAGCTATTTGCAATTGATACCTGCTTGGAGATGGAAAATTAATTTTCTCATGAAGTCCCACTGAATATATCAACCACACTACAGGGCAGGTCCCTTACCCAGGAGTAATTGGCAAACACAAAACAAACTCCATGAATGCACACATTTTGTTTTCTTTGGGTATATTTTATGTTATTGACCTTCTTCTTCTTTTCCTTCTTCCTCCTCCTCCTCCTCCTCTTCTTCTTCTTCTTCTTCTTCTTCTTCTTCTTCTTCTTCTTCTTCTTCTTCTCCTTTTTCATCTTTTTTTCTCTTCTTCAGTTTTGATTTTTGTTTTGTGTTGTTTTTCTTGTTTTTGAGAAAGAGAAACAAATAGAGAAAAAGAGAGAGAGAACAAAAGAGAGCATGAAAGTTGGATGAGTAGGGAGGTGGGGAAGATTATTCACTTCAATGGTAGCTGGAAATGCTGGACTAAAAGACTTCTAAATACAGAAAACGTACTGGCAGTCTTCTGAATTGCATAACTGGATATTTGAGAGTGCTATTAACTAAAAGAGAGGAAAATGGTAGCGACCCAGTTCTAAGGGAGAAGATTATGGCTTGACCATGTATTATTATTTGAGTTATACTTCAATCATCTCAGTAAAGACACAGATGTGGGGGTGCAAACTATTAGCACGAATGCATGATATTTCCCAAGGCAGTAGTAGAGAATAAGAAAGACAGACTCTGGAAACTCTAACATTTAGTCCCAGTGACTCTGGAGGCAGAGGCAGAAAGAGTAAAGTTCAAGGTCAGTTTGGGCTGCAGAGTAAGTTCAAGGCCACCTTGGACAACTTACTGAGAACTCTGTCTCACAATAAAAAGTAGAAAAAGAGCTGAGGATATAGATCAGTGGTAGAAAGAAAAACAGGCCCCAAAGGTCACCTTGAGCCATTCTCAAACAGGTAGTAGAAAATCAAAGAAATGAAGTTAATGGAAGAAAATCAACAAGAAAGAAGTGAACCCATTCTTTGGGTTTACTAACATGAAGGTCACCAGTGACTTTGGAGAAAGAAGATTACAGCTGTTTATGGGAGGTTGGAGTAGCCTGAGACAAGTCTCTTGAGAAATTTCTTTGGAAGCAAAGACTGATAACAAGAAGAGTGGAGACTTGGGGGGTGGCATTACTTTAAGAGAGGAGGAACTATTTCACCTGCTACTAAGAATCACTCACTTGAAGGAAAGAGGTATATAGTATTGGAGAGAAAAGGAGTAGTTGATAATAGGGGAAGGTAGGAAGAGATAAACTATGAAGCACCCATGGAAAGCATGGTCCCTGAAAAGAAAGGATACCTCCTCCACCATTTCAGACAAGAGGAGATACAGAGGAGATAGACAAGGTGATGTGTAAATGTGACAGGAAAAGGAGGTTCTGCACAATGCTTGCATTTTCTCAGTGAAATAGATGGCAAAGTTATCTGCTAAGAGTAAGAAGGTGGACATGGGGACTGAAGGTTTGAGAAAAGAGTGAAGAAGCTTTTAAATAGTGATCCTGGAGAAATGAGAGGCACTTACAAATTTAGCAGGACTGTAAAGCAGTGATGAGTGACTTATTGAGGTACAGTTGGTGACAGTGAGGGGAAGTAACTGAGCTATAGAAGAATAGATGATAAAACATAAGAACCAGGAAACTCAGGTGATGGTCAGATATTCAACTTATACATATCGCCCAGATGATGGCAGTCCTTGTAGCGGTATGTGGGAAATGTAGGGAGGCAGAAACCAAAGTCTTCACTGAGAAAGTAGGTGTATTGCTTTTCTATAGCTTACCTAACAGATTGCCACAAACTGAGTGCCTTAAAACAAGTTTATTCTTTCATAGTTAGAGAAGCTAGAAATTCTGAGCATGGATGTTTGAATGCATGCTTCTTTCTAGAGGTTTCAAGGGGAAAATCTTTCCATGACTTTCTTCTAGCTTCTGTTGGCCATCAGTAATCCTTGATATGCAACAGCATCACTCCAGTCTCTGCCTCTGTTATCACATGGCTGTGTTGCCTCTGTGAATATCTGTGTTCCAATTTGTCCATTCTTGAAGAATGTTGATCATGGGACTGAGATCCACACTTATCCTCATCTTATCTTGGTCTAATCTACAAAGACCCTATGTTTAAATAAGGTCATGTGAACTTCATAGGTACTTTTGGGGTTAGGATCTCAATGCATGCCTTTAGACAGCACATTTCTTTTTATTTTATTTTAATTATTTACTCATTTTACATACCAACTACAGTTCCCCCTCCTCCCACCTCTCCTCAATCCAACCCTATCTACTCCTCAGAAAGGATAAGGCCACCTATGGGTAGTCAACAAAGCCTGGCACTTTCAATTGAGGCAGGACCAAACCTCCCCCTGACTCCCCCTTTATCAAGGCCACCATATGTAATGAGCTTCAAAAAGTCAGCTTATGCACTAGGGATAGATCCTGGCCTACTTCCAGGAGTCCCACAAACAGACCAGGTTACAAAACTGTTGCGCTCATGCAGAGCTGTCAGTCTAGAGTCCCTAAGCTGCTGAAAGTTTGGGTCAACTGTAGAGAGCACATTTCAACTCACCAGAGAAGATATGATCAGGTGACTGATGCATGACAATAATGAGGAGTATCTAATATGCCAAAGTTATATAAGACTGAAAAAGATGTTGGTTTGTACAAGAAAAAGCAAATGCTCTGAAAATAGCAGTCAGCAGCAAGCCAGACTCTTAAGCAAACTCCTGACCACACAGTACTGGAAAAGGCCACTAGTAGGTCTCATAGAGGAAGGTTGTAGGGGAAGCAGAGTCCTCCAGCTAGAGCTAGGTCTCAGTTAGACCAAAGGGCTTGAGAATACCTGTGGGGGACAGCTGACAGAGCGGCAGCTTGGGAAGGTACAGAAAAAAAATGAGCCTAGATTGAAGTAAAAACAGAGTTGTTTGTGAACCAGTGTGAGGGTGGGATATGGGTCTTGCATTTTGGGAGCTGACATGTAGGGCAGAACGAAGTTATTCACAGGAGCTTTGAAGAGGTTGGCTCTGGACCTGAGCCTAGTGACTAGAAGTGTGTCTGTGTCACTCTCTGCCGGAATTGATGGAAACTGCAGTACTTTCAGACTATGTATACTGCAGGTTCTGGAGTACTAGCAATCTTAGAGACAGCCATTTCTGCTCCTTTGTGTCCTAAAGTGGATATTGGGATGAGCTCACTCCATCAGTTACCTTGGGATCTGCTACCTTCCTCATATTAAAAATGGGAAGTAAGAGAAAGAGTGCACTTGGAGCTAAAGTGTAGACATTTGCTTCTCTGGTTTTGACTATGAAGATATAAAAAATATTTATTTGTACTCTAGGTTGTAGACCTTTAAATGGAACCCTCCACCTCTAAGCCCTGCATGCATCAGACTATCCATAACTACTCAATAATCAAGAAGCAGAAAATGTTAGCTGACATGTCAATCTAGGCAATTACTCAGTCACTACCCACCTCTTCTAAAAGGAGGTAAGGTAAGCATGAACTTTGGTGTGGAACTACTTGTGTTTAAATTCTACTTCAGGCACTTGTTAGCCTATCCCTACTTCAAATTCTTCATCTGGAAGATGGAGAGAATAATAATTCCTACTTCACAGATCTATTTCATAGAAACCTAAGTAGTATCACTGGTATTTAGCACTATTCACAACAAGCAATTTATGAATTTATAGAATCTGTTTAGGCACATATCAATGAATGACTATCAGTAAATAAAATACAACACACACACACACACACACACACCACTGGAGTTTTATTTGGCCAAAATAATAGAATTATTTCATTTTCAGAAACATGGATGGAGCTGAAAATAATCACATTAAGCAAAATAAGCCAGATTCAGAAAAACACACTACAATTATCTTATGTACAGAATCTACATTTTAGGAAGACGTGAAAGAAGAAGGGTGATTATTTAAGGGAAAGGAAGGAAATGGGGGTGGAGGAGCATATGAGAGGGTAGTGAGGGATAAACATAATAAAATATGTTTTATGTATGTGAAAATAATATAATGAGATCTAGTCTTTTATATAATTATTGTATACTAATAATTCCTATTTGTAAAGGAAAGAAAAGCTAAGCCACAATATATACCAATACATAAACAGTATCATATATGTGTTATGTTCTATGGAAGTGTTTATTTTGATGTTTATCCTCCCATTTAATCACTTGATACCATTCTGCTTGCTAGCATCTCCATGCCTTTGGACCCTAACCTAAATGAGCACTTCTCAACCTTCTGTTATATTGTGCTCTTCTTTGAGACTGTTTACCTCTAGACTGAACAAGCTCAGAGCTTTCAACAGTTTTCCATATTGTGTTGCTGCTGTTACACCAGCCTAGTAACTCACTTTTGGACTTTGTCATCATATCCCAGTTTAAATGGGCTGTCTAGAATGGATCCTAGTGCTTCACATAGGAAGTGACAAGTGTAGGGAAGGGCAGAACCATCACTTCTTTTGTTCTGATTCTATACTTCTATTAGTGCAGCCTAAAAATCTAATTAGCTTTTTTGGCAGCATCATCACTCTGTTGGCTCACATTGACTTTACAATCAAATCAAGGTCTTTTTCCCATATGCTGTTGTTAAACCAGGCAGGTCTCTTCTATCTTATGGTAGAGGAACAAACTAGCTGTAATTGCTAGAAGAAAATCCAGTGCAACAATCAAAGCCAAGTATCAACAGAGTTTAGTTACAAAGAAAAGACAGTCCAGGAAAGCTGTTGGTAGTTAGGGGTCATGGAAGATGTTACCAGTTTTCTGCCTATTAATAATTTTCCTCTTCTTCCTTACTTGCAGAATGCCACAATTGTTTAGAGCATCGATGTGCTAAGCAAAAGAATACTGTATTTTCCAGCTTCCATTGCAGTTCAGAATGCCTGTATTATCTAGTTACATTCAAAGAGGTGTAGGTGGCTGTCACTGGATACAGGACATTGCTGTGAATAAAAAAGTAAAGGCTCTGTAAACTGACCTTTGCCTTTAGTCTCCTTCCTATTCAGTGCACTCCTTTCCTCCTGTCTAGAATGGAGACATGAATCCCAGAGCTGAAGCATCTGTCTTGTGACCCTAAGGCACAAAGCAAATGAATAAAAGCCTACATTAAGAATAGTAGAGAGGAAAATCCTGGATCTTTCTGTTGGAGTTGGTGCTGATAGCCACACTGTACTGTTCAGGCTGGCTTCAACTGCATTGTCCTCCTGGCTCATCCTCTGAAGATAATGGGACAATGGGAGTGCACCACTGCACCCAACAAAAGTACTGATGTCAAGGATGCCGTTGAACTGCCAAAGTAGCCCTGGATCAAGGAATTTTTGCTAAATGAAGCAAATAAATCTTTATCTGTTTGTTACACCTGTAGATTTGTTTATTATTTGTGTCCAAAGACATTTCTAACTGGAACAAACTAAGGATCCAAATGAAGGCCAAACAGGACTCTGGAAATCAAAAGAGGGGGCTACTTAGAAATACACATAGGTCCTGCCAAGAGGTGTCTGTGATGGAGTTAAGGTTCAGGGTTGGGTCACTACTTCCTCCCTAGATGACAGGGTAAAAGAGCATTACCAGGCCTGGTTCTTGCTAAAGGATAAGGGTGAAACTGGGACTTAGGTATAGGATGTGAGACTAAATGCTAGGAATCAGAAGAAATGGGGAAGGAGGCAGAGAACCAGGAAACTGGAGACCAACCTCAGACCAGCAGCAAAAAGACAAGCTGATGCTGTATTCCAGGTTGGGGGTTTGCTTTAAGCCTTCCCATCTTAGTATAGGTATGCGTGCAGATAGAAGAAATTTTCCTTGGACCATGGAAGAAGAAGGTGCCCTGCAATGTGATACAGGCAGAACTTGACAAGCTTAACTCAAGCTGGGCTTTAGCCATTCTGACACTCTTCTTAGATTCACCCTTCATTGCTGTCTCAGCTTTCCTGCTTTTGGCTCATGACTTTTACAAGCTCCAACTTTAACAGACAGTCTCCAATGTATCAACACTGGTCTTTTTAAACAGTTCCCACTTTGTCTTCTTCCTATTGTATTTCATCATGGAAATATTTCCTTCCTCCCTTTGCTCCAAGTTACATTCTCCCGTATCTGGTTGGAAGGTGCTCTTCCTGGGTAGTGTGTGGTTCCTCAGGCAGGACCACCCTTCATCTTCTGGTCTCTGTTTGGGATGCAGATACATAGCAATATCTAGGAAAGAAGGCTAGCTGGAGCCTACCAGTTGCAGGGATCAGTGTACTCAAATTCCTCTCCTCACCTTGGCTTCTTTGCTCCAGTAGAGGCCAATGTTTTTCCTACCCCTATTCCACTTTTCAGTGTAATCTAGAGTGAGAGAATGAGATCCTCATGTAACTTCTAGTGTGCTACCACTTCTCATTTGTGTGGGCCAGGTGCGGTTACGTAAGCCATTGTGATCTTGAGCTCCTATGATAAATGGTCCTCTGTGAGACACTTTTCTCCTTGTGTCCAGGGAGAGAGGGAGCCTTGCCTGAGTGACTTCTCACAAAAAGCTCCTGAGGTGCTCAGAGCTGATAGCCCAAGGCAGTCCGGCTGTTCTTTCAATTGGCAACAGAGGGTGTCAATCACCATGGGTCTGCCAATTAGGCATCTGTAGCCGTTAGCATTCTATGTTAAACACAATCCCGAATCCCCCAAAGATTAAAAACAAAGAATGGCTCTCCAAAGACAGTTCCTAGGTGGGCAGGAGCAGGTATGCTGGTGTCACTAGTGGAGCTCTTTAGTCTCACCCTCCTTCACAGAACTTGTTTCCATTCCTCACATCTAGGCAGTCCTAGGTCTTTTCAATTAGACCTCTTTATTTTTTCTTTTTAATGTTTTTTCCCTTCCTTTTTTAATTTAAGTTAGAAACAAGCTTGTTTCACATGTTAATCCCAGCTCCCTCTCCCTCTCCCTTGCACACCCTCCCCACCAGGCTCCACAGCCCCCCACCCAATCTCCACTCCGATCCCCAAGGAGGGTGAGGCCCTCCATGGAGGATTTCCAGAGTCTGTCATTTCATCCAGCGCAGGGACTAGGCCTTCCTATAAGAGTCCAGGCTGAGAGAGCATCCCTCATTGTGTGATGGGCACTCAAAGTTTATTTGTATGCCAGGGATAAGTACTACCCAAGGCCCCATAGATTACTTAGGCCTCCTCACTGATACCCACATTCAGGGGTTCTGGGTCTGTCCCATGCTTTCCACACAGCCATCAATCTGGGGTCCAAGAGCTCCCCCTTGTTCAGGTCAACTGTTTCTGTGGGTTAAACAGGCCCAGTCTTAACTACTTTGCTCATCAGTTCTCCCTTTCTGTGACTGGATTCCAGGAGTTCAGTTCAGTGTTTAGCTGTGGGTATCTGTCTCTGCTTCCATCAGTCGCTGGATGAAGGTTCTGTTTCCCAGACTCCTGGCAGTGGGATTGTAGGCTGGCACTCCCTTGATACATGTCTAAAATCCATATATGAGTGAGCACATACCATGTTTGTCTTTTTGTGGCTGGGTTACCTCACTCAGCATGGTTTCTTCTAGTGCCATCCATTTGCCTGAAAATTTCAAGATTCCATTTTTTTCTGCTGAATAGTACTCCATTGTGTAAATGTACCACATTTTCTCTACCCACTCTTCAGTTGAGGGGCATCTAGGTTGCTTCCAGGTTCTGGCTATTACAAATAATACTGCTATGAACATAGTGAAACAGATGTCCTTGTTGTATGAATGTACATCTTTTGGGTATATGCCTAAGAGTGGAATTGCTAGGTCTTGCAGTTTTACTAAGGAATCTCCATAAGATTTCCAAAGTGGCTGTATGTATCGGCACTCCCACCAGCAGTGAAGGAGAGTTCCCCTTTTAAGGAATCTCCATAAGATTTCCAAAGTGGCTGTATGTATCGGCACTCCCACCAGCAGTGAAGGAGAGTTCCCCTTTCTTCACATCCTCTCCAGCATAAAATGTCATTGGAGTTTTTGATTTTAACAATTCTGACATGATTAAGATGGTATTTCTGAGTTGTTTTGATTTGCGTTTCCAGGATGGCTAGGGAGGTTGAGCACTTTTAAGTGTCACTCAGAAATTTCAGACTCCTCTATTGGGAATTCTCTATTTAGTTGTGTACCCCACTTTTTGATTGAATCCTTTGGTGTTTGGAGACTTGCTTCTTGAGTTCTTTGTAAATTTTGGAGATTAGCCCTATGTCAGATATGGTATTTGTGAATATCTTTTCCAAATCTGTGGGTTGCCCTTTGGTCTTGCTGACTGTGTCCTTTGCCTTACAGAAGCTTCTCAGTTTCAGGAGGTGCCATTTATTAATTGTCGCTCTTAGTATCTGTGCTACTGGAGTTATTTTCAGTAAGTGGTCTCCTGTACCATTTCATTCAAGGGTACCTCCCACTTTCTCTTCTAAGAGGTTCAGTGTGGCTGGATTCATGTTGAAGTCTTTGATCCATTTTGATTTAAGTTTTGTGCATGGCGATAGTCATGGATCCATCTGCAGTCTTCTACATGTCAGCCTCCAATTATGCCAGCACCATTTGTTGAAGATGCTTTCTTTTTTCCATTGTATATTTTTAGCTTCTTTCTCAAAGATCGGATGTTCATACATGTATGGGTTAATGTCTGGGTGTTCAATTCTATTCCATTGGTCTATCTGTCTACTTTTGTGCCAATACCAAGCTGTTTTCAGGACTATAGCTCTGTAATACAGCTTGAAGTCATGGATGGTGATGCCTCTGGATGTTGCCTTGTTGAACAGGGTTGTTTTGGCTATTCTGGGTCTTTTGATTTTCGATATAAAGTTGAGAATTGTTCTTTCAAGTTCTGTGAAGAATTGTACTGTGATTTTAATGGGGATTGGGTTAAATCTGTATATTGCTTTTGATAAGATTGCCATTTTTACTATGTCGATCCTACCTATCCAAGAGCATGGGCGATCTTTCCATTTTCTGGTGTCTTCTTTAATTTCTTTCTTTAAAGACTCAAAGTTATTGCTATACAGGTCTTTTTCACTTGTTTTGTTAGCATTA
The DNA here is from genome assembly GCF_017639785.1 of Mesocricetus auratus. NCBI lineage: Eukaryota > Metazoa > Chordata > Mammalia > Rodentia > Cricetidae > Mesocricetus > Mesocricetus auratus. The sequence goes on from NW_024429188.1 coordinate 46,354,549, forward strand.
TCCCAAGGTGTTTTATGTTGTTTGTGGCTATTGTAAAGGACAATGATTCTCTGATTTCTTTCTCAGCCCTTTTATCTGTATATAGTAGGGCTACTAATTTTCTTGAGTTAATCTTGTATCCTGCCACTTTGCTGAAAGCATTTATCAGCTGTAGGAGTTCCCTGGTAGAGTTTATGGGATCACTTATGTAAACTATCATGTAATCTGCAAATAGTGACCTCTTTCCAATTTGTATCCCCTTGATCTCCTTTTGTTGTTTTATTGCTCTAGCTAGAACCTAAAGGACAATATTGAAGATATATGCAGAGAGTGGGCAGCCTTGTCTTGTTCCTGATTTTAGAGGAATTTCATTGTCGTGAAATATCTTGTTTTGTCCATCTGTAGTGATTGAAAAATTTGCTGTGTATAGTAGTCTGGGCTGGCATCCATGGTCTCTTAGTGTTGGTATAATACCTATCCAGCACATTCTGGCTTTCAGAGTTTCCATGGAGAAGTCATGTGTGATTCTGATATGTTTGCCTTTGTATGTTACTTGGCCTTTTTCCCTTGCTGCTCTTAATATTCTTTCTTTATTCTGTATGTTCAGGGTTTTTACTATTATGTGGTGAGGGGACTTCCTTTTGTGGTCCACTCTATTTGGTGTTCAGTAGGCTTCTTTTATACTCATTAGCATGTCTTTCTTCAGGTTGGGAAAGTTTTCTTCTATGATTTTGTTGAATATGTTTTCTGCCCCTTTGAGGTGGTTTTCTTCAACTTCTTCTATACCTATTATTCTCAGGTTTGGTCTTTTCACAGTGTCCCATATTTCCTGGATATTTTGTGTTAGGGATTTGTTGGACTTAAGATTTTCTTAGGTCGATGAATCTACTTCCCCTAGTGTATCTTCAACACCTGAGATTCTCTCTTCCATCTCTTGTATTATGTTGGTTATGCTTGCATCTGTTGGACCTGACCATTTGCCCATCTTTTCTATTTCCAGCATACATTCTGACTGTGTTTTTTATTGTCTCTATTTCAGCTTTCAACCCTTGCACTGTTTGAATTGTTTCTTGCAATTTTTGCTTTGTCTTTTCCTCTCTGTGCTGCATTTGTTGGATTTTTTGGTTTGTCTTTCCTTCCATTTCTTGCATTTTTTCCTTTTTAGGGGGGGTTGTATTTTATTCCACTTCTTGCATTTTTTGTTTGTTCTTCCATTTCTTTAAGGGATTTTCTCATATCCTCTTTGAGGGCCTTTATCATTTTCATGAAGTTGTTTTTAAGGTTTTTCTCATCTGATTCATCTGCAATGGGCTGTTCAGGTCTTGTGAGTGTAGAATCTGTAGTCTCTGGCAGTGTCATATTGGTTTTTCTTTTGCTGGGTTTGTTTTTATATGGTCTCCTTCCCATCATTTCTTCCTGTGGGTGCAGATGGAGTGTCTTCCTCTCCTGGTGGGTACGTGACCATGGTTCCTTTCCAGTGGGTGGAAGCAGGTCCAATACTCTGATGGCTTTCCTGTTGCCTGGATGGAGGCCGTCCTAGTATCAGGGCCTTGACAATCTCCGGGTAGGCTGGACCCTCACCTGTCCCGTGGGTGGAGAATGGGACTTGGACGCTGGCAGTCTTTGGGCTGGCTCGCTGCTTCCGGGATGGGAGCTGCAGTGTGCAGTACCCTGGCCTGGGCTAGTTGTGTGCAGATCACTGGAAGGCGGGCTGTAAACAGGCCCAGGCCTATCTAGCCCAGTGAGTGGAGAAAGGGACTATGGTGCTGGCAGTCTCTGGGTAGACTGAATCCTGTCGGGATAGGATTGGCCTTGCACAGTCCCCAGGTCTCTGGTGGTTCTGCTCAGGGTGCCGGAAGGCAAGCTGGAGTCAGTCCCATGCTTACCTTGCCCATCCCGTGGGTGGAAAATGGGACTTGGAAGCTGGCAGTCTCTGGGTGGCCTGAATCCCATTGGGATGGTATCCGCCGTGCGCAGTCCTCAGGTCTCCCCAATTGGACCTCTTTCATTTTCCTCCCATGTGCATTTCTTCTCTTGCTGCAGCTGATGTTGCCTTTACCAGTCCTGAATTCCCCTCACTGGGACTCCTAAACCATCTCCAAACTTATCTCCCTGCCCCCAGTCTTGCCCGTCCAATTCAGTCTCCATGCCTCAGTCAAATCGGTTCTTTGAAAATACAAATCTGGTTATGGTATCTCCTCTCAAAAACTTCCAACTTCTTCTGTGGCATCAGGTACCTTTAGTTGGGATAAAGTCTAGGGCCCTCATGATTAGGTTCCTTGGAAATGCTCAACCTCTATTTTGGTAGTGTTCCGACTTTACACCTAACCACAGCAAACTACTTTGTAGGTTTCTATACATGCCTTTCCTGTGTTTGTGTCTACACCCTTATACATGATTTCTCATCTCCTGGGATAACCTTCATAATCACTTTCTCTACTTTCTGTTTAGCCAAAAACTCACTTATCCATCACTACTTCAACTAACCTCTTTGTCTCCCAATACACACATTATACTTGTATCTATATCACTGGTATCTAGTATAGCACATGGAATGTAATACGTTCTCTGTAGATATTTGCCAACTGACCTGGCTATGGCAAAATCCTCTGAGGAAAGCTTTCTATGGAATGGAGATCTCTCATTGGTGCCATTCTTTAGTATTTGGCTATAATACTATAATACATAGTCCCTTCAACATGTCTACTTCTGCAGGTCAATTGCAAGCACTTCCATTTTAAGGCTGTGTTTGAACTATTATAGCATCCTACATAGGTCCAGTAAGTGCTTAAATATAATGAATGAATAGGTCTCTTGAATGTCCAACTTTTTTTTTCATTTTGCCATACCTTACTTTGTCTCTAAAGTCTAAACTATCCCACTCACACACATACCTGGCTTTTCTTTTATCTTTCTCATTTCTTTTATCTGAAATGTCCTTCTCACTCACCCACCCCATTCAGCTAGTTATTTAAGAACCAGCTCCATCCCCAACCTCCACTAAGAAGATTTCCAAGCATGCTTTGCAGTTTGCCTCTGAGCAGTGCTAACAGTTCCCACCCATCTCATTCGGCCCTTGGCATGCCCTCATGTTGCCAAGATGAGGACAAAGCATGGTCACTTTTAGAAGTATTACTTGAACCCAACTCTGTCCATGAATTCCACTTGCCAATACATAAGTCTTCATTTTCTTATTTGGAGAACTGCCATTTGGTTTGGAGAACTGCCATTTGGTGCTGGTCTGGGTCTTCTACCCCTCCATCTTTCTATGGTCTTCCTGGAGAAGTAGAGAGGTCTAGGGCAGAACTTCTTGGGTTTCCCTCTGTGATGCACCAGTTATCTTAGGTGGTTTAAGGACACCAATCTTCAGCTTCCTCTTATGCAAATGAAGATGATGCTGATATCCACCTCATATGATAGTAAAGATTAAAAGAATAAACCAAGTTAAAGTGTCAAGTGCAGTATCTAGTAAGTTGTATGCTGTTCAGTAAAGGCTCTTTGCTCCATTGTTATGACTAGTAACAAATCTCTGTTGCAGTGATCCACTAAAAACTACAAGAGACAGTTACAGGGGAAAGGGAATGAAAAAAGGAAGCAGACCACAGGAGATCTGAGATTTGTGTGAAGTCCAAACAAGGTAAGTAGCACAGCAGGACATTCCTATGTCCGAGTTCCTAGAACCATGTGACTCTATGAGCTCCGAGCACATGGTTCCACCAGGCACAGCTTCCCTAACTCTGGCGCTCAGCTATTCTAGGCAGCCTGTAGGGGGGAGCCATGAAGCTAGGACGGGGGTTTGGGGGATGCTGCTGGAAATCGTCCTAAGGGCAAAAAAAAAAAAAAACCCGACACCCCACCACTACTACTGGTCTTAGCGCACTGCCTTGCCTCCTTCAGGACTCACTCTTAGCTCCTTACTCTTCTACCGTTAAAGTGGGAGCTGTCCTTCAGCACCAGGACAGCCTTGGCCTCAGGCTGGACAGTGAGGGCGTCAGCAGAGTTAGGGACTCCTGGACCGACCGATCGGCAACCGGCTTCAGTGTCCCCTAGTCTTGAGGACGAGGGCAACATTCCCCAGAGAGATAGCAAGAACCTAAGGAGCTAAGGAGATGCCCCCTGCTTCTTCAAATCACCCTCAGAAGTCCCCTAGCCCTCGGGGGGGAGCAAGGGGCGGTCCTGGGGAGGGAGGCGGGCACCGGCTTGGTTGGGGGAAGGGGAGCGCCGGGCCTGGGACTCAGCGTGTGGCGTGTGCACGCGGGGAGCGGTCGGATGAACGGAGGCGCTGAAGTGAATGGAGTTGGGGGTGGACTGGAAACATCCCCAAACAGCTCAGGCTGCGGCCGGCGGGGGCTGGGGTTGGGGAGGGGGGAGTCCTGAGGCGCAGGCGCAGTCGGGGCCCCAGTCCCGTTCCCTCCTCCTCCCGGTGCCTCTTTCTCCGCCCTGCTCCCCCCAAACACACTCGCACACGGGCTCTCAAGGTGTTCTCCGCACAGCGGAAGATGGCGACAGACTGAGGGGGCATGGCCAGCGGGAGCCACGGGGCCATGCCTTTGGGCGGCCGCCACAGCGGTGCGAACCAGAGGCGGAAGCGAGAGGCGCACTAAGTAAAGCCGGGCGTCCGCGTCCGGCGTCTGTGGCGCTGCGGGGAGCCAGGTGGCCCGCCCGAGCCGGAACTCCGGGAGCCGCGGGTGCGGAGCCAGAGCAGAGCCGGCCCGGGACCGGCCCCAGCGGACGACCAGCGCACGAGCGAAACCCGAAGGGCCGGCCGCGGACCGGCCGGCCTAGGAGAGCGCGAGAGAGGCAGGGAGCTGCACGGAGCGGGCGAGCGGGCAGACGGGCGGGAGAGGAGCGGCGCGGGCGAGGGGAGCAGAGTGGAGCGGAGCGGAGCGCGGCGGGGCCCGCACGGCGGCGCTGAGGGGCGCAGAGCCGCGCTCAGCCGAGACGGCCGGAACAGAGTGCGAGCCCGGGGGCCGGGGGCACGGAGTGAAGTGGCGTGGAGCCCAGGGCAACTGAGGGGCCCGACACTATGAGGAGTGCGGCGCCGCGGCCGCAGCCGCCACCGCCCCAGTGCCCCGCACCGCCCCCCGCCGGGACGCCGGGCTGCGCCTAGCGGGCCGGGCGGCGGCGCCCCGGCTGCCAGCGAGGGAGCGCGGGAGGGGCGCAGGGACGGCCCGAAAGCGCCCCGCGACTCCGGCCTGAGCGGGGCCCCGGGCCGGCTGGCCTGCCTTGCCATGCAGCCCCCGAGGTAGAGCCTGGACGGCGCTGAGGAGCGCGGAGCGGCGCGCAGCCCGCCCTCCTGAGACGGCCGTCCGGCCTCGCGCCTGCCTACTCCCTCCAGCCCGGACCCCCCTGAAATATGTTCAGGGGCGCTTGGATGTGGCCCGGGAAAGACGCCGCTGCGCTGACTATCTGCTGCTGCTGCTGCTGCTGGGCTCCCAGGCCAAGCGACAAACCTTGCGCCGATTCTGAGCGGGCGCAGCGATGGCGACTGTCCCTGGCGTCCCTGCTCTTCTTCACCGTGCTGCTCGCTGACCATCTGTGGCTGTGTGCGGGGGCCCGTCCCCGGGCCAGGGAGCTGAGCTCCATGCGGCCGCCCTGGGGGGCCGGCCGCGGCCGGCAGCCGGTGCCTCCTCGCGCGGTGCTGCCGCTGCCGCCGCCGTCGCCCGGCGAGTCCAGTGCGTCCTCGGGCACCTGCGGCCCGCGATACAGCAACCTGACCAAAGCCGCCCCCGCCGCCGGCCCCGGGCCGGTCTGCGGCGGCGTCCCAGAGCCCACGGGGCTGGACGCAGCTTGCACCAAATTGGAATCTTTGCAGAGACTTTTTGAACCGACCACCCCGGCTCCCCCTCTGCGGCCCCCTGACTCTCCTTCCCGTACCCCAGCCGAGTTCCCCTCTGCCAAAAAAAACTTGCTCAAAGGCCACTTTCGGAACTTCACTCTCTCCTTTTGCGACACCTACACAGTCTGGGACTTGCTGCTTGGCATGGACCGCCCAGACAGCCTGGACTGCAGTCTGGACACCCTGCTGGGGGACCTGCTGGCTGTAGTGGCCAGCCCAGGCTCCGGGACCTGGGAGGTATGTAGCAACTGCATAGAGGCGTACCAGCGACTGGACCGACATGCTCAGGAAAAATATGACGAGTTCGACCTCGTGCTGCATAAATACTTGCAGGCAGAAGAGTACTCTATCCGGTCCTGCACGAAAGGCTGCAAGGTAGGAATTGGCGACCCATGCCACAATAGCTGCCTGGCCAAAGGCAGCTTCTGTGGCAGTGGGACCTGGAAAAAATAAAGGTCTCCCTCTCCCGCACCACTCCAACCATTCCCAGTGTAGCACTGTTAAGTGTCACCCCGAAACCCCACCATAGAGAGGGACCCGCAGGGATTCGGGTCAACTTTGAATTTAAGGTTTGAACATTTTAAGGCTGGAGCTTCCTGGTGCAAGGCTTCCTGCATGGCGGGGGTGGGGGTGAGGGAGTGGGGCCCTGGACTGGCAAAGTGGTAGCGGTTAGATTGTGCTCCCCAGTCTCCAACACCCTGGTTGTCCCTGAACTCCACTCCTGAACTAGAATTAATCGTGGGACTGGCAGTGGAGGAGCGGGGTGTTCAGCAGGAGGAAGAATATTTGACTACCTAATCCTCACCCTTTGGTTCCTGCCAATGGATGAGAAGCCAGGCCATGCCTGGTGACAAGGTACAACACGATGTTGACCTTATGTGACCTGAGATATCTGGCCAGATCCTAGACAGGGGAGCCCAGGCATGCTTGTCTTCTCTTAACGGGGAACCTGTAGGCTCTGTCTTCTGATGAGAGAATGCTGGGGAAACCGGGCTTATCACCAGCTTGTGGAAGGGCCATGGAAGGGTGGTGCATCACAAAACTCCCAGTGCTCCTGGGTGGTGACAGGAAAACCTGCCTTTCTGGCTGCTAGGGATGAGCATTTAGAGGAAACCAGAGGGTACACAACTGCAAAAGGGACCTTCCTGGGGAAGAACTGGATGTTGAGAAATTTCTTGACCCTAGTTGGATATTTCTGCATAGTAGGTAGGTGGGACTATGCACATTTGGGGCCTGAAGCTGCTTCCCTGTTTTCCCTGCCTGGCCAGGTGGCCTGCTTTGGGGAAGAAAGAGAACAGCAAGGTCAAAAGGGTCAAGTGACAATGAGACCAGGTGGGTCTCACACATCCTGGAGCTGGGGGTCACTAGCTGAAGGTAAGCAGTTGCCTCCTAGGCTAGATCATCCCCTTTCAAGGCTTTGAGAAGGGGTAGCAAGCATTTCCGGCAAGCATCGCTCCTGTGGGCTTCTGCAGGGTTCTTCTGTTCTCTGTGGGCCCCTTAGGGATTTGGGGTGAAGGACTGGGGAGGGAAGGAGTAGCTCCTTGATCCTGACTTCACTTTCTCCTTCTCCCTTTTCCTATTCTCGTAACCTAGCAGTCTCCTCCCGCCTCGCTCGGCCTCAGCTGACTCACTGCCTCACTCACACTACCAAATGAGATGTTCCACTTCTTAAAGGTGTACAGACAGATAGACAAACATATACAGCTATCCACCACCAGCACTACTCCAGACAAAGTCATTCAGATAAACAGAGAGCTTGTCACTTTGATAAACAGCACTGTAGAAGCAGGTACCATGTCACATACATCTCCCTGAGGTGTCAGATACATGCATACAGTCACATGAAGAAAGACTGCCACAGACATACCCTCAGTGAGAGCAGAGAGACATTGTTCCCTAGCAGACAGAATAAGGGATATCCATATCTTTCCACGCCTATGGGCACAACTGTTCTTTTTCGATGTCCAGAATGAATGAAAACCATGGCACAACTTTTCTATGGGGTTTTCTTCATGTTATAGTTGAATCCAAGCTCCTCCTGACTCCACACTAAATTGAAGTCCCTCACATTGGTTACTGATACAAAGCAGTTTTATGTACAAGGAGGTGGTGATTCTTTCTCATTGTAGAGGTCTCATCACCTCTGTCGAGAACTAGTTAGCAGTTTGCTCTTGGGCACTTTACTCCTCTAATCTTTCACTTCCTCATTTGTAAAACAGGAAAAATATCCTTTTTCCTGGCCCAAGTCCTGAGGGTTTTGTGAGATTTAAGTGGAAATGCATGGCTAGCAGCATTTTGTAGTAAGAATTTAACATCTGGTATAGATGTAATTTAGGAGTCTCAGTCATTGACGCATGTTATGAGAGTATTACCGCCTAGATTACATCCATTTACAGATGAGGAAACTGAGGTACATAGGAATCATACAGTTTACCCTCAGCTGTGAGCAGGAATTCCAGTACTCCAGCTCCTTGTCCTCATGCTAATCCCTTGCTTTTGCTATAGCCTCCTATCAAGTTCCCCAGGCCCTTTCTCCTGTCTGTCTCCTTGTTTGTCTCCAGCAGCAAGTGAGCTCTCTTGCTCTTACTGTCTTATGCTGGCAGCAGGGCCATAGTAGCTCCTTCGTTCCTCTGTGTTTTCTACATCTTCCAAAGCGTTTTCCTTCAGCTGAGGCCCACACCTATAGTCTTTAATCCATTTTTCTGATGACATGAAAGAGAAAGGCAGCTCTGATCCCCTTCTGGAAGCCCTGTTTCCTCAGTCACTCACCCCACCTCCTCACAGGCCTTTTTCACCCATACTAAGCCTTCCCCTAAGCTCAGAGCCCTCCTTTTAAGCCCACATCTCAAATAGGATCCCATGGAGATAATGCCCCACACTCAGAATCCTTGTAAGTTAGAGTCTGAAGTCCTAGGAGGATGAGGAGGTTTCTCCCACGTCTGTAAACCAAGTCTGGAGACTGATTCTTGAGCCAGGTGACCCCTTATCCCTAGGGCCCTTGCTAAGTGCCTCAGTCAGATCCTTCCTGTGTGATCCTAGAAACCCCATTCTCTGCCTTTGAGGTGTCTGCCCCTGTTTTGGGACACACAGGGCCCCACGAATCATACCTGTCCTCACTGCTGCCTGTGACACCTCCCAATTTAGTACCAGCTGCAACATTTCCTTAATGTGCCACTGACTTCCTCTCGCACGGCAGAGAGATGAGGCTAACCCGGGCCAATGCCCATCCCCATACTGGCATCTCCTAGGTGCAAGGGCCTTCCTTAATTCCCCATGGATTCCCTACTCCACACATACACACTCTATTACTCCCTTGGCCTTGCCCAGAGTTACCATACAAATCCCCTCCCAGGTCTTCGTCCTCCTAATCTTGCCATGCCCCTGCCTGCTGCTGATTGCCTCTCCCCTTTCTGTGTCTTTCCTCCTCTCAATTCAGAACACTCAGGGTGAGGAGAATGAGGCCATGAGAGCAAACTCTGGTTTCTTTCCTCACAGCTATTCTTCTAAGAGGCCCAAGAGGAGGGACAGCGTTAGCTCTTTCGGCAGCCATTAGCTGCACTAATCAGCTAGTTGAGGAAGGAGGAGATAGTGCAGATCCACTCCAGACTGACACCACCTGGCAGCCTGCATGTTTGATATTGGGATATATCAACTAATGAGGTTGAGAAGGAGGCTAGAACCTGAATTCCCTGGAGATAGTTAAAGGAGTTTGTCTTGGAAAAGAGGGAACTCAGGAAAATGTGGCCTCAGATTTTTCATCTCAAAAGGGTTGTCCTTGTATAAAAGCTGCATGTCTTGATTGACCCCAAGAGACTTCACAGAAAGCCCTGCATTCCAACCTAGATTTCACTTCCTACAAGTGTAACCTTGAACCTATGAACCTCAAGTCTCTGGTCCTCACTTTTTTTCATCTGTTAAATGGGGCTCATTCATCAGAAAAGCCCCATAGATTCAGTATTAATGAGAAGTCTGTACAGCTTTTAGACTTATCACATCAGAGGTTCTCCTTTCTGTTTTTAGTTGTAAAGAAGGAACAGACTGCCTTAGAGCTCCTGTTCCCAGAAGTATCTGAACTAGTACAAATGGACTGCTTGGAGAAAATGCTGTGGAGATGACTCTAGGACTGTATTGTCATGGAGGAAGGAATTGGATCAGGTGACCTCAGGGATCTGCTTCAGTCCAGAGATAAGACATTAGAGCAGAGCCTGCTCACTGATCGGTAGCATTAGCTGGAAGAGGCCAGGGAGGGAGGTTTGGCCTCAACACCCCCACAGGGGGAAACGATGGGGGCTGTCAAAGCCAGCACCTTTGCTTCTGCCCAAACCCGCTGGGGCTCGCTCTTCCTCCACTCCGGCTGGCAGCTGTTTCTGCCTCACTGCCTTCTCTCCTCCCACCTGCCACAGCTTCCCTGCCAAGCAGGACTCTCGGCTAACGCTGGAGACAATGGCTACTAAAAGCAAGAGGCTTGAAGTACTGGGCAAAGGGCAGGAGTTTTAAGTTGAATGGTGGTTCTTGTTGTCACCCAGTTGTTCTCTCTGGCTCAGAACTCTTAAAGCTAGAAAGGATGCCCTGGTCCCTGTTCGGAGGCTGAGGAAACAGGAAGCAGCCAATAAGCAGCCTCCTGGAAATCACAGCAAAGCTGACCCTAGTGGCAGGGCCTCCAGATCTAAAGCAATTCATCTCATCCTCACTAAGGACTATGCACTTGATGTTCTAGGAAAGGTCAGGAACCCAGAATCCAAGAACAGGCACAGAGAAGAGGCAGTGCGTACAGCTAGGACAAGGATGTAATCAATTAAAGCAGGGAGTAATAAAGCAGTCACTTGTTGAAATATATCTCTCTAGATCCTTGACCTACATCCTGACCCATTCCATCCACTCCAACCTGGTATTCTTCCTACATTGTGTCCATGCTCAACATTCCAATCATATTTCAGGGAGCACTAACTGGACAGTGTTTTATGACCTTAGATCCTTCTGAAACTACATCTCATACCACACTCTCTAACTCTCAACCATGTATCTACACACCTCTGCTTCTCCCAAAATTTACTTCTAGTCTTCCTGACCTGATTACTTTCTGCCCCACTTTGTTCATCTCCAACAGCTGAATGTTCCCACTCCACCTCCCATCTATCTCCAGCTTCCCAACCCTTCCAACCTTTACTGCAGATCTCACACCATTCTCTGTCTCCCTTGCTTCACTTCCTTGGTACCATACTTCTTGCCCTTGACACCTCCATATCCCCTAGCCCCTCACATCCCTCACACTGTACACACACTTCACCTCCCTCACCCCATCTCTCTTCCTGCCCTGATTTTTCTCTCATCTTCCAATCTTCTTTTTTGCCCCCTTCCTTCTCCCTCCTCTCCTCTGATCTTTCTTACCTTTTTTTCTCCCCTTTCTCCAGTCTAACAAGGGCAGACATATACATATACAGGCATGTGCACACACTCATATGCATAGAAACACATAGGCACACACATTCCCACAGTCTTCATGGCTACTTCCCATCCTTCCCACAAGCTGGTGTCCTCACTACTATAGTCACCATAGCAACAGGAACCTCCAGTAAGGATGTACTGGTATCTCCTGAAGATGGGGTTATAGGGAGGAAAGAAGCCCAGCAACTTCCCACCCAATATTGTTCTGGCTGGAAGTGTCCACTGAATATGGTGGAGGTGGGGGTAAGGAAACATAAGAAGTGAGTGGGGCCAAGATCAAAAGAGAGCCAAGGATCTCTGAACACATCAAAAGGCTGGGAGGGTGCTCCAAATCCACGTGAATGTGTGCTGGTGCCTTCTGTAGATATTAGTACCTCAGAGAAAGAGTACACTCACTTTTCGATGTGTAGTTGGGGATGTAGGCCAACACCTGAGACTCAGGGGTTAGGGGTTGCCTTAGAAAAACTTCCCTGTTGGGGCAGGTCTTCTGTGATCAGAATGCTCCAAGCCTGTTTACCTGTGGTGTGCTTCTGCAGAGTGGCCAACCACCTCGGCATGCCAGCTGCAGGTGTGTGCCGAATGCTAGGAGCCACCCCTCCTTCTAAGAACTCTGCACAATCTGGGGGCCCACAAACACTTCTCCAACAATGGTCAGGTAGGACCCTGGAAAATGGTTACGCCTGCATCTCTGTGGTTACAGGGGTACATATCAGGATCTATGAGGAATGACAGATCAGTGTTTTGTTAATGGGTAGAACAGAGAAGACTGAATTTATGAGACCTTGAGTCAGGCAGGATTTTAGAGGGATGATCAAGGGCACCAAGTGGGCTAGGCTTGTGGGCAGAAGGAGTTACTATAGAAGGAGAAGGTTTGCCACAGCCAAAGTTCTTGCTCAAATGGATTCTGGAAATGGGATCTGGAATCTGAGCCACAAGTTTTTGGGCCAAAAGATGAGTCCAGCTGGCTCAAAAGAAGAAAGGGATAAGAAAAGGAAGGCAAAAAACAACCAAGCTTTTAAGAACCTAGTAGGTAGGGGTGTGTGTGTGTGTGTGTGTGTGTGTGTGTGTGTGTGTGTGTGTCTGTCTGTCTGTCTGTCTGTCTGTCTGTCTATGAACTCAATCTTGACAATGTTCCTAGCAGGATAAGGACCATTATTATCCCCATTTTACACATGTAACCATGTAACAGCTGAGGTTCAGCAAGAAGAAATGACCTCTCTAAATTGCCCAGAACAGGGACCTGGGTTACAAGCCTGCCTCATTCTTTCCCCAGTGCACAGATGTATAAAGAAGATGTAATTATTCTTTGCCAGCTGTTGGAGGCAGTGCCCTGCTAGCTATGAATAGACTGTGGTGAGAAATTGGGCTGGCTCAGCAGAACCTATTGGAAACTTAGGGAACCCCTGGAGTAGCTCAGATTTAGAGTAAGTTCTCACTAGCAACCTCTTTGTTCAATGTACCTGTTTCTTGTCCTTAAGATCTAGCAACGGATTCTCCATCTCTTGGCCACCATTTTTTACCTGTAGTTCCTCATGATAGCTTATCCAATCCCAAGTGGTCTTAAACACATAAAAATATGAACAATATTAAATGCTCTTAACAGTTTTCTATGTGAATATGTATACATGTGACAATAATAATTAAAGAAATTATGAATTTGAGAGGTAGTAGGGGTAACATGGGAGGAGTTATAGGGCAAGAGAGGGTGATGTGAATACAATAAATATGTAGGAAATTCCCAAAAAATTGAATTAAAATTTGATTTAAAAGAGATCCAGTGACAATCATTGAGATGTCCTTTTAGGACAGTGACAGAAAGAGGGTAAGAAAGGAGGTTTGTGCCTTTCTTGTCCGCAGGCTTAGCAACGAAGAAGGGAAGAACATGGCTCATGTCTTGAGAAAAGGTATTTTCTGTTGTTTTCTCAGTCTCAGTCTACTGGAAGTATCAGCCAGAGTAGAAAAGGAGAAGGTGCCCTACACAGGCCTAATGCCTGCCAAAGCACATACTGGTAACTGGTAGAACCTAAAGGGAAAACAAATGCAGTGAGATCTTGTCACGTAAAAGCCTGGCCTAGAATTTGGATGTCCAGTTCCCATGCCAGTATTTTGTAGAGTCCCCAGTCTTAGATGTCTCATGTTTGCCTTGGAAACAGAAAGGAAGAGGCGGCCTATAACATTCTGTGTGAAAGAAGGGCATGTGGTAGTGTGAACGTTATCCGTGTTTTCTATCTTGTGGTTTGAAGGACAGCATGTCAACCCAGTTAATTTGTGAAAGGTGGAGTATGTCTGTTCAGTGTTCAACTCAAGTTAATTCTTCAATAAAATAGATTCATTCTTTTAAAAATATTTTTCCTTGATTATTTAAAATGTTGTCTGTGAAAACTTTTGGAAACTAGAAATTTAGTAGAGAAAAGGGACCTATAGACATTTAGGAGAGTTTTCTATTTATTTATTTACTTACTTATTTGTTTGTTTGTTTGTTTAACATGCATTGGTGTGAAGGTGTCAGATCTCCCAGAACTGGAGTTATAGACAGCTGTGAGCTGCCATGTGGGTGCTGGGAATTGAAACCCGGTCCTCTGGAAGAGCAGCCGGTGCTCCCTAACTCTGAGCCACCTCTCCAGTTCCAGTTAGAAGTTTTTAATTGTCATAAAGTATACATAACAGAACTTACCATTTTAAGTGTATAATTCAGTGGCATTGAGTACATTATATTTCATTACTATTTCTAAAGCATTTTCGTTCTCCCAAACAGAATTTTTCCACCAGTTAAACAATAATTCCCCATTTCTCCTTCACTCTATTCCCTGGCAACCTGCAATATACTTTCTGTCCCTTTTAACTTGAGTGTTCTAGATAACACACAGAAGTGGAGTCATAAATTATTTGTCCTTTTGTATGGCTTATTATATTTTATGTATTGTATATTATGTGATGCTTTTAAGGTTCATCAGAGTTTTAGCATCTATCAGTATTCCATTTCTTCATATGGCTGATTAATATTCCATTATGTGTATCTGCCACATTTTGTTTATTCATTCATTTCTTAGTAGATATTTGAAATATTTTACTTTTTGGCTATTGTGAATAATGTTGCTATGAACACTGTTCTACTAATATTTGTTGAGTGCTTATTTTCACTTCTTTTGAATATATTTAGAAGAGGAATTACTTGGTCATACAACAATTCCATGCTGAAATTTTATTGATTTTTTTGAGACAGGGTCTTCCTATGCAGCCTAGACTATCCTTGAACTCATGATCCATCTACCTTAGCCTCAAGTGCTGACGTTACAGGCATGCACCATTGTCTAGCTTATATTTAACTTTTTGAGTAATTGCCTCCCAGTTCTCTATAGCAGCTGTGTCATTTTCCATTCCATTCTTACATTTTGCATTCTGCACCATTTTACATACAAACCAGTAGTGAAGTGAACAAGGAGCTAAATCTATGCATTTTTGTTAACACTTGTTATTTTCTGGGTTCTTTTAATAATACCCATATTGGTGCCACCACATGGTTCCCTAATATTTTATTGTAGGTCTTTTTATCTTACTGGTACTCTGAGTACCTTTCTATATACTTAAATATTCATAAGCTCCATCCTTGATGAGTGGATAATATTCTGTCACAAGTTACATAATTGATTTAACAGGCTATGTACTGTTAGATATTTACATTACTGCCAACTTTTTACAATTATAAGTAATCCTGTGATGGATATCTTTGTTTATAGATTTGTTTCAGGTCTATGATTTTTACTAATAAAGGCTATCTCAATTCTTTTTTCATTATTCCTGTTCTTTGCTGAGTTTTTGAATCACAAGTGATGCATGCTTATTTTATTAAATCTAATAATATAGATAAGTATAAAGAGAACGTTAATAATTCTCCTATTCAGTCTTTCTTAGTTCCACTGCCCTAAGGTCGTGGATGGTAACAATTTTGTGCATATTCTCTTCTTCTCTGTAGGCTTACATAAACATCTACACAAAATGGCTCTTTCTTTGTTTTGCATACAAATGGAAGTATAAACATCCATTCTGCAAAATGAAGTTTGGAACTAGACTTACAGAATCACACTATTAACCTTTTTAATGCTACTGGCATACATTACTAAATCTCTTTCAAATTACTATATTATTCTAGTTTATACCCTCAACAAAAATGTGAGGCTAATTTACTTGAAAAATGACCTAGCCTTAGCTTCTCATTCGCATTCCTTTGTTTTTCTTGTTTATAAGTCATTTGTAATACTTGTTTGTGAATTGTTAGCTCATGTTTTCTGTTTTTATTAATACTTTGTTCCCTTTCATATGGATTAATGATGTTAGCCATTTTCTGATCACATTTGTGGCTGATTTTCACAACTTTCTCCTCGGATTTTAGAGCCGAAAGGAGAGAATGAAAAGGAAAGGTGCTATCCTAGTCATGTCACATCCTTTATCTTACTTATTCTTACACAGGCCTTGTGAAGTATACACACACTGTCCCCATTTTGCACTGGACACTACAGTGGAAGAAGAGTCAAATGACTTGGAGTCATCCAGCCCATGGAGTTGGAGCTGGAAATTGCATGTTGGCAGACAGCACTACTACTCAATCTGTGCTAGTGTGCATATGGATAAAGCTTTCTACTTTTGCTTTAGAGACATCATTTACAGAGAGGCAGGATAGGGTTTGTTGCTGCTGTTGCTGTTGTTTTCACAAGGTACAGCTTGTTTATCAGGAAGGAGTAGGTCAGGAAGGTCAACAACCTTGCCTGTGCTTTTATTGCTGGCAATGTCACACCTGGGATTTCCACTGCAGGTCTGTTTGAGATAAAGATGCTGGATCCCATCTTCCCACCACCCATGCTACTTACTTAACAACCATCTTTTCAGACTCAAGTTGCAGCTTAAGGGGGAAAGCACTTGGCTCATAGTCATAAGGAAATTAGTGGCCACTGCTCCTTTCTAGTGATATGTCTAAGTTCACACAGTTAGTTATTGGCAGAGGCAGAACCAGAACCAGAACCAAACTTTGACTAACTACCCATCTGTTGGAGCCAAGACTTCTTGATGAAGAATATTTGTGGGGAAGGAACAATTGTATAGGGTGCATAAGATGTCGCTTTTTTTCTGGTCTCTGGCACTTGAGTTTTCCAGGACAAGGCTATTCCAGATTCCCAGAGACCCTCAGATGGTAGGACTTGAGGCAGGAGAACTCCTGTCCTAGTGGCAACAAAACATTTCTACTAGAGACTGTGTCCAGCTCTGAACTAATTGTGCTTGTGTGGAGGGGAAGAGGGGAAAAGAGTACTTTGGGAGTTTCTTTTGCTTCTTGTTCATTTGTTTATTAGGTTGCAATGCTAGAGCATGAATTCTGCTTTGAATTGGCTAGGCAAGTGCTCTACCATTGAACTACATCTCCAGTCTGAATGTAGTGCTTTGGTATGGGAGTGGAAATGATCACTTGTAGTATCCAGACGTTCTTTCCCTTACCCTCACTTACAAAGCAAACTCGATTCCTACAGGAAGTGGGATGGATAGATTGATTTTGGAAAATCATTCTCTATCCAAGCCTAGACATCTCTCCTCAATGTGGCTTGAAATTACATCAAAAACAAATTTGAGTAACAAGGTTTGATAGTGGTGGTAAACTGAAGGGATTGCCCCCAGAGTGGTATGGCTAGCATATATGAGCTTGGGGACTGAAGTACAGGTGCTCTCTGTAGAATGGTTGTTATGCCATTCATTGCATTATGTTTTTTAAAATTATATTTATTTGTGTGTATGGTGGTTGCACAACCAACAGCACACAAGGACAACTTCTGGAGTCAGTTATCTTCTTCCACAAAGTAGATCCTGGCATCTGAACTTTCTCATCCGGTTTGGAGGCAAGCCACCCTTACTTATTTGCTTTTAATGTATTCTATGATCTCACTTGGAACCCCAATTTTTACCTTCAAAACTAAGAATAGGGCCATTATGAGGCTTGAAGGACATAAATCAACCTAATTTCTTATAGTATCCTTGTGATAGAAGGTGATCAAGAAATGCTAACCACCATTATGATTATCATTGGCTATGAGCCTTGGATAAGTTATTTAAACTCTTTGGTTCTCTCTGTCCTTATCTTAAAGATTTGTTTCTCCCTCCGGGGGTGATTATGGGTAATCAATGAGTTAATAAATGTCAGGATTAAATGCTTAGAATAGAGCCTGGCATATAGTAAGCACTTAATAAATGGTAGCTATTTCCTTGTCTTAATTAGATGTGTTTAGTCCAAATGGTTACTTAATACCCAATTGAAATTCTCAACACTGAGGTGGGCTGCTTAGGAGGAGGAAAAGGTAGTGTTTGAAGAGGGGTGAAGTATCTGGGGTGGGGGTGGAAATTGGAAGCTAGAAAGCAACTGAAGACATTTTAGAAAGTGCATAAAGCCCTGTCTAGGTGGGTGAGGTAGGAGGGGGAGAAAGAGAAAGAACTCATTCCCAAAGTCTGTGATTCACATTGTAGCAAAAGGATAACTGTCGTAGACCTTTGACCAAGTCTGTGTTCTTCCCAGCCTGTCATCTTCCTGGAGGAGGGAGGTGAGGCAGGGAAGGGAGCTGGTTTTTCAGTGGTCTAAGTGATGGTGAAGATGGCTTTCTGAAAAAAAAACTGTGTTGTGGAGAGAGGAATGTGTGCAACTCCAAAGAAGCTGTAGTTGCTTATGACATAGTAATGTCACTCCTGTGGTGACCGGCACAACCACTGTGCAGAAAAGTCTCAGAAGCTTCCCTCCTCCCATCTTAGCTTCTCTCTGTCTATAAGACTCCTTGTTTGCTCCTTTAGTTAAGTGCACCCAGGGCCTCTGGGGCAGGGCCTTGTGGACCGAGTCTGGAAAAATTGGTCAAGTCTTAGGTATTTTGCTGTGTTGTTTTTGAGGTTCTGGACTGTAGATGAATTTCTTTCCTTTTATTTCATTTTATCAAAGTAATACATGTCCATAATTTTCAGTTATATCTGTGCATGTTTCCTCCCTTCATACATCCAATATTGGTATATATATATTTCTGGTTCTAACAGTTTAACTTATTTACATTATTAATTTCATAACTATTGTTAACATCTAGCAATGTAAGACTTATGATTAGCATTTCATCCTTAGTCAACTTGCTTTCTTGGAGTTACCAATGGCCACTTGTTTCCCCTTGGGTTTTCTTTGACATTTTGCTGAGGCATTCCCAATTTCTTCATTTACTGTAAAAGTCCATGAAGATGTATTCATAACACATTATTTTAATTTTTCCCTTTCTTAGGGTTTTTCACATTGTGCAGTCTGGGCTATCTACTGGGAGCTTGGTTTTCCAGTACTTGGCGAACATCTTCTTGTGCATACATCCTTGAGACTATATATCAGGAGATCCTGCGAGACCCTGAAAAGAATGCACTTCTATGTAAGACATGATCTCTGTCCTCAAAGAGCCTAAAGTCTTAGCGATATTCAACTTGTGCAGAGGTCACATTGAAAAGTTTGGACTCTATGCTGGGAATTTGAATTAGGCCATCTCTTTGGTCTTATACTTGAGGCAAGTCTCCCTCTCTCCATCTACAATGAGTTATCAGCAGAATAAGATATAGTCCCCCAGAGAGCAAATGGTATCTCAGACTACATTAACAGAAACAGTTTCTAGGACAGGAGGGCTGATAGTTCTGCTTTGCTTTGTGTCAATAAACCATATCTGGGGACTGTGTTCAGTTACAGAAAAAACAGAGGCTTTTGTGTCTGGACGATCATACAGAAGAGGGAACTAAAAACTTCATCCATTGAAATAGTTGGAAATCCTGGGGATATTTGACTTCTAGGAAGCTTTGTATACACATACTTACCTCCACTTTTCTTTCCTTGCATTCCCTTTTCAAATTCCCACAGTCTGGTTCCTTCCCCTGCTGCTGCACTGAAACTGTTCTCACTGTGAGGAGACTGCATCTTAATCACCCAAATGAATGTGTTCTTACCTAAGTAAATCCTTATCTGCTGACCACCCCCCAGTCCTTGACATTCTTTCCTCTCTTAATTTAAAGAATGCCACTCTCTTCGTTTTCTACTCTAATTGCTGTAGAGCTTCAAAGCAGGGCCTTTTGCATGCTAGGCAATTGTACCACTGAGCTACACTCCAGCTCTCCTCCATCTCTTAAACCGCTCCTCCATCTTCATCTCATTTTTTCCACCTGCACTTAAATTAAGTTAGTGTTTTCCCAGGAATCTACTGTGGAGCCCTTTGTCTCCTTCCTTGGCTTCTATATTGCCTTATCACCAAGGGTGCCCTAAGTTACACTGCCATAAAAAGTAACCATCAAATATCAGAGGCTTAATACAACATAGGGTTATTTCTTGCCATGATTCATGTACTAGACAGGTCAGCAGGGATGAAGCCTGACTTCATAATGATCACTATATAGGGAAGAGGGATCATCTATCTCAACTTTGCTTTCACATTTAGAAGCAGAAGAAAGAATATAGCAAAACATGTGTCAGCTTTAAACTGTCTCCTCCGAAATAATCTGTATCATTTCAAGTCATGTTTGATTGACTGTGTAAAGCTTATGACCATGTCTAACTTCAAAGAGGAAAGCATAGTCCTACTGTGTTCCTAATGACTAACCCTTTAGCTCTCCATGACTTGGAGACCTTTGTCAAGACTCTCATCTTTTATTTTTTTTTACTTATTTTTTTGATACAGAGTCTCATGTAGCCCAGATTTTCCTTTAATCCACCACGTAGACGAGGCTAGACTTGAACTTGGCAACAATCTTCTTTGTTTGCTTCCTAACTACTTGCTGGGATCTTTGACATTTCTATCTAGTAGACCCACATATACCTCAAAGTTACATGGCCCCAAGTTGACTTCATCTTCATTCTAAAATATACTCCTCTCCCATTTCTTTCCTTAATAAAAGAAACTAGCCAGGTGTAGTGGCAAATGCCTTTAATCCTAGCAGCTACGAAGTAGAGGAAAGAGGATCAGAAGACTTGAAGGCAAACTTGACTACTTAATGAGTTTGAGGGTAGATTGGTTTACATGAGACCCTGTCTCAAAACAACAAACTTTAAAAAATAAAATGAAATTGGTATTCATCTTACCACAGTCTGGAAGTCTAGTAGTTATTCTAGACCCCTCTACCTTGACTCTTTTCCACATCCATAAGAAATCCTTTTGGTTTCACTTCATTAAAATCTTTCCTCAAATCCAGTACTTCCTCCCAATTTTTTTCTCAAGCAAGAAAATTTTAAATTTTTCTAGATCGTTTTCATAACCGTTGTGACACCAAAAGTCTCACAAAACCTTAACATTTGTGTCTTAACATTCATTCCTTTGATGTGTATTATCAACTGGGTACTATTGCTAATCTCAGTGTTAGGGGAGATTCCTACTCTCATCGAGTATATTTATCCATTATTACCTTCACATTATTTCAATAGGTGTATTATTTTTGTACTCTCAAATTTTAAATTCTGCTGCTACTGTCTTAGTTGAGATCCTCTTAGTATCTTTATTCAGACTTTTGCAATAATCTAGCTTGTCTCCCTGCCTCCAGTCTCAATGTTAACACTCCATCCTTCATGCTTGTAGACAAAAGTCTGAAAAGTTAGTTACAAAAGTTATAAGAAAACTCTCCCCAAATGCCTAAAACAGGGTTACATTAAATTACCCAGATTGGCTCAAATTTGTGATAGTCATGCCTCAGCCTACCAAGTAGCAGGGATTATAGACCTGCACCACCAGGCTAGGCATAAATATATTTAAATAAGCAGTTATTCTAGCTCATTTAAAACTCTCCACTGCCTATAGGAAGGATCCAAGTTCCTCCCCAGTATCTAAAGCATGTTGATATGGTCATGCCCTTCCTGTGCATCCCCTCTTCCTTTATAACCTCCTGTTGGCAGCCTCTAATTATACTTAACTACCTACATTGTCTGAATCCAGCATTATTACCTACTTGCAGGTTATTATGCCTGCTGATTCCTTTGCCTGAAGAGTACTTTATTCCATCTCTACTGAGAGTCTACTCCCCACTTTTTCAAGTCCTAACTCAAGCCTTCCCCACATGGAGATGTGCTTTCTGTCCTTCAGCCTTCAAAACACAGTTAATCATTCTTCCCTTTATGTTAAGAGAAGCTTTTTCCTTTGCTAGCCGCTTTGGTTTATCCCCCGCCAGTCACCTGGGCTCTGCCCCGCCAGCCTGGTTGAGTCCCAAATAAACACACAGGAGGCTATATTAATTATGAAGCTGTTGGCCTTGCTTGTCCCTTACTGGCTAGCTCTGCCTTAAGTAATTACCCCATAATTGTTAATCTAAGTATGTTTCTTACCGGAGAATAGTTCCCGGCTTCTTACCCCTATGGTGTCACATGTCAACTCTCTTGTCTTTCTCCTTCCCAGAGTTCTCCTGGACTCCTAGTCCCTCCTATCTAGGTTTCCTATAGGCTCAACAGTACTTTATTGACAAATGCACAGGACTTCCCCCAACATCTCCTCTTTTCTGTTTAAACAAAAAGAAAGGTCTTAACTTTGACATAGTCAAATCATATATAACAGAACAGTTATCAAGTAAGAATACAGTTGTAATATTTTGTCTATCAACATTTAGCAAGATTTAAAGAAAATATCATCCATCCCATCCTTGTGAGTACAAAGTCCTATATGTAGCTTTTCTTTTATCATAACTAAGGAAAACTATAATTATAACTATCTGTCTTCAACTCCATCAAAGACCACAGAAGGATAATATATAAACACTAGGATTGACAGAGACATCTTGCTATCTGGACAGTCACCCAAAGTTCCTCTGTATTGTCTGGGCATCCATCTTCAGCCCATAGGCCACAATGTGTCTGGAACACTTCTCAGCAAAGCAGGAAATTTCAAAACTGTCCATCTGCATCAGCAGTCTGTCAGTCATTTTTCTGTGTCCTGCAGAAAGTCCCGTAGACTCTTCCATGAATCGAATCAGGAACTCTGAAGGACTGTTTGAGTTCAGCAGTCACTTTCCTGTGGGTCCTACATGTCCAGTTTATACAGCAACAGTCAAGCAGTCCAGGCAAGAGCAGTTTCTTGCCCAAATGGCTAATCTTGCCATGTTGAAAGCAAACTTCACAACAAGTTTCTTCGATGCCCATCTTCCTCTCAGACATAATTGGTGCTGCCAGGAGCAGACATTTCTCATTGTCAAGAAAAACCCTAAACCATTTTAAATGCCATGTTCTGAAGGTCTTTGAGAGGTTTGAAGACTGTCCATCTCAAATATATTTCTGTATATCTAGAAACCTAACTTATGTAACTAGAAATTCTATTATAAGTAACTATCTATATAGTCTGTATTCAATTATGCATTACGTTGTAAAAGATCAGTATAAGCACAATACTTAATCAAGAGGAGAAATATACACATCACAAAATTGACCTTGATTTTGTCTCAATAAATGAAAAACAATACCCATACCATAATTCCCCTTTTTACCATTAAAAAAGATTGGCTGTGATCACTAGCCAATTATAAACAATCCCATTTAAATGAAAACAAAGATTTATAAACAAGATGGGAATTGGGACGTCGCTCATTCCAAACTGCTTCCTGCTGGATCATGACAAAACCCAGAAGCCTGTATAAGTCCTTATTTTTATGGTCTGTAGAGCTGTATCATCTTAACTGTCTCAGTCGTTGAAACACCTGGTCCACTGCTTCCGGGGGTCTTGGTTCGTGAAACCACAGAAGCCTGGAAGGAATTCTCAGCTTTTCATTTTCTGTAGAAACATAAATAAAATCTCCTTTTCCGAGTAACATATCCTTATACTTAAATTTTGAAGTCAAGGCATTTTCAAAAGATATAAGTTGAATTAATTTAGCAGCATTTATAATCAAGTGTACTTTAGCAGCTGTTCCTTCCTGAGCAATTATAAAACTAAAAAACACAATAGTGTACAGTATCCAGACTCTCTGTGTATTTTCCATCTTTGTGTGGCTTATTTATTTATCTATTATTATTATTACTCTATTTCTTTCACTTTTGTTTATTTTTCTCTGAGATAGGGTTTCTCTTCGGAAACCTGCCTGCCTCTGCCTCTGGGGCAATTCCTACTGACGTGCGCCACCACAGCCGGCTTTTGCATTTATTTACCACTTTGCCGTTTCATTTTCTCTCTCAATCTCACGTATATTTTTAAACACACTGTAAACCTTTAGAGGTTTTCTTCATCCAAGTCTGACTTTACTGTAAATCTTTATGTTTTTCTGGCCACGTGTCTTATCTGTTAAAACCACGGCTGTTTTAAACTGCCGTTTCAAGATGGCGGGCGTAAGCGTGATTCCAGCTTACCGCCTCAGTCCATGCTGACATCCAGCAAAAGCTGCCACTTCCAGCTGTATGTACGCACCTTTCAATCGTTAGCAGAGTCTCTTAAAACAAACTTGTTGTTTTTTTTTTTTTTATGCTGAGTCAGGAAGACTCCAGTAAGCGAGCCACGTGAATCTCGGCTTGTCGCTAGCAAAACAGAGCACGCCTGAGAAAAATGCTGCTACCAAAAATCTGTGCTTCTCTCCGTTCTTCTGTTTCTAAAATTCCTTTAAAGCTTTTGTCATTCTGCGTGGAAATTCAATCCCACTCCTGATCACCATTATGTTAAGAGAAGCTTTTTCCTTTGCTAGCCGCTTTGGTTTATCCCCCGCCAGTCACCTGGGCTCTGCCGCACCAGCCTGGTTCTAGATCCGCTTGAGTCCCAAATAAACACACAGGAGGCTATATTAATTATGAAGCTGTTGGCCTTGCTTGTCCCTTACTGGCTAGCTCTGCCTTAAGTAATTACCCCATAATTGTTAATCTAAGTATGTTTCTTACCGGAGAATAGTTCCCGGCTTCTTACCCCTATGGCGTCACATGTCGACTCTCTTGTCTTTCTCCTTCCCAGAGTTCTCCTGGACTCCTAGTCCCTCCTATCTAGGTTTCCTATAGGCTCAACAGTACTTTATTGACAAATGCACAGGACTTCCCCCAACACCTTTATCCTACCATGGTGTCAAGTACATGCGACTTCACACAGAAGCTTATTCTAATTAATTCACATGGTTGTTTCCCTTGCTCAAGACAGAAATCTTATCTGACTCAACCCCTTTATCTGTAACTTCTATCATAGAGCCAGGAACTCATGTATTCAGGATGTGTTTACTGTATGAACAAATGAATGAGGAGACTAGATTCAGAGAAATTTACAAATTCCTAAGAGTGTGTCTGAGGAGAAGGACTGTGAATGTTATATATGGCCCCAGAAGAGCTAGTAAGATACATGAGTGAAGTCACAGAAAGTCATTTCTTTCAGCTCCTAATAAGGAAGAACTTCATTTATTACCAGACTTCTCTGAAGCTGTGAACTACCCTATGAAAGAAAGAGCCTTCTATGACAATGTGTACAATTAGAAGCTGGATGGCACTTTAGTGTGATATTGGGATGGATAATGTGGTGGAATTATGACTCCCACAGTCCTTTCCGTTCTGGAATAGTTATGAACTTTCCTCCTCTGCTCATCTAATTTGTCATCACTCATCTAATTGGCACTACTCATCTAGGCCCTTTCAGAACTGTCCCCAGATTACAGATACTACTCCTCCCTTAGTCCACCCTTGGCCAGACTGGACACATGTAGCCTTGGAGCAGATGGTCTAAGAGGCTTGGACGTATGAAGACCCTCTGGACTATACTAGCTTTAGGCTCTCACCCACCTCTCCAGCTGTCTCCACCACCTTTCCTTCAGGACAGACTAGGCCACTATGACTCATAACTGCTCATACTAAGAAGGTGGACAGACGTTTCTTATAGACCCTTAAGTAAAGCCCTGTCATTACCTGGATCTGCCCTGTAATGCCTCTAATCTGATTTTGACTTTACCAATCCCAGCGGACTACTGCAGAATTACATCCATGTTCTGACACCGATCTTACTCTCTTCTGATCCAACTCCTTTGGAGTCCAGAGTAGAAAAGGAGTGCTTTTCTCCTGCCCAGTAGAGCCCCTCCCATAATTTGAGGTTTGCTCGTAGATGCAGGGCAAGTTATTAGCCAGCATGTCTCTCACATCTCTAACTCAGTCATTCCCTTTCTAAGGACCTCAGTTTCCCTGCAGGTAAAAACTGGAGTTAGGTTTGTAACTTGCACTTGTCGCTGTTGCAGACTGTAGAGTTTGTCCTAAGCTCAGCCCTCCTTGCTGGTTTGCTTTTACAAGCACTTCAGCTGCAGCTTCTGGCCAGGGGTCCCACAGGTACATTAGGAAAATAAGCAGCCATGAAGAAAGGGTCTATAGGGAAGATTTGGATGGGGGAAACAAACCCTAGGGAGAGAAGTGAGTTGGAAATCAGGAAGGAAACTGCTTGCTTCCTGGTTGGAAAATAACTAAAAATTTCCCCTAGGAGGGCTTTCTGGCCCCAAATCTAGAAACTGCCAATGGCTTCTCTCTCTAAACCTTCTGGCCCCGAGTCCTGACTTTGAGGTGTGACTTTGCATTACACAGCCTTCTATGAAGTCAACCGTTTCTTTCTAGAGGAACGTAGAACTAAAATATCCTGGAAAGGGCTACAAGCCAATAAGCTGAGAGTAAGGCTAGCTGGGTCATTCCACTCCTCACTAAACTGACAATTGCAGAGCTCAGGAGTGGTGGGGGATCCCCTTTGTCTTGCCCCTCCTGTTTGAGGGGTGGTTCTTTTGCCCAGCTAGGAGGAGGGGTGAGACAGCCTTCCTAGCTTCCTTTTTGGGTTAATTGGTGTTCCCTCTAGTTATTCCCTGTTTCCTTCCCCTCCCAGTTCCCATAGCAACTGGGCTATAGCAGCCAGAACTTGATTGAGACCTGTGGTGGCCCTACTGAGGTGGGGAAAGGAGAGCACTGGTTTCCTAACCACCTTCTAGTCCCCATCCCTGCTCCCTCAAGGATCTAGTATGTTCCACTCAGAGAACAGGGCATAATGGAGAGGGCTTTTCTGACATGGCTTGAGTTTGAGGATTCTGAAACTGTAGAATAGACCTTATTCTTCTCAGCTGTCTTCTCATATCTGGCCCCTGGTGTCTGAACCCTAGTTGAGGATCCAGTTGCTGACAGGATTTTTCAGTAGGAAGATTCCTGGAGCTGGAAGGAAGATTCCTGGAGTTGGAAATAGAAAACCAGGTTTGCAGTTACTTTCTTTACCATGATTTTATGTGATTATACTCAAGTTTTTCCCCCTTTTAGACCTTAGTTTCTCCATCTATATAATGGTAAAAACTGACTAACTTTCTCAACCCTGGCTGCATGATGAAAATT
Organism: Mesocricetus auratus; assembly: GCF_017639785.1. Lineage (NCBI taxonomy): Eukaryota > Metazoa > Chordata > Mammalia > Rodentia > Cricetidae > Mesocricetus > Mesocricetus auratus. Next base: position 46,381,122 of record NW_024429188.1, read on the forward strand.
GCCTAAGGACATTTTCCAATTACAGATATGTGGGGTTCTGCCTGCAGGGATTCTGACTTTGTTGGTCTGAACCAGGCAGGTAGGGTGTGTGTGTGTGTGTGTGTGTGTGTGTGTGTGTGTGTGTGTGTGTGTGTGTGTGTGTGTGTATTCCTTAGTGGTCTTGGTATACAGTCAGAGTTAAGAATCTGAGAGCAAAAGGCCTCTACAGATCTCTCAACATTCTTTACCTGGTTCTAAGATACTTCCTCCTCTTCCTACAATGCTCACCTCAGAAAGCCCTTCTATCCCTTTCCTATTCTTCCAGAGGCGTGCCCACGCCACCTGTCACAGCCAACTGGAACAGGCATCAATTACACTGATGAGACAGGACAAGGTATATAGGATGATCTTGGGAACAGGGTTTCAGAGTCTAAGGTGGGCTTATTGCCAGGTGGTAGCATTGTGAGACAGCCTATCACCTGAGACATGTCCCAGGCTACCTTAAAACATATGGTCCAGCAGTGGCTCAGCTGGCCAGCTGTGGGGCCTAAGAATTAGATTACCTCTGAGCTCACTGTGGCTCTTCTACTTCTATTCCCCTCATTAGCTTCTTGCCTGTTCCTGCCTCACCACCCACAGGCCTGGTGTCCTCCCCAGGCAATCTGCTCACCCACTTGTTGCCATGGTGACTCCAACTGGGGGTGTGAGGACTGAAGGGGGGTCGGCTAATTAAGGAGAAAGGCCATACTACCACTGTTAGGCCATCCCTTCTCCCTCCCCCACTTCTCAGATGAAGGGAGTGCCCAGACTCTATAGTTTGTTACTGAGCTAATTGCAAATGCCTGTGAGGAGAGCAGAAACGTCACTGGAACTCCTCATCTAAAAGCAGGAGCACTGGACTGGAAGAACGAGGGAGACTCTCACAGGGCCCTCTGAGCCCCAGCTCCACTGATGAGCACAGAGCAGGAAGCTGATTACACCTTTGGGGAGAAAGTGGGGTGGGCTCTTGGTCCAGGCTGCTAGAGTGGGGCGGTGGCTGGACAGAAATACATCTTGGCACTTAGGGGCCCAGAAGGGGGAGGGAGTTCTTAGGTGCTGAGGTCCTTGGCTCTTGAGATTTTACTTTCTTTTCTGCCTCACTTCTGCTTTTCCTTTCCTGGTCTAATCGCTTCTGTTAGTCCACGTATACCCATTCATCTCTATATCTTTGCTTAAACTGTTGCCTCATTGTCACATCCTATTTGTAAAAGTCCTTCTTTGAGACTAATTTTGGCTCTATTTTTGAGACAGGCGCTCATGTATCTCTGGCTGGTCTTAAACTCACTATGTAAACAAAGATGACCTTGAACTCTTGATCCTTCTGCCTCCACCTCCCAAATGTGAGGATTATAAACACACTACCACATCCAGTTTAAACTGTTCTAGGGATTGAATACAGGCTGGAGTTACAAGAATGTACTGCACCTAGTTGATGGCATGCTAAGGACTGAACCAAAAGCTTTGTGCGTGCTACCAAAGACTCTACTAATTGAACCACATTCATATCGCCCAGTCTCAATTGCTATCTCCTCATTGAAATTGTTCCCAGTTTACTATTATCTTAGCCACAATGAACCATAATTCAACCGTTGTTGTGTAATAAATCATATTTCACGGATTATGAGGTGTGTGTACTTATGAAATTGGAATTTTCTTGAGAGAAAGGACCTGCTCTCATTTACTTATCCTTCAGTCATAAGATTTTGAAAATTATATTGTGCTGAATGCACAATGGCTAGTAAAGAAGCTCATGATCTTATATGTAGCTGACAGTTTAGTGGAGTTGACAGAAACTGAAACAAGGGTGCTGACAAAGTAGTATCTCTGGTGAAGAAACAGTTAAGAATAATTAAGACAGTGTCCTCTGATGAGAGTAGAGAAAGAGGCACTCTTAGCAGAAGTGATATTTAATCAGAGCCCCGAAAGAGGTAAAGGACTCATGTATAAAAAGATGGGGTGAAGAACATTCCAAGCCAGGAGATCACATGTGCCAAGCCCAGAGACAGAAAGAAGTAGGGCACGTTCAAGAAAAAAGAAATAAACCTGTTTTGTGTATCAAGATGGGCTTGAAGAGAGATAGAAAATGAGGTTGGAGAGAGGTGGCAGAGGTGTGCAGGGCTTTGAAGTCTGTGCTTAGACATTAGGCTTTTAGTCTAAATGCATCTAAAGGACTGAAGTTCCGGAGTAACATAATTTGATAGCAGCTTGATTCCACTCTTATTCTCATGCAGTAAATTGGAACAAGCAGAAGTGGAGGTGGGAGGCATCTGTCACCCAGGTGAGAGATTATGATGGCTTTCAAAAAGGTGTGGTTTTGGCTCCCCCTCTCCTGGAGACATTTGACTAAGGCTGGGGACATTGTTTGAGAGGAGACATTGCTAATGGTATCTAATGTGTAGAGGCCAGGGGTGCTACTCAGTACCCTACAATGCACACCACAACCCCCAAGACAAAGAATTATATGTCCCCAAGTGCCTCAAGTTTTTCTGAGAAACCATAGACTTGAAGAGAGGCATATTATGCAGCAGGGGCACTTTCTCACTAGAACCAGTGCCTGGGATGGGGTGGACTAGATGAAGGGAAGAAAGCACATTGATGGAGCAAAACCGCAAAGAAAGATTCCAAAAGCGATGGATCAGTGTCTGAAATGCCTGATTCAAACCAGGGCTGCAGCCAACAAGACAGAGCCTGGATTAAGTAAAGCTCAAAGACACATGTGTGCCTGGTAAGGCAGATTCCAGTTTTTATTAAAAATAACCCCTCACATTTGTATTGCCCTTTTTATAAAACATTTTCATATGCACCATACTATTTAATCCATAATAGTCCAATGATGTCGAGCATGAATTATTCTCATCTCTCTCTTGAATTTAGAAGCTTAACACCATCAGCAAAGGAACTGAGATTGGCCTCATTACTTATAGGTAACCTTAGAGGAGTCAAAACGCTTCTTTGAACCAAGTGTAAAATGATTGAGTTGAATGAGATGATTGGTAATGTTCCTTGTATTGTGATGTAGGGTTAGTTTTGTGGTTTTGGCTAACAGTTCTAAATCTTCGATGATGGTGTGTTGGGAGCCCTGGCTTTGAGAAGGAACATCTTAGGGTAAGATGTAGACACTTCCAACAAGGCCTCTTCCAAACTCTGGGGTTAGGGTGGCTTAGCCCCATAGAGAGACACAAGAACCCCTCCCCCACATGCCACAAGGACTGATAATGTTTCCTTTCCTCCACAGGCTGTCTACAAGGCCTGGTTGTGCTCAGAATACTTCAGTGTGACCCAACACGAATGCCAGCACTGGGTGCCCTGCAAGCAGTACTGTCTGGAGGTGCAGACCCTGTGCCCCTTTATCCTCCCTGACAATGAAGAAATGGTGTATGGAGGCCTCCCTGGCTTTATCTGTGCAGGTAAAATCAGGACACTGGGGAAGAGGGGGGTGAAAGTGGTGGGGGTCAAGGGGAGTCAGGCTAGTGGCACGGAGAGTGCTAAGAGGAGTGGGCAACAGGTCCCCAGTTTGAGATAGGGCCAAATGGAACAGGACAAAAAGACCAGAGTGGCCATATCTACACAGAATATGCTGAGCCACGAGTCATTCTGGAGAAACTGATTAGTCGCTGGAAGAAGGGAACTTAGAAGGGAAGATGAGAGGGCTGGCAGGGAGGGTTTCTTGAGTAGGACTACCTGAGTCTCAGTGTTAAACATCCCTTTTCCATATAGGGCAGAGCCATCGGCCCCCTAAGCACTCACAACACACACACCCCTTCCTTATCCCTTGGCAGGGTTGCTGGATACTTCACCAAAGCGGCCGGAAACCAAGTGCTGTGATGTGCAGTGGGTGTCCTGTGAGTCGGAGAAGAAGAAGTTCAAGGAATCTGAGCCCCCCCAAACCCACCACCAGCAATTCCACCATTCCTATTTCCACCACTACCACCAACAGTATCACCACTACCACCCCCGCCATGAACCCCCGAGCCGTGTCAGCAGCAAGCCCTCCCTGCTGCCGGTCTCTGGGGGCTCCTGCCTCAGTCCCAGCAGGATCCGGCTCTGTGTTCTTGTTCTCATGCTCCTCCATACCGTAGTGTCCTTCTCCAGCAGCCAGGGGGGTGGGGGACTGGGGCTGGAGACACTGCCTGCCCTAGAGGAGGGCTTGACACAGGAAGAGTGACAACAGGGAGGGAGGACAAACCTCCACCACACACTGACATCAGCTCCAGCCCTGCTCCAGGTGTGGGGGGGGGATGGAGCACCTCCCATGGGATGTGTGGGACCAGATGGAGGTGGGGGAGAATTGGGGGATCCGATATTACCCCCAATCTACCCCTTCCCTAAAAGCAGCTCCAACAGAATGGCCAGAGGGCCTGCAAGGAGCTGCAAAACTCACCCAGGAGAAAAAAGCAGGAGCAGCAGGGGTCCCCTCCCAAGCCCAATCCATGGGGCTTAGTAAAAAGGGAGGGGAGTAGGGACTGGAATTGCCCACTCCTGCCAAGAGCCCTGACCCCAGGGAAGGAGGCTGCTTACCCAGCCTCCTTCTCAGCCCTGCAGGGAATGTTGGGGGCACCGAGGGGAGTAGACCTCCCCCCTCCACATTCCTTTTGTTGCCAAGATCCTTAATTCCCTCCTGCCCACACCCCTACAGGTGACGGCAGACAGTGCGGTTGCCCTCCTGCCAATTCAGCACACCCTGAGTGTGGGGCCGGCACAGGTGAAGCTGGGGCATGAGGCCCACAGGGCTGAAGCTAGCAAAGTGCCCCAGTTCAGCTGCTCCCACCACCCTAGGCAATGAGAGATTGGAACTGGATATGGAACGGGTAGTGAAAGAGAAGGAAGATACGGAAGGGAAGAAGAAAGGGGAGAGGTGGACAGAGGGCCTGAGGAGATAGATGGGTGGACTACTGATGCCTGGCTTTGGGGAGGTGGGTGATTAATGTTGAGACAGGCTCAAGAACGGCCCCCCAAATCAGAATGAGGTGCATAAGGAGACCCCTGGGGGAAAAGCCCGGGAGCCAAAACCTAGAAGGCTGAGGGCACATGGTTGGACTGCCGCTGTCTGGAGGGCCATATCTTACAGAAGGTGCACACACTCCCTAGGGCTGCTCTTGCCCTGGAAATCTTGGCCTTGTGGCCACAGACCTTTCATTTCCAATCTCCATAGGGAGGAGGGACTTGAGCCCAAGTGCGTCAGGCCTGGCCTGGGTCCCCCACACTCCCCCATCTTGTCCTAGCCCAGGCCTCCATGAAGGAGAGCCTGGTGGTGTTTGCTGCCCCAGAGCTCTCCAGAGATGAGCCTCCCCTACCCCAACCTGTGTCCATCCCCAGCCTACCAAAGAGTATTCATCCCTTCCCATCCCTGACTTTGTGGCCTATTGTCCCACTGAGGGACAGCTAGACTCCTCCTCACCCTTTAGTGGGTCCCTTTCTCTAGCCACTCCTTACCCTTGCTGGACAAAGTTCAGAGACCGGCAAAAAGACTCTTCCTGGAGATAATGTGCTGCTGCTAACCCTTGGCTGAGAAACTTGTTTAGTCAGTCTAGAGGAACCAATGAGAGATGAGGCTTGAGAGCCTTTGGCCTTGCACTGATCTGCTGGGGTGTTTCCCCTCCTGTTTGGAGGACACATTGCCTGGGAATCTAAAAGCCAATGAAAGTTGACAAGAACAGGAGCCAGATTCTTTGTGGAACAGACAGGCCAGGGGCTTTAAGATCAAGAGGATGAATAAAGGATGACAAACCTGGAGCAGCATTACAGAGAAACAGGTGAAGGTAAGGGAAGGAGGAGTTGAATCTTTAGGATGGATGGAAACCCCCCTAGTAGATAAAGGTTCCTTCATTCAAGGACCATGTTTGGGACCCAATCAGCTTTATGAGCCTATGAAGCCCTTCTCTGCCAGTTTACTCATATCTCACAGCCTGTCCTCTGCCTGGACCCTGTGTCCTCCATCTTTTGGCCCTCAGCACTTTGGGCCTGGCCACATACCCCATCCCTAGAGTGCTCTTTTCAGCTGGGGAGGGTAAGAGGTGCTGGACCCTTCCCAGATGTGCTTATGTATAAGCAAAAGGTGGGGGCTTGCGCTCCAGAGAGACCCCAGTACTGCCTTCTAACTCCTGCATCCTCAGGAGGGGAAAGGACTGGGCAGCAAAGGGGGACAATATGGTCCCAGGGAATGGACCCTTGGAGACTCCCATCCTCTCTTCGCCCTCACCAAGTGCCCTGGAGACCCCTGGCTCAGACCAGCCCAAGGCCTTGCCCAGTGGCAGGGGAAAGGGGCACCACACTCCACCTCAAAGTCATTTGACTGTCCCCATCTCCCTAACTCCCGATCTTCACCACCTCCCCAGCTGCCCCTGCCTTCTGTCACCGGAAGCAGAGCCGGGCAGCTTTCTTATGCCATTTTCTACACTGTGCTTCATGAGTAGGACTTTCTTGCACTAGTTCCTGTAACTGAGTCTCCAAGCTGGTTCCCTAGTAGTCTCCTAACCCTTACTCCTTTCCCTGGCTATGGTTCAGTTGTCTCTGCCCTCTACTTTACCTGCCTCTGTGTTTCAGTGAGAGTGTCTGTGTGTACTGCTTTCTGTTTTGTTGCACTGTGGGGCAGGGAGCTGTCTGCTCTTGTTTAACCCCTTAAATAAATAAATGGTAAAACTTGATAACTCTCCCTTCGTGAATTTACTCTGTAGAATCAAACATGCTGCTCTAGGAAACAGTCTAATGTCTGAGGAGGACAATGGCCTGGAAGATGCCAACACTTTTGTTAGTTCAAATCTCAGAGGGGGCAAACTTTGTAGTGTACCATTCTAGACAAGGAAATCATGAAGCCATCCACTGTCAGTGGTTCAGCCAGTAGCTGTTAACATGAAGGTCAAAGCTGAGGAAAAGTGCAGGCTCAGCTTGGAGTGGTAAGAACATGTGTGAAGAGCATATGTGAAGGCCAAAGCTCAAGTCCAGGGTTTTACTGTGGGAACGTGAGGCATGTGACCAGTCTTTATTCTGAATGCAAGGGAAGCCAGGATTCCTAAAAGCTAATCAACCACCCCACCTATGGGCACAGCACCAGGTTCATCTTCCCATTGCAAAAGCAAGAACTACTCAGGAATTGCTGCTGAAGGAGCTGTGCAAGGGCCTGTGTCACCAAGCCTCTTTCATAAGAATGGAGGAAAGGAGAGCATTAGACTGAGCTTCCAGATTACTCTGCAAGGAAACATAAGCCCCACCCCTAATTTCCTTCAAAGCGACAGAGCATGACACTTAGTGATGGCCTTTGAAACCAGACTGGATATGAAAAGTTGACACACAGCCTTATTGTGAGAATAGGGTGATGTACATAATCACTTCACATAACAGCTCCATCTCAAATCCTGTCATCGCTGTACTACCTATCAAGCCCTTCTCATTTCCACCTTGAATCCCACTAGCCCATTTCAGATCCTTGGACTGTGATAATAGCCTAACTATTGTCCAGCTAATCTCTTGTTCAATTACTCTGGCTCCAGTCAATCTTCTACTAAGCACAGTTCTAGGTTCTGTGGGGGAATTCGATATAATGGCCACGTTTGTGGCTGGAGAGGCTGGAGAGATGGCTCAGTGAGTAAGAACACTGACCAGGAGGGGACTGGTTCAGTTCTCAACACCCGCATAGTGACTCACAACCATCTATAATTCCAGTTCAGAACACCTAGCATCCTCTTATGGCATCTGTGGACACCAGGTATAGGCATGTGGTGCATATACATACATGAAAGCAGCCCTCTCATACGCATAAAATAATAATAATAATAATAATAATAACTAGCATGTTTGAGTTTCCTAAAGGACACAGCTAATCTTCCTAAAGCTGATATACTGCATGACTCCAAAACACCAACCACACATACACATGTGTACACACATACAACATCAAAAATATCAGATGGCTCCTCAATGCCTGTAGAATGAAGGGAAAATTCTGAACATGACATCCAAGGCTCTTTGTTTTCTGACCCTATCCTACTAGTGTACCATAATGCTGCTGTAACTCAGGTCTTAGCTTATTTCCAGCTGGTCGTTCCTGGAATGAGCCCTACACCTTCTCTTCTGCCCTTTGTTCTCGTCTGTTTCTTCCTTCTGGAATGTCTTCTCCCCCATCACTGCCTTCCCGATGTCAAAATCCAGCTTAAATATCCTCTCTGCCGCAAACACTTCTACATCCCTTCTTTTCTCCAGCAGGAAATAAACTCTCCCTGTACTTTGATAATGCTTTGTACTTTTATCATGGTACTTATCACATCCTGCCTGCATTCAGCTTATTCATTCATTCAAAATATACCTATGGAGCAATTACAATATGCCAACTGTGCTGGATGCTGGCAGTATAGCAGGATGGATGCATTCTAGACACACAACATAATTTTGTAAATTAAATTGTAATATGCTCACTATAACATCGGCCAAACACATGTCCAAGGCTCTATTGGCCTTAGGCATAGGACAGAGAGATGGACTCTCCATAAACTACTACCCACGAAAAGTCAAGGGGTAGGGAATATGCGTCTAAGGGTATAATGGCTGTGGCAAACAAATAGCTCTACAAGCTACCTGAAACAAGCTAGATCATCAGCCTGCAGCAACCTCCTTATGTGTACCCCTCTATCCAGACCCAGATCCAGACCCTGAAATTCTCCCGCTGGTCAGTGCAACTACATCCAACCTCCATCTCTTAGCACAACATGAAGGCATGGAGCAGGGAGGACTTCAGTGACCTGAAACCCTGGTCATGCGTCATGCTCACCTGGAGAGTATTAGCACAGGCCCCACCAGCAAAAAGTCTAATTAGCGTGTAGTGAGGGTCCCCATTTCAGCACTGTTTATCAAACTCCACAAGTGGTTCTAATGTGCAGCCCAGCCTGAACATCATCAAAGAAGGGATGTTCATGCAGCTCCATGAAGTCCTTGTTATCTCAGGATGAGTGGTGCTAGAAAAAGGCCAAAATGAAGCCTCTTGAAGTGGGGATGGGACTGACATTTCATGGTAGTCATAGAAAAGGGAAAGTCTTGACTGGGACTTTCACCTGAGAAATGAAGTTTGAAATATCTTAATTTCTTATTTAAAATGTATAAATAATTGAAAATGTGTACTAATTCTTAGACTGAACAAAAAAGTGACTCAAACATTGCAGTGTAATGCAATTTTCTAGACCAAAGTGCATGGGAGAATAATGTCAACTTTTGTGGCACAGTCATTAGCAAAGTTTTGTTTTTCTAAAATTAGAGAGCTTCCTCAATTATCCAAAGGACATCCTCAATTCTGTTGAGAGTTGAGTTGTTCTCTTTGAAACCTCAATCCTGCCATTACCCAGGTCAATTTGCCAGTGGAAGCTAACTAGTCTATCTCTGCCAAATCTTCATTTAGCAAGTATTTGATGAGACATTATAGATGGTCTCCAATATCATTTTCATTGATCTCATGAAATCTTACATTGTCTTTAAGACTTGCAATTTCATCCCAAGAGTCACTTGCACTCTGCTATACAGTGCAATACAACAATTAATGAGAGACTAAAGATGATCTTAGCATAGTGGATGCAGATAAACAGTTGGGATGAGCAGAAAGAGGAGATTATGTGAGACTCAAAATAGTGACCATTTTATTCTATGCTGACTTTGACTTTGAACCCAACATTCATAGAGTCCTTTTCTCCTTTTGGGTTTGGTCTCTAAGACAAATGGATGGGATTCGATGTTAAATAGTTAAAGAACAACTCAAAGTAACATAAATGAAGGTCTTAGGTCCAGTTACTAGCACAGAAGACACTGGGGAATTAAAAAAAGAAAATGCAGAAGTCCATCGTGGCCACAGATTCAAAGTTCTGTCCTACTGCTACTATGTTATATCATCAGCAGTGTGGCAGGTTACACAAATCTATTCACTTACTACTGAATGCCATGAGGCTAACTGCTTTGGAGTAAAGGATGAGTGTCAACAGGTTACTCAAACATGGTATCTTCCCTCAAGAGCTCCTGGCTTGTATAGGGAAAAAACCCTGAACAGAAATTTCTTGAAATGCCTGTAGATTCTGAAAATGTCTTCTGTGCCCATTGGTGTCATCTAGTTCAGGCCACTAGTGACTCAGACCAGAGTCAAAGATGCCTCACAAATGACCCATTCAAAAAACAGACCTGGGATCTGAACAGAGAGCTCTCAAAAGAAAAAAATACATCCAAAAATATCTCAAAAACTGTTCATCATCCTAAGCAAATATAGAAGTGAAAATAAAAACAACTCTGAGACTTCGTCCTAACCCAGTCAGAATGGCACAGACCCACAGCATAACTGACATCAAGTGCTAAGGGGGTGTGAGGAAATTGTCAAAGTTTCCGAGGGTGTACCCTTCCTGCAGCAATCTTCTAAAGATGAAAACCACCTCATATGTTCCTGATAACCAGTCTCCTTGTTTCACAGCACACACAGAATAAAATCTGAACTCCTTTCCGTGGCTCGCCAAACTCTACACAGTCAGAAGCAACCTGACTTACACTCCCTCCTCCTCACTTCTGGTCACCCTACCTATCTTCTTTCCCTTTGCTATGCTTAGCTTATTTTTGCAGTTCCTCAGCCTCAAATATTCTTCCCCAGAGTTTTGCAAGGCCGACTCTTCATTGTCAGGTTTCAGCTCACATGTCAATTTCTCAGAGGGTTTCTCTTGACTACTCATTGTATAGTAGTGCCCTTCTTGTCTCAAAACTCTAACATGCCACCCTGCTTCTTACACCATCTAGACTGCAACTGTTTTAAATGGTAAGTGGACATGGAACAATGGGGTTTACATGCACTTCGTTGGTTTTTACATCTTGTTTGTTGTCTCTGCCCTTGAATGGAAGCTCTAAGGCAGACAAGGACCTTTTTGTCATTTTTGTAGTGCTTTAGTCAATATCCACAGAATGAATGAAGGCGGAGGTGGTAAAGGTAGTTCATTTGAGTAAGAGAGAGTGGTTTAGTATGTGCAGAGTCCATAGCAAGAGATGAGCTTGAAAGATTGACTAAGGTAAAAACATGGAAGGCCTTGAAGGTAAGGAAATCTGGGCTGCCTTCACATCGTGGCCCATTGGGAGCCATGGAAGATTGTTGAGCTTGAGAAGAATATTATCAGCTGACCTGAAGCAGGATTCAAGTAGTGTCACGTCCTGGATGGATTGGTGGAGGAAGTGAACGGAGGGTCCGGTTTAGAAAGCTCATCGATCACAAATTATCCGGCCTTTGCACCAGCTTTCCTCCAGATGCTTCTCCCAGGCTGTGCACCACCCAGCTCTCAGCTCTTCCGGGGCAACGGAAAAGCCCTAACTGCCTTTCCCGGACACCGGCCGCTGGGTGGCGCTGTGGCTCCTCCTACCCGGGCGGGAGGCGCCAAGGAGGCAGAGGCGCAGCCGCTAAACAAGGCCCAGGCGCGGGGGTCCACTGCAGCCCGCCCTGCCGGCCTTCCCTCGTTGGCCTCTTTTTCCTTCTTCGTGCTTTCCTCATGTCTGGGCCGTTTCCCGCCTTCATCCGCACCCAGACCCTCGATTGCCGGCTTTCCTCCGCCTCTGGCGGCCTTGGCTTTCCCTCAGCCCTGTCAAGCCAAAGGCAGGCTGAGGCTGGGTCATGGGCGGGGCGCAGGAGGCTGGGCAGGAGCACAGGCCTCGAGGCCCCTGAAGGCCAGGGCCTCCCGGAACCCATGTCATGCACTGCAGCTCAGCGCCTCAGAGCTTCAACCACAGTCTGGGAACTGGCCGCCCTGTCCAGCCAGGCTGGAATGCTAAGTTGTGCTGGGCAGCATGAGCAGCCTTTTGGTGCAGAAGGAAGAGAACCACTAAGGGGCCAATTCACTGTGTTAATAACTTGCCTTTCCCCTTGGCGATTACAACAAGAAGCCAGTCAGTCATCATCTGGGATTCCTTTGGCGCCTTCCACTCTCCCATCACATGATCCAGATGGTGTCTGGATGTCTGTCTGTCTCTGTTTCTTTCTGTGTGTCTTTCCCTTTCCCTCCCTCCCTCTCGCCCTTCCTCCCATCTTGTCTCTTGCCTCCCGCCCCCTCCCCCGTTTGCCTTGCCTCCTTCCTCTCATCCCCTCTCCCTCTCTCCTCTCTCCTAGGGATCCATCATTATGTCTGCTATTTTGTTCCCAGATACTCATTCTTTGCACACCTACATCCAGCCTCCTGCCCTTGAAGAAAAGACGCCCTGGCACAGGGCCAGGAGCCTTCTAGAGCTTTGGACTGGCTTCCTGCGCCTGTAATGGTTCCCACTGGTTGGAAAAAGCAAAAGCTGACATTCAACCCTCCCCCACACACACCCCCCTTCCACACACTGACCACACCATTTTGGTCAGTAGGCTTCCACTCATATACTCAAAGGCCTACTTTGGTGGCCTGCCCTGAGTAGGACTAGAACAGTGGGAGACTCAGTGGGAACTCTGTGCAGGATTTCAGAGGCATCTGTTAACAGTCTTCTCTCAGGAGTACATTGTGACAAGACTGGAGACCATGTGCCTGCCTTCCCAGAGCACCGGAGAACATCTACATTCTTTGTGTTGTCCTCTCCTATTCACCTGAACTGCTCGACTTCCTTACTTTGACCCTTCAACATTTTCCCCTGAGGACCTTCCTAGTGCTTACTGGAGGTTCATTCTCAGCAGGCACACACTGATCTCATCACAAAGTTGCTGATGACATGCATGATCAAGTTTCTCCACAATGTTGAGCCTCACTTTCAACAGGTTGAAGAAAAGATATATCCTCTCTCTCTCTCTCTTTCTCTTTCTCTCTCTCTCTCTCTCTCTCTCTCTCTCTCTCTCTCTCTCTCTCTCTCTCTCTCTGTGTGTGTGTGTGTGTGTCTCTCTCTCTCTCTGTGTATGCTTTACCTTGTTGAACATATTAACTATAAGTTAATATGAAAAAACTTAAAAGTGGAGTCCTTGAGGTAGCTCAGAGGGTAAAGGCATTTCCCACCAAACCTGGAGACCTGAGTTTGACTAGGATCCACGTGGTGAATAAGCAAAACATTGCACATATGCATTGTGGAACCTGTGTGTCCATGTAAGCACACACACAAATAAATACATGTAATAAAAATTCAAAAACTAAGCCGGACATTGGTGGCCCATGCCTTTAATCCCAGCACTTGGGAGGCAGAGGCAGGTGGATCTCTGTGAGTTCCAGGCCAGCCTGGTCTACAGAGCGAGTTCCAGGATAGGCTCCAAAGCTACACAGAGAAACCCTGTCTCAAAAAAAACAAAAAAAAATTTAAAAACTGAGAGTGAACAAATAATGACAATGAGATATTTGTTCAAGCACTTATGGTAAATTTCAAAATGCCCCAAGCCTTGAATTCCAGAGACCAGTGCCCATGATCAGATATAGCCATAGATGTGGCCTGGTGGATGAAAGAGCTTGGAATCAAAGATAGAGCTCTGGGAAGGATGTGATGACAGAAGAAGACAGCTCATCATGCCTGGTTCCATTTCTGGGTAGCTTTCCCTGGGAAATGACATCTTGTCTATAAACAAGCTCTACTGCTAAGAATATCCTATTTGTACTGTTCATGTACACACAGTGTCCCCGCTGATCCTCACAATAAGCCTGTGCAGGATAGATTACTATTTGGGGATTACAGGTGAGAAAACAGACTGACAGACACCAAAGATCCACCCACTCCAAACAAACAAGCCAACAAACCAGAGTCAGAACTAGCCAGGCATGGTGGTACATGCCTCTAATCCAAGTACTTGGGAGGCAGGAGGATAACTGCAAATTTGAGGTCAGCCTGGGTTACTAGAGAGGTTCATGCCAGAATGGGCTACCTGGCAAAATGCTCTCCCCCAAACCCAAGGGCTAAGGATGTAGCTGAGTGGGAGTGCACTTGCCAAGCATGTTCAAAGCCCTGGGGTCCATCCCCAGCAAAAACAAAGAAGAAGAGAAGTAGGAGGAGGACCAGAATGAGAAAGTAACTCCAATTGTCAACATCTTTCTACCTCTAGTATTGAGGCTTGAGGCCTCTTATGGTCCCAAAGTTAGGCCAAGTGACCCAGCTCTGCATCCTCATCTAGTTCCCAAGAGCAATGGAAACAGTAGGCAGTATGACTACAGCCAGGTAAAAGGTTTGCTCCTGAGCTAGATCTTGCCTTGGAAGGAATGCTAACAAGTAAACTTGGCCAGTGTTGAGGTTTGTAGGACCATCACTGACATCTAGCCTCATTCCAGAGTAGAGTAGAAATCTATCCAGGAAGCTTCCAGCAACATTTAGTTTGGCTTGGTAGTGTTCATCTCTGTAGTACTCATGTTACAGTTAGGGATCTGCAGTAAGTGGCTGTATAGTATAATGATTAAGAGTATAGCCTAGGGTTGTATCTAGACTGCTACTTGATCTGTGTGGTTCTGGGGAGGTTACTTAAATTATCTGAGCTTTCTCTAGTTCATCTGTAATATGGAGATAAACAACAGTAATCTTATCTCCCTGAGTTACAATCAACATTATTATATATTTGGATCATGTTTCTCCCAACTCCTCACAGATCCTCCCTGCCACCCAACTTTATGTCCCTCCCCTCTCTCTCTCCCCACAAAAATTAAAATAAAATAAAACAAAAATGGCTGGGTGTTGGTTGTGCACCCCTTTAATGCCAGCACTCAGGAGGCAGAGGCAGGTGGATTTCTGTGAGTTTGAGGCCAGCCTAGTCTACAGAGTGAGTTCCAGGACAGTCTCCAATGCTACACAGAGAAACCCTGTCTCAAAAAACCAAAAAAGACAATAAGACAAAAATATGCCTCAATTGGAGTTCATTTTATGTTGACCAATTATTTGTGGGCTTCTTAGTTAGGGGTGGAGCCTATGTACAAACTCTTGAACAGTGCCTGCCACATAGAAAGTGCTTTTTCTATTATTTTTCTGTACATGCTGGGGAGAATTCGTTTAAAGCCAAATTTCTGACTTCTCCATTAATAGATGGCAGTGCTGGCAGCTAGAACTGAGTCTGCTCTGGAAGTCAGCTCCACTGTCACACCTTCCCCTTTGGTCCCTCGCTGAAGCTAGGTGTCAGATGCCATCTGTCATCCTACATGAAGCTGACTTCCTGGATATTCATTATCTGCCTGGCTTCTAAACGTAGTCTGCCATCTCTGGCCACTGCTTCAAGTGATTCAAGGAGCAAAAAAACTGTCACAAAATGGGAATTGCTAGTTAGTGGGTACATCTCAAGAGACCTCCTGTACCAGGCCAATCTGATGTTTTTGGCTTCCTTTTTCCGTAATGTTCCAGAAAGCCATTTAGCTTCAGAAGACAAAAGATCTGGGAGAGCATCAAAACTGGTAAAGGGCAGCAAAATGAGGACATAACATTCCAGAGCACTCTGCCCTGCCACCTCAAAGTTGACTTTAAAACGTGGCACAAGCAATCTCTAATAAGATATGCTTACACGTGTATACCTCTGTTGAATGGTGTGTACATGGTAATAACTGCTGTAAGGTTGTGAATCGGAAATAGGTTTGATAAATGTTGATGAATATATACAATGGCATATTATACAGCCACTTTAAAGAATATGAACTTTTGCATTTCTAAGGGGAAAGAATGGAAAATACAAGTGAATATACATGTGTACTTTTTAATATATTCTTTCATATTCTTATTGAATTCTGCATTGTTAACCTAATAAAAATGTACCTCATTTTATTAAGTCCTCTTCAATATTCTCTCAAGGGGACCTGGAATTATCTTTCATTCAAGGAAGGCCCCACAAGAAACAGCCAAGAACCTGTACTATTCAGAGTTTCGATTTGTAATGTCATTCACATAGTCAGCACTCTGTGCCCAGGTGTGTTTAAATCAGGCCCACTTTTCAACTTCTTGTCTGGGTAACTTCCTCTCTTTGGTCTCTAAAGCTTTGTGGTGTGGGTCACCTCCTTGGCACCCAGATGTGAAGACTTCTGGGGACTGTAGTCAGAGAGCAAAGGGTAAGAGCAGTGTACCCAGAGACCAGGCTGCTGTGAGTCCTCTTGCTACAAAAAACTTGGAGCCATCTGAGATGGGAGCATTGAAACAGCCAAATGGCATGCCTCTGGTAGTACCTCTTTTGCCTGAGCAGAGGCCCACAGTTCAATGGGATGCAGCTGAGCCAAGCCCCAAGGCAAGCGTGAAAGGCCCCAAGGCATTGTGAACACAGAAGAAAGAAGACAGTATCTACCCTTTCAGGATCCATAGTATTCATTCTGGAAGCTTCAGTGTTGGAAGAACTCTAGAGAGATAACCTGTGGATGGCTTTCACCCAGAGTTCTAATATGCTCTTTGGCTTCAAGCATAGATTTTGGGTAGCAAGTGAGAGCTGGAACAGTTGATTTCCAACTACTGAGTTGGCACAAAGGCACCTATGATTCTGTTGATTCAGTTGACTTTATAATAAAGTAAATGACATAAATTTGAACCCAAATGAACATCTTTCTACTTATCAGATATTGCTTTCTCTCTTTTACAGAGTAGGATTATATGGAAGATTTCATTAAAAAGAGGGCGTTCAATTGTTTCAGAAGTTCTCCCGTTTTGATAAAGGAGGAATTCAACTCATAGGAAAGAAAAGAACTTTCCCAAGATCACACAGCCTGCAGAGGTACAGTTAGGATTGAAACAGCCCCTCCTCTTCCCAGCCTGGAAAGTCTAATGTCTCAGTTCAGAACTGTGTTGATCTAAGGACTTTTTCCCTATAGGATGAATGCATGGCTGGAACAGATATTCCAGAACTCTTTGGCATTCAACCCTAACTATCATCTTTCTCCATCATGCAGCCTTCTTATGGAGCCTGAGCATTTACTAAGTCCAAATCTAGGTTTCTTTCTGTGAAGGCACCACCCTGCTGCCAGCACCACTCTCCAGGGCTTCCTGGGATTCCCTCAAGCCAGGACTTGGGCCAGGAAAGCCGAAATTTACTACTTGCTCAACATGCCTTGGCTCCCAGCACCTGGGTATGTGCTCCAAGCCTCTTGGCCACACTTCCTGGGGGCTCATATCCCTTGCCTTGTTCCTGCTCGTCCACCCTCTCGCTCCCAGGTGTTGGCCCCGTTAACACTCCCTTGCTGGCAGACATTCTTGCAGGCCCTCCCCCTTCACCGGCTCTCCTGAAACCACTGGGGCTGCCTGAGACCTCCTGCCTTTTATCTTGCCCCAGAAGCCGAGCCCTCCGGTTCCTTAATTGTTCAGGTTGCTCTTTTCTGAACTCACTCCAATTGAGCTCCATAAATTGTAGATAATTGGACTGTCTCACTCAGATTACAAGCCCCTGGGGCAGTGTCTTCTTGGTCTGGTACAGCCCTGCCCACAAAGGGAGGAGGCAGGGGAAGGACTCAGGAGAAGGGCATCCCAGCAGTACCCTGGGGAGAAGGCAGGGGGTCACAAGACCAGATTTCTTTGGCATCCACATTTGAAACCTGGATCCCTGTTGCTTGCCTTATCCTTATTGGTCAGTAGCTGTGTGAAGGACCAGCCCTCCTCCAATGACTGTGTAGGCAGCAATTGGCTACATTATAAAGTGGGTTTTCAAACACTGTCAAAGTCCTGGGTTCGGATGAAAGAACTCCTTTGGGGACATCAGAATGAGTCATCAGCAAATAGCTAGGGACTTACAGGAGAAAGTTTAGAACAGAGAGAATCCTGGGCAATTTCCACATATTATCTCTTTCTCAAAAAAACATTAAGCCACTTCCCATCTTGGGCACAGCCAGGAAGGTTGGCTTGGCTACACCCTAGGCATCCAGGGAGATGCAGATGATTGTTGTGCCAAGATATGGTTAAAGCAAGGAGTGAGAAGCTGAGGTAGTGATTCTTTAGATTCAAGACCCCATCTGCCCACCATGTTGTGATTTTCCACCACTTTGGTAGTCTAGTGGCCAGGACACACCCTAGAGAAACTCGTTGGCCATTCTCTCTGGATATGGGAGGCATTTCGCCCCTACCTCCACTTAGCTGCCACAGGCTTATATCCTTATACTTTTCAGTGTGTCAAAATTCCTGTCAGTGTTCATCAAGTCTCCTGGAGGCAATGAGCCCACCATCATAACCTCAAGGTATGGAACTGATCCTGGAACCAAGCAATTGAAAGAATTATTAAATATCCTTGTCTTCTGAATTCTTCCACATTCACAAGCCACATAGAATCTAGCTCTTTCTCTCCATTGTGTTTCTAAAACCATGGAATTATCCGAAGGGAAGTGAAATTTGGAGGTCCTGTTAGCTATCTCTCACCTCCAGTTTGTCTGTGTACAACTGTTTTCAATTAGAAGGTCTCTAAGATTTCCATAAAATGAGACTGAGAGAAGCAGCTGAGCTCGAGTTAAAGGAGCACTCCATCTTCAATCAAAGACCTAGTCTGAGAACTTCTCTTATCTAAAATGTAAATGTCAATGGGGGTGGTGCCAGAATAAGAGCAGGTTTGGAATACCATCCAGAGAGAATTGGACACCAGAATTTCACTAAACAGCTACTATATTTCAAGTGCCATTCTAGGGGGCCTTCCATCACTCTGGCTGTTCGGTAGAAATATTGTAGAGGAATCCAACTGCAGGTAAGTAGATAAGTTGTAGGCGGTGTCATCATCACCACACTGAATGAATGCAGTAACAATGGAGAGAAGTAATAGAGAAGGAGATCTACCAGAGACAATTTAGGAAGTAAAGTTGTTTGGACTTGATAAACTGAACATGAAGGCTAAGGGTGAAAGAGATCATTCTGAGATAGCTAAAGCTCAGTTTCTGTTGTGAATGATGATGTTGTCATTAAGCAAAGATAAGGAACATAGGATTCTGGTTTGTGGTTTTATGGAAGAAGTTAGCAGCCTTGGTGGGGAACACATAACATTTGAGAAAATGGAGGATGAAAGATAGAAGATGCACAAGCCTGGAGTTCAACCAAGAGTCTTGGCCTGAATGGAGGATTTTGGTAATCTTTACTATGTGTCTGTCTTTGTAGAAGATATATGCAGAAAATAAAACATGACAACTTAGCAGATAACTCTCAGTTTTTCCCACCTTTGAAATGCACATAAAAGACTGTACATGGCATGGCAATGAAGACTTAGAAGAAAGAGGTAGGGAGTTGGGAATGAGACATGGAACAGGGGAATCATGAAAGCCAATGGAGGATTTTAAAAGGCTGTATCAGTTAGCACAGGTGGTTTATAGAACACGAAACAAAAAAGGTCTGAAACGTCTGTCTGTCTGTATGGACTCTGCCTGTGCAGTTAGTTGAGTATTGAGAACCCCATAGCTGTGGGTTCAATTATAACTGAAAGGCAAAGAAATGGAGGCAATGAAATTAGACTACACTCTCAAAAAGATCAGTTGGGATCATATAAATGAAGAAGGTAGTTGAAGAGAAATACAAGCTCAAGAGAGGAGATGGGAAGTGTGTGTGTGTGTGTGTGTGTGTGTGTGTGTGTGTGTGTGTGTTTGTTCTCAGTTATCAGAAGAAGCTGACAGAGGTTGAAGATTCAAAAAAGAAAAAGACATGATGATATGATCCACAATATAGAAAGAATAATTAGCCTTGTACAGGAAAACAGTGAAAGGAAAAAGGGCCGTAGAAGAAGGAAAAAGTTTGTAGTTGTGAAAAGGAAGTTCTTAGTCCATGGCTGCTACTTACAAAGGTGCAAAGGTTTAAAATAGTGGCCAATGAAGAAGACACACACACACACACACACACACACACACACACGCACACACAGAGAGAGAGAGACAGACAGACAGACAGACAGACAGACAGACAGACAGACAGACAGACAGAGACAGAGACAGAGAACTCACAGGGTAAATTATGTTTATAAACTAAAATTAGAAACCACATATTTGTACTAGCACCCATACAAATGACATCCAGGTTTCCTCCAAAAATTCTGGCTGAAGAATGGGAAGGTTGGCTGTCTTATTGATTCAAGGTTTGGAATTTTTAAGACAAGAACAACAAACAGGTAAGCAAGAAAGCTCGTGTGAAAGTTTAGTGATGCAAATAATCAATCCCCGGGGTCAGGCTAGGTTGGAGATGAAGCAAGGATGAGGGGAAATCAAAGGTCTAAAATTCTACTGAGGTGGAAGAGGCACCAGAGGCAGGAAGAAACAAATCCAGGAGATTGTTCTATTATTCTTGGGATATCAAAACATTGAGGCGGTGAAATTCTAGGTAATTCTGATGTATGAGAGCAGGTAGTAGGTTGCTCTGAAGTGTGGTAGAGATGACAGTCTTTAGCGTTGGAGCACCATGTGACCAGGCTGATTTTAGGTGGAAGTGGCAATGGAGAGTTTAAAAGCTTTCCTTGCAATCCTGGCACACTAGAATCCTTTTAGAAATTACAGCCCTGAAGATTCAAATTCAACTGGCTTGTGCTAGCTCCAAGAAGTCATACTTCCTAAAATTTTTTCAAGTAATTTCAGGCTAAAAATGCCAGAGCTAGAGATAGTAGTAGAACAAGCCGTCTACAGCAACAGAAATCAGCCAATACTGCAACAGGAATTAGAATGGAGAGGGATATAACCCTGTCCTGACACTTTGTTGATAAGCTTCACTAATCTATGAACAGAGAAATAAGAATTTAGAGGACAGTTTGATATTATATGCATTTAGAAAAATAACAGCAGTAGTTTCACTCTCTGAGGCCTGTGAACTCCCCAACTATAGGTTCTTGGCTGGATTTCCAGTACCAGACTTGTGTTTCCTCCTGTGCAGTGGGCCTTACATGCAATCAGACAGTAGTTGGTTACCACTGTGTCATTTATTGCACCCACGGGTCTATCTTGCCATGCTGGTAATTATTGCATTTCACAGGGTTCACAGCTGAGTAAGACAGTTGAAGACTTTCCCTGACGGCAGCCTACATAGCACCTTCTAGCACTATAGAAGCTAGCTGACAGAAAGGAAGCTTCCTAATCAGTACCAACTTGATTTTTTCATGTCCTCTCACTAAGGTATATGGTGTCTTCAATGAGTTCTGGTGATTGATCAAGGGCAATGGCAATAACCTGTATTGTTTGGAAGGTTTTACAGAGCACCTCTCACCAACAATGGGAGAGGAGATGTCTCATACCTGGCAGAGGACTTTGTGGTTGCTAACCTGTGGTTTCTTAGAGACATAATCCCCTATGTAGAATAACTCTCTCTCTCCTCAGCTCTGCACTCCCGTCCCTCTCTCCATTTAAACCCCATCATTGTCACTTGCCCCTTCATATCATCTATGTCCTGCTATCTCCCCTTTGTTAATGCAGAAACTCACAACTGGTGAAAGTGCAGGGAATAAGCGTCTTTGAGTGCTTGGCCCTAGATAGGACATCTATATCACTCCTCCACATAAAACTCAGGCTCCATCTCAGAGGAGGGGACTGAAAGATCGTTAGAAGCAGAGGTCTGAAAGGAGTAGGGCAAAACATGTTTCTGGGTATAATAGGACTGCTGCTCATGAATTCACAGCAGTAGTGGTTGCCTGCATGAGATCTGCTTAAGATCAACACAGTCAGGCTGGAGAGATGGCTCAGAGGTTAAGAGCACTGACTGCCCTTCCAGAGGTCCTGAGTTCAATTCCCAGCAACCACATGGTGGCTCACAACCATCTGTAATGAGATCTGGTGTGCTCTTCTGGTGTGTAGGCAAACACCATGCAGGTAGAACACTGCATACATAATAAATAATAAAATATTTTTTAAAAAAATCAACACAGTCAGTATTTCAGTACAGAAGAGGGAGGGGCTCGTGAGCCCTTGCACTTTACTAGAGAGTTACTAATATTCGATGGCTGCTGGGGGAGGGAAAGTCAGTTATCTTTAAGGATATGGCCCCTGGTAGGTAGGCCCCATGCTCCAGTGGGTGGCCTCATACCCATTAACATATAGGCTTAATAACTGAACTTGGTAGATTATAAAAATTTTAAGGGAGGGCATGAAGTTGGAAAGGGGCAGGAGAGAGGAGCCAGATCTGGAAGAAGTTAAGGGGAGGAGTAGGAGGTGAATATGAACAAAATGCATTATGTGAATGTATGAAATTCTCAAATTTAATAAAAAAGATTATATTAAAAATCCTCTGACAATGGAGAAAATAAAATGACAGTGTGGGCAGATGGATCAGTAGGAAGGGTGATAGCCCCAGATGGCATGAATATGAGAGGGGGGAGAGACTGCATGGTAGTGCAGATGAATGGTATGGAAGCAGCTGCAGGGTTACGGTAACTAAAATCGGCCCCAATTTTGAAGCCCTGCGCTGCTTAGATGGGGGAGAATCTGTATGGTGCAGGAAACAGTGCCAGATGAACCTGATTTCACCAGTTAGTGTGGAAGGTTGGACAGGCACACTTCAGATGAGTTTTAGAGAGCAGGGAAGTTTGCTGACCTTTGAGTTTCATTTCCACAGCATGTGCTGGAACCAGGACTGGCACCCTGCTGTGCCCCAGGGGTGCCATTTGCATTGGTAATGAATAGCAGAGTTTGGGAGTAGAGATCCCAGAGTAGGGTGGGGGTGAAGGAAAAGGAGAAAGTGATCCTACAAGACTCCTGTTCTCACTTTTCCCCACCTCGCAAAGGGTTGATTGACAGATTTAGGGTCCCCTTCATTCCAAATGGGTTTTTTCTAGTGACTTTTCCCTTACATCTCTCAATCGAGCTCTTCTCTTGGCTTTTTCTCTACTTCCTCAGCCATTTCCTCTGTATAATCTTCCAGTGGACCCCATCATGAAAGTGCAATCTTATGACTTCATTCCACCATGCTACCTTTTATTCAAGAGGCAGAGAATTCCAGATAATGATGTGGCTCACAAAACCTTAGATTCCCCTAGCACTGCAAAAACGTCAGAGAACCAGTCCAGGGAGCCTGTGATTGTAGATGGCCCACTATGTCTTCTTGATCTTTGCATACAAAGCTTGGACTGGCATTCGCTTCCACAAGCTGGGTTCTTCCAGGCAAGATACACATTCTAGGAGTCTCATAGATGATAGGAAAGATCCCATAGTTAAAAGAAGTCACTGCTTTGACCTCCAAATACTCCTTATTAACTTAGTGTCAGTGCCTGAACAATGATTTGGGTGAAGTCTAGAAAACAAACTGTCAAAGACTCCCATGTCACTAGGGCCTATGATGAGCTTCTGCTGTGAGCTAGCTAATCCAAATGTACTTTTCCTCTCTCTCCTCCCCCTTCCCCCCTCCCCCTATCTATTGGAAAAGAACATTTAACCCAAGCTGGCCTCAAACAAACTCATGATCCACCTGTCTCAGCCGCCCTCCCAAATCTATTTTCAAAGAAAAGTCTCCTGCTGTGGCTCTCTTAACCTCTTCATCAGAGCTGTTTAATCCAAACAGCACCTCACCCTAGCCTTGCTAGAAGCAGCCAATTATATTCCAGAAAATAGAAAAAGTATCAATTGGAAGGTTCATAGCCTGTGACATGCAGAATTTCAGGATAGCTTTCCCCCTTAATATTACAGTGTTGTATCACCCTCTTCCCTCAAGTGAGGGTGAGACACAGAAATATAATGGACAGTAATTCATATTATTACATTGTTATATAGGAAAAGAGATGTTTCATGTATAATTGAGGACCATAGTCAGTTGACTTTGAATTTAAAATAAATGGAGATTATTCAGAGTGGATCTCATTTAATCATGGGAGTCCTTAAAATCAAGGAACAGTGTTGCTACACTTAGATAGCCATAGGCGAATGATAAAACTGTACATGAAGTTGACACAATATATTAAAACTAATTGAAAGCTGGAGGACAGACTGTGGTTCAGCTCAGTGTTAAGGTATTTTCTCTCTGTTTATTTTGAAGACAAAGTTTCATGCAGCCCATAGCAGTCTTGAACTTGCTATGGAGCCAGAGATAAACTTGAACTCCTGATCTTCCTGCTTCCATCTCCCAATTGCTTGAATTATATGCCTGCAATATCACAATCAGTTTTCAGTAGTAAAACCAAACAGAAGCAAGAACAATTCCTCAACTCAGAGTAAAATATAGATTTAAATACGAAATGTAAAACCATAAAATACAGGAAACATATGGATCTTCAGAGAGGGAGTTAGGAAAAAGAGAAGGGAAGAAGAGAAGGGGAGAGGAGGACATGAGGGGGCAGGAAGATTGAGTCAGGGGGAGAATAGAGGAGAGCAAGGAAAGACATGCCATATAGAGGAAGAGAAATCTGGCACTAGGGAAATGTCCAGAGATCTACAAGGACGACCCCAGCTAAGAATCTAAGCAATAGTGGAGAGGCTACCTTAAATGCCGTTCCCCGATAATGAGATTGATGACTACCTTATATGCCATCCTAGAGTCTTTATCCAGCAGCTGATAGAAGCAGAAACAGACACCCACAGCTAAGCACTGAGCTAAACTCCTGGAATCCAGTTTCAGAGAGGGAGAAATCATGAGCAAAGGGGTCAAGACTATGCTGGAGGAACCGACAGAAAAAAGCTGACCTGAACAAGGGGGAGCTTATGGACCCCAGACTGATAGCTGCGAAACCAGCATAGGACTGTTCCAGACCCCCTGATCGTGGGTGTCAGTTAGGAGGTCTGGTTAATCTTTGGGACCTCTGGTATTGGATCAGTATTTATCCCTAGTACAAGAATGGACTTTGGGAGCCCACTCCACATAGAGGGATACTTTCTCAGCCTAGACACATGGGGGAGTGCCTAGGTCCTGCTCCAAATGATATGACAGACTTTTAAGATCCCACATAGAAGGCATCACCCTCCCTGTGGAGCAGAAGGGGTGAGATGGGGAGTCAGTGGGGGGCAGGGGAGGAGGGGAGGGAGAGGGAACTGGGATTGACATGTAAAACAAGCTTGTTTCTTATTTAAATTTTAAAAAGGGGAAAATAAATGATGAAGCATTCTTAGGCTTGATACGAAAAACACAACCCATAAGAGAAAAAAGTAGTAAAGTTGACTTCATTAAAAACACCAATTTTGGGGGCAGTGAGTTGTGAGTTCAGTCCCCGGAATCCACAGTGAATGAGAGAACTTCTACATGTACTATAACAGGGACACACCCATACTCATATACATAGTACATACATGCACATTAATAATAAAGATTAAAACACAATATTATTACTTGCTGTACAATTCTGCTAAGAAGAAAAAAGAAGCTATATATAGAGAAAATGTTTGTAAACCATCTAACTGATAACATTCATCATGAAGACAACATAAAGAAGTCTTAAAATATAACAGTAAACAGATAAACAACCCAATTAGAAAATAAGGAAAAGGTATGAAGAAACATGTTACCAAAGAACGTCTTCAGAGAGTAAGTATGTAAATGTAAAGATGCTCAACATCACTAGCCATTAGATAACTACTAATTAAAAGTATGTTTCCAAAAGGCTGAAGGAAATAGTGACAATGGCAAATGCTGGTGAGGATGGGAGAAACAGCATCACATATTCTTTGCTGGTGGGAACACACATGTATACTCTGGAGAGGACTGGACCAACTTCTTTTAGAACTATATATCCTGTTACCACACAATCCAAAATTACACAGTTGGACATTTATTACAGATCAACAAAAACTGTGTTGACACAAAAATCTTCACACATTTCCTTTAGCAGCTTTATTTGCAATGGCCAGAATTAAAAATCACTATGATGTCCTTTATTAGGTGATTGACTGAAAAACTTGTACATTCATAATATGGGATACTACCTAGCAATGAGAAAGAGATGAATTGATACTTGCAAACACACAGATGAGACTGAAAGGTATTATGCTGAGAAGGCAAAAAACCATTCACAAAAATGCCACATACTGTATGGTATATAACTTTCTCAAGACAATTATAGAATTTGTGGTACTACAAGGTAACCTTTAATGCCAAGATCAGTTCTGAATCTTAGCTGCATTGGTGGGTGGTTTCAGCTACACATGATAAAATGACATAAGCTTAACAGTTCCAGTCTTTAGGGTTTGATAGTATTCTATAATTTTATAAGATGTGACTATTGGGGGGGGCATAGAGAATGTTCAGTGGTTAAAGACTCTTGACATGAAAGTCTGGTGACCTAAGGTTGATCCCTGAAAAAAGTGAAAGGAGATAATCAACTCCGCAAAATTGTCCTCTAACCTTCATGTGTGTGCCATGACATACACACACTCACTGGGCTGGCTAGTTTTATGTCAATTTCACATGAGCTAGAGTCATCAGAGAGGAGGGAACCTCAAATGAGAAGCTCAATCAACAAGATCCAGCTGTAGGAAAGCCTTGGGGCATTTTCTTAATTAGTGATTGATGGGAGAATGCCCAGCCCACTGTGGGCCATCCCTGGGATCATGGGTCCTGGGTTCTATAAGACATCAGGCTAAGCAAGTTATGAGGAGCAATCCAGTAACAGATCCTCTCCATAGTCTTTGCATCAGCTCCTGCCTCCAGGTTCCTTCCCTGCTTGAGTTCCTGTCCTGACTTCCTTCAACAATGGACTACCATGTAAAAGTGTAAGCCAAATAAACCCTTTCCTCCCTGTAGGAGTGAGCCCCACAAAGCTATCCGCCCATGAGGGCGGGGATAAGGAAATTAGCACAGGTAGAGATAAAAGGAAGCGAAAGGGAAAAGGACCTGCTCTTTTGGAAGCCGGCCAGGCTTCTGATTCCCAGCTTGTGTGATTCTCTCTTTCTTTCTCTGGTAAATAAATATATTGTATTCCCTATTTCATTGACTATCATCATTATCTGGTGTCAGAAGTGGGATTGGAAGCCCATGCCTCTGTGGCTGGTGGCCAGCTGGCTCAGGCCTCCGAGGTGAGTGCTACCTTCCCCACCCTCACCTGCATACCTAAGTGCCCACCGCGTCATGGCCGGGCCAAAGAACATCAGCCCCTGGTGGTGTGTGCCAAAACTGTACAGAGCAACCAAAAGCCCTACCCTTAAAATGGCTAGCAGATGAACCTGTCTGGGTAGGTCAATGGCCTGTGACCTCTGAGAAGTTAGAGGCTTTAGAGAAGTGAGTTCAGGAACAGCTAGATGCTGGACATATTGAAGAATCAACTAGTGCATGGAATTCATGTTTTTGTTATCAAGAAGTCTGATAAGTGGAGAATGATTACTGATCTCAGGGCCATTAACAAGGTAATTCAGCCCATGGGCTCTCTACAACCTGGGATGCCACTACCTTCTTTAATACCTAAGGATTGTCTAATTATAGTTATATATTTAAAAGATTGCATCTTCACTATAGAAAGAAAAAGACCAAGAAAGATTCGACTTCACTGTACCTACTTATAACAATTCTCAACTAGTACGGAGATTTCAATGGAGAGTGCTGCCACAAGGTATGTTAAATAGCCCAACTTTGTGTCTATATTTTGTGCATAAACCTCTAAAAATAATTCTTAAACAATTTCCACATTCTTTAATATATCGTTATATGGATGACCTATTACTATCTGATTCAAATAAGGATACTTTGGAAAAGGTGTTTGAAGCAGTAAAGGAAACTTTGCCTCGCTGGGGATTACAAATTGCCCCATAAAAAATAAAAAGAGGAGATTCTATTAATTATTTAGGTTATAAAATAGACTCTCAGAAAATTGGACCGCAGAAAGTACAGATCAGAAGAGATCGTTACCAGACTCTTAATGATCTTCAAAAACTACTAGGAGAAATCTCTCAATTACAGACGATTATTGGAGTAGAAGGGCATGATTTAAAACATCTGAAAATGGCCGCAAAAGGAGATAAGGACCTAGATAGTCCACGAGTACTATCAGCTGAGGCTGAAAAGGAATTAGAATGGGTAGAAAAGAGAATATTAGAATCACATGTGGACTGTGTAGATTCAAAACTGGACTGCATTCTGGTTATTTCACCATCTAGAGAATACCCATCAGAAATATTAATGCAGAGGGAAGACATAATACTAGAATGGGTATTTCTGCCACATAAACAGAATAAAAAATTGAAAACATGTAGAAAAGATCTCCAATTTGATATTAAAAGGTTTGTTAAGAATTCGTGAACTGACTGGAAGAGACCCAGTAGAAATTATTATACCTTTAACTAATGAGGAAAAATTGCCTCCTTATGAAAGGATAATGAGTATTGGCAAATAGCTTGCAGTGACTTTTTGGGAACGATCAGTAACAATTATCCCAAAACAGAGAGAATCAAATTCATAAAGAAAACAATTTGGATTCTCCTGCGTTTTGCGAGACAAACACCTATTTCTCGAGTTCTTACCTTCTACACGGATGCAAACAAATCAGGTAAGGCAGGTTACAAATCAGGAAATATAAGTAAAGTAGTTCAAAGCCCTTACATCTCTGTATAAAAGGCAGAGTTGTATGCCATTTTCATGGTACTTAAAGACTTTACACAGCCTATAAATATAGTCACGGATTCTCAGTATGCAAAAAGAGTTGTCTTGCACATTGAGACAGCAGAGTTTGTTCCTGATGGCACTGAATTAACCTCGTTGTTTTTATAATTACAGGAAACCATCAAAAACAGAACTCCTCCTATGTGTATGACACACATCAGATCCCATACGGGTCTGCCAGGTCCTTTAGAACAAGGCAATGATGAAATTGATCATTTATTAATAGGTAATGTGTTGGAAGCTTCAGAATTTCATAAGAAACACCATGTTAGCAGCAAAGGTTTAAAGAAGGATTTTTCTATCACCTGGCAACAAGCCAAAGAAATAGTAAGAAATTGCCCCACTTGCTCATTCTACAATCAAACTCTGTTACCAACAGGTTGTAATCCTAAAGGTATTCACAGAAATGAATGGTGGCAAATGGATGTATTTCACTTCCCAGAATTTGGCAGTTTGAAATATGTACACCATACCATAGACACGTTCTCAGGCTTCCAAGGGGCTACTGCCCTCAGCTCTAAAAAAGCTGATTCTGTTATTACACACCTCTTAGAGGTGATGGCTGTTATGGGTATACCTGCACAAATAAAAACTGACAATGCTCCAGCTTATGTCTCCAGCAAATTGGGACAGTTTTTCAAATATTATAATATAAAACATGTAACTGGAATACCTTACAATCCTACAGGACAAGCAGTAGTTGAAAGATCTAACCAAACCTTGAAAGAAATGCTTCATAAACAGCCAGGGGGAACAAAGACCCCCAAACACAGGTTACATAATGCTTTACTAACATTGAATTTTCTTAATGCTAATGAGAAAGGACAAACAGCTGCAGAAAGACACTGGACTACAGAGAGAACTTCTGAGCTCAACCAACCGGTGTATTTTAAAGATGTTATGACCTCAGTCTGGAAGCCAGGGTCTGTGTTACACTGGGGAAGAGGTTTTGCTTTTGTTTCCACAGGAGAAGAAAAACTTTGGATCCCATCAAAATTAATCAAGATTCGATCTGAATAGAAGAAACCTCAGGAGGAAGAAAGATGACAGCTCATCTACAAGGTCATATTCCTCAGAAAAGGAAAGAGAAGTGTTCTGTTTTTGTCTTTTCAGGAAAACTCATCTCCAAACAGTGAAAAAATACTGGACATATGGATACCTGAAGAAGAAAGATAGCTACCCAGAGGACCATCAAACATGCAATAATACAACGTGTGGTATCAATGTCTGAATCTCTCTATTCTGTTATTATAATTTCCATTTTTCTTTGCTTCTTAATATGCCTTAGTCCCAATTCATTTAATTGACACTGGCTTTAGAGTTGGATTGGCTCTCCTGCTTTAAACCCAAGCATATTGTTAAAATACAATTCAGAATTTCTGTATTATATCAAAGAGCCATTTATATAAGACAGAAGAAAACAAAATTAGGGACTGTATTCTGTGTATACTTGGTTCTTTTTCTAAAATTCTAATCTCCTTCATGTTTATTATCTTCTTTAGGGTTGCCTTTCCCAGTATGCATACATATAAAAGTTAAAAATTTCTGTGCTAACATTAATGTTTGAGTTTTCCAGAGAACAAGGGATTTTTCTGACAGCAATCTTCAACTGCTTCGGAAAGAGAATGGGGATCCATCTCCTCGACTCTGCCTGATTCGACTGACTGCATCTGAACTGCCCCACATCATTGACTCCACCTGACAAGCACCATCCTGAAACCAGTTTAGGACTACATCACTAGACACAACTCCAGAATAAGGAACTGATACAGTGCTTCATCTACAATCTGACCAGAGCTTCGATAGGAGCATCAATCAAAATCAGAACTTCAATCAAGAACTTCAATCAAGCATCTCCTGCCAAACAGAGACTAATTAACCTACTTAAGACTCTTGTTACACTAACATTTTCTTTCCACAGGTCTCCATGATTGTCATCGTCCCACTTCAGCAGGAAGTAAATTTGAGAATTTCACGCCCCCTCTCCCTACTATTGATATTAGAGGATAGTTTACATCTGTTAGTGTTAGTTTTTAATTATTTTAGGGTTGGGATTGGAAGGAAGTGTTCAGACTTGGGCATCCCTTTCAGATAAGTTTAGAATTTAGGTGGAATGGATATGTTTAGTTTAGGATATAAGTAGATTATAACTTACTTATCATCCTCTATGTATATATGTTTTATATGTTTGAGTTTTATCAAATTTAAATCTTCTATTTAGACTAAAAGAGGAATTGTAGGACTGAGCCCCACAAAGCTATCCACCCATGAGGGCGGGGATAAGAAAATTAGCACAGGTAGAGATAAGAGGAAGTGAAAGGAATAAGGACCTGCTCTTTTGGAAGCCGGCCAGGCTTCTGATTCCCAGCTTGTGTGATTCTCTCTTTCTTTCTCTGGTAAATAATTATATTGTATTCCCTATTGGATTGACTATCATCATTACATCCCCAACTTGGTTTTTGTCATGGTGCTTCATCATGCTAACAGTAACCCTAACACAGAGGGTGGATAGAAGGGGAAGGAGGGACAGAGAAAGTATTTCGACATTGGAGAAACAATCATACTGGGATTTACTTATGGCAGAATCTTCATGAAAATGATCTCAGGTTGACCTCCAGTGATGAGAGTAGTTCTTGACCAATAGCTGGCAAGAAAATGGGGGCTTAAGTCCTACAATCACAAGACCTCTGACAGCAACCAGATGAATTGCAGCCATGCAGACACCTTGATTTTAACCTAGGGAGACCTGAACAGAGAACCAGCTAAGTTGTGTCCAGACTCCTGATGTATGCAAACCATGAGCCAAGAAGCCCTGCTGTTTTAAGTCATTAAACGAATGGTAATTTGTTACACAACAGTGGATACTAATGCACACCCCCAAGGCCGAGATGCCATTAAACAACCCAGAGCTTTGCTCCCAAAGGCCGCAGCCTAGACCTACATAGCCTGACAAAAGAAAGCAGCAACATCAGGAGAGAGGAGCCAGCCTCAGAGTTGAAACAGATGCTCATGGTCTTTCCCCCAAAAACGACTTTTCAGTTCAGAGTCTTGAACTGCTTCCAAAGCACCCCAGCTCTGCTGGCTGCTTGACCCTGCAGTCTGCTGTCACATCCCAAATATGCTGTTCACAGTCGCAAATGAATTGCACATTGATGGCACTATGCACTTGCCCTTCTTGCTGCAGATGTTCAGCTGTAGCTAATTCCCTTTGTGACTTCCTTGGCCTCACTTGGGGTGGTGGCCTTGCACCCAGAGTCCCAGCTGCTCTCACAACTCTGCCCTGTCCACAGACAGCTGCACCAAGCTAGCCAGAGCTTCAGACATTAGCCCTTTTCCCCTCCCTTCCAGACCCTAGAATCCAAGCCGGCAGGCCACCCAGGGTGGCCCTCAGTGAATGCTAGAAAGGTCAAAGACATGAGAGAAGATTGCACAGAGGGCTGGGAACTTCCTTTCTGTCTTGGTTTCTGCTGTTATGTATCATAATCACTGAAGTAGTTAGCTTGGGCTGCCATAACAAAAGCACTCCAAACTACAGAGCTGAAACAGAAAATTATTTTCTTACTATTCTAGGACTATAAGGTCACAATGAAGGTGCTGGGTAATTTGGTTCCTGCTGAAAAAAATCCAAACTTGCAGACTGATGTCTTCTTATCAAGTTCTCATGTGGTAGAAATGCTGGTCTCTTCATCTTCTACAAGGGCACAAGCCTATCAGATCAGGGTCTAGTCCTTAGAACCTCATTTAATCTTCATAGCCTTATTCCAGGCTCTGTCTCCCAATAGTCACAGTGGAGGTTAGGGGATCCACATATTAATTTAGGTGGGACACAGATTTCAATCTATAGCAGTCACCCTCTACTATCCTGCCAGATTTACAAATCCCAGTGGCAGGGTTTGGTAAGAAATCAGTGCAAGAGCCATCTGGTCGTGTCCTCACACACATGCATTGTCTTATTTCTAGGCTTAGGAGGCAGCGCCAGGCTGGGATCAAATGCGTGTTTCTTCTTATAGGTTGTAATGCCTTGGATAGTTTTCTGAGCTTCAGTTTGCTTCTGTCAACTGAACAGAATAATACACTTATTTCCCAGTTTGTAAGCTTAGTATCAGCATTTTGTACAAAGTAGGCGTGTGATATAGATGAGTGGCCTATCCTGTTGCACTGCTCAGACCACTCTCCATCCCAGCCACTGCATGCTTTCTCTGCTCAAGACTGTGTTCTCCTTTACTCTGGGGTAGGAAATATTATTACCCAGTATCCTTGGAGTAGAGACTGAAGTAGACAGAATTTCTTAGAATATTCCTAGGATTCCAAGTCCTAATTCCTGGAATCTATGAGTTATGTCTCCCACAGTCATTGTACTTCATGGCCCATTTGCCCTTATGAAAGGGAGGCTATAATGCATACGACAACTTATGTACAAACCTGTAAAACATTATGCTAAGTGAACAAAATTGATAAAAGCATATATATACTAAGTAGTAGTGGTATACACCTTTAATCCCAGCACTCAGGAGTCAGAGGCAAATGGGTCTCTGTGGGTTTGAGGCCAGCCTGGTCTACAGAGCTAGTTCCAGGACAGCCAGGACTACACAGAGAAACCTGGTCTCAAAAATCCCTAAGATACATACATACATACATACATACATACATACATACATATATAATACATATATATATTATCTCCCAACTTGGTACTCCATGTCGTCATATTATCAGGGATATAAAGGAGAATAGTGAGATTGTTCTATCTAGTTATTTTTTCCCTCAACTTGACATAAACTGGTGTCATTTGTGAAGAGGAAACTCATCGGAGAAAAACATCCCCACCAAATTATCTTGATTGATGATTGATGTGGAAGGGCCCAGGTCACCACTGTGGGTTGTGCCAACTCAAGAATGTGGTCCTTGGGTGTATATGAAAGCAAGTCGAGAAATCCATGAGCACCAAGTCAGTAAGCAGCATTCCTTCCTGGCTGCTAGTTGAGTTCCTGTCTCCAGGTCCTTCCTGTCCTGGTTTCCCTATGTGCAGGAGTGTAAGCTATAAGATGAAAGAAACCTTTCCCTCCTCAAGTTGCTTTTGGTCATGGTCTTCAACACAGCATCAGAAAGCAAAGTATCACAGGAGGCTCTGTTGGTCTGCTTTTGTTGTTTTCTTTTTTATAAGTTCAGTGTTTCATATTGGGAAGATGAAAAAGTTCTGAAGCAGATGTTGGTAAAGATTACATAACAGTGGAAATGTATGTAATACTACTATATTAGACATGTAAAAAGGGTAAGTGGTGGATAGCCACCATAAAAGAGAGATCTGATCAACTGATATATGGACAATGAAAATGTGGTACATTTTACATAATGGAGTATTATTAAGCTGTCAGGAAATATGAAATTATGGAATTTTAAGATAAATGGATGGAGCTAGAAAAACAATAATCATAAGTGAGGTAACTCAAACCTAGAAAGACAAACATTACATATTATCTACATATTATATACATGTTAGATTTGAATCTTCAGATATGTGTGTTTCATTTGGGCTATCCTCAGAGGTCAGGAAGATAGCAATAGTTTGGGATACAGGCTTTCAAGAGAGAGGAGAAAATAGAATAATGAAAGAGAAGGGTTAAATGTTTTGGGGGATGGGAGGGCAAAGGGTTAGAGGGAATAAGAGGACGAATCATTAACACTAAAAACATTTCCAAAAAGTCATGTAGAAACTTACTTGCTGCAGAAGCTTCCTGAAATACAAACACACACACATATAAAATGGGTGTAAATGGACTTGCCCTATAATGGGGTGAAAATGCCCCTACTAGATATTGCAGGCTAATAAATAAAAGCCCCAGTGCTAGGAATGGGTTTCCCCTTTTAGGGTTATTAGTCTCCAAGGACCCGTTGATGGTTCAGATATTACAGTTATTGCCAGTGCTCTTAGTTAGCCTCCATACTTTGATAGCAATGCCTTATCACTTAAGACAACATATTACCTGAGCCATAGAATATGGAGAATTCAAGTTGATAGTCACCTGATAGCTACATCCACACTGAGTAGCTTTCACAGCTTAGAAGGTGCTATATACACTAGAGGAGAAAATAATCTTCAATCTCATCCAGCATCTCCAATAGTTACAGTAATGACTGGCCTTGAAAGACACACCCACTGGTGCAATAGTGACAAGAATGTCATAAAAGTAACCAAACACTTTGTGATCAGATTTAAGGCTTGTTCCACAAGATAAAACTTATGCCTGGCACTGTTCATGGGGTCAATAACCTGTGGCTAGATAGGCCATAAGCCCTAGGAGAAGATCCTAGCAAACTAACTCCTAATGACTTACTCTTTTAACCATATGTTAGTACATCTCTCAGCTGTCATCAGAGGTGCTTCTTTTTGTGGTAGAGAGTGAGTAACACATAGACAGGACAAGGTGCAGAGAACAAGAGACTGTGGGATATTCACCCCTACATGGGACATATGTATCACACCCCTCCTCCCAAGGCTCAGGGATCATTAAGAGCCAGAGGCAGTAGATGACTATAACAAAACAGTGTTTTCAGGACCCAGCAGGGAAGTTGTATATAATAACTCAAAACACGTGTGACAGTAGGCACAAGGCCCATGCAAGCTCAAGATATACCAAATCTCAACTTGGAAAAGGGAGGTGGGCATGAAGTCTCACTATTAGCTGGGAAACTACTCAGTAGGTTATGGAGAGGAAGAGTTCCTTTCTTGTAGGGAATGTGACTCTGGTTGGTCAATCATGCTCCAGTCCACAATTTGAGGATATGTAGATTATATAAATTAGACTCAGTAGGTGATTTTTAGGGGGAAAAGCACCTTTGCCCCCTCAAAGCTGGGGCAGACATGGATCTGGGAGGATTTGGGTGAAGGGAAGTAAATATGATCAAAATACATTGTTGGAGATTCTCAAAGAACTAATAAAAAGGAGAAAGAAAAAGGAGAACATCTGGATGGATCTAATCTAATTATGTGAGTCCTTAAAAGCACAGAACTTTCTCCATCTGTTGGCAGAAGGGGACGACAAAGAGATGAGAAAGGCTCGAGGCACCGTTGCCAGTTTGAAGAGGGTGCTTAAAAACAAATGCAAGCAACCTCTCCAAGCAGTGAGTGACCTCCAGTGACAGCCAGCACGGAAATGTGTTCTGAAACTCACAGCCACAAGGAAGTGGAGTCTGCCAATAACCTAAATAAACTTGGAATTCAGTTCTCACTTGGCTCTTGATTTCCAAGCCAGCTCAAACCTTGATCTTAGGCTTATGGGACCTGTAGAGAATACAGCTGAGTCTACTCAGATTTCTAATCTAGAGAGCTGTGAGCTTGTCCACGGGTGCTGTTATAAGCTGCTATGTTTGTGTTAACATGTTATAGCATTCCCAGAAAACTAACTCATGAGCCCAGGAAGCTTAGTTAGAGAGAGAAGGTCACAGCAGGTCCTACAATGTATTGCTGTCAGCTTTACTCACTTAGATATGTCTCCATAAGCATATTCAGCATATTTGAGTGACTCCTATATGACAGATACTGTACTAAAGCTTGACAGTGCAATGTCAGGGCATGGCTCTATCTGTGAAACTTGCAGTCGGGTCCAGGGACTGGACAATGATGGTCTATCCTTCTGGCCAAGGTTGAAAGCTGTGACACACAGGAAGCCTCACCTATTATCAGGCCCTCTAAGTATTAAATGTTTGGTACCAACACTGATGGTTCTTCTGGGGATGGCAGCAAAGGACAAAGCTAAGAAGGTGTAACCTGGGGAACCTGTCTGAGACCCAGAGCCTAGATGCTGTAATTGTCCCACAGCGTATAGGCACTCCGCAGCGGTGTTACAGGAATTGAACAGGGCTCTCAGTGTCTCAAGACAACTTAAATTAAACTATATACCAAGGATACTGAAACATTAGAGACGCTCAGGAGGTTCCCTGTAGTCATTTTCACAATTCCTAGTGGGATTTTGGAGAGGGAACCCATATAGGGGGAACAAATGTACTTTGTGGGTATTAAAATGTGGTTGAAGATGATGAATGGCTGCCAAAAGATGGCAAAGATACACAGTAGATATGGGCAAGAACCCAGACTTGCAAAGCAAAATGAGCTGGAGTGGGATTCAAGATGGAGAGGCCAGGAAGAAAGGCAATGATTGACAGGGAGGCCCCAGTCTTCCAGCTTAGTTGCTTAGAGGTTGGGTGGAGATTAGGTTTTGGAGACCAAATCCCACTTCCAGTCCCTCCTGGGCAATACTGAGGCCTAAGCTTTGGGGTAAGTGCCAGGGACAGCTCAGAGCTCTCCAGCCCTTAACAGCCCTTCCTGACTCACTGGTAATCATTGTTTATATGTTTGTTTGCAAGATTGGTTTCTGTTTCAGTGAGGGGAGCTTGGATCCTTGCCTTGGGGGCCCAGGTTCTGAGTTAAACAACCCCTCTTGGGGCGGACTGCTAACTCCCTGCCCCTTTTGGCTGACTTTCCTCTGGCCTCACTGTTTGTTAGGCTCATGAACAGTGGACAGAGCCATTTGGAGTGGAGGAGTCTGCTCCTTCAGACCTGGCCAGAGGAGCAAAGAGCTCTGGTTCACCACAGGCCCAGACATCTGTGGGGGGGAGCTCTGGGCAGGAACTCAGGCTCTATGGGAACCCTGAGAAAATCAGACTGAAATCCTGCCCAGGGAAAGCTGCAGTTGTCCAAGGAGAGCTCCATTTCAATGCATGTGGTAAGTTTTTTTGTTGTGCTTATTCAGTCTGTAGCAGCTGCAGAGGGAGAGGCCCATGACGGGGGCAATGGGGCTGAAGCTGGGTGGCAGGGAGGGGACATGGTAAAGCCTGGGTTACTACAAAAGGAAGAGCTGAGAATGGGGAAAGGAGTAAGCTGAGGTGGCAGATACTGAACAGAGAAAGTTGTGGGGGAGGCAGGACTGTTTCAAGGCGGG
Source organism: Mesocricetus auratus (assembly GCF_017639785.1). Taxonomy (NCBI): domain Eukaryota; kingdom Metazoa; phylum Chordata; class Mammalia; order Rodentia; family Cricetidae; genus Mesocricetus; species Mesocricetus auratus. The sequence goes on from NW_024429188.1 coordinate 46,418,411, forward strand.
GGGGGGGGGGGGCAGCTTCAGCCTATGGCTGGAGTGTGAGCCTGATTGGAGTGGTACATGATATAGACAGAGAGACAGGGCTACAGGAGGGAGGGCATGAGAAAGCAATTCTTTTTGCCATTGATGGATCTTGTCTGTTCCTAAAACTCAGCATGTGAAGTGTTTTCCTGTTGGAAAACTGAAGATATAAAATTCTGGAAGGTCATTCCCAAGGATAAGAGAGGGGCACCTGAATGAATCATCAAAGAAACCACGGGGAAGTGGGTGGTGTCCCTAACTTGAGCAGGAAATGGGCTGGTGACTTACGGGCTTCAGAGCCTGTCAATCCTCTCCACACTGCCAACGGACAGAGATGCCTCTCAAAGAAGACACTAGAACTCAGTGAGTTCTGTTGTTTGGGGCAAGAAGTGGGGGCGAAGCAGGAAGATACAGGGTGTCTGATGATGCCCTTTGAAGGAGGCTGACTGACTCATAGAACTAGCAGAGACCTTGTGATTGTCTCTAGTTTCACTCAAGGAACTGCAGCTCAGAGATGGGAGGAAATTTGTCCATGGTAACAGCATATCAACTTGGCAAACAGACCTCAGAAAGAGGCCATATAGGCTTATAGACAAAGTGGTCCCAGATATTAGCTTAGAGAAGGACTGAAAATAGCTGTCAAATAAGCGACTGTCAGCCCCTACACCATAGTAGAAATCTAACCCTAACTTCGGTGCCGATTCTACTTCAAAGTCATTCTTAACATAACAGCTAGGCAAACACTTTTATGGGTCAGTGTTGGTACAAGCAATGGAAACAATCTCTTTTCAGGCCCAGGATATCAGTATGTCACAGAAGGGTAGACCTGCCCATGTTCCTCAACTTACATAATGAATTGAAGACACTGTAACAGTTAAAAATACACTTTGGTGTTTATAAGCTATTAAGCAATAGTTTAGCAACATGTTATATGGTAGAGTGTGAGTTGTTTAGCCTTGTGACTGTATGATTGGGAAATAGCATCTTGACAGGATAATATTGCTATGACACTGCATATGGCTAGCTACAGAAAATATGAAAATTGAAAGTATGGTTTCTACTTTTGCACTATACAAAACAGAATAGTCAAACATCATAAATGGTGGATCATTTGTAGTCCTGATGCTTCACTGATTACATGTCAATATTTAAAAGTCTCGTTCAGGTGCAAGGACTAGAAGGAAGAGTTGTTGCGACTAAGGGCAAGAATCAGCACTATTCTGCAGCCCCAAACAGAAGTAGAAGTAGGTGGCTATACCCTTAAAGTCTCGCTAATATGACTGTCCAAATGTGAGCAGAACAAGGATGACACCAATGAATACACCAAGTGGATGGGGAAAGCCTACAAGGCCTCAACCCTACACAAAGAATTACAGGCAATTGAGTAAAGATGAGGTCAGAAAGCATGGTCCTCTCCATAAAAGAGTACACCAATTGGTTGTTCAACGCCATATGGTCATCCCTGAAACATAACACATAACCTGGACTCAACAGGTTATATTTAGGAATGCAATATAATTAAAAAGTCAATGAATTTGAAGAAAAGTGGCAAGGGGTATATTTGAGGGAGGAAAAAGGGAGAAATGTAGTAATTAAATTATAATCTCAAAAAGAGTAAAAATTAAAAAAGAAGCAGGCAATAAAAAACAAAGAAAATCACATTTTATTTTTATTATTGTTATTTGATTAGCACACAAAATAATGGTTTATATTATCACATTTCCATAAGTGTTTATCATTGTAATTTTCTCACTGAGCCATCTAAGAAGAGTTATGAAAACACTAGCTAGACAGCTTGAAGTGTAACAAGGGCCTTTTTGGCTCCAGAGGGAAAGTGCCATCCTTACCCATGGAACTAGACTAATTCTCTGCAAAGCCAGAAAAGGTACCCTGGGCAAGTGCAGAACTTTGTAGAGCCAAAAGATAATGTAGCGAGGGATACTGCCCAGTCCTCTGGCAAAGCTAGAAGGATAAAGCAGACTCTGGAAAGGACAGGGAATCCTACCAGGCTGAAGGGTGGCACCAAGCCAGACTTTCCAGGTAACAAGTCTGAGTAAAACGGTCAAGCATCCAAGTCAGACAGAACCAAGGCCAAAACTAAGAGTGGGGATTGAGTGCCCTGTAATCTATGCCAGCCGAGCCCATCTGAAATCTACCAGGAAAACGAATTATCATAAACTACAAACTCAGTTATTTCTAGGCTCAGTGGCTAAAGATCGAAGTTCAGCCCCCCTCACCAACAAATGCTCAATGGATATAGAGGCCAGTCTTGATATTAATGCACAGGAGTCAGAGACATAGCTCCAGAACAAGCCTGCTGTGGTGATCTCTGGGCTCAACTGAAAGTCCTTACCTTAATATACAAGGTGTACAAAAACTGAAGAAAACACTCAACATCAACTTCAGCCCTCTGCATTCACATGCACACAGATACACACACATGCATGCACACATGTGCACTCATATACATGAGAAAACAAATATACACATCTATACCATTTGCATATACACAAAAATAAAATTAGTAAAGAAAATTATCATTTAGTCTTAGATCAATCCCAATGAAACATATTTGGCTACAGAAAGATAAATATGACTAGAAAGTTTATTAACTACTAAGAGGAGAGAAATGGGAAAGGCTTGATAGACCCAGCTGAAGTCTTCAACTGAAGAGATAGAGTCTGAGGTAGATCTCAGGAAGGGGGTCATTTTTATGAGATTTAAAAGCTCTTGTAGCTTTACCTTTTAGGAAGTGATTGTAAATGAATGTGATCCGTATTTAGGAAACTGTGATGAAGCTGGTAAGATGTTGTTTGGTGGCAGTCAACTTGCCTAGTATGTGAAAAGGTTCCATCCTTATCACTGGAGGAAAAGATGGTGAAAGGTCTGACTGTAAAAGACTACTCCTAGAGAGATTCAAATATTCACCCTCTCATCCTTGCCAGTGTGTGTGTGTGTGTGTGTGTGTGTGTGTGTGTGTGATACCACAAGTTACCTAGTCACATAAAACCCCATTTCCTAACAGACAGACTGAATAGATGATAGTGAGGATTAAATGAGATATAAAGTTTTTTTTAAACATTCTTGGTCGACAGAAGATGGATAAAGAACCAATAAACTTGGAGGGAAAGGGAGAGGGACCTGGAATTGACATGTGAAGCAACCTTGCTTCTAATTTAAATTTAAATTTAAAAATAAAATATATAAAAAGAACCAATAAACTTAATAAAGTTTACTTTATTCCTTTCCACGTCTCCCCACATCAGTACTAAACCTTTGAAAGGTACATTTGATATAGACGCTGAAAGATGAGCAAGATTTGTTTGGTAGCAAGAGTCTTGGAGAAGCAGTTGAAGAAACTGCATAGTCAAGGCCTGGAGGGTTGAGAGAAATAAGCCTCATTCAACATGGCTGAGGCATTAGATGCTATCCTGTTAGGCAAAGAAGGTCAATTTTATCCCACAGTCTATGGTGCATATGTACATTATCAAAGAATTTTGATTAAGTGGATTATCTAAGCTGGAGAAATGACTCAGTGGTTAAGAGCACAGGTTGCTCTTCTAGAGGTCCCAGGTTTAGGCTCCATTATCAGCACCTACATGGTAGCTCACAACTGTCTGTAACTCTAGTCCTAGGGAATGTGATGCCTTATTCTACTTTTTTTGCATTTTAATGATTTATTTATTTTTATTTCATGTGCATTTTAGTATTGCCTGCATGCATGTCTGTGTGAGGGTGTCAACTGCCCTGGGGCTGGAGTTCCAGACAGTTGAGAGCTGTCATGTAGGTGCTGAGAATTGAACCCTGGACTTTGGGAAGCTCAGACCATGCTCCAAACTGCTGAGCAGTCTCTTCAGTTCCTGATGCCCTCTTCTTACCTCTGTGGGCACCAAGCATGGAAGTGGCATGCAGATGTGGGCACAGGTAAAACAACACGTACATAAAAATAAGTATTTTTAAAAAGTAGATTACCAGATTACCATGATTACCATGCTATTTTGGCTAATCTGGGAGGTCTAGTGAAATTAAGAGTTAGATGAAAGACATTCTCAGCAAAATTAGACTAATTGGAGCACTGGTAACTGGAGTTGAAGAAAGGGAGCTGGATTAGTGAGTTATTGGGAAGACTGAATCTTTGGGGCTTAGAAATAAATTGACTATAACAGGGCATGGTGGCACGTGTCTTTAATCTCAGTACTTAGAAAGCTGTAACAAGTGGATCATGAGTTTGAGGCCAACCTGAGCTACAAAGTGTGTGCTCTGTTGACCCAGTTGGGGAGAGGGAGAGGAAGGAGGAAAGAGAGAGAGGGGGAGATCAACTGGGTATGAAGATTGAGGGAGAAGTAAGAGTATCATGCTTGACTGGTACTTTGACATTTAGGTAGGTTAACATATTACATACTGAGATAGGTAACGTGAGAGGGAGAGAGAAGAAATATAGTATGGGGTCAGGCAACAGATAATCAGTTACATTTTAATATGTTAGATTGAAGAATCCTCGGTATGCTCAGGGAGAGCAGTTTATAAGCAGCTCAGAGAGAAATCTGAGCTAGGAATTTGTGAAAAGACATTGATAGGAGCAGGGACATGGCAATATTTCAAAGAAATAGGGAAGTACTTAGGAAGGTAGCCTGACTGTTCTTCAGAAGGTTAAACACAGAGTTTCCACTTGACCTAGCAATTCTGCTAAATATATGTATTAGTTACTTGTCTTGTTGCTGTGCCAATACCTGGAAAATACATTTAAGGATGGAAGGGTGTTTGGGCTCATAGTTTGAGGGTACAATCCATCATAGTGGAGGAGTCACGGTGGCAGGAACTTGATGCAACTATCACATTGTATCCAGTCAGGATGCAGAGAGAGAGACAGAGAGAGAGAGAGAGAGAGAGAGAGAGAGAGAGAGAGAGAGAGAGAGAGAGAGAGAGAGAGAGAGAGAGAGAGAGAGAGAGAGAGAGAGAGAGAGATGCTAGTGGTCAGAAGTCTGTCAGCATCCACCTGGCATTGTGAAGTGAGTTTCCTTTATCTGACCAGTTATCTGACTGAATAAATGAACAAGGCAAACAGACACACATTAAATATCAAGAGCTCTTGTAATGGTTGGAGTATAGAAGATATTTACTTTCTCTATAAAGGGGCCGGGGAGTGAAAACAATGTAACAGGTTTAGTGGAGAAAAGTATAGTCTGCAATGGCAGCGAAGACCAAGCAGAAAAAACGTACCTGAATATTGCTGATGGTGTGAGACAGTACATAGGGATGGGCCTCAGGGGAAGCAGAGGAATGCCAAGTTCATGGACATTCCAGTTCCAACAACTGAAAACACTGACCAAGCATCAAAATGGCACATCCAACTTTGACCTAAGGTATCAGATTTTACAGACTTCTTAGAGAAGTCTTCTTAGAGGATGTAGCAGTTGGACACACTTGCATTAAGAAAGAAATGGAATTTGTGAATTATGTGATATGCATTCCAGTTTTCAATTGTAGCAGATTGCTCAAAAGAAGGGTGGTTTGGAAGAGAGAGAACGGGAGCCAGCTGAAAAAGAAAGATGACATTGGACAAATGAGATTAACTGGAGCTGCCAGATAGAAGCAAAGTCCTGGCAAGAGAACAATGAAAAGCCACCCTAGGGAACAAAAGGTAGAATGTCTTACTTCCTCTACTGGACAACACTGACTTAGAGAACAATATAATTGTTTATTAGGGTGCTTGTTGTACCACTATGCTGAGCCCAGGGCACATGCCCAACTCTTCTGTGCATAAGTTCCAATGCCCTGCCAATGTTTTTAGACTGAATCAATGTACACTGAATAGCAGAGGCATGTTAACATGATATAAAGTTCAGGAAACCATTCAAATGAATGAGGGAGCTTTATGTTTAATGTTTATTGTAACATCATCTACAGTAGTGAAATACTGAAATAAGTAAATGATTTTATATCCACTTAATGGAATATTATGTGGTTATCAAAATGATAAAGATGTTCATAACAACACAGCAAACGAGTATTGTATAATGCTAAGCAGTGCACACAGAATATGAATTTGAGTCCATGCTATGATTACAATCATGTGAAAATGAACTATGCATGTAACCAAGCCCTGGAGGGGGGAACATAAAAAAATGGAAACATATAACTCATTGTGGCAGCAATATTGTCGGCAAATTATTTTTGTTTCCTTTGTCTTTATGTTGATGTTGTTTATGCCATTACAAAGGAGAAAATGATGTTGAATCCATGGCCTTAAATAAAACAGAGTGCTGAGAACAGAGATGGAGATCACACAAAACGATTTTACCCCGCTGAAAAAAGACAAAGACTGGGGCAAGGGCCGATGGCAGGAAAAAGAAGGGGTATGCCTGATGGATACATGGTTGTTGTCTGCCTTCTGCCTCTCGGCTCACCTGTGGCCACGATTGACGTACTTGTGATGTGACTGAGAGTAAGGAGTTTGAAATCAGATGACTGATGTTCTTCTCACTAACCTTGGGATCTTTTGGATAAAGTCATTGACCTCTCTGAGCTTCAGTGCAATGTCACCTCCCAGGGTCACTTGGTGGGATAAATGGAAGGGACTTGGAAGAAAATCAACTTGGAAATGAAGAAGCCCACATAACTATAAAGAGATAGTAGAATCATTATTATAGTTATTGCTATGTCTTCCAGCTTAGCCTGGAGTTTCCCCCATATAGGAATTGTTTCAATAACATGGAAACATCTCTTGAAGAACCCAAATGAATCAAGAACTCAACATAGGCCAAATGAGCAGCCCACACCTGAAACCTTAGCACTAGAACAAACTAGACAGACAAGTTTGTACCAGCCTGGTGCTACATAACAAGTTCCAGTCTAGCCTGTGCTATATGGCAATGGTAATGGACTGTCTTAAAAATAAACAAATAAATAGTCAAAATAGTGTGGTCTAATGGCTCTTTGATCTGGCTGCTATTAGCATCACCCAGGAAGGATATTTCTTCCTAAACTGAGTGGGTCTTAAGTCAGACACTCTGGAGATAGAGTCTGGGAGAGGCACTTTTTAAAACTCCAAAACTGTCTCTGGAGCTGAGATTCACCCACGAAATGGTCCTTGAGGCAGACAGTTCTGGTTTTGAATAACAGATTTAATTTTCTCTCCTCTAACTTCTATGTACTTGGATTTGGAATAGATATATAACCTCCCCACACTTCACTGCCTTTGTCTTTGAAACAGAAATGACCATAGTGCCTCTCTCACATGGCTGTAGTGAGGATTAAAGATCTTAATACACTTAAACCATCCTGGCACACAGACCTGCCATGAGGCATTGGCTATTATGATGTTTGTAGACTTTGATTCAATTCCATATGGAGGGACATATCCTGACCTTAATAGAGAAGAATATACAACCTGGAGGCAGGCTCATGGCCACTCCTTCATGAACTGTCTACTGCCAAGTTCCTTGTGGCCAGTCAGACATTCTTATACCTTGGCACTGGGTTCCTGACTTAAGTAGTATTTTACTACTTGATTTCTTAGTGAAACTGGCTACATCTCCAGACTTCATTCTGCCCAATATCACAAGGAGGCATTATAATGAATACTACTACCTTAGGCAAAAATCAGGAATCAAAGAATGATTTCTACTGAATTTGTATTGCTTTCACACCACTATAAAGTTATATATATAACTTTATTATATATCTGTTTCATGGTATGGTATGGTTAACAAAAAGGATTTTATTGTAGAAATCTGATGGGATATAATCCCAGTTAAGGAGCATGTGTTTTTGTGTCATATAGCTGTGGTAACAAATTTCCACAAACTTGGTGGCTTAGGGTAACACACATTTATTTTCTCATTTTTCTGGAGGCCAGACATCCAAAATCCGTATCACTGGGCTGAAATAGAGGCATTGTCGGGGCCATGCTCTTTCTGAAAGTTCTAAAGGAGAATCTACTTCTCATCTCTTCCAGCTTCTGGTGGCTGCTGGCATCTTCTGGCTTGTGGCCACATCACTCCATCTCTGTCTCCATGGTTGCACTGCCTATTCCTATTATCTGCATGAACATATGCATTTAGTGCTCATCCAGATAATTCAGGATAATCTCTTGAGCTCATGATCCTTCACTAACATTTGCAACCTTGTTTTCTGGCATCAAGTAACCTGAACTGGCTCAGAGGACGGTTATGTGGCTATATTGTTAGGGACCATTTTTAGTCTATCTCATAGTTCAAGGTGTTTTCTCCTTTAATTCCCCTTAGGCACTCTGCCTTGTCCTTTGCTGCCTGAGAAATGAGGCCATTCAAGCTTCATGACTTTTGTTTGTGTCTCTTCTGTCTATGTTTATGGTCTGTTTGCTGTCTGTCATTCGTTTTAATGGCCACTGCAGGGCTCTAAGCACCCTGTGGCCAGGGGAATTCTCGCATTCTTAAAAGAAATTCCCTCTTTGGTTGTGTGGACCTGGGCTTCACAAGAGCAGAATTTGAAGAAGCTGAGAGTTTTTTTCTGAGAAGGAACAGTTGCAGACCTGGAGCTTCCTGGCCCTGTCTGCACTACCTTTCCCACTCAGCTGCTTCTTGTTAGTCCCACTTCTCAGACACAGCCTGTTTTGTGCTGTTCCATAAGGCTGCTGCACTGCAGGTCAGAAAAAGTAGAAGCAACACTAACAGAGACAAAAAGTAAACATAATAGAAATGAAGCATGCTGAATGTAGTCCTAGGGTGTTACAGTGTCAGGGAAGGTACATATGTGGATCATCTGGAAGGCAAGAGCTGCCTCAGATGCCATGGCTACCTCACTTTTCCCAATTCCCCTGATACCAAGGTACTTGAGGCTGTAGAGTGCAGGTTACCAGAATTAGTATACTTCAATTGGAGTCCTGGCTTTGTTATTACATTGCTATTGGACTTGGCTAACTTGCTGCACTTTTTGAGCCTCCATTTCTTCTGTGTTAAAATTGAAGGGGGGAGTATTAATAACAGCAATTAGACTAGTAGGCTTTTGTGAGGTGTCAGTGAATAGTCTATGTGGATGGCTTTGTAAAATATAAAACACCATAACCTGTTCCAGTTTATCAGTCTTAGCTCACCACTCAATCTTTTTTTCCTACTTGCCCACTTTTCAGTTCCCCAAGGGTATTTCATGCTCATCTTTTGTTTCAGCTAATTCAGTCCTGATTCTTTCATTGTTTCCCGAGTCATGCCTAGCTCTCAACATACCAGGGTACCATTTGTTTCTCACCTATTGTTCTGCTCCGGAGGCAATTGCTTGTTGGTCATACATTAACATTTGCAAACAATATGTATAGAGAAACCTTACTTCAAAGAGGATGGTGGTGATTTGAATGGAAAATGTCTACCCTAGGTTCATGTATTTAAGTACTTGGTACCCAGTTGGTGGACCTGTCTGGGGAGATTATGGAACCTTTAGGAGGTGTGTGTAGCCTTGCTGAAGGAAGTATGCCACTGAGGGCTGGTACTGAGGGCTTATAGCTTTGCTCCCCTTTCTGTTCTCTTTGCCTTGTTTCTGCATGTTGATGAAAATGTGATCAGCCAGCTTCTTGCTCCTGCTGCCATGCTATGCCTTCATTGCCATGGTGAACTCTATCCCTCTGAACCTGTACACCCTTTTTTCAAGTTGTTTTTTTGAGGGGTCAGGGTATTTTGTCACAGCATCAGAAAAGTAACTAATCCAGGGATTGTTTATCACCTCTCCAAATTTATGCCCAGTCTAGAACAAATATGTCTGTGGAGTTTCAACTACACAGTGGAACAGTTGCTGTCTACTACATACTGTGTTACCTACTAAATGTACAAAGAAGAGCAAGACAGTCACAGTCTCTAGCTTCAGGGAGTTCACGGACTAGTGGAAGAGGTAGGTACCTAAACATGTAATTTCAGTTCAATGTATATAGTTCAGTGATAGAATGCTTGCCTTACACGCATGAGTTTCTGAGTTTTATCCCCAGCACAATCCTCCAAAAACATATTCCTTCTTATTACTGTATGGGAGAATAAATTGGACCTAGGATCGAAGCAAATAAATCAATTTAGAAGGCCCCCACTGGGATGGAAATGAGAGCTAGTCTTGCTCTGAATAGGATAATGGCAGCAGGGATAGAATAAATTGGAACAGTGCATGAGAGTTAAATGGCCCTAACTGGCAGGACTAGGATGATCATTGATCAGATATAGGAACTGAGGAGAAAGGAGTCAGAGTTCTCAGATTTCTAACTTAGCCTCTCAGGAGGATGGTAATACCATGTACTAGGATAGGGAGCATTGTAGTAAGAGATGTTAGGTGAAAAAAACTAATTTTGGGTGCTTTGGTTTTGAAGTGCCTATACACATTCAAATAGATAGGTATATATATAGACATGCAGAACTAAAGATCAGACAAGTGATACGATGTGCATGTGCTAGGGTTATTTGATAAAAACATCATGCACACATAAGCAACTTGGAGGAAAGACTGTATTTTGCTTAGGTACACTTCCATATTACAGTTCATTAGTGGAGGAAGTCAGGACAGGAACTCAAACACGGCAGGATCCTAGAGACATGAGCTGATGTAGAGGCCATAGAGAGGAGCTGCTTACTGACTTGCTCCTCATGGCTTATTCAGCCTGCTTTCTTATAGAAATCAGAACCACCAGCCCAGAGGTGGCCCACAATGGGCTGGGCTCTCCCTCATCATTCCCTAATTAAGAAATTGCACTACAGGCTTGCCTACAGCCCAACCTTATACAGGCATTTTCTCAATTGGGGCTCCCCTTTCCCAAGTGACTCTAGCTACAGTCAAGTTGACAGAAAGCTATTCAGCACATGTGGGCTTCTGATGAAAATAAAAAATGAATGTTTTTTGAGGGCTCACTTACTGAGCTAACAGCAACTAAGTTGCCTATTCCAGGAAATGAAACCAGCTCCTAAGGGTTCTGTACAGCATACACAGTTGTTTACTTTGCGATATATGTCATTGTGTGGAACCAACAGGGTAAACCTCAAATGTTGGTATTTACATGGGAGTGAAGCATGATTATCTTTATTCCCAAAGCATGGGTAATGTCCACATTTAACCTAAGGCATTGACAGTGAGGATCTCTTTATTATACTCTAGTTCTATTCTTTTTTTTAACTTATGTTTACTGGACGATGAACAAAGCTATTTACTTTTACAAGGACTTGTAAATCACACAACCATAGTCAGCACAGACTAGCACACTTTCTCTCACACAGTCACTGCTTAAAGCTTGTTCTGCATCTCCTCTCTTGTTTAACACCACTTTCTTCATCTTTGTATTCCTGTAAATACCTCTGCAGTGTTCAAATTCTCACTTCAGGCTTGTTCCGGGTATGGTGTAGTGCCCTGCAAAGGGGAGATAAGAAGCGCTCTCCTGAGCTCATAGAAAAAGCTCCAGGGCCAGTTCTGGAGGCTCAAAAGTGATAATCATTCCTCCCCAGTAAACTAGCTACGAACTGGGTAGTCACTGCAGGCCAGACACCAGAATTGAAGTGTGAACCCTTTCAAGGCTTAGGAAATTGGAAGCAGCAGAGTGAAGTTTTCAGATGCTGTTAGCTAGAAATGGTGGTAGAGTTGTGAGCAAACAATAGGGAGGACAGAGGACAGGGCAGGAGGAAATCAAAAACTGTTAAAGCTGCCAAGTTGCATCAGCTCATCAGTGCCTCTCAGCCACTTGCCTGCGAAGGGAGTTGCAGCCTACTGGAGTGAGTTATGCAAGTGAGAGCTGTGGCAGCCAGAGGAAGCCTGGGACAACTGTCCTAAACCATCCATTTGTTTCAAGAGAGGGCCTGATGACTCAGTAAAGAAAGCTTTTCATTGTTGGAATTGTGGGATTCAGCATCTGTAGCATAGAAACCTGACTCTACTTACACTGACTATTTTCCATTTTCCCTTGAGATTCAGTAAAATTCCTTTAGGGAATGTAAACTGTGCTGAGGAAAACCAGAAAGTGTGTTTGTTTTGCAGTGTGGGCCTGGGCTTTAAAGGGAGAGGAAGGCAGTCCAAAAGGTTGGGCATTATGTGTTCAGTTATTAATTCTTTCAACTACTAGTTAAATATTTGGGTGTGCTAAGCACTGTGATAGCTGCTGAAGATTCAGAGAGGTATAAGCTGCATCATGGAACGCAGTTTCTAATAAAGGGAGACTTTCATGTACTCAAGCCAGCGAACTAAATAACTAAAAATTACTCTGAGACCTAGACTACACACACACACACACACACACACACACACACACACACACACACACACAATGGTGCTGAGATAAAATCAGGGTAGAAGATGGTATAATCGTTGCAGTGAATATTGTTAGTTTCTGTTACAGATGAAGTCTCAAATCTCCATAACTAAGCACAACAAAATTTATTTCTTGCTCTCAGGAAGGGCAGGTTCATTCCACAAAGACCTGTTGCATCGTTCCCGATGATAACTGAGATCACCTGGGTAGAATATTGGGAGAGAAACTGAGTGGGGAATGCATACTGTTTCATAACTGTTTCGGCACAAAACAGTACAGCATGTAGTTCAGGTGGTCCTATATAGATGGAAGGAGACCCAGAGGTACAGTATAATGATATTTTGATGATAAGATATTTGAAGCAGGGTATGGTAAATATGTGTCCCTGCCCCACATGAAATGATCATTGTTGGGAAGGGCAGAAGCTCCAGAGAGAAGATGATCTTGAGCTGGATGTCTAACGAGAAGCAGTTATTGGGCATTGGAGTACTATGAAGTCTTGGGATAAATGAAGGACTAGGGGATGGACTGGAGTTACAACTGCATCCATTTCTTCCTACCTAGAAAGTGTCTTCCCAGAACTCATTTGACTCATATCACATAACTCTCCACTCCATACCCACTTTAAAAAATTTGTGAGATTATAATTATACAATTTCTCCTACTCCTTTCCTCTCGCCAAACCCTCCCATGTACCTCCTTTCGCTCATTCACATTCATGGCCTCTTTTTCCTTAATTGTTAGTACACACACACACACACACACACACACACACACACACACACACAATCCTAAGTATCAAATACATCCTGCTAAGTCTATTTAATGTTGCTGATCAATTGGTGTTAAACAACCAATTGGTGTTCTTTTTCCTGGGGAAGACTATTTCCCTAGCTAGAAGTATTCCTTAGTCGCCTGTAGTTCGTTTCCTAAGGTTGGGGCTTCCTATGTGTTTCCTCTTCCGTATTAACATGTTGTCCTTGCTCGGGTCATGTTTTGGTAGCCATGTTAGGCAGACTTCATCTTTATAGCTTCTCTGACACTTATAGGAGATAGTTTTCCAGAAAACTTACTGTTCCTCTGGCCCTTACAATCATTCCATCCCTTGCACAATGATTCCTAACTTTTAGGTGTAAGAATTGGGTTATGGATTTATCTGTTGGAATTGGGCACCGCTACTCTGCATTTTGATCAGTGGTTTTTTTGTAATGGTTTCCATCTGTTTTATCAAGTTTGCTTAATGAAGGATAAGGATTGTACTTACCTGTAGTTTAAGGATAAGTATTTAGAATGTAGTTAGGGGTTATGCTGGTTTAGTAGATTGGTGGTTGTAGATTCTCCTCCAATATTCATGAATTCTTTAGCCCTGGGTAGTTGGCTAGGTTTCCACTACAAGGCATAGTTTTCCACTTGTTGAGTGGACCTTAGGTACAATTAAAGAGCTACTGGTTACCAACAAGGTATGTATACCACTATTGCACACATGGGGTTATTGTGCCATTCTGGTCATTGTCGTGGTTCATAGGTGTCATAGCTGGATAGGACTGTGGGTTGCTTGTGTCTGTTGGGAACTTACATGGTTTGGTACCATGAAAGCTTGTCCTCAGGGTTGATCTTGGGTCTTCAACATATTCACTTTGTTTTCTTTCCTAGTCATCCTGAAATCTTGCCTTTATTGTAACTTCATTCTGTAGTGTTTCCTGTGGTCAATCCACTCAAGAAGGGTTTTCTTGTATAGGGCCCTATATCATCCACTGATTTTATGTGATTATCTAAATTTCTATTCTTCTGTTATATTGTAAGTGCCCTAAAGCAGGAAATATGTCTGTCATGCAATGAAAAGTGATTAGCATTGTCTATCACACAGTAAGTCCTTGATAAGTATCTATTAAATGAATGAAACTACTATTCCAACATTTGTACTCATAATATTTTCCTCAGTCACTGGTATGGTTCATCAGTCAGCAGATACTCATTTCTTATTAAATATTAAGTGTTTTTCCACATACTGGAGTTAGTGATAGAGAAAAACTTGGGGTTTTCTTTGATCTTTATTGTCTTGAAAGGACAGGGTGACCATTCTCTTCTATGCTATGGAATGCCCTCCAGCTCCAGCCACTTTGCAGAAGACATCTCTAAGCACATTAGAGTATTTATTCATATATTTTAGTGACAAATATCCCTGATTATTACTATGGCTTGCAAACACCTGCTCTTTCTATTAGATATATGGATATGTATTCAAATGACTTCCAGCTGTTGAACTTCTTGAGCCACAGATTCCTCTTCTGTAAAAAGAAAACATCATTAATCTGTTAAGGTTGTTGGAAGGATGAATTGAAATTCCATAGGAGTCTCCTAATACACTGCCCAGCACAAGTATGCCTTTGAGATATGTCCATTGCCTCCCTCTCTGCCTTCTTTGAGGAAAGAAGTAAATTTTATTTATTTATTTATTTATTTATTTATTTATTTATTTACTCATTTATTTATGTATCTCCAGTTCAGTTCATAACACAGTGGGACACAAAGTTTCGACAAGATAAATTGTCAAATATCATCATTATTTTGAGGGGTGGCAAAAGCTCAATTACTGTGGAATTGATATAAAATGTGAGAAGCAATAAAGAGTGCATCTGGTAGAAACATTTACAGAGTTAAACTGAAGCTGTGGTCATGTCCCTAACTTCTGTCTTTACTTTTTGTAATAGTTAATTTTCTTGTCACTGTAGCCAAATACCTGACAAGAAGTAGTTTAAGGGAGGCACATTTTTCTGGATCATGGTTTGAGGGGCTATAGTCTGTCATAATGGGAAAGACAAAGTGGTTCTGAAGGGGCAGGAGGATGAGGTATCCTGCTCACATCTGTGCAGATCAGAAAGTGAAGTGGACAGCTAAGGCAGAAAGTAAGACCAGACGCTAACTCTTATGGCTCATGCCTAATGACCCATTTCTTCCAGCTAGGTGCTACCTCCTAAATGATCTACATTGTAGATTCTACAGCAACTCAAACTGGCACCACTAGTTGAGACTCAAGTGTTCAAATTCGTAAGCCTGTTGGAGATATTTCACATTTAAATCATAGCACCACTTATGCATCATGTACCAGTGATGTCTTTTATTCTTTCGTTTCTTCATATTGTATAATTGCATCTTAGCAGTTATCATATTATACATATAATAATAAAGTTAGATGCTTTATATTTAATCTTCTCAGATGAATTATAAATTTCTTAAGGGAATATGCTTTATGCTTTTTTGTAGGTTCCATACCTTGAACAGCAAATATACATTGATTTTATATATTTTAACAGTTGGGCTGTTCTCACTTTGACATATCCGGTTTGATAAGAAACCTGTTCCTAACATGTAGGTATATACTATGAAATTCCTTTAATAGTATAAGCTCTATTCCTCCTGCAGGGCTCAGTATTTGTTCAAGCCCATGATGGGTCATAATTACATACTATTTAATTGATAAATGCATGTTCGCCCGCAAGAGGGAGATACCATTTCACTCTGTAAGGAATATTTCTAGTCAACTAAACATTCACAAGTTTTAGCATGTCAGGTAAAATTTGATTTCAGTAAAAAAAAAAACAAGGCTTTCTTCTGAAAACTGAAAATTGTATTACCATTACTATAAAATTTGAAAACCAAAAGTTTGACCTAAATATCATTCCACAGAAACAATCAACCAATATTAACATTTGGTGAATACCATTTCAGACATTTCCTTATGCACATGTTCAGAAAAGAGATGGATGGCTAGATAAAAGTGATTTTTATGAAAATGGAATCTTGGTGTGTAGGTCAGTTTTATTAAAAGCAGTCTATTTAATTTTACTAGAGTTTAGCAGAAGTCTGGAATGAAATCACAGGAATTGTCAAACTTTGGATAAATATTATTTCACCTTAAAGGACATTGACTCCATACTATAGAAGATAAGATTATCACTGTTATACCCCTATTCACCTTCTCTTCTTCAAACTCCAAATATTTATTAGTTATGACTTTCTTTCTTGAATAGTATTAACTCTAACATGTTGTTCTGCCATTGATAGTACTCGATTTATTTAAGGTCTGTACATGGAGTATAAATATTTATTTACTTGAATGAATTCAATGTCTCCATTCTATTCCTTTATCATGAGTTTTCTATTCTCAAACATTTTTAAATTTCATTTTTTGTTGTTGGATGTGTATCTTAGAAGGGCTTAGGAATACTTTGTACCCCGTGTTATGCTCTTTGCCTTGGTATTTGAAAAAGTAGTTGATTAGATATGACATGTTTACTTCACACTTGAACATTCAACATTTTATATTGGTTTCATTGTCTTTTGACTTTGGTAATTCAAGACTTGGCTGATTTTTCCTTCATATAAACAGCTCATATTTTTCAATCGAAAACTCTGAAACTTTGTTCCTGTGATGTTCTAAAGTTTACCATGAGTTTTGTTATCATCCACTCTAATTATTTGTCTAGAACATAGTATGCCCCTTTCTACATATTCAGTTCTTCACTTGTTTCTTGGCAATTTTCCTGTATTATATTTCTAAATACATTTTCCGTACAACTTGCTAGTGTTTCCATTGAGAGTTTAGGGATCTTGACCCTCCCAGCTATACTGTGTTTGTTTTCCATAGCTATTACCCTATACATGATTGGTTAATCTCTTTTATTTAAAAATTCTTTGACTTTATCTATATATCATAATATTCCCATAAGTGCCAGTTGTTGGGGCCTAGCCCCCACAGGGTCTCTGAGTTGTTTGTCAGTTGATAGCCACAGGTACATCCTGTTTTCTAGTCCTGGCTTACTGCCCCCTCATTGCCCCACTGACATCAACATCTAGCACGAGGAAAACTCGCTCTCTTCCACCTGGGGTTTTTCTACTGTGTTGTAAGACTATATATAAGACTGCTCCCTCCTACAAGAGAGAGACCTCTTAACAGTTACAAAATAGAGAGACCTCATTGCACTTGCAAAATAAAGACACTTCTTAGTACTAACAGCTTGACATCTGGTCTTTCTTCTCCTGATACACTGGAGTTGCTTGTGGTGCGGGCGCCGCAGCCAGTGGTTATATTTTCAATTATAACTATTCTGTAAAATCTTGTTTCTGTATATTATCTCTAAATCAATGCTATTTTGCTCATAATATAATCACATAGGTCCGCCATTTATTCATTATGTTATATATTATTTGTTCCT
The DNA here is from genome assembly GCF_017639785.1 of Mesocricetus auratus. Taxonomy (NCBI): domain Eukaryota; kingdom Metazoa; phylum Chordata; class Mammalia; order Rodentia; family Cricetidae; genus Mesocricetus; species Mesocricetus auratus. Next base: position 46,435,886 of record NW_024429188.1, read on the forward strand.
AAGTTGTTATTATTGAATTCACATTCCAAAACAAAATACTTCAATTGTAATTGTTCTTGTTGTCCTTGAGCATATTTTCACCCATATGTTTTTCTTTCAACTAATTTTTATTGGAACCATTGCAGCTTCACATTTTATTATAAGAAATAATATGGGTTGGTGGGAGGGCGCTGGAGGAGGGAGGGAAAGGGAGAGAGACCTGGAATTGACATGTGAAACAACATTGTTTCTAATTTAAATTTAAATTTAAAAATAAAATATGAAAAAGAAATAACATATGGAGGCCTTATATAGCTTTCAACCAATTGTCCATGAAGTTAATACCATACAAAACTGTAGGATGGAGTGTGTCAGATGTTGGAGTAGAAGCCATCTCTCTGTGATGCTAGAATTTGTACAATCATGATAACAAAGGATAGATGCCATACAAAGAGATAAAAAAACAATATCAGAAGGCACAAAAGAGAATGTAATTTAGCTTGAAGACCTAAGAAAAATAGAAAAGCCATAAAGGGAGAATGAATATTCAGTTCTGCAAGCTTTTTATGTCTTTAAATTTTTTTCATTTTACATATCAACCATAGTACCCCCTCCCTCCTTTTTCTGAAACCCTACCATCTCCGCTAATACCACCCCATATTCACTCCTCAGAGGGGGTAGGGTCTCCCTTGGGAAGTCAATGAAGTCTGGCATACCGAGTTGAAGTAGGACCAAGCCACTCTAACCCTGTATCAAGACTGATAAAGGTATGCCACCATAAGGAATGGGCTCCAAAAAGCCAGTTCATGCACTAGGGATAAGTCATGGTGCCACTGCCAGGGGCCCTCCCAACAAATCAAGCCACATAATTGTCACCAACCTTCAGAGGGCTTAGTTTGGTTCCATGAAGGTTCCCCAGCTGTCAGTCCAGAGTCCATGAGCTCCCACTAGCTCGGGTCAGCTGTCTCTGTGGTTTTCCTCATCATGATCTTGACCTTCCCTGTTCTTATGATCCCTCCTCCCTCTCTTCAACTGAACTCCAGGAACTCAGCCCAGTGCCTGGGTGTGGATCTCTGCATCTGCTTTCATCAGTTACTGGATGTAGGTTCCATGATGACAATTAGGCTAGTCACTAATCTGATAAAGGGGAAGGACAGTTCAGGCATTAGCTGGAGTTATCTTTGTGGATTCCTGGGAGTTTTCCTAGCACTAGGTTTCTCCCTAACCCCATAATGGCTCCCTCTATCAAGATATCTCTTTCATTGCTCTCCTTCTCCATCCCTCCCCCAGCTCAGCCATCATGAACCCTCATGTTTCCATCCCCCATTCACTCCCTTCTATTCCCCCTCCCAGTTTACCCAGGAGGTCTCATTTAATTCCCCTTCCCAGGGTGATCCACATGTCCCTCTCAGGGTCCTTCATGTTTCCTCTCTTCTCTGGAACTGTGAGTTGGAGTCTGGTTATCCTTTACTTTACCTCTAGTATCCACTTATGATTGAGTACATACATGTTTGTGTTTCTGAGTCTGGGTTACCTCACCCAGGATGTTTTTTCTAGTTTCATCCATTTGCCCGCAAGTTTTCATGGTATCATTGTTTATTTTTTTCCTGCTTAGTAAAACTCAATTGTGTAAATGTACCACAGTTTCTTTATCCATTCTTCAGTTAAGGGAATCTAGGTTGTTTCCAGTTTCTGACTATTACAAACAATGCAGCTGTGAACACAGTTGAGCAAATGTTCTTGTGGAATGGTTGTGCATCCTTTGGGTATATCCCCCAAGAGCAATATTACTGGGTCTTGAGAGATTTATTTCCAATTTTCTGAGAAGCCACTATATTGATTTCCAAAGTGGCTGTACATGTTTGCACTTGCACCAACAATGGAGGAGTGTTCCCTGTACTCCACATCTTCTATACCATAAGCTGTCCTCAGGGTTTTTTTTTTATCTTCGTCGTTCTGAAAGGTGGTAAGATGGTATCTCAGTGTCATTTTGACTTGCATTTCCTTGATGACTAAGGATGTTGAGCAATTCCTTAAAATTTTCTGCCCATTTGAGATTCTTCTGTTGAGACTTCTCTGTTTAAATTTGAATATTTGGTATTTTGAGGTCTTGTTTATTCCATTCTTAATATATTTTAGAGATCAGCCCTCTGTCAGATGTGGCTATGGTACACATCTTTTCCCATTCTGTAAGCTGCTGTTTGTCTTATCGACAGTGTCCTTTGCCTTACAGAAGCTTCTCAGTTTCAGGTACCATTTATTAATTGTCAATCTCAGTGTCTGTGCTATTGGTATTATATTTAGGAAATGGTCTCATGCATTCAAAACTACTTCCCACTTTCTCTTCTATCAGCTTCAGTGTAACTGAGTTTATGTTGAGGTCTTTGATCCACTTGGACTTGAGTTTTGTGCAGGGTGATAGATATGAACCTATTCACGTTGTTCTACATGCCATCATCCAGTTAGACTAGCACCGTTTGTTGAAGATGCTTTCTTTTTTCCATTGTATATTTTTGGCTTCTTTGTCAAAAATCAGGTGTTCATAGATGTGTGGATTAATGTCAGGGTCTTCCATCCACCTGTTTTTATGCCAATACCAAACTTTTTATTGCTGTAGCTCTATAGTAGAGTTTGAAGTCAGGGATGGTGATGCTCCCAGAACTTACTTCATTGTACAGAATTGTTTTAGCTATCCTGAGTTTATTGTTTTTTCATATGACGTTGAGTATTGTTCTTTAGAGATCTGTGTAGAATTGTGTTGGGATTTTGATGGGGATTGCTTTGAATCTGTAGACTGCTTTAGGTAAGATTGCCATTTTTACTATGTTAATTCTACCCATTCATGAGCATGGGAGATCTTTCCATTTTCTGATCTCTTCCCTAATTTCTTTCTTCAAAGACTTAACATTTTTGTCATATAGGTCTTTCCCTTGTTTGGTTAAAGTTACTCAAGTATATTTTACATTATTTGTTGCTATTGTAAAGCAAGTTGTTGCTCTTATTTCTTTCTCAGCCCATTTATCATTTATATATAGGAGGGCTACTGATTTTTTCAGTTAATCTTATATCCAGCCATGTTACTGATGATGTTTTACAGCTGTAGGTGTCACCTGGTTGAATTTCTAGGGTCACTTATGTGTACTATCATAGCATTTACAAATAGTGGTAGTTTGGATTCTTTTCCAATTTGTGTCCCCTTGTTCTCCTTTTGTTGCCTTATTACTGTAGCTAGAACTTTGAGTACTATATTGATTAGATATGGAGAGAGTGAACAGCCTTGTCTTGGTTGGTCCAGTCTATTTGATGTTCTGAAAGCCCCTTGTACCTTTATAGGCATGTCCTCCTATAGATTGGGCAACTTATTCTTTTATGATTTTGTTGAATATGTTTTCTGTGTGTTTGAGTTGTGATTTGTCTCCTTTTATCTCTATTATTCTTAGGATTGGTCATTTTATGGTGTCCCAGATTTCCTGGATGTTTTGTGTTAGGAATTTATTGGATTTAACCTTTTCTTTGACTGATGAATCTATTTCCTCTATTGTATCTTCAATGCCTTGGATTATTTTTTCCATCTCTTGTATGTTGGGGATACTTGCATCTGTAGTTCCTGTTCATTTCCTCAGACATTCCATTTCTAGAATCTCCTTGGTTTGGTTTGTGTTTTCTTCATTGTTTCTACTTCAGTTTTCAAGTCTTGAACCATTTCCTTCACCTGTTTGATTACCCCCCTTTCTTTAAGCGATTTATTGATTTCTTCCAATTATTTGTCTTTTCTTTGAATTCTTTTTTTTTGGTTTTTTGAGACAGGGTTTCTCTGTGGCTTTGGAGGCTGTCCTGGAACTCACTTTGTAGACCAGGCTGGTCTCGAACTCACAGAGATCCACCCGCCTCTGCCTCCCAAGTGCTGGGATTAAAGGCGTGCGCCACCAACGCCCGGCTTCTTTGAATTCTTTAAGAGAATTATCATTTTTCCATCAATAGCCTCTATCCTCTTCATAAAGTAATCTTTAAATTCGTTTTTTTAGTTTCAGCTATGGTGGAATCTTTGGGTTTTGTTGTTATAGTATCATTGGGTTCTGGTGGTGCTATATTTCTCTTTCAGTTTTTGAATGATTCACTTTTCCTTTATTTTTTATTTAAATTAGAACCAATCTGTTTTACATATCAATCCCACTTCCCTCTCCCTCCCCTCCTCCCCTGCCCCCACCAACCTCCTGTCCCATCCCCTTTCTTCTCCCCAGGGAGAGTGAGGCTTTCCATGTGGGATCTTCAAAGTCTGTCACATCATTTGGAGCAGGACCTAGGCCATCCCCCTTGTGTCTAGGCTGAGAGAATATCCCTCCATGGGAAATGGGCTCCCAAAGTTCAATCATACACTGGGATAAATACTGATCCACTACCAGAGGCCCGATAGATTGCCCAGACCTCGTAGCTGACACCCATTTTCAGGGGACTGGTTCCATCATATGTTGGTTCTCCAACTGTCAGACTGGGATCTGTGAGCTCTCACTTTCTCAGATCAGCTGTTTCTGTGGGTTTCTCCAGCCTGGTCTTGATCCCTTTGCTCATCATTCCTCCCTCTCTGCAACTCGATTCCAAGAGTTTGGCTCAGTTTACTCATCTTTTCTTCCAACTGGTGTGACTTGTGCCTGTGCTTGTTCTTCCAACTGTTGTGGTTTGTACCTGTACCTATGTAGTCTGCTGGGGTTGCAGGGGAGGTGGTGGCTATGGGGAAGATGTTCAGGTGTCTGCAGTTGGGCTGCAGAGTGGGTCTTAGTGGGACAGCATCCAGTGGGTGGCAGTGGTAGAGGTGCAGCCTGGAGGCAGGTATCTCACTGTTTGCAGGCTGCTGGGGACTGCCTCAGAGCAATGGAATTCTACCTGCAATCTTTCTAAGGAAGTGGAATAGATATTGAGCCAAAAACTCTTCTACAACATAAGCCAGACTACCTACTTTAAGAAAAGACTGACATTCAGTTCCTGTAACAAGACAAAGCCACAGATGTCACAAGCCTTTTATTTTATTTGTTTTTGTAGACAGGCTATCACTAGGTAGCCCTAGTTGTCTTGGAACTCACAAAGATCCACCAGTCTCTTCCATCTGAGTGGTAGGATTTAAGTAGTATGCCACCATATCTGGAAGTTATCATAAATCTTAAATCCAGCTGGGAAATTTGATGTGAGTGATTATTTTGCGACAAATCAACACTGAAGAATAAGCCCATTTTGGCACTCTGTAACTTGGAGGCTTATACCAGGTGCCATCTTGACAGGGGACATATTGTAAGAGATTGATCTACTCTGGATCCCTGAAATAAGGATCAATCACAACCCAAAGAGGCTGGGGAAACAGAGCCATATAGCCCATGGACCAGAGATGACTATACAAGGAAATCATGGTTGATGAGAGGGCTTGATACAGACACAGTAAGAAGCTCATGTGGTAGAAAGCTGAAGTGATGAAGAACTAAACTATTGGTGGCCCAAGTCCACCTTCTTTGGCAGGAGTACAGCAACTGCATAGAATAATAGCTCCCAGTCATAGGAGAGCTCAAAATCCATGACTACCGTACAGTTTTCCTCTCACAGGACTGAAAATGTCTAAAGTTCAATGGGCATTCCCCCATGGCCTCCTCCCTTCCATGGGATGTTTAATTCTAAATGGAAATAGCACTGGGATAGGTCATCCAGGTAATATATCTCATTGCTTTACCTAATTTCCCTCATACCAACACACTCAGGTGATTCATTAGCTGTCTCAAAGTATTCAAATGGGAGAGTCTCTGGAGCAAGAATCTGGCACATATCCTTTAAAGCTAACAATGGAAAGAAGTAACTGTTGGAACTTGAGGGAGGGAAGCTCATAAAATGATTGGTATCACTGCTTAGATAGTAACTTTTTATGTTACTTTGAGAATTTCATATAATATAATTTGAGCACATTCTCCAACTCATTCCAGACCCACCCCCACCCATACTATTTCATGTTGTCTTGCTTTTAAAAACCGAGTCCAGATTGCGCTGCCCAAATGCTCTTGGATGTGGGGCTCTCCACCAAGTATGGTGGCTCTACCAGGATTCATACCCTTAAAGAAAATGGGCACAGCAGCTATCAGTTGTCAGTCGCTCTCCCAGATGGTGGTAGGACGTCCCCCTCTTCATGCTGAGTCTTTGGCTTGAGCACTCATAGATCTTGTTCATGTGTATGTTATGACAATTGCTGTTATTTCATATGTGCAATTGTTCTGTTGTATTTGGAAAACAATATTTTCTTATAGTCATCCATCACTATTGACTCTGACAATTTTTCTTCCTCCTTTTCCATATAGGTCTCTAAGACTTTGGAGAGAAGTGTGATATAGGTGTCTCATTTACAGATGAGCACTCCATAGTCTCTAATTTTCTGCAGGTTAACCAGTTGTGTCTCTATGCTAATTGCTGTGATGGTTTGAATGAGAATGACCCCTACAGGCTCATAAATTTGGATATGTCATCCTCAATGGAACTCTTTGGGAAGGATTAGGAGATATGGCCTTGTTGGAGGATGCCATACCAAATCCAGTAGATTCTGTGTGACAAGTTCCACAGACTAAGGCAATAACTTCAAAAGAAGGAGGTCTTCTGGAAATGGTTGTGGAACTCTCGGCTGGAGAAAAATATTGAGCTGTAGTTCTCATGACAATCTCTCTTCTTCTATTCTTCTCTGATATTAGCAAAATGTTCCTGAAAGCCTATACTGACATTTTAAACAAAAGAAATAAATGAGAAACCATCCCTTGAGACATGGTTACTGACCATGACCTTGTCTCCGGGAAAACCAGTACTTTTTGAATCAATCACGTCATTCAAATAAGTATATAGTAATAGTATTAATAAAAACTTTCCCAACTATAAAATTTCATATAGCTGCACATAAAGAAAGCTTTTTGATAAGAAAAAAGTTAAAATTGCTCTATTTCAAAGACTCACAAGGACTAGGCAACAGAATCAAATAATTGTGAGTAGGTAACAGATGTCAAACAAAAACTAACAATAAAACTTTATTAACCTGATCTTAGAAATAGGTGGTTAGCTATAGTTAGCCTTAAATGATTTTTTGATTTACCATATTTATTAAACTTGCATAAATTGTGTGTCACTATGCCTACTAACGATGATGTCAATAGTCTGCTTCACTGAACATAAACTTTGAGAAGATATACTTTATCCTGGATAAAAAGCCTTGTTAAAAAGCTGCAAAATGCACTCATATTCAAACTGCCTCTGTGTTTGTTTCTGTTTGTCACCACTGAATCCTTACCCACCTAGTCTTTGAGAACCCTCATCCTAGGGATCCCCATACCCGGCTGGGGAGGCCCATGACAGGAGGAAGTGTCACTGGGGACAGGCTTTGAGGTTTCAAAAACCTCATCTTCCTAGTGTTCTCTCTCTGCCTTCTTATAGATCAACATATGAGTTCTTATAAATTTCTGCTGCTACGCTTTTGGTTTACCATCATGGACTATAACCCTCGGAAACCATAAGCCCAGTTAAGCATTCTCTTTTGTAAGTTGTTTTAGTCATGGTAGTTTGTCAGAGCAATAGAAAAGTAACTAAAACAATTGTCATCTCCTGGAAGAAGAAGCTTCTCTGATAAGGACTGAAAGATGCACTCATCTATGGACATTCGATAAGTCATTAGGAACTGATTTAATGCTATTCCCATTTAGCAGAACAATAGTATTAGAGTCTCCCTTAGAGTCTATGACCTATCTAGCCATAGATTATGGGACCTGATAATTGTATCAGATGTAGTTCCATTTTGTGGAACAGACCTTATAGCTAATCAGAAACTGGTCACTCCAATAAAATTCATGCAACTATTGCACCATTGGACTTATCTAACTGGGACAGTCATTATTATGCCTGTCAAGATTCATAGCTATTCATAGTAAGATTGTTGATTATGGTTCTCTTCCAGTAGCATGAAATAGCATTTTTCCCACAAGTGAATGCTAGCCAGTAGGGATGAATCTTCCATGTAAGTATCATCTTCATTTGTTCATATTTCATATGATTTCTTCAACAATAGGATGTTTGATGCTACCATGTGAGAACAGACCACAATATAGACAACAAAACCCACTTTTTATTTGCAATCCTATGATGTTTTGTTGGGGCATTGTCATTTCATTATTGGGTAAGTCCATTTATACACACACATACTGGCCCCCCCAGACTGGCCTTGAACTCACAGGCCTGCCTCTGCATCCCAAGTGCTGAGATTAAAGGCATATGCCACCACTGCCCATGATTCTGTAGTAGCAGGTTCCATATAGCTTTTTCAAAATGTCTTTAGTGTTAAACAGTTATCTCTCCCTCTACTCTGTCTTCTACCCCACCCTCTCATCTTCTACCTCATTTAATCCTTCTTGTTCCATTACCCTCCACCTTTCCCCCTCTATACCACTGTGTTCTATCTCCCCTCATTTGAAAGATTCCCCCTCCCCCTTACTAGTTTCATAACCTCTTCAAGTATTCCAAATGAAATATACACACCTAAAGATAGGAAGCTAATATTTACATATGGGAGAAATCAAGAGATGTCTATCTTTCTTTGTCTGGGTAACCTTACTCACCATGATTATTTCTACCTCCATTTCCCTGCACATTTTATAATTTAATTTCTTAACATATAAATAATAGTTCATTGTATAAATATACAGCATTCTCATTATACATTCTCTGGTTGATGAACATCTATTTTGCTTCCATATGCTGGCTATTATGACTAGAACATCAATGAACATGGATGAGAAAGTATCTCTGTAGTAGATACTGTGACTACACACCTGAGAGTAGTATATCTTGATCATGTGGTAAATCTACTCACTCATATATGGATTTTACACATGGATCAGGATAGTGCCAGTCTGCACTTCCACTGACAGAGAGTCTGGGAAACAGGAAAGAACCTAAAAATATGCATAGTACCCAAGAGAAGAGGAATGAGGCAAGATCCTCTGAACATTTGGGGAACACGGTGAGGGGTGGGGGGGGAGTGGGAGCTGGGAAGAAGAGAGAGGGAGAAGAGGAAGAAAGAGTAGGTCATGGGGGAACAGGAAGGTTGAGTTGGGGGGTAGGATAGGGGGCAGAGGGAATGATAGGTTAGAAGACAGATCAGGCACCAGTGTGACCTCTAGTGATCTAAAGGGATGACACCAATTGGCAAGCTAAGCAATAGTGGAGAGACCACCTCGAATGCCCATTCCTGATGATGAACCTGATGTCTATAACCATCCTGGAGCCTTCCCTTCATCCAGTGACTGATGGAAGCAGAGGCAAACACCCACAGTTAAACACTGAACTGAACCCAAGGAACCCAGCGACAGAGAAAGAGGAACGATGAGCAAATTGGCAAAGAATGGGCTGGCAAAACCAGCAGAGACAGCTGATCTGAACAGGGGAGAGCTCTTGGACCCAAGACCAACAGCGGGGAGGCCAGCATGGGACTGATCCAGACCCCCTGAGTGTGAGAGTCAGTGAGGAGGCCTGAGCAACCTATGGGGCCCTGGGCAGTGGATCAGTGTTTATCCCTGGCATACAAACGAACTTCATGTGTCCATAGCACAAAGAGGGATGCTCTCTCAGCTTGGACTCTTAGAGAAGTGCCTGGACCCTGCCCTGAGTGAAATGACAGACTCTAGATATCCCCCATATGGAAGGAAGTGGCACTATGGTGGGAGGCTGAGGGGGGATGGTGGAGGGGTGCGGGAGGAGGGGAGGGAGAGGGAACTGGGATTGACATGTAAAACAAGCTATTTAAAATTAAAATAAAAAAATTAAAAAAATATTGTAGCAAAAAAAACCAGATCTAAAAAAGAGGCTACAACTAATGATGATGACTATCATTTACTCAGAACATTCTATAGGCCAGGAGTCAAGAGGAAGTAGAAATATTTGTTGGTATTCAGGCATCTGTACTGCCCTGTCCTTGGAGTTCTGAAGGATACACCCTCAGTTGCAGTCACTAAGAACACCCCCTGTGCACATTCACTATGTTCCCTTGTAAAAGGTGGGCAAGGCCCACCTCCCCCCAAAAAAAGAAAGGGTAAGGTCTCCCATGACAAAACCTGGTATATCAAGTTGAGAAAGGACCAAACTTGTCCCCCTGCATCAAGGCTGAGCAAGGCATCCCCATATAGGGAATATGTTCCAAAAAGCCACCTCATGCATCAAGGACAAATCCTGGTCCCACTGCTAGGGACCTTGCAAACAAACCAAGTTGCATAACTGTCACCCACATCCAGAGGTCCTAGTTGGTTCCCATTTAGGCTCCCTAGATGTTTGTCTAGAGTCCATGAGCTCCCACAAGATTTGATCAGCTGTCTCTGTGTGTTTCCCCTTCATAATCTTGAGCCCTTTGCTCATCCAATCCCTCCTCCCATTCTTCAACTGGACTCCTGGATTTTGGCTCAGTGCTTGGCTGTGGATCTCTGCATCTGCTTCTATCAGTTTCAGGGTGAATGTTTTAAACCTGGAAACAACCTAGATGCCCCTCAACCAAAGAATGGATAAAGAAAATGTGGTACATTTACATAATGGATGTATTACTCATTGATAAAGAAAAATGACATCATGAAATTTGCAGGCAAATGGATGGAACTAGAAAAAATCATCCTGAGTGAGGTAACCCAGAGGCAGAAAGACAAACATAGTATGTACTCACTCATAAGTGGATATTAGACATAAAGCAAAGGATAACCAGGCTACAATCCACAAGCAAGCCCAGAGAAGCAATTTTTCTGTTTTTAGACCAAGTAATTTTAACTTCAGAGTTTACTCTACATTACGTGTACCAATTTTTTATGCTGAGTCATATAATAGTTGACGTTAACCAATTTAAAGCACATTTCTCTATCTAGATGTGAAGTTAGATAATGTCTTTGTTCACTGTAAAGATTCGTCACTCATATTGGTTTAATAAAATGCTGATTGGCTAGTAGCCAGACAGGAAGCATAGGCAGGGTTACCAGATCAGGAAAATTCTGGAGAAAGGAAGGCAGAGAAACAGTTGCCACACAGATGCAGAGGAAGCAAGATAAGAAAGCCGTACTGATAAAAGGAACAAAGACACGTGGCTAAATATAGATAAGAATTATGGCTTAATTTAAGTTGTAAGAGTTTGTTAGTAATAAGCCTGAGCAATATGCCAAATAGTTTATAATTAATATAAACCTCTATGTATTTATTTGGGACTAAACTGCTGAGGGGCCAGGCCAGACAGAAACTTCTGTCCATATAGTTCATTTTGGTGTCATGGCTCCTATAGTAATTTATTTTCTCCTATTTGAATATTATTGGGGATTGCATCTTTCAGCAAAGGCATATTACAACAGCACATCTAAAGCAAAATGGAAACTCTACCCATCATATCAGGTGTACAAACTGCAACACGGAACATACAAAACACGGTAAACCAAGCAACATGACTCCTCCAAAAGTTAGTAGTAATTCCTCCACTACCAAACCAACGATACTAAAAAGGATAAAATGCTGGATAAGAATTTAAATATTTACTTGTAAAAAGAATCAATGATGATTTCAAAGTAGATACAATCATGAAGATAAATGAAATAGATGAATCAATTCAGAAACTTGATTAGAAAGTCATCAACAAGGATGAGAAACCTGGCATACAATAAGAGTTTGAGAAAAAATAAAGTTCTTGAAAAAGGAAAAATAGCACAAAGACATTTTTACAAATAAAGTAGACTAAGCAGAAGACAGAAAACCAGGGATTTTTTTTAGATATTCCTGGAACTCACTTTGTAGACCAGGCTAGCCTCGAACTCACAGAGATCCTCCTGCCTCTGCTCCTGAGTGCTGGCATTAAAGACATGCACCACCACATGCCCAGAAAATCAGGGATTGAAGAATGAGTAGAGGAAATGTAACACTCAGATGCCAATGAAAAACATGACTACAATTTCCAAGAAATCTGAGAAATGATAGTAACCAAACCTAAAATTCTGTAGAGCAGAAAAAGGAACTGAGGTAAAAACTAAAGGCACAGAAAATCTATTCAATACAATTATAGCAGAAAAATTATGAAATGTAGGGACAATAAGTGGACATCCAAGCCATAAGAGACATTTACAAACCATAAATAAACATTACCAGAGATATCTCTATAACATAGTTTAGCCAAGATACCCACAATTTAAATCAGAGAAACAATGTTAAAAGTTGCAAGAGAAAAATTCCAACTTACTTAAAGACACAAATACATTAGAAGAATGTCAGACCTCTCAACAGAAACTGTAAAGGGCAAAAAAGCATAGAACTGCTAACCAAGATAGCTGTATCTAGAAACTTCTTTTTTAATTGATGGAGACATAAAGACACTTCAGAACAAGCTTAAGCTAAAGACATTGATAATCACCAAGCCAGAATTACAGGAGATACTTAATAGAATCTTAAACAAGACAGATAAAACAGTTGAAGCCATGAAAGAGCAGGAAAGAATAAATTTCATAAGAGGAATATATTAAACAAGTAGAATCAGGAAAGAATCAGTCATTTCCAATTTAGTAAGCCACCAAATCTCTACTGCTGGAGGAAAAAGGAAAAATAAACAACAAAAAACCTTAGCAATAATCCTCGACTAGAAAAAAGAAAATTACCAAAATGAGCAAACATCTGTGAATAGTAATTCTAAATATAGACTTAATTCTCCAATTACAAGCTGTAATATAGCTTACTGAATTACCTCAATGACAAACACACACATAGACAGAAAGTAAAGTGGTGGTAGCCAATTTATTAAGTAGATGGAAACCGAGAATAAGTAAGCGTGGCTATTTTTATATCAGATAGAGCTGACTTCAAGAAAAAATTATTCAGAAAAGATAAAGGCTATTACATATTAATAAAGGGAGCAGTACATCAAAAGATACAATTATAAATGCATAAACACTGAACTATGGTGCTTCCAGTTTCATAAGTTAAACACTCTGGACATAAAAGTTCAGATAGACAAATACTTCCTTATATAAAAATAGAAAGAATGTAAAATTAAATTAAAAAATAAATTTAATAAATCTAATTTTGATGAACATTTTAAAAAAGAGTAGGTAACTTAACACCCCAAACTCATCCATAAATCATAAGGACTAAAGATCCATAAGGAAACTTCCAAATTAAGCTATATCATAGCTCCAATGGATTTAACAATATACAGAATATTCCATCCACCAGATACAGAGTGCGTATTCTTTCCAGTAGTCTGTGAAACTTTTCCTAAAATGAATATTTTGGGTCATAAAGCAAGCCTTAAATACCACAGAATAAAAATAATTTATTTTATATTACCACATCATAACAGAATAACACTAGAGACTAATATCAAGAGAAATCATAGAAAATGTGTGAGCACTTGGTAGTTAAACAGCATATTCCTGAGTCACTAAAGAAATAATGGAAGAAATTTTAAAATTCTGAGAATCAAGTGAAAATCAAAATACAACTAAATCAGAGCCTTTGGGGTACAATAAAGGCAGCACCAAGAGGATTCTTTATAGTTATGAGTTTTTCTATTTTTAAAAATCAGAACAGTTACAGTGTGTGACTTAATTCTATATCTCAAGTTCTTGGATAAACAACACAAGCCAAATCTAAATGTAGTAGACATAGAATTAAAGATCAGAACAGAAATTAATTAGATGGAGACTATTGCATAAAGAATAAATGAAGCAAAGCATTGGATTGTTTTAAACAAATAAACAAACAGGACAAACAAACTCCTAGCTAAACTAGCCAAAAGAAAATAAGCTTAGAGGTGAGAAATGGGACATTACCACAGATTCCAATGAAACCCAGAGGATCCTTGGGGAATTCTTTGAGAACACATTCTAAAATACTGGAAAAATCAAGAAGATATGGATAAATTGCTAGACATGTATGATCTATTAAAATCAAATAAACTACATATAAACAACTCAAAAATCTGTAATAAGCAACAACATTAAATCAGTAATAAAGAGTCTCCAAACAAGAAAATTCCAGGTTTGAAGAGATGAATTCCCATGCTCTATAGGTGAGCTAATAAAATTCTCTTCAATTTATTCCGTCCAACATAAATGAAAAGAATACCACAAAACTCACTCTATTACGTTGATATCAAATCAGATGTCTTAGAGTTTCTATTGCTGTGATAAAACACTATGACCAAAAATAACTTAGGGAGGAAAAGGTTTACTTGCTTTACTGATAATACTCCATCATTGAGGGAAGCTAAGGTAGGAACTCAAGGCAGGAATCTGGAGGCAGGGACTGAAGCAGAAGCCAAGGAAGAACTCTGCTTTATTAACTTGCTCCCCATGGCTTGCTCAACCTGCATTCTTATACACCCCAGAGCCACCTGCCAAGGAATAGCATTGGACACTCCAACACCAATCATAGTTCAAGAAGATGCTCTATGTACTTGCCTGTAGGAAATCTGATCGAGGCATTTTCTCAATTCAGGTTCCCTCTTCTCAGATGACTCTGGGTTGTGTCAAATTGACAAAAAAACAATGATAGCGAAATAATAACTAGGATACCAGATAGGGATACAACAAAGTAGAAAACTACAGACCAGTGGTTCTTAACTTGTTGATCACAACCCCTCTGGGGGTCATACAAGTGTTTTACAGGGGTTCCATATTAGATATTCACATTAAAATTCATAACAGTAGCAAAATCACAGTTATGAAGTAGCAATGAGAATAATTTTATCGTTGGGGTCACCATAACATGAGGAACTGTACTAAGGGCTTGAAGCAAAGCATTACTAGGAAGGTTAAGAACCACTTATATAGAGCAATTTTTACCATGCATAGACACAAACTTTCTCAATAAATACTTAGGGACTGAATTCAATAATAGCACACTAAAAAGATCATCTTGACTGGGGTAAGATGGAATCCCAGTGGTTTATTGCAGCACTATTCCCAGGAATCACATTATGGACAAAACTTAAGAATCCAACAACAAAGTAATGAATAAAGGAAATATGTCATGGACTTTTTTTAATGTTTTGTCTATCAGTCTTCCATTTATGTTATGTCCAGCTTTTTTTAAAATATAATTTTTATTTAAATTAGAAACAAGCTTGCTTCACATGTCAATACCAGTTCCCTCTCCCTCCCCTCCTTCCCCACCCCTCTCCCCACAACTCCCTCAACCCCTCCTCCCTTATCCTTCCACCAGCCCCCCCAACCCCCAACCCAATTGCCACACCGTTCCCCAGAGATTACCTAGGCCTCCTCACTGATACCCACGTTCAGGGGGTCTGGATCAGTCCCATGCTGGCCTCTCAGTCATCAGCCTAGGGTCCAAGAGCTCCCCCTTGTCAGGTCAGCTGTCTCTGTGGGTTTCACCAGCAGGGTCTTGACCCCTTTGCTCATCACTCCTCCCTCTTGGTCACTGAGTTCCAGGAGTTCAGTTCAGTGTTTAACTGTGGGTGCCTGCCTCTGCTTCCATCAGTTACTGGATGAAGGTTTGGCACTCCCTTGATCCATGTCTAAAATCTATATATGAGTGAGTACATACCATGTTTGTCTTTTTGTGACTGGGTTACCTCACTCAGAATGGTTTCTTCTAGTGCCGTCCATTTGCCTGCAAATTTCAAGATTCCATTGTTTTTTTTTTTTGCCACAGAGTAGTCCTCCATTGTGTAAATGTACCACATTTTCTCTATCCACTCTTCAGTGGTGGGGCATCTAGGTTGCTTCCAGGATCTGGCTATTACAAATAATGCTCCTATGAACATAATGGAACAGACATGTCATGGACTTTTTTAGTGGGAAAGAAAAATGAGGTTATATCATTTGTAGGAAAATGGATGCAACTGGTGGTAATCAAAGCAAGCAAATTAAGCAAAGTCTAACAAACAAAAAATAATTTCCTCTTATTTGTGAGTTTAGATTTTATATAGTTACATAAATTCACCAGTGCCTATATAAAATGAAAATAGAAATTAGACTTTCTATTGAAACAAAGGGAATATATAGAAGGTGAGAAGTAGGAAAATTTAGAGACATTGGCAGGAATATATTCAATATGCAAAATATATCTTTGTGAAAAATCTTTATTTTTGTCAGTTTTTTAACACTATTTTATTATATATTTAAATTAGAAACAAGCTTGCTTCCCATGTCAATCCTAGCTCCCTCTCTCTCCCCTCCACGCCCACTCTGCCCCACCAGGACCCCTAGCCCCCCCACCCAGTCCCCACTCCATTCCCCACTTGGCCCTCCCACAAGTGTCTAGATTGAGAGAGCATCCCTCATTGTGGGATGGGTACACAAAGTCCATTTGTGTGCCAGGTATAAATACTGATCTATTACCCAAAGCCTGCTAGATTGTCTAGGCCACCTCATTGACACATACTTTCTGGAGGTCTAGGTCAGTCCCATTCTGGCCTCTCAGTCATCAGTCTGATGTCCAAGATCGCCCCCTTGTTCAGGTCAGCTGTTATTCTGGGTTTCACCAGCCCAGTCTTGACCCCTTTGCTCATCACTCCTCCCTCTCTGTCACTGGATTCCAGGAGTTCAGTTCAGTGTTTAGCTGTGGTGTCTGCCTCTGCTTCTATCTGTCACTGGATGGAGGTTCTAGGATGCTATGTAAGATAGTCATCAAAATCACTATCAGGAGGGGCATTTAAAGTAGTCTCTCCACTACTGCTTAGTTTTCCAGTTGGTGTCGTCCTTGGGGATCTCTGGAAATCTCATTAGTGCCAGATCTCCTCTCAAACCTAGAATGATTCCCTCTATTATGATATCTCTCATCCTGCTCTCTATTCTTTCCCCAACTCAACCTTCCTGCTCCCCCATATCCTCACCTCCCCTCCTCTTCTCCCCCTCTCTTTTTCCTGACTCCGTGAAAAATCTTTCAACATGTTATTTTCTGGAGGGGCTTTAGGAAGAAAGCATTGTTTATTTATTTGCTTGTTTATTTAGGTTTTTGGAGACAGGGTTTCTCTGTGTAGACCTGGTTGCCCTGGAATTGGCTGTGTACACCAAGCTGGCCTTGAATTCAGAGATTAGCCTACCTCTGCTGGAGGACTGGGATTAAAGGCGTGCACCACCACCACCTGGGAGAAAGCATATTTTAAAAAGAAGAATTAATTTAAAAACTCACATAGTAATTGAAAACCTCCACTTTGTACTGTTTTCTTTTAGGTCAATGTTCCATGTTGACAGAGCTGGGCAAGTTTTGAGATAGCAATTTTAAAAAAGAAAGAAGGAAGCAAAGGAAGAAAGAGAAGGAAAAGGTCATATACCATGATAAAAACTGTTTCATTCCAGGGATGCAAGGATGATCCAACATATGTAAATCAATATAATACAATATATATATATATATATATATATATATAACTACAACTAGGAATAGAATTCCCATGATTGTCTTAAAGGATGCAAAACTGACCTTTGACAAAGCTCAACATCATGACAAAACTCTAAAAAACTAGAAATAGAAGAACCTAAACCGAGCATAATAAGTGGAATATATGGCAAATACATAGCAAATATGCTAAAGGGAAATGGACTGAAGGTGATTCTCTAAAATGAGGAATGAGATAAGGGTACCCACTTTCTCCACTGATTTAATACAATACTTGAAGCATTAGGTAGAGCAATAAGGCATATGAAGTAATATAAGCCAGAATCAGAAGATAAATATTGCATGTTTTCTCTTCTGTACAGGACTTAGATTTTCACAGAGAAGGGGGAACAGGGAGAGGGAGAGGAAGACAAACTATGTGAGAGATAGGAAGGAAGGAATTTAAAAGAGGAGAGCAAGACAGCATATTTGAAGGAAACAAAGACAAATATTGGAAGTTATTTCTTATATTTAGAACCTAAATTTAAATTTTATATATTGGAAAGCATAAGGAGATTACTTGACATTTGGAGTGAAGGAGGGAGTTAGCAAAGGAGGGCGAGAGAAAAAAGAGGGTGATAGTGAATATTAGCACAATGATGCTCATGTATGGAATTGTCATGTAAATATTCATTTACTTGGTACATTTACTAAAAAAAAATTCCTATAGTACTGTGATGCTCAGCCATCTTGACGGAATCTGGAATCAACTGTGAGGATTTTGATTGCATTAGTTGGGGTGGGGAGACCTGACCATTGTGAGTGCTACCATACTCTGACTGGAAATCTAGACTTTCTAAGTGGAGAAAGTGAGCTCAATAGCAGTGTGCACTCGTTGCTCTATGCTTCCTGATTGGGAGGGCATGTGGCCAGCTAGAAACCTGTGTCACCTCAACTTCCCCTGACATACTTGACTTTATCCATACAGAATGAGCTGGAATAGGCTGTTTCCCCCTTAACTTGGCTTCGTCAGGGTGTTTGATTACAGCAACAGGAAAAGAAACTACTGCAGCTATAATATCATAACCAGGATAATGGCATTAATGAAATCCACCTGCTCAAATTTCTTCAGCTTAGTTGTAGTCATTTGTGTGCATTTGTATTTCTTTTTCTATTATGTATCACAGATGGAGAGTTGTGTAGCTATTATCATAGTTGGGACACAAAACAGTTACAACATAATAAGGATCTACAGTGTTGTCCTCTTAAGTTTTTATTTTGCTACTTATTTTTTTTTGAGACAGGGTCTCACCATGTATCCAAGGTAGCCTAGAATTCACCACCCTCGTGTCTCAGCATTCTGTGTGTTGGAATCACAGCTGTGCACCACCACATCCACCTATGTGTTCCATTTTTATAATCATATTCACATATTTCTTACCTGAACCTCCTACCCTTAATTATTTGTTTTGTTTTTGTGTTTGTTGTTCTTTTTTGAGAGAAGATTTTACCCTATAACTCTAGATGGTCTGGTACTTGATGTGTAGACCAGGCTGGCCTTGAACACAGAAATCTGTTTATCTCTGCCTCCTGTATGCTAGGATTAAAAGCATTCACAACCATGCCCAGAATGTACAACTTACTGTGCATGCAATCACACTATCCTTTATTTTGCTAAACATTTTAATTTAAATTTTATTTTTAAATTAAAATGTAGTTAGTTAACTGCCTCTTCCCACTCTTCTCTTCAAAACTACTTCCATGTTCCCAACCCTATTCCCCCTAAAATTCATGACCTTTTTTCTTTATTAATTTGTTGTTTTACACATGTATATATAAACACATAAATAAATAAATGCCACCTGCTGAGTCCTCTTAGCATTGCTTGTATGCATGTTTTCATGGTTGACCACTTGGTATTAGATAACTAATTAAAGGCTCTCCCTGGGGAAGACTAATTCTCCCCCTTCTCGTCACTTGTTTGTAGCACTTCATCCAAGTATGGGCACCCATGAGATATCCACTTTCAAAAGAATTATTTCATTATATTTAATATGTATGTGTATTTGCTGCCTATATGGATATGTACCACATACTTACATATGCGTTCCACATGCATGATGAGTTCCTGTGGAGACCAGAAAGGGGAATGAGATTCCCCTGGAACTGGAGTTAACAGATGGTTGTGAGCACCATGTGGGTGCTGGGAACTGAACCCAGATCCCCTGCAAGAGCAGCAAGTGCTCTTAACTGCTGAGCCAATCTCCAGCTCACCACTACTTTTTTGCTGAGCTCTGTGGTATGTGTGTACCATTTGTTTTACTACTCACCCACGGAAGTACTTATGACTTGTTCTTTTGTTTGTGGGGTTTTATATGATTATAAAATTTCATTTCTCAGGATGGTTTCTTCTAGTGCCAGCTATTTGCCTGCATATTTCAAGATTCCATTTGTTTTTTTCTGCTTAGTAGTATTCCATTGTTCAAATGTACCACATTTTCTTTATCCATTCTTTGGTTGAGGGGCTTCTAGGTTGTTTCCAGGTTCTGGCTATTACAAATAATGCTGCTATGAACATAGTGGAACAGATGTCCTTGTTGTATGAATTTGCATCTTTTGTATATATGCCTAAGAGTGGAATTGCCACAGTTAAACACTGAACTGAACCCCTGGAACTCAGTGACAGATAGTGGAGTGATGAGCAAATGGGCAAAGAATGGACTGGTGAAGGCAGCATAGACAGCTGACCTGAACAAGGGGGAGCTCTTGGGCCCCAGACCGACAGCTGGGAGGCCAGCATGGGACTGATCCAGACCCCCTGAGTGTGAGAGTCAGTGAGGAGGCCTGGGTAACCAATGGGGCCCTGGGCATTGGATCAGTGTTTAACCCTGGCATACAAATAGACATCGTGTGTCCATGGCATGGGGAGGGATGCTCTCTCAGCCTGAACTCTTAGGGGGTTGCCTGGACCCTGCCCTGAGCGAGGTGATAGACTCTGGATATCCTTTATGTGGAAGGAAGTGGGGATAGAGTAGGAGGCTGAGGGGATGGTGGGGGGGGTGTGGGAGGAGGGAAAGGAGAGGGAGCTGGGATTGACATGTGAAGCAAGCTCATTTCCAAAATAATGTAATAATTTTTTCTTGAAAAAAATAAATAATATATCACCATAAAAAGTTTCATTTCTCTAGAATACAGCTCATTCTGATTGGTACACAGTGTGGATTTACTGTCTTGCTTGCCTGCTATGTTTCTTTTTTCTTCCTTTTTGTGGGGGTTTGTTTGCATGATGACCATACATTTTTCTCCTTTTTGCTTGTGCTTAGCATGAACAAAGCTTCATTTGCTTTAAAAACAATTCTGTTTAATTCTCCATGATACCCTTCCTATAGCCCTCATAACGTTTCCGCCAAGATCTTATTGGAAAGCAGAACATTACATTCTGTAGCTTTCATGTAAATTGTGGAACTGCGCAAGTTCAGCTAGGACTCTGCTACCTCACTAAAGGACCTAGGCCGTCACTGGTTTTCCGATATTTGGTTTAAGATTCATGTATTTCCCATTTGTACCTTCTAGGAATGTATTTGCCTTTCCAACACTTCGGTGCAATTTTTAAAATTTTTAATGGATTCTTTGTGGATTTCACATCAAGCATTCTGATCCCAATTATCTCCCTGCCCGATTGCATCCATCCTCTGCCCTTACAACCCTCCTGCCAAACAAACACAAATTGAAAAGAAAAAAACAAAAACAAAACACAGAGAGATAAGAATCTTGTAAAAACTAAAAACAAAGCAGAGAGAGAGAGACAGAGAGAGAGAGACAGAGAGAGAGAGAAGAATCTTGTTCTGAAAGCTGTAGTGTGGCCTGTTTAGTCACACAGTTTACACTTTAGTCCATTTATCTTTACTAGCAAGTGTTCATTGCCATGAGCCATTGGTCTGGCTGGAGGCCTCTGGTTTCTGCCATACCACTGATAATGGGCTCTCACTGGGGGTCTTTTGGATATTCTGTCCTTGTCATATGTCATGGAGATCCTGCAGCTTTGGTTCTGCAGGTCTGGCCCCTTCACGTGCTCCAACAGTTCATAGATGAGGTGGATGTTAGTGTGGACCAACTTGTAGCCTTGGCCTGGGTGGTAGCTGAGTTCGTCAGTGCACCAACCATACTCTCATCATCACTATGCAGATGCGCTCTCCAGCACTGTCCCAGCTAGCCCACCCAAAGCAGCCTGCAGCAAGGAGGGCCAGTTCTGCTATTAGATCCTTAGATCTGGGTCACACACACTCACAACACTGGGGCCATCTCTACACTTTTCCCAAGCAAAGTGCAGGGCCCTCTCTCTTGATTGTTGTAGGGGTCTTGTATTAGTATTAGTATATTAGTATCAGTATTAGTATTAGTGTTAGTGTTAGTATTAGTATTATTGGGGGTGACAGTGGTCAGCTCTGCTGCTTTTATGACACCAGGGCTGGCTCACCTGTGTCCCCAATACCAGGGTCAGCTGTAATGTGCTGCTTAGAAAAATAATTTGTTGTGTGCTATAGCTGGTGATGGTCAGGGCTGGCTCTTCCACTCTGTGACCCCAGGGCCAGCTCTCTCACCCATGTCACCACATGGCAGACAACATAGGACAGGGTCAGCTCTCCTCACACCTTTAAGGTCGGCTTAATTGTGTCCCCAACCATAGGGTCAGCTCTAGCATGCTGCTCAGGTGAGTGCATACCTGTGTTGAGGGATGGAGCCATCTTTCCTAGGGTACAGGGGCCAGCATTATCCTGAGTGGTGGGCCCATCTCTCTTGTTGCAGTATCCATCAAGGGGCAGGGTCAACTATCCCAGGACCAGAAAAGGCTGGGGTTAGTACAGCACAGCATGGTTTCAATGACCCCCCATGCTAACATGGGTCATGAACATTATCACTCCAGCCATGCAGGACCATGGACCCAGGCATGTCCCTTGACAGCAGCTCAGTCCTGGACATCCCCACAACACCAGTAGCAATACAGGTCACCTGAACCAATATGGCCCTGGCAGTGGCATGGTCTTCAGACACCAACACGGTCTCAGGTGGATGATCAGACCTGTCATCTGCACAGACCTCAATGGTAACAGGATCTATGGACATCAACTCAGACCTTGCCTACACCAGAGGATACCATGGCCCCAGGTAACAGGGCAGGCCACTCAGATCAGCATGTCCCTGGTGGCAGCATAGCCAACAGACACTCTCATGGCCACAGGTTGGGTCTATGGTCCTACAAGGCAGCATAGCCCTCAGACATCAACTTGGCCCCAGGTGACTTCCCAGACCCCCAGTATTGGCACATCCTTCAGTGGTCTCAGGAACTGTGGACATCAGCACAGACCCTAGTTGTTGCAGGACCATAGATCCACACATGGCCCTTAGCAGCCTTGGCCCCAGGTGACAGCACTTGACAAAGGGGTTCTGTCTCTGAATTGTACTTCCAGCCTCCTTTTTGGAAAAAAGAAATTATGTTCTCACCTCTTGATGTTTCTAGTACTTCTCAATAGCAATCTTGTGAGTGCACAGGCCTTTGGGGGGCATTTAAGAACCAAACCATCGTGTCACACATCTATAATACCAGCACTTGGGAAGCTAAGGCAAGAATGTGAGTTTTAGGCAAGCCTGGGTTATATATCCAGACCCTGTATCAATACTCATTTTCTCCCTCAAAAGATTCAAACTATAGCAGAATTGGTGACCAGGAGTTGAGTAAGAAAGAGTCTGTGAGTCAGGGGACTGGTGAGATGTATGAGGCATAAAGGCACTTGTATCCAAGCTAGGAAATTTGAATTTCATCCTCAGGACCACATAGTGGAAGAAAAGAACTGACTCTCACAAGTTGTCTTCTAGCTTCCATAGAGGTGCCAAGGCACATATACACAAACACAATATTTTTAAAATGTGGAGAAGATTCTATATGTCAGATTTACTTTATAAACGGTCCCCCATATTTTAGATGCTGTTTTCTTAATTCCTTTTTGGTGCTGAAGGGTCCCAGGCTGGAGGTGGCCAGCTCTTTAAGGAAGGCAAAGGAATATGACAGAGTGGAATAGTCATTACCCCCAGGACCAGGAAGAGAGGACATAAATTTGAAAGCAGTGGCATGGCATATTCAGAGAGACAACTTGGGACTCCTGGGTGCATATGAACCCTTTACTTCTCTTACCCAACTCTTCCAAAGTTCTGTCAATTTGCCTCCAAGTTCTTTCAAATGTTGCTTTTCTTTGTCTTGTGGTCATTACATTCATATAAGCCCTTACCATCTTTCCCCCGAATTTCTATAGAATTTCCCTAATAGGTCAGGATTTCTGTAGCTTCTTTCCAATGTTGACCATCCATCCTCCTTTATTGCTAATTTCTCTAAAACACCACTTTGACACTTGTGATGAGAATAAGAGATAGGAACTGGTCAATAAGTGTTATGGACAGGGACCTCAAGTATTGTCCTTGGCCACAAACCAGAAATATCCTTGGTTTCTTTGGCTGGTTTGTCTTTGCCAGAGGACAAAATTTCCAAAGGCTTTAAGGATAGTGGTCTTTGATTTGATTTCTTGTTATCTTCTTTTACACAGCTGCCTGTGAGGGTGTGTCTGAAACTTCAGTGCAGACAGTCATAGCTTTGATGGACAGCTTCAAAATTGGATTTTAGCATCTCAGCTCTTGAGATGGGAAATGGTAGAGTAGCTAGATAGGGATTAACTAGCTTGGAGGCCATCAAGGATAGATCTCCCCTTCCTCATAATCAACCTTGTACTCTACCTTCCAGTTTCTAGGTAACTAGGAAATATCATCTTTGCCCTTCCTTAAGAATGAAAATACCACTTGAAAAGGATGGAGGTACTGGGGCTTTGTTGAGGTCAGTTACGGAAAAACTACTTCCTCCTGGGCAAAAGGATGGAATATGAGCTCTATCTCTTACCCTGAGTAGAGACAGGACATTCTGATCCGCTCCAAAGATTAGAACATTACATACTAGTATCCTTCCTTAAAAGTTATTCCTGCTGGGCCTCTTGTCACTTGGCTAGTGGACTGCTCTTCACGAAAGCTGGTTCACCTGAAAGATGTCTTAAGGAGGTGGGAGGAATATTTAATGTATTTATACTCTTCAGAAGCCCCTCCCCAAAGAATTTGCTTATAGTTTTTACCATGCATCACAGCTAATCCTGCCTAATTTTCTGAGTTCTAACTCAAAAAGTGTAACTTCCTTTTCCTCCTTTACCTCAATCTCTCTATTTCTCTCTCCCTCTTTCCCTCTCTCCCTCTCCCTCCTCCCTCTCTGAAATCACTCAAAAGCCTATGCATGCTTTTCCTGACATTCTACACTTTCTCAGTATTTCTCTGAAGATGCCCCCCACTAACCCACTTTCTACAATTGATTGCCAACTTCCAATGGTTTCCTTGGACTCTGACTCAAAGGTCATGATTTTCTTCATCTCCCTCCTCTAGGTGGCTGCCAAGGTTTACACCCTGCCTGCCCTCTTTTATTCTCCAATAAAATTATACTCAAGTTTCCTCATGGGTCTATTTTTAAATTATTTTATTGAAAAGACTAGCCTGATGGCGTTGGTGCACACTAATCCAAGCACTTGGTAGGCAGAGACAGGTGGATCTATGTGAGTTCAAGGACAGCATGGTCTACAAAGTGAGTTCCAGGACAGCAAGGACTACACAGAGAAACCATGTTTTGAAAAACCAAAAAAAAAAAGAAGAAAGAAAAGAAAGCAAAGAAAGAAGAAAGAAAGAAAGAAAGAAAGAAAGAAAGAAAGAAAGAAAGAAAGAAAGAAAGAAAAGAAGGAAGGAAGGACTAAGAATTCACAAAAGGGAACCCCAGATTTCCTCCCACAACATTTGGAACCCTGTAATGGTTTCCAAAATTAACTCTTTCTGTATACACTCTGCCTTCAAAGGCCACGAGAAATCTCTCAGTTACCAAGGGAAAAAACTTACCCCTCAAAAATCTTGCCGTGGTGTAAAATAATAAGAGTTGCTAACACACACACACACACACACACACACACACACACACACACACACAATTAAGAGTTTCTAAGACTTACGCCCTAATTGATGATTCTAGGAACATTTTAATTGATTTTAGTATGATGAATAGTTTTATCCTCATTTGTTTGAGGTGGCAGTTGTAATCATCATCATTTTACATGTGAAGAATTTAAAGCAAAGAAACTCTTGAATATTTCTAATACCACACAGCAGCTATGTAGGAACAATAGGATTCAAATTCTGGCAGAATTGTTTCAATTCATGCTGTTAAATTTATATACTGCCTCCTCATCATTTACTGTTTTGGTCTCTATGTCTCTGTCTCTATCTGCCTCTGTGGTGTGTGTGTGTGTGTGTGTGTGTGTGTGTGTGTGTGTGTGTGTGTGTTGGGCATTAAACTTGGGAACTAGCGCATGTTGAGTTTGTATTCTGTCTTTGAACTATATCCCAAGCTCTTATTTTTATGACATGTTCTATAGCTAGGCTGGCCTTGAATGTTCTATGTTGCTCAAGCTGACTTTATACTTTAGGCTCTCAAGTGCTGAGATAACAGGAATGCCCCACATTGTGCCTAGCCTTGCAGTCATTATTTTATCAGCATCCATGTACAACATTCATGCAAAATCAAGCCTCTTGCTGTCCTTTGACCATACCTTGCCTGCCTTGATTTTCACATGACTTCCACATGCTCTGCTTTCACTATAATCTTCTTGATACAACCTCATTCATTTTTCTGATGCTCTTATTTTGCAATTCATGGTTTGCCATTCAATAGTACAGTCAACTTTCTCAGTATTGCCAATAAGACCCATTAAAATCTACCTTCAAGTATCACATTGTCACATTTTTCTTCCTATTGCACACTCCACATGACTTGAAGTTTCCTAACCACACCATTTGATTACAGATTTCCATGTTTTGTCCATATCCTTCCTTCTGATTGGAATCTTCCATCTGTGTGGAAGACTCCCACATATGTTTCAAGGCTATCACTCCTCAGCCCTTTAACTAAGATCACAGTGATGCCTGTGTAAAACCTCTCTGCTCTGTCCAGTCCTGTCTTAACTTAAACTCTTTTGAGCAGATTTGCTTATTTTCTTTTCAGTGTCAGTCATGCATGATTGTTTCAGATACAGCATTTATCATACCATCACACAAGTGTTTTTACATAGACATCTTCTTTATTAATCTCCTTGAGGCAAATTATCATATTTTTTAACTTTGCTGCATGGGTGAGCATATAAGTGCACATTTATAATCTTAGCACTCAAGGGGGCTGAAGCAAGAGAATTATGAGCTGCAGGCCAGCTTGAATTACATAGTGGGAGCCAGTTGCAAAACAAAGCAAAAAACTTAATACCATTTGTATCTGGCATATAATTGCTACTCCAAAAAGTACTTGCCAAATGACTAAATCTTTATTTCTCCAGTACCTAATAAAGTGTTGGGACATCAAATGCACAATATGTACTACCTAACAGGTGCTTAATTTAACAAATGCATAAGACACATCTTCACTACTGTGTGCTCTTTTTCTATGGAGCTTCTAACTTCGGGAAGATTTTTCAGTGAGACCTCCCAGTACCCCTGGGCTGGTTTTCAGCACAATGGGCATAGCATGGCCTTGGATACAGTAGTTTCAGGAAAAGGATCAAGCCAAAATTTATATGGCACTTAGGCAAAACTTTTGTTAGCATCTAACAAGCTTTGGTATGCAAAGGTAGCTCTGTCTCTATAGCCATATTTTCGTGATTCACAAACCTGAGTGGCTGTCAAAACTGTTAGATAGTCACTCTTTATAGCTTCTGCACATCTTGGGAACACAGGCACTAAGTGCCTTCATTCTGGACTTCAATTTCAAGGGTGTGTTTATATAGCCAACAGCCTTGGAAGGAAGATATACTACTCCCTCCAGAATAAAGAGTAGACTTATTTCTGTCCCATATAGTAAAGATGATTTTACCTTCTAAAGGTCAAGATGAAGCATGCTTACCAGACATTGCAAAACAACATCATTATCTCTTCCGAGGAAAGGTAAGAGAACGTTCTTATATTTGGCTTATTTCTATAGCTTATATTTCAGCTGATATTCACTGAGCACCTATACGTACTAAGTACTTGCTTTACATGCTGAAAATACAGCAATGAACTAGACAAAGTCCCTGTATTCATGAACCTTGTAGCCTAGTGGTGGCACATACACTGAATCCTAAAGAAATGGATGTTTCAGATAGTTAAGAAAGCAAGACAGGAATGCAAAAGAGATTGTCATGATAAACCCTGAGGACCATATTAGCGACAATAGAAAATGAGCTAGAATCTTTGCCTCGTACAAATTAGGGCCTCAATTCAATCCTCCGTACTCCTCTATTAGGAGGCAATATATGAACTGAGATATGACTAAAAGAGATCTCATTGCCTGGCGTAATGATACCTTTAATACTAAAACCAGCACTTGGGAGACAGAGACAGGAAAATCTCTGTGAGTTTGAGGCCCACCAGGTCTACACAGAAAGTTCTAGCCTATCCAGAAAACTTGTCTCCAAAAATGATAAAATAAAGCAGATTGTGCAGCTGTTCGTGGTGCATGCCAGACACTGGCACATTTGATGGAACTGAAGTTCAGTAGCCTTCAGGTTCACAGCCTCATTCAACTCCTTCCATGGCTGAGAATACACACATTAGGAGCTTCTTCCCACTCATGGCTGAAGTTCAGAACTCAGCCACTACACTAAGGGCATGTTATGGTGTGTTTGAGGTACTCTCTAGTCTGAAGAACTGGCCTTCATTCATTTGATATATACTTATGCAATCCATTACTTATTTTGATTAGTTACTTCTCAATGTTTTGACCAAATTCCTGACAAGAAACAATTTAAGAGTGGAAGGATTAGCTTTGCTTTGTGACTTGAGGATACAGTCCATAACAGCAGAGAAGGCATGGCAGACAGAACGGCTTTCAACTGTGGCAACAGAAGTACGAAGCTGCATGCTCACCTCCCAGAGGTCAGAAAGCAAAAAGCAGATAGGAAACAGGGTGGGATGATTAAACCCCAAGGCTCATGCCCACTGATGCACTTCTTCCAGGAAAGCCCCACTTCCTACAGACTCCACAACTTCCCTCAAACAGTACTATCCTCTAGAGAGCTAGTGTTCAAATAAATATATGAGCCTGTTGGGGGATGGTACAGCACTCTGTCAGGAATTATCACACACAGTAGATATGTAGCAGCAAGAGGGGACACCCCAGTCTCATGGAAATCTTACGGAACTTTCTGGTTTGAATGCCATTACTATTCTACCAGCTCACAACCCTAGATTCTGTGTCGTTTCCCTCTTTGGTCTCAACTCACAGAGATCCGCCTGCCTTTGCCCCGAGTTCACTGTTCTTTAAACCAGATCAAACCCCTTGAATTCAGAAATTTCTAGCCATGTTCCTATGATTCTCACCACTATGCAAGTGATACTATTTCTGATACCAAGATTCCACATTGACTCCCCAGATAGTATAAATTGTACTTAAAATACATCTATCCTCATGAAGCTTGAGACTTGAGCCTTTGGCCGTCTCCTCTCTTCATTGGGGCTATATGTCCAAGAAGCCTGCTTCTCCGTTTTGCTGCCTGCTGGTTTCCTCTATTCTCTCATCATCTCAAAGTCACAACATGCCCATTGCTACAGTTTTGAAACTGATTCTCCGAACTGCTTCTGGCTTGCTTGTGCTTTGCCTGATGAGCAAAGCTAAATATAAACAAAGAAAATGGAGGTAGCAGGGCCTGCATTGATTTGTCTCTGGTGAGGCATTTATTCCAACAAGGAAAACGTTGCTCTGGCAACGAGACTTCTCACTTCTCACTTATTCTAATCCCTCTCTTATCAATTTTGTATTACAATTGAATGAGTTTCTTTTCTAAGACGAATTTCTCCACCGTTTTCATAACCTGCTTTGTGGTGCCAATTAGCCTTTTCTTAAAGGGAACATTTCTTTATATTTCAGAACACTTTTAGTGCTTGTTAGTTATAAAAAAAGTATGCTGGGTCTTAGTAGTACTTACAAAGATGGAAAATTATTACGATAGATGAGGAAGAATGCTGGATTTGTAGTCCGAGCACCTGGTATTTTAAAGTAATTTGTAGCTGCCATACAAGAACATACATAGCAAATTGCTAAGGGAACACAAAGAAGTATTAAGTCACAAGCACTCAGCTATTTTTCAAGTACAACTATTATTTTTCTCATGTTAAATAATTCTTATACTGCATAAACATAGATGATTTTCTCTAAGAATAGGGTCTCTTTTTTCCTATTATTTATTGAATATTACCTCTATTGTCATGCATCTTACATCCTTCCTTATTTTGTTGTTTTGAGATAATATCTCTTCAAAGATCTGGGATTATAATCATGTACCATCATGTTCAGCAATCACAGTATTTTTAGTTGCTGGCTAGTATTTCATCATATTGGTGTAAAATTTCTTACTACTGACCATTCAAATACTAGAATTGGTTTTACTATAATGACTCTACATGGAATATTGTAATACCTATAATTTAGTTTAAGTCATAATATTTATGTTAGACAATTTTCTATATATGAAAATAATGGTTCATAAGTATATACATTTAATATTTTGTAATATATTGCCAAATTGTTCATCTCAATAATAGTATATTACAGTGACTATTGTCCAAGAAAATGTAGTTTTAAATCCTATTGCTTTTTGATGGTGTGACTTTGGACAAATTACTTAGCTTAGATAAATTATGGAGGAATGGAGATGATAATACTTTTTTCACAATTTTGTACATTAAATTTGAATAAGATAATTTTAAAGATTAACACAGAGTTACCATATAAACCAATAATTAAACTCCTAGGTATATATACATATATATGTATATATATATATATATTGAAGAGAAACAACGTTTGGCTGCATGAGAAAATTGTACATAGATATTTGTAGCAGCATTATTGATAATGGCCCCAAAATGGAAACAGAATAATGTTTATCAACTGACAAATGAGCAGATAGTGTGGTATATCCATCCAGTTAAATATTACTTTGCAGTACAACAATAATGATAGATGCTATAATGCAGATGAATCTTGAAAAACTTATGTGAAAAATGTGAGTCACAATATGATATGGCCAATATAGACACATATATAAAACAAAAAGAAAATGAATGATTTTCTAGATCTGACATG
Organism: Mesocricetus auratus; assembly: GCF_017639785.1. Taxonomy (NCBI): domain Eukaryota; kingdom Metazoa; phylum Chordata; class Mammalia; order Rodentia; family Cricetidae; genus Mesocricetus; species Mesocricetus auratus. Next base: position 46,466,454 of record NW_024429188.1, read on the forward strand.
TATTTCAGTTGGCAGAACACTTGCCTAACATGCATGAAGCCCTGGATTCAGTACCTAGAAGTATATAAACTGCATGTGATAGTAGTCTGTCATCCCAGCACTGGAGAGGTATAGACAGAAAAAAATCACAAGTTCAAAGTTGTCTTTGACTATATATTAATTTCAAGACCATTTTGAAATACAGGACTCCCGCCTCCCCACCCCACCCCCTCACACACACACAGACACACACACACACATGCGCGCACACAGTCACACACACAGTCCCAAATCTCACAGTCACATAGTTGCTTGGGAATGAAAAAATAGAAAATAGGTAATGTTTCTTAAATAGATGGGGAATTTATTTTGGGGAGTAATAAGAATATTCTAAATTTGATTATGGCAATGGTTACATAACTCTGTGAATATGCTAGAATTCTTGAGTTTTGCAGACTTTGTTTTAGATGATACAAGGAATTGAACCCATGCCTCAAATACAGAAGGCTACAATCATAGTCCTAGTGTGTATGTGTGCATTTATGTGAATATATTTGTAGGTGTACATATTTATTTGTGTATATGTGTGTGTGTGTGTTTGTGTGTGTGTGTAGGTCAGAGGTCAATACTAGATCAATGTATCAATTGCTCTCTACCTTATTTTTTGAGACAGTCTTTCTTACTCATAGATTTGGCTGGATAGGCTGACAAATAAGTCCTGAAGATCCTCCTGTCCCAGATGCCCTAGCGTGTGTCACTGCACTTGACTTTTTATGTGGGCATTAGAGATTCAACTCAGGTCCTTAGGTATGTAATGAGCACCTTGCTGACTAAGCCATCTCCCTATGCCCTAGTCTTTATAGTTTTAATGGGTAAATTGTCTAGAGTAAAATTTACACCTCCATACATTCATATAAATATTAAATATGATAATGTTTTTGCTTCCAGACAAGATGATGTAACTAGTGCCAAATGTATGCTTCTGTTTGAAACAACTTCCTCTAAAAATCCAGAAAAAGTATTCAAAGTATTGTTTTTGAGATTCACATATCAAGCAGCCAAAAATATTGACTCTTAAGAAATGAAAAGTCAATGAGGTGAACACAATGCTTACATACTTTACTGTCATCAGAGAGATTCCAGGTCAGAACACAAGGAGAAGGAAGTCACATGAATACCAGTAGACTCCATAAGGGGAGAAGACGGAGCTGATAGTCCAGATACACTTAAGTACCTATAAGTCACAGGTCATAGTCCAGGAGAGGAGAAGCTGCACAAAGGTAGCCTGGAGAGCTGAAGAGACTCCAGCAGTCAACGAAGCTCTGATTAACACAAGCATGTCAAGAAAAAATACTTCAAGGCAAAGAAAAAATCATTAAAGGGAATGCAACAGTCACATGGGGCCAGTAATATTACTTGTTCCCACCAGCCAGAATGAAATAGCTCATAATTCACAAAACAAGAAGGTCTTGTCTCAGTAATGGGAAATAATTAACTCTAGGTTGAATAGTACTCTAGATTCACATAACAAATCTTAAAAGACTTCTAAGGATTGAACACTTTCCCCCAGGTAATATAATTGTACCCCATGGCTAGTTTTAAGGCTTAAAGTTTTCAAAATATCCAACACAAGGTAAGGTGAAATTCATATTATTTGGCATTGTATCATAGGTTACTAGGCATACAAACAAGCCGGAAATCACAACCTATAGTGAAGAGAATATTCCATCAATGGAAGCCACTCAAGTGAGGCAAGCAAGCATAAGAGGCAGTTCAGTATCCTAGAACCCCACTTGGTTTTGAGTTATGCTCCCCCAACTCTTATAATGATACACATTACAACCTAGTTCCTTCACCTGAATGTGCTATGCACTCATACGCCTTAGTAAACAATGCACCTAGCAATTTCATCTCCCCATTTGGCCTCCAACCTCCACTGGGACACACATACTCCCATCCTTGAACAATATTAGAGTTTCCTTACCTCTGGTAACAATGAAATTTTGACAGTTTTCATTCAAATATATTCCCAATGCATCCAGGTATGAAGAACGGAAAGACCTATTTGGCCTGAACTAGTTTTGAGTGTACGTGTAGTAAGGCAAAACTGTGTTCTCTAGAAACGTTTTAGGGAGAAGCTATTTCTTCTTGTACCTATTCATAATTAGGCACACATATATGACTCAAATCAGATGCATTATGGGAAGGGACATGCACTACAGAAAAAATACTATATGATTTCATCTATCAATCAAAACAGAACCATGCAAACCACATCCCTTAGTAAGTACTCTTACTTCTCTTGAACCCCATAAAAAAAGCCTTGAATAATAATCCATGCTTTTGAGTACACTGCTGTGGTCCACTGTCAGCCTTGACAGTTTATCTCCCTATAATGTGCATTTTCCTCCGAATAAAGTTATTTTGCTTTTGTTGTAAACCCCAGTTTCAATTATTTGGATAAGAAGCCAAGGATCTGGAAACATCTGGCCCAAACCTCAACTACTGATAACATCATAACTGACACAGATGCTGAATTAGCATAAGCTGCTTGAAAAAAGTTTGTTATAAAGTTGTGTTACATATGTTCAGAGAATTAACTGGAGACATAAAAGACACCAAATAGATCCTTATTGAACTTATGGAGATGGGAACTATAATGTGTAAGATAAAAATACACTGAACAAGATGAATATCAAATGAGACTTTGCAGAAAAAATTAATAAACACCAAAGTGAAGCACTAGAAATTATCCACAATGAAACGTGGAAAGAAATAATAAATAAATAAATAAATGAATAAATAAATAAATAAATAAATAAATAAAGAGAGAGAGAACATCAGTGAACTGTGGGACAATTTCAAGCAATTCAATATACATGCAACTGGAGTTTCTGAGAGGAGTGGGGAACAAACATTTTTTGAAGGAAAAATGCTAAAATTTTCAAAATCAGATAAAAATACAAACCTACAAATTCAAAAAGCTCAAAGAACCTCTTGAAATATAAAACCAATCCTAAGCACAACATAATCAAATGGCTCAAAATCATTGATAAAGAGAAAATACTAGAAGCAGTTAGAGGGGAAAATAAACACATTAATTCTGAGGAGACTGAATGGCAGCCAGAGGAAAAAAGACACAATACATTGAAAAGAACAAAGAGTGAGAGAGTTCTTGCTATAAAAATGCAAGACAGAAGACAGTGGAACAGTGCCTTTCAAAAAGTAAAAGAGAACTGCCAGTGTAGAGATCTTTGTCCAGTGGATAGGTCTTTCACAAACGAAGATGAAATGATGGCTTTTTAGACACACAAAAGCCAAGAGCATTCATCACTAGCAGACCTGCACTAGAAGACATATAAAACGAAGCCTTTCAGGAACGGAAAAATGATCCCAAGTGGAATGAAATAGATAGAATGTGCCAAGGGAGTGAATAACACTGAAAAGGATAAACATGAGGATAACTATGTAAGGTCTTTTTCTCATTTTATAATTCTATTTTAAATGATAATTGAAGAGAGTGCTAGACAACAATAACCACAGTGTATCATAAGGTTTATAACACAATTAAAGGTGAAATGAATGGTAAAATACAAATGTAAAAAGAAGGAAAATAAATATACTCTTTCAAAGTTCTATCAGGCAGGCATGGTGGCGCATGCCTTTCACACCCAGCACTCTATAGGCAGAGGCAGGCAGATCTCTGTGAGTTCAAGGCCAACCTTGTCCAAGAAGTGAGTTCCAGAATAGTCAAAGCTACATAGAAAAACTTTGTTTCAAAAAACAAAATGCATACTCTTTTAAAGTTCTATCTGGTGTGTGTAAAGCTCTGGGTTCCGTCCCCATTGCCACAAAACCAAAAACATTTTTAAAGGTTCTAATGGCAAAACAAGGAATACACTACCAAAAGAAGTATACTGTGATCTTAGAATCTTAATCCAGGGTTATAGAAAACGCTCAGTAGTTGAAGATGCCCTTTCAGAGGACCCATATTCAACTCACTTACATGGCCACTCACAACTCTCTGGAATTCCAGTTCCAAGGGAAACCCAATGCCCTCCTCTGGGCAACAGGCACACGCCTGGTGTATGGACATACATGTAGGCAAAACGTCCATATATAAAAAAATCAAGTGAAATGAAACCTACTTATCAAAAGAAAAGAGAAAAGGGATAATAAAAACTATACAAATAGAAAACAAGCAACAAGGGCTGGGGTGTAGCTCATAAGATAGAGTGCTCATCTAGCACGTGTGAAATTATGAATTGCATCCCTAGTATCCACATAAAACTGAATGTGGTGGTGCATGCTTGTAATCCTAGTATTCAGAGGGTAGAGGCAGGAAGATCTGGAATTCAGGTCATTTTTACCTTCATAGGGAGTTAGAGACTAGCCTGCACTATATAAAACCCATGTGTGTGTGTGTGTGTGTGTGTGTGTGTGTGTGTGTGTGTGTGTCTGTGTCTGTGTCTGTGTATGTGTATGTGTATGTGTGAGAGAGAGACAAAAAGAGAGAGAGAGAGAATTAACAGTATGCTAGATTTAAACTTATCAGTAATCACGTTATATGTAAATGTTCTTCCCTCCACCAATTACAAAGCAGAAAATACAGATTAGATAAAAATAACAAGTCTCAACTGTGATGAATTTTTTGATGTGCTGATTTGGCTGGGCTGTAAGTCCATAATTAATTTAGTCAAACAGAAATCTAGGCGTTGCAGTGGAGATACTTTGCAGGTGTAACTAAAGCACCTAATTGTTAGACTTGAAGTAAAATATTAAAAGTGTGTGAAGTGTGTGTGTGTGTGTGTGTGTTTGTGTGTGTGCATTTGAGTGCGTATGTGTGATGCATGAGTCTTGGGGACAAGTACTTTTACCCACCCAACTACCACATCAGCACATGACTTAAAGAATTTTATCCTTAAATGACTTTCTGTAAAGCAGAGAAGAAAATTTTCAGGAAGACAAGAAATTTCAACTATGAACCACCGCTGTAGTCTGTGTCCACACAGATTCATCCTATTCACGCTTCCTCTTTGACTGTCCCAAAATAGACATTTCTGCCTGTGTCCATAGGTTTTAAAATGTTTGTAAAGCTCGTTTTCAAGCTTTCTTCGCTCAAAATTTTGAATTTGTCTTCTATGATAACCTAGACTAGCCTCATATTCATGCAAATCCTTCTATCTCAGTGCCCTGAGTGCTAGGATTATAGGCGTGCACTACCACATCTGGTTTACAAAACAATTCTTTATAAAGATAATCTCTCTGTGTGTCTTTGTCCTGCTTCTTATGATGAATAAATTCATCATTGATTTTCTTTGTTTATACCAGTCACCCTAAAGTAGCCCCTCATCTTTGAGTAAACTTGGACAGCTTTATATAACTTTTTCATGGCTTCACCTTTCTCTTCTCCCCAACTATAGAAATTATCCCACTTAATCCCAGAATTCATGATCAGTCACCACTAATGTCCCCTGTTTTCACAAGTCTTTCTCTGTACATTGCTTTCTTACTTAGCTGAAAGTATACATTACTGAACTGTTTCCATTCTTAAATCCTTTCTCAGCAATACTGTCTTTTCTCGTGCACCTTTCACAAAGCAGGCTAGAGAGAAAAAGTAGTTATCTTACTGGTTGCAGCATCCAAATATATTCCAATCCCCAATCTCCCTGATCTGTCCTCAAGGCAGGCAGTTACTCATCCCAGATCATTCATGAGTACTCCTTGATATTTGTAGCATTCTCACTCTGGAAACTAGTATTCCTGTCCTAATATTTGGTGATTTAGTTTAATGCTAAAATATATTACTAAATGCATTGTATGATAATGCTAAAATAACATATTATTGTTCTTTAAAATTTTTAAATTCTTTCCTCTAAAATCTTGCTCTCTGCTTTATTTGAGTCATTCTACTGAACTTGCCAATACTGCAAACTTCTATTCCTTTCTTTTCTCAGTATCAGGCATCCCATTTTCAACTTTCCCCTCTATTCTAAATCATTCCTTTGTTGCTCTGCCCCCTAATGATATTTTATCTTTATTTGTAGAACCTATAACTCCCACTCTCCTTCATAATTGAATTTGCTCAGGGGAAAGTATACAATCACACTGCTTTTTCACATTTTATGTACATGAAGGCTATCTATCAGTCGGTAGCTTTCTGTCCATGTAGCATCTTTCTGTCCATGTAGGGTTATGGTGCTGGATATTCTGGTATGTTCCTTTAATTCCCACACTCAGGCAGAGACAGGCAGATCTCTGTGAATTGAAGGCCAGTCTGGTCTACATAATGAGTTCCAGAACAATCATTGCTATATAGGGAGACCCTGTCTCAAAAAATAAAAACAAAAACAAAAGCCGTATGATCAGAATATAATACATAAAAATTTCAATAAAAATGAAGTATTTAATTTTATTTCTTTATTAAATATTTAGTGAATTTGTGGGTGAAACCATCTGAGTCTAGAGGTTTTATTGAACAATTCATGTTATTTATTTTAGTGAATATTGATGACTTTTCTGTCAAGGAATTGACTTGTTACACTTAAGGTATCAAATTTAAAAAAATAAGATTATGTTTTAAGATTTATTTATTGGGAAGCAGCTGTTCCTCCGGCAGCATCAGGTAAACAGGCCGGCTTCCCGGCCTGTGTTCCAGTGCCTGCAGATCGCCTGGGAACTGCACAGAGCTCCGAATCCCGGCGGGAGCCAAGCACCCCAGACTCCAGATCTTCTCTCCCACCAACGAGACCAGGAAACGAGAGGAGGCTGGGAATCCAGGGAAGCAGCTGTTCCTCCAGCAGCATCAGGTAAACAGGCCGGCTTCCTGGCCTGTGTTCCAGTGCCTGCAGATCGCCTGGGAACTGCACAGAGCTCCCAATCCCGGCGGGAGCCAAGCACCCCAGACTCCAGGTCTTCTCTCCCACCACCGAGACCAGGAAACCAGAGGAGCCAGGGAGACCAGGGGAGTAGCTGTTCCGGATCAGGTACAACAGGACACAGAATAGGGTCCAGGGGACCAGGTAGGAGGCTAAGCGCCCCAGATTCCTGTTCTTCTTCTCCACCCATGGGACCAGCATTTGGACAAGGAATAGAAGAATCACCAGATTATTGGACTTGCTAGCACCCACCAAAAGGGAACTCTGATCCCCAGACCAGTAAGGGGCTCTTTCTGCACCCACTAGAAGAAGAGATGGGAAAGAGACAATACAAAAACACACTCAGCAACAGAAAAACAAATATGACACCGCCAGATTCTAGAGACTCCACACCAGCAAGACCCCAACATTCCAATGCGAACGAAGCAGAAGAGAATGACCTTAAAAGCACTTTCTTGAAAATGATAGAGGCCCTAAAAGAGGATATAGGAAAATCCCTCAAAGAAATGGAAGAAAAAACAAACCAAAAAATGCAAGAATTGGAAGAAAAAACAAAGCAAAAAAGGCAGGAAATGGAAGAAGAAATGAAGCAAAAAATGCAAGAAATGGAAGAAAAAACAAAGCAAAAAATGCAAGAATTGGAAGAAGAAACATACCAAAAAAGGCAGGAAATGGAAGAAGAAACAAAGCACAAAATGCGAGAAATGGAACAAAAAACAAACCAAAAAATGCAAGAAATGGAAGAAAGAACAAACCAAAAAATTCATAAAAGGCAACAAACGGACGAAAAGATAAACAGAAAATTGCAAGAAGCAATGCAAACACTGCAAGGGTTGAAAACTGAAATAGAGACATTAAAAAAACACAATCTGAAGAAAGGCAGAAAATAGAAAAGCTGGACAAACAGTCAGGCACTACCAATACAAGCATTACCAACAGAATAGAAGAGATGGAAGAGAGAATCTCAAGTGTTGAAGATACACTAGGAGAAATGGATTTATCAACCAAAGAAAACCTTAAATCCAACAAATCCTTAACACAAAACATCCAGGAAATATGGGACACCATGAAAAGACCAAACCTAAGAATAATAGGTATAGAAGAAGGAGAAGAAATCCACCTCAAAGGGGCAGAAGGCATATTCAACAAAATCATAGAAGAAAACTTTCCCAACCTTAAGAAAGACATGCCAATGAAGGTACAAGAAGCCTACAGAACACCAAATAGAGTGGACCACAAAAAAATCCCCTCACCACATAATAATCAAGACCCCAAACATACAGAATAAAGAAAGAATATTAAGAGCAGCTAAGGAAAAAGGTCAAGTAACATATAAAGGCAGACCTATCAGAATTACACCTGATTTCTCCATGGAAACTTTGAAAGCCAGAAGATCCTGGATAGATATTCTGCCTACACTAAGAGACCATGGATGCCAGCCCAGACTACTATACCCGGCAAAGCTCTCAATCACGATAGACGGAGAAAACAAGATATTCCATGACAAAACTAGATTCAAACAATATGTGTCCACCAACCCAGCCCTACAGAAAATTTTGGAAGGAAAACTCCAACCCAAGGAAGCTAACTACAACCAGAAAAACATAAGCATTAGAGAATCCCTCTCTACCAACAGCCAAAAGAACAAAGGGGTGAAATTCCACACATAATTCCACCAACAACAACCATCGCAAATCGAAGAAGGATGAGCAATCAATGGTCATTAATATCCCTCAATATTAATGGCCTTAACTCACCCATAAAAAGGCACAGACTAGCAGAATGGATTCGAAGACAGAACCCTTCCTTCTGCTGCATACAAGAAACACACCTCACCCTCAAAGACAGACATTACCTGAGAGTTAAAGGTTGGGAAAAAATTTTTCAATCAAATGGACCCAAGAAACAAGCAGGGGTAGCAATCCTAATATCTAACAAACTAGACTTTAAAATAAAATCAATCAAAAGAGATGAAGGAGGTCATTACATACTCATCACAGGTGAAACCCACCAAGATGAAGTGTCTATCCTGAACATCTATGCCCCAAATAAAAGCCATCCACATTCGTTAAAGAAACATTATTAGAACTTAAATTTCATGTAAAGCCCCACACAGTTATAGTGGGAGATTTCAACACACCACTCTCACCACTAGACAGGAATACCAGACAGAAAATCAACAAAGAAGCAAAGGGTCTAATAGAAGTAATGACCCAACTGGGATTAACAGATATCTATAGAACATTTCATACACATAAAAAAGAATATACCTTCTTCTCACCACCACATGGAACCTTCTCAAAAATCAACCACATACTTGCAACATATCAAACCTCAGCAGCTACAAAAAAATTGGAATAACTCCATGCATCTTATCAGACCACCATGTTTTAAAATTAGAATTCAACAACAACACAAATTGCAGAAAACCTACAAACTCATGGAAATTGAATAATGCTCAACTGCACCATCCCTGGGTCAAAGAGGAAATAAAAAAAGAAATTAAAGACTTCCTCGAATTCAATGAGAATGAAGACACAACATACCCAAACCTATGGGACACTTTGAAAGCAGTGCTACGGGGGAAGTTCATAGCGCTAAGTGCTCACATGAAGAAACAGGAGAACAGTTATACCAGAGAATTAACATCACAGCTGAAAGCTCTAGAACACAAAGAAGCAAACTCCCTCAGGAGGAGTTGACGCCAGGAAATAATCAAATTGAGGGCTGAAATCAATAAAGTAGAAACCAGGAAAACAATACAAAGAATCAATGCAACGAAGAGTTGGTTCTTTGAGAAAATCAACAAGATAGACAAACCTTTGTCCAAACTTACCAAACAGCAGAGAGTGAACATGCAAATTAACAAAATCAGAAATGAAAAGGGGGACATAACAACAGACTCTGAGGAAATCCAGAGAATCATTAGGTCATACTTTGAAAACCTGTACTCCACAAAATTCGAAAATTTAAAGGAAATGGATGACTTCCTGGACAGCTATCATTTGCCAAAACTAAATCAAGAACAGATAAGCAATTTAAATAGACCTATAACCCCTATGGAAATAGAAGCCGTCATCAAAACTCTCCCAACCAAAAAAAGTCCAGGTCCAGATGGCCTCAGTGCAGAATTCTACCAGAAATTGAAAGAACAGCTTATACCAATTCTTCTCAAAGTGTTCCACACAATAGAAGCAGAAGGGTCTTTGCCAAACTCTTTCTATGAGGCTTCAATAACCTTGATCCCCAAGCCACACAAAGATACAACTAAGAAAGAGAACTTCAAACCAATATCCCTCATGAACATTGATGCAAAAATACTCAATAAAATACTGGCAAATCGGATCCAAGAACACATCAAAACAATCATTCACCACGATCAAGTAGGTTTCATCCCAGGGATGCAGGGATGGTTCAACATACGAAAATCCATCAACGTAATCCACCATATAAACAAGCTGAAAAACAAAAATTACATGATCATCTCACTAGACGCTGAAAAAGCCTTTGACAAAATCCAACACCCTTCATGATAAAGGTCTTGGAGAGATCTGGGATAACAGGGACATACTTAAACATAATAAAAGCTATATACAGTAAACCAACAGCCAACATCAAACTAAATGGACAGAAACTCAACGCAATTCCTCTAAAATCAGGAACAAAACAAGGCTGTCCACTCTCTCCATACCTTTTCAACATGGTACTTGAAGTTCTAGGTATTGCCATACGACAACAAAGGGGGATCAAGGGGATACAAATTGGGAAGGAAGAGGTCAAACTTTCACTGTTTGCAGACGATATGATAGTTTACATCAATGACCCAAAGAACTCTACCAGGGAACTCTTACAGCTGATTAACACCTTCAGCAAAGTGGCAGGCTACAAGATCAACTCAAGAAAATCAGTAGCCCTACTATATACAGATGATAAAAGGGCTGAAAGAGAAATCAGAGAAACATCACCCTTTACAATTGCCACAAACAACATAAAATACCTTAGGGTAACGCTAACCAAACAAGTGAAAGACCTGTATCGTAAGAACTTTGAATCTTTAAAGAAAGAAATTAAAGAAGCCCTCAGAAAATGGAAAAATCTCCCATGCTCTTGGATAGGTAGGATCAATGTAGTAAAAATGGCAATCTTGCCAAAAGCAATCTACAGATTCAATGCAATTCCCATTAAAATCCCAGCACAATTCTTCACAGACCTTGAAAGAACAATAATCAATTTTGTATGGAAAAATAAAAGACCCAGGATAGCCAAAACAACCCTGTTCAACAAGGCAATGTCCGGAGGCATCACCATCCCTGACCTCAAGCTCTATTATAGAGCTATAGTCCTGAAAACAGCTTGGTATTGGCACAAAAATAGACAGGTAGACCAATGGAATCAAATTGAAAACCCGGGTATTAACCCACACACGTACGAACATCTGATCTTTGACAAAGAAGCTAAAAATATACAATGGAATAAAGAAAGCATCTTCAACAAATGGTGCTGGCATAATTGGAGACTGGCATGTAGAAGAATGCGGATCGATCCATGTTTATCGCCATGCACAAAACTTAAATCCAAATGGATCAAAGACCTCAACATAAATCCAGCCACACTGAAACTCTTAGAAGAGAAAGTGGGTGGCACCCTTGAACGAATTGGTACAGGAGACAGCTTCCTGAACATAACACCAGTAGCACAGACGGTGAGATCAACAATTAATAAATGGGACCTACTGAAACTGAGAAGCTTCTGTAAGGCAAAGGACACAGTCAGCAAGACAAAAAGGCAGCCCACAGAATGGGAAAAAATATTCACTATTCCCACATCTGACAGAGGGTTGATCTCCAAAATTTACAAAGAACTCAAGAAGCAAGTCTCCAAAACACCAAAGGACCCTATTAAAAAGTGGGCTGCAGAACTAAATAGAGAGTTTTCAATAGAGGAGTCTAAAATGGCTGAGAGGCACTTGAGAAAGTGCTCAACATCCTTAGCCATCCGGGAAATGCAAATCAAAACAACTCTGAGATACCATCTCACTCCTGTCAGAATGGCTAAAATCAAAAACACCAATGACAATTTATGCTGGAGAGGATGTGGTGAAAGGGGAACACTCCTCCATTGCTGGTGGGAGTGCCAACTGGTTCAGCCACTTTGGAAATCAGTATGGAGATTCCTCAGAAAAATGGGAATAAACCTACCACAAGACCCAGCAACTCCACTCTTAGGCATATATCCAAAAGATGCCCATTCATACAACAAAGATGTCTGTTCCACTCTGCTCATAGCAGCTTTATTTGTAATAGCCAGAACTTGGAAGCAACCTAGATGTCCCTCACCCGAAGAGTGGATAGAGAAAATGTGGTACATCTACACAATGGAGTACTATTCAGCAGAAAAAATAATGGAATCATGAGATTCGCAGGCAAATGGATGACACTAGAAGAAACCATCCTGAGTGAGGTAACCCAGTCACAAAAAGAGAAACATGGCATGTACTCTCTCATATATGGATTTTAGACATAGATCTGGGGAGTGCCAGCCTACAACCCTATGGCCAGAGAGTCTGGGAAACAGAAACTTCATTTAGTGGCTGATCGAAGAAGAGGCAGACTCCCTTGGTTAAGTACTGAGCTGAACTCAAGAAAGCCAGTAACAGAGAGGGAGGACTGATGATCAAAGGGATTAAGACTGGGCTGGTTTAACCCCCAGAAACAGCTGACCAGACAAAGGTTAACTCTTGAATCCCAGGCATCAGCCTGGGAATCCAGCATGGGACTGATCAAGACCCCCGGAATCTGGGTGTCAATGAGGAGGCCTAGGGAATCTATTGAGCCTTGGGCAGCAGATCAGTACCCATCCCAAGTATACACACGGACTTTGAACTCCCATAGAACAATGTGAGGTGCACTCTCACCCTGAACTCTTTGGGAAGGTTCTAGGCCCTGCCCTATATGAAATGACAGACTATGGACACCCCCATGGTGGGCCTCACCCTTCCTGGGGGAATGAAGGGATAACGGGGGGGGGATGGGGGGAGGACACGGGAGGAGGGGAGGGAATGGGAGAGGGACCTGGAACTGACTTATTGAAGCAACCTCGTTTCTTATCTAAACTTAAACTGGAAAAAAAAAGATTTATTTATTGTACTTTCATGTTCGGGCAACCACAATTACCATATCAAAATACCCATAATTAATAATACAAACAAGAATACAAAATGAAATAAGAGATTCTCAGAACATTCCAAAGAAGACAGAGTAAGAGGAATAAGAGAACAAAGCTCACAATTAACAAATATAAAACAAAGAGCAATATCATAGATTTAAATCTAAACATATCTAAAATTACAATAAATGACCATGACCTCAACACTCTAAAGAAAAGGCAGAGATTGTCAGACAGAACAAAAAGCAACACCCACTATATTTGCTGTGTAAAAGAAATGCACTTGAAATATAAAAATGGAGCTGAGTTAAAAGCACAAAATACAGGGAAAATGTGCCATGGTAATTTGTCAAAATGAATCTAGAGTGTCTATTAATATCAAACAAAGTAGATTTCAGAATAAAGGTTATTATTAGGAATAAGGAAGGCCATTTTAGAATGATAAAAGTTTCAATTTATAAAGACAAATACAAATAACATTCCTAAATGTTACACATCTAGCAAAAGAAAGCATATGACACAAAAATGATATGACTTCAAAGGAAAATATGCAAACTGGAAATGGTGACTCATACCTATGATTCCAGCATTTGATGGGGGCAGAAGGACACCAAGTTCAAGTCCAGACTAGGTTTGGATACCCTATTTCAAGAACAAAAACAAACAACTAAAAATGAGTAAGTGGAATATAGGGAAATGGAGATGGAAGAAGAAATAGATTTATGATTCTGATAGGAAATTTATTTAGTTTGATTTTTGCTGTAGTCTCACCATTTAGCCAAGTCTCAGCTGAAATTCACTGTGTAGCCCAGGTTGGTCTCAAGATCCTCTCACTTCTCAGTCTCTCAAAGGCTGGGGGTTTTAAGTGGGCATTACTATGCATGGATTCTGACTTGAGAGTTAAGTATTGCTTTCTTTAACATCTGACATAACAACTTAAACAATTAGAGTCTAGATCTGAGCAATAGTGCTGCTATTGTTTGATTTGTGTTCTCCCCAAATTATGTAGAGACTTAATCCATAATGTAAGAGTATTCAAAGGGGACATTTGGAACATGGTTAGGTCACAAGGAATCCAAGCACATTCATGGTATTAGTGTCTAAAAGAGACTCCAGGGAGCCTTTATCTTTCTACCATGTGACATCACATAAATGATATTATCTCTTAGGAACATATGCCGTTTTACTTAGACTTCCCAAACTCCAAAAATATGAGTGATCTGTTGATAAATTACCTAGTCAAAGGTATTTTTCTATAGTGGCCCAAAACTTTTTTGGACTGTTCCATTCAATGGAAGAACAGTCATTCTTTTTAAGTATACATAGAACATTTGTCACAGCAAATCATACGCAAAGCAATAAAAGAAATTTAAAGAAAATAAAAAACCTAATTTGTACAAAGCATATATAATGTAATTAAATTAGAAATCAGCAATACAAAGATAACTAGAAATTCTTCAAATATTTGAAAACAAAATAAAATCCTTCTAAGTAATCTTAAGAGTCAAAGAAGAAATTGAAAGGATAATTGGGATAATCTGTGATCTGGCAGCAGATGAAAATATAGCATGTCAGAATTAATGGTGTGCTGTTAAAACAGCAAGAAGGGGATATTTTACAGCACTAAAACACCTATAATAGATAAACAAGCAAGATCTAACTTCAGTGGTCTCAACTTGCCTTCAAGAAACTAGAAGAAAGGCCAGGAATGGTGTTTTATGTCTATAGTCCCAGCACAAAGGAGGCTAAGAAGATTTCTATGAATTTGAGGTCAGCTTGGTCTACATAATAGAGTCCCAGGTGAGCATGGACTACAGAGTGAGACTGGCTCAAAACACCAAACCAAACAAATGAAAAACTAATAAAAGATCACATTTAATACAAAACACAGAACAAAGGGAATGATAAATAATAATAAAGGTCAGACAAATAAGAAACTGTCTCAAATAAGGTGGAAGGTGACGACCAATACCTACGGGTGTCTTCTGACCTCCACATGCTCATTATGTTATGTGCATGTCTACATAATCACAAGCACACACATACCACATAAATACTTTTTTTAAAGAAAATAAATTAGAACAATGAGGCAGGAAACATAGTTCGGTGGTGGAACTATGTATACATGTATGTACATAGTATACATGAGACACTGGGTTCATTATTCATTACCAAAAAATATGGAGACGTGAAGGAGAGAAACTATCATTACAAATTTAACAAAAGAAATTAAAGAAAATGAATTATAATATCAATATGTCTATAAATTTGATCATTTAGATGAAATGGGCAAGTTCTTTTTTGTGTGTGGGTGGTGGGGTGATGGATATGCCAGACAACCATTCTACCAACAAGCTACATCCCCAGTGCTGGAGAATTTCTTGTTTTTTTTCTTGGATGCACACATGTATGTGTGAACACACGTGCATATGTTTTTGTTTCTGTGTGTACATGCTGTATGTGCACACCCACTTTTGCTTGTGCTTGTGGAGTCCCAAGGTTAACATAGGGTGCCTTCCTTAGTTATCCTCCATCTTAGATTTTAGATGGAGCCTCTCACTGAACTCCGAGCTTGCCAATTTGGCTCGGCTAACTGGCATGCGAAGATCCACCTATTTTGCTCTCTCAGCACTGGGGTTACTGCTACAACTCGATTTTACTAGAGATCTCAATTCAGTTCCACAAGCTTGCACAGCAAATATTTTATTGATTGAGTCATATCTCCAGCCCCATGAATGAACTCTTTGAAAGAAACAAACTAGTAAATCTCACATAGGAAAAATTAGATAATCTGGATGACACTACATTGAATAGTAAAATTAACTTCTTAGATAAAAATCCTTCTCTCCCAGACAGTTTCAGTAATCTATTCTTTTTTTCAAGATAGGGTTTACATGTGGCCTTGGCTGGACTAGAACTTGCTGTGTAGAATGTAAGCTTGGCCTCAAACTCACAGAGATCCACTTGCCTCTGACTCCTGAGTGCTGAAATTAAAGAATGTGCCATTATGCCCAGATTTAGTAATAAATTATTAAAAAATAAGAGTGAAATTACATGAATTCTATACTAACTCTAGAAAACTGTAAATAATGCAATATTTCACAAGTTTTATCCAGATACTAAAATTTTTCTATGAGGCCAGAACTTCTTAGATTCTATTTTTTTCCTGAATATATTTTCAGCAGATTCAGTCTAACAATATATAAAAAGACAAATAATAGAGCTACAAGGATCCACACCCTTAAAGAAATCTCTCTCTCTCTCTCTCTCTCTCTCTCTCTCTCTCTCTCTCTCTCTCTCTCTCTCTCTCTCTCTCTCTCTCTCTCTCGATCTGGCACTAGTGAGATTTCCAGAGATCTACAAGGATAACACGAACTGGCAATCTAAGCAATAGTAGGGAGGCTACCTTAAATGCCCTTCTCCGATAATGAGACTGACAATTACCTTGTATGCCATCCTAAAGCCTTCATCCAATGGTTAATGGAAGCAGAGGCATACACCCACAGCTAACACTGAACTGATCTCCTGGAACCCAGTGACAGAGAGGGAGGAGTGATGAGCAAAGGGGTCAAGACTGGGCTGGTGAAAGCCACATAAACAGGTGACCTGAACAAGGGGGGAGCTCATCGACCCCAGACTGATGGCTGAGAGGTCAACATTGGACTGATCCAGACCCCCTAAATTTGGGTGTCAGTGAGGAGGCCTCGGCAATCTATGGAGCCTTGGGTACTATATCAGTATTTATCCCTGGCATCCGAGTGGAATTTGGGAGTCCATTCCACATGTAGGGATGCTCTCTCAGCCTGGACACATGGGGGAGAGCCTAGGCACTCACCCAGATTATATGACAGATTTTGGAGATCCCCTTGGAGGGCCTCACCCTCCCTGGGGAGTGGAGTGGGGATTGGGTGGGAGGTTGTGGATGGTGGGAGTCGGGGGGGGGGGAGGGGAGGTAGAGGGAGCGGGGACTGACATGTGATGCAAGCTTGTTTTTAATTTACATAAAAAGAAATCTCTCTCTTTCTCTCTCTCTCCCTCTCTCCTCTCCTCCCCCTGTCCCCCTGTTCTCCTGTCTCTCTGTCTCACCAATCCCTCTTCTCCCTCTCTCTTTTCCTCTCTCCCCACTCCCTGTCTATTTCTGTCTCTCTCTGTCTTTCTCTGACTCTGCATTTCTCTCTGTCTCCCCTCTTCCTTTCCCTGTCTATTTCTGTATCTCTGTCTCCATCTTTCTGTCTCTCTCTCTCTCAGCAGCTAGCAATTACCAGTAGCTCCACAGGTGAAGGTGGGACTTCTTGCCTACCTTCCCCATCCATGGTAGTGTTTTATCTGACTTGAGCTTGCATAGGCCTTGTGCATGCTGATGGAGGATGAATATGATCAAAATACAATGTTTGAAATTATCAAAGAATAAACAACATTTTTAAGAGACTAATGGCATCTCACAATGTGGCAGAATATATTCCAAAAAGTATGAGGAGGATTATCTTAAAAATCAAACAAAAAAGAAAAAACCATAACAAATGCATGGAATGACAAATGAAGAAATTCAGTATTTATTTCTGATATTAATTGTTAACATCAAAGTTAGAATTAAGGGTAATTCCTCAACATGAAGACCAGCTACAAAAATACTACAGTCAATATGACTGTAAGACATCAGGGACAGAAAAAATAATGTCCACTTTCACTCTACTATTCAAAATTGTTTTTGATACTCTAGCTACTGCAATAAGGCATGACCATTAAATAAAAGGCATCCATACTGAAAATGAAGAAGTAAAATCATCTTTATTTATAGATATGATCATCTGCGCAAAAAATCTGAAGGAATTTTCAGAAAGTATTCTTAAATCATTTTGTTTATCTAGCAAGACTGTAAGGTATAAGATTAATATACAGAAATGAATTGTAGTTCTATATACTAGCAATGAGAAGTCAATAATTGAGATTAAGAAAGCAATACTATTTACAATAGCAATAAAATATTTGGGGCAACTAATCTAATAGTAATCAAAAACCTTTGGATAAATCTAACACAAGAAGACAAATCTCTATAATGAAAGCTATAGAACATTACTAGAAGAAATTGAAGGAGATCCAAATGATTGGGGAAATATATCTTGCTCACAGAGCAGAAGACCCAATATTGTTAAATTGATCTATAGATTCAAATGCAACCCCAATCAAATTTCCTGCAGGCTGCAGTGGAATTGGCATGCTCAATCTAAAATTTGTGTGGAAATGGATATGCAATGGTCAAAATAACTGTGAGGAAGAACAAAGACATGAACTAATGTTACCTTATCACATTTTCCTTTAAAGTTGCAATAACACAGCCAGCACAGCACTGGTGCACACACAGGAAAATAGATTAATATAATAAACTAGAAAGTCTAGAAATAGACTTTCATATATGTGGAAGATGATTTTTGATGGCAATAAAACTTGCTCTCTACAAGAGCTAGTTCCAGGACAGCCTCCAAAGCTACAGACAAACCCTTTCTCAAAAAAGGACACAAAATCCAACACCCCTTCATGGTAAAGGTCTGGGAGAGATCTGGGATAACAGGAACATACCTAAACATAATAAAAGGTATATACAGCAAACCAACAGCCAACATCAAAATAAATGGACAGAAACTCAATGCAATTCCTCTAAAATCAGGAACAAGACAAGGCTTTCCACTCTCTCTGTACCTTTTCAATATTGTACTTGAAGTTCTAGCTAGAGCCATATGACAACAAAAGGAGATCAATGGGATACAAATTGGAAAGGAATAGGTCAAACTTTTACTATTTGCAGATGATATGATAATTTCCATAAGTGATCCAAAGAACTCTACCAGGGAACTCTTACAGCTAGTTAACACCTTCAGCAAAGTAGCAGGCTACAAGATCAACTCAAGAAAATCAGTAGCCCTACTATATACAGATGACAAAAGGGCTGAGAAAGAAATCAGAAAAACATTGCCCTTTACAATTGCCACAAACAACATAAAATACCTTGGGGTAACGCTAACCAAACAAGTGAAAGACCTGTATCGCAAGAACTTTGAGTCTTTAAAGAAAGAAATTAAAGAAGCCCTCCCATGCTCTTGGATAGGTAGGATCAATGAAGTAAAAATGGCAATCCTGCCAAAAGCAATATACATATTCAATGCAATCCCTATTAAAATACCAGCACAATTCTTCATAGGCCTTGAAAGAACAATAACCAATTTTGTATGGAAAAACAAAAGACCCAGGATAACCAAAACAACCTTACTCAACAAAGCAACATCTGGAGGCATCACCATCCCAGACCTCAAGCTATATTATAGAGCTGTAATCCTGAAAACAGTTTGGTATTGGCACAAAAATAGACAGGTAGACCAATGGAATCCAATTGAAAACTCTGATACTAACCCATATACCTACAAACACTTGATTTTTGACAAAGAAGCTAAATTTTTACAATGGACAAAAGAATGCATCTTCAACAAATGGTGCTAGCATAACTGGATATTGGCATGTGGAAGACTGCAGATGGATCCATGCCTATCGCCATGCACAAATCTTAAGTCCAAATGGATAAAAAAAACCTCAACATAAATCCAGCCACACTGAAACTCTTAGAAGAGAAAGTGGGAGGTACTCTTGAGCAAATTGGTACGGGAGATCACTTCCTGAACATAACACCAGTAGCACAGACACTGAGATGGACAATTAGCAAATGGGACCTCCTGAAACTGAGAAGCTTCTGTAAGGCAAAGGACACAGCCAGCAAGAAAAAAAGGCAGCCCACAGAATGGGAAACGGCCAGCATGAGACTGATCCAGACCCCCTGAACATGGGTGTCAGCAAGGAGGCCTGAACAATCTATGGGGCCTTGGGCAGTAGATCAGTTTTTATCCCTGGCATACATATGGACTTTGGGTGCCCCTCCAACAATGATGGATGCTCTCTCAGCATGGACTCTTGGGGAAGGGCCTAGGCCATGCCTTGAAATAGATGCTAGACTCTGGATATCCCCCATGGACAGCCTCACCCTCCCTGGCGAATGGAGTGGGTATTGGGTGCAGGACTGTGGGAGCTAGGGGTGGGGAGGGAGAGGGAGCTGTGATTGACATGTGAAGCAAGTTTTTTGCTAATTTAAATAAAGTTGAAAAGATGGGAGTGGGGAATACTGGAGAGACAGAAGGAATTGGGGGATAATTTGGGTTGAGGTAGAAACCTGGTGCAATGGTAACTCCCAGGAATTCATGATGGTGGCCCTAGGAAAGACTCTTAGTAATGGGATATGAATATGAAGCCTGAACTGGCCATCTTCTGTAACCAGGCAAGTCTTTGGGTGGAGGAACCCATCAAGCTACATATCCTTGTATCTACAATTTGTCCTGCCTGCTAGATGTTCTAGGGTAAAGGTGGTACAGAACTTATAGGAGTGGCCAACCAATTACTGGTCCAACTTGACATTCATACCATGAGATGGAGACCATGCCTGATACTGCCTGGAGGGCCAGGAACTGACTAAATCTGGATGGTTCAGAGACCTAGGATAGAGCCAAACATGACAGGCAGGAACAAAGTCAAAGGAGTGATTCCTATGATTCTCTACTACACTCTTATATTGGAGTCTAACATAATCATCTTCAGAGAATCTCCATTTAGCAACTGATGGGAGCAGATGCAGTGACCTACAGCCAAACATTGGACAGAGCTCAGGAAATTCTTCAGAGGAGTGAGAAGGATTGCAGGAGCAAGAGGGGTCAAGAACACCACAAGAACATGGCACACAGAATCAACTAAGCAGGATTTCACAGGGGCTCACAGAGACTGACACAACAATCAGGGAGCCTGTATTGGTCTTCACTAGTCCTCTGCACATATATTATGGTTTTGTAACTTGGTGTTCTTGTATGACTCTTAACAGTGGGAGTTGGGGGATGTCTCTGACTCTTCTGCCTGTTTGGGGGACCCTTTTCCTTCTACTGGGCTTCCTTGTCAGCCTTAATATGAGGTATGTGCCTAGTCTTATTGTAACTTGATATGACATGCTTGGTTGATATCTCTGGGAAATCTGCTCTTTCTCTTGAAGGGAAAGGGAGGAAGAGTGGATTTGGGGAAAAAGGGAGGTGGGGGAAGGAATGGGAGGAGAAGAGGTAGGGGAAATTGAGGTGGGGAGGCAATATATGATCAAAGAATAAATAAAAAAGAAAAATCTGTTTTAAAAAATGAAATTTAACAAGATTGCAGAGGAGACTACTGGGTAACTGGAGTCTGAATTGGAATTAGAGTTTTCCTGCTCCATCTAGTCTGCTCCTCACAGATGAGTGATGGAAACTGAAAGGTGTGCCAACCTCCTAGTTAGTCACAGCTAGAGCCAGGATGTGAATTTAAGGCTTTTAAATCTCTCTTCAGCTCAAGAAAGCAAGTTCAGTGTTTTCTTTCTGATTTGTCCCATGAGAGTGATTTTTTTACTGTCTAGCCAGAAACAGAATACAGCAAAACCTAGCAACAATTTTATTCCAAACTCCAGCAATCTTCAAAAGCTGCATGTTGTCTGCTTTCTCTTTGAGAATCACCCTAATGGACTATCCCTTGTCTACAATATTGGAAAGATAAGTATTGGCTTTCTGAGAGACCTTGGAAGGCTTTTGCTTCAATCAGCTAGACAGTACTCCTCACAAAAGCTTCCTTCCTTTAAATCAGAATCAAACGAAGGCTTAGAAAAAAACTGGAAACACACTTGAGCGACCAATATTATAGACATAGTTCAGTGAGTGATGATTCATCAACAGCAGGGACTACGTAGCCATTAAAGCAGCTATAAGGACTGAACAAAAAGTATGATTATGACATAATGACAAGAGAAAATATAGAATCAAAATATAAATACTATATTTGTAAAATAACTCTTCCTCATTGAAATTAACATTCAGAAAGTCAGGTTTTGTTCACTTGGTAGATGTTGTGACTTAAAATATTGCTTATTTTTGAGACAAGGTCTAACTTTATATATCTGTCTAGCCTGAGACCAGGGTAAGCTTGAACTCATACAGATCTATCTGCTTCTGTCCCCCTCCCCCAATCTTAAAACTAAAGAAATGTTGTTATCAAACCTGATTAATTTTAAATATTCTTTATTGTTCTTACATAATCTATTTAAATAAATAAGAAGCAACATTGTGTCATCTAGAAAAGAAGCACTTATTTTCCCAGTTGCTAAAATTAAAGATTTTCTATCATTAAATAACCTTCAGTGGGATTGGAGTGATGCTGGTTCTTTGAAATGCTTCAGCACAATGAGCAGAAGTAGTCCAAGCAAGTTTCCTGCCTTCCACAGACACTTTGTCTTGGGTGCCTCTTCTTTAGCAAGTCCCCTGTTTTTTTTTTCATTTCTCTCCTTCAAGTTTAGAAGCAGATGACAGGAGCTGGTAGATCTGAAAGAACCACCCAGGAAGAAAAGACATTCCAACAGTAGGCTGCTAGGTGTTAGGCCAGCATTGCTTTCACTCATTTATTTGCTTTACAAATTTTTAGCTTATTTTAGCAACTATACTCTATGAAAGGAATAAAGAGGGCAATATTTTTCTCTCTCATCCCACAACAGAATACAATTGTTTTCATGTATCTTTTTTAAAGAAATACAATGACATAAAACAAAAACTAAAAAAATTGGAAATGGACAAAACAACAAGTTGAAGGAAAGGAGCCCAAGAAAAGGAACAAGAATGAGAGAACTACTTTGAGTCTACTCCCTTTCTGTCTCTCATTGGAAAAGAACAGGCTTCCAAGGGATAACAACCAAACATGACAGAAAATATAGTAAGATAAAACAAAAAAACATCTCATCGACTTTGGACAAGGCAACCAACATTAGGAAAAGGTCTCCAAGAGTAGGCACAAGAATCAGACCCTCCATTCACACACTCAGGAGAAAACCTGGTGCAGACCTGTGCAGTCTGTGAGCATGCTGCTTCAGTCTTTGTGAGTTCATGTGAGCTTTGCTCCTGTTGATTTAGATGTCCATGTTTTCTTGGTAAATGTAATCACTTCTGGCTTTTACACTAGTTCCACCTCCTTTTCTTCAGGATTTCCTGAACCCTGAGTGGAGGGATTTGATGGAGACATTTATTTTAGGGCTGAGTGTTCCAAGGTCTTTCTCTCTCTCTGCATATTATCTGACTGTTAATCTCTTTATTTTTTCCCATCTGCTGCAGGAGGAATCTTCTCTGATGATGGCTGAATGAGGCACTGATCTATGAGCCTAGAGGAACATCATTAGGAGTCATTTTTTTGCTATGATTTTTTTGTTTTGTTTTACCCTTAGGTTCCTGGGCTATCTAGTCTCTGGGTCTTGATCACCCCATCAGTGTCAGATATGGGGCCCATCTCATGGAGTGGGCCTTAAGTCAAATATTAGTTGGTTACTCCAGCAAGCTTTGTCCCACCATTGCCCTAGCATATCTTACACACAGGATCAAAGGGTTTGTGGCTGGGTTGGTGTTTGTGTTTCTCCTTTGTAAGCATTCACAGAACCTTCCTACATCAAAGATGCTATAACATTGGCATGAAAGTTCTATGTAGGCACTGGCTGGACTTCTCCATGTTCAGTGAGTTGTGCAGGTGTTGTCTTTAGCAATGGGGCCTTGCTGTAAGTTTGTGGAGAACAACGTGATGTATTTGGGGGTTTCTATGGGTCACCTTTGACCATAACCCGATTAGATGTAACTCAATTCCAGTCCTGGAGGCTTTAATTTGGTGACAATTTGATGGCCAGTTGTGGTTCTATCTTATTATTTGGTGATTGCATTTATATCACCTTCATATATGTATACATTTTAGGAAGCTTTTACTGTATTAGGATTCCATACTATCCCTCAAATGGCCCTTAATTTTATCTGTCTCTCCACATATTCCCTCCTCATTCTCATCTTCCCTGACCCTCCCCATTTGTTCCTTCTGTTCCAGCCCTACCCCATTCCATCATCCATCCATCCATCCATCCATCCATCTATAACCATCTATTTTATTTCCCTTTTCTAACAAGATCTATCTGTACCCCCTGGTCACTTACTCTATACCTAACCTCTATGGTTCTATGGATTATAGGTTATCATTTATTGTGCCATCCTGTAGCTGATGGAAGCAGAAGCAAACACCACCAGCTAGACACTGAGCTGAATGCTGGAATCCAGCGGTAGAGAGGGAGGAGTGATGAGCAAAGGGACCAAGACCAGGCTGGAGACACCCGCAGAAACAGCTGACCTGAACAAGGGGGAGTTCATGGACCCCAGACTGATAGCTGGGAAACCAGCATAAGACTGTTCCAACCCTCCTGAATGAGGATGTTAGTTTGGAGGTCTGGTTAATCTATGGGGCCTCTGGTAGTGGATCAGTATTTATCCCTAGTACAGAAATGGACTTTGTGAGCCCACTCCACATAGAGTGATACTCTCTCAGCCTAGACACACGGGGGAAGGTCTAGGCCCTACTCCAAATGATATTACAGATTTTGAAGATTCCCCCATGGAAGACTTCACCTTCTCGGGGTAGCAGAAAGGGCATGGAATAGGGGGTTGGTGGAAGGCAGAGGAGGAGGGGAGAGAGAGGGAATTGATTTTGACATGTAAAAGAAGCTTGTTTCTAATTTAAATTTAAAAAGGAAAAAATAATAAAAAGAGATAATATTCACATATAAGTGAATACATACCATATTTGTCTTCCCAGGTCTGGGATACCCACACTAGGGATTTTTTCTAGTTCTATGTATTTACCTGCAAATTTCATGATTTCTTTATAATAGCTGAGCAATACTAATGTAAATGTACCACATTTTTATCTATCCTTTTGTTGAGGGACATCTAGATTGTTCTCAATTTCTGGCTATTATAAAGAGAACAGCAATGAATATGATTAAGCAAGTGTTTCTGCATTAGGATGAAACATCCTTTGGGTATATGCCAAGAGTGGTATAGATAGATCTTGGGGCAGATCAATTCCCATCATCTTGAGGAAGCACCACACTGATTTCCATAGTGACTGTACAAGTTTTCATTTCTACCAGCAATGATTGAATGCTCCTCTTCATATCCTTGCCAGCATGAGCTTTCACTGGTTTATTGTTCTTATCCATTCTGATACAATTCCATAATAGCTAAGGATGTTGAATTTTCCTTTAAGTGTGTACTGGCCATTTGCATTTTCTGCTTTGAATGTTCTTTGTTTAGATCTTTACCTACATTTTAAATTGGATTGTTTATTTCTTGATATCCCGTTTATTGAGTTCTAAATATATATTTTTATAGAGTCCTCTATGGGATGTGGAGTTGGTAAATTTTTTTCATTCTGTAGTCTACTTCTTTGTCTGAATGACTGTGTACTTTGCCTTACAGAAGCTTTTCAGTTTCATGAGGTTCCATTAATTGTTTATTGTAGTGCCTGTGCCATCAGAGTTCTGTTCAGAAAGTTGCTACCTGTGTCAACACATTCAAGGTTGTTCCCCACTTTCTCTTCTATTAGGTTCAGTATGTCTGATTTTATGCTGAGGTATTTGATCTACTTGGACTTGAGTTTTGTGCAGGGTGATAAATATGAATCTATTTGCATTCTTCTACATGCAGACATCTAGTTTGAACAGCCTGATTTGTTGAAGAGTCTTTTTTCCAGTGTATGTTTATGGCTTCTTTATCAAAAATCAGGTTTCCATAGGCGTGTGAGTTTATTAATGTCTGACTCTTCAATTTGACTCCACTGGTCAATGAGTCTGATTTTGTGCCAGTACCAGGCTGGTTTTATTACTATAGTTCTGTAGTACAGCTTGAAATCAGGGATAGTGATACTTCCTACGGTTCTTTTATTATTCAGGATTGTATTCCCTAGCCTGTTTGTGTGTGTGTGTGTGTGTGTGTGTGTGTGTGTGTGTGTGTGTGTGTGTGTGTGTGTGTTTACATATGTAGCCGAAAATTGCCCTTCCAAGTTCTGTGAAGAACTATGTTGGAATTGTAATTGTGGTTCAAGGTCTGTGTAGGATTTGATTGGAATTATGAAGAATTATACTGGAATCGTAGATAAAGGGTTTGTGGTTGGTGCATTGAACCTGTAGATTGCTTTTGGTAGATGGCCATTTTTACTATATTAATCCTAGAAGTATTTCCACCTTCTAACATTTTTAATTTCTTTCTTCAGAGACTAGAAGGGCTTTTTACATATATTTATTTTATATCCCAATTACGGTTTCCCCTGTCTCCTCTCTTTCCTGTCCCCTCCTCTTCACCTCTGTATCCCACCATCCACTCCTCCTCCATTTATTTTCAGAAAAGGGAAGGCCTCCCATGGATATCAACAAAATATGACATATCAAGTTGCAATAAGACTAAGCACCTCCCCATGTATTCAGACTGGGCAAAGCAACCCAGTATGAGGAAAGGGTCCTAAAAGCTAGCAAAAGAGTTAGAGACAGCCCTTGGTCCCACTGTTAGGAATTCCACAAGAAGACAAAGCTATACAATTATTATATATAGGCAGAGGGCCTATGTCAGTACCATGCAGGCTCCCTGGTTGTTAGTTCAGTTTCTGTGAGTTCCTATGAGCCTAGGCTAGTTGATTCTGTGGGTTTTCTTGTGATGTCCTTGACTCCTTGGCACCTACAATCATTCCTCCCTCTCTTCAGCAGAATTCCCCAAGTTTGTCCTAATGTTTGGTGTGGGTCTCTGTGTCTGTTTCTGTCAGTTGCTGGATGACTCCTTTCTTATGACTATTGGACTAGGCACCAATCTATGAGTATAGCAAAGTATCATTGGAAATCATTACATTGAATTTTATTTTTTTTTCTCTCTAGTCATGTTTGCTTCTATCTTAGCTCTCTGGGTTGCCTAGTCTCTGGGTCCTGGTCCTGCAGGCAATGTCAGAAGTGTTGGTTGACCACTCCCAAAATTTATTTGCCACCTTTACCCCAACACATCCCATAGGCATGACAGACTGTAGGTTGAAGTTTAAGTGCCTGGGTTGTTGTACCAGTCCCTCCACTGCAAGTCTTACCTAGTGACAGGAGATGGCCAATTCAGGCTAGGTATTTGGTATTGCTAGAAGTTTTAGCTGGGGTCATCCTTGAAGATTCCTAGGAGTTTCCCTTGTACTAGGTTTCTAACTGACCCCAAAATG
This sequence comes from Mesocricetus auratus, assembly GCF_017639785.1. Lineage (NCBI taxonomy): Eukaryota > Metazoa > Chordata > Mammalia > Rodentia > Cricetidae > Mesocricetus > Mesocricetus auratus. Next base: position 46,493,621 of record NW_024429188.1, read on the forward strand.
CCCTCTTTGTCCAGTCATCTCATTCAGTATTCTTCCCGTCCATTCACTCTCTAATCTGATCCCTCAAGTTCCCATCCCCACCCACCTCCAGTCCACCCACAAAAGCTCTTCAATTTCCCCTTCCCACGGAGATCCATGTGTTCCCTACCACCACTTTAGGCCTTCCTTGTTACCTAGCCTCTCTGGGTCTGTGGATTGTAGCATGATTATCTTTTACTTTACAGCTAATATCCACCTGTAAGTGAGTACATATCATGTTTGTCTTTCTGGGTCTGGGTTACCTCACTCAGGATTTTTTTTCTAGTTCCGTCCATTTGCCTTCTAATTTCATGATGTCGTTGTTTTGTGTAGCTGAGTAGTACTCCATTGTGTAAATGTATCACATTTCCTTTATCCATTCTTCAGTTGAGGGGCATCTAGGCTGTTTCTAGTTTCTGGCTGTTTCAAATAAAGCTGCTATGATCATAGTTGAACAAGTGTCCTTGTGGTATGGTTATGCATCCTTTGGGTACATGCCCAAGAGTGGTATAGCTGGATCATGATTCTCATTTTCCTGAGCAACTGCCACATAGATTTCCAAAGTGACTGTAGAAGTTTGCACTCTGACCAGCAATGGAGGAATGTTCCCTTTGCTCCTCATCCTCTCCAGAATGAGCTGTTGCTTGTGGTTTTGACTTTAATCATTCTGTTAAGTGTAAGATAGAATCTCAGAGTATTTTGATTTGCATTTCCCTCATGGCTATGGATGTTGATCGTCTGCTGGGAATTGTCTATTTAGATCCATACTCCATTTTAAAATTGGGTTATCTGTTGTTTGAATGGAAAAATGTGAAGTTTTTGTCATACAAGTCTTTCATGAGCTTTGTTAGAGTTACCCCAAGATGGTTTAAACTCTTGTTGCTTCCCTGATTTCTTTCTCAATCTGTCATTTTTATATAGTAAAGCTACTAATTTTTGTGAGATAATTTTGTATCCAGTTACTTTACTGAAAGTGTTTATCAGCTGTAGGAGTTTCCTGGTGAAATTTTAAGGATAATTATGTTTACTGTCATGTCATTATGCAAATAAAGATATTTTGACTTCTTCTTTTCAATTTGTATCCCCTTGGTCTCCTTCAGCTGTCTTATTGCTCTAGCTAAGACTTCAAGCACCATATTGAATAATATGGAGATTGTGGACATCCTTGTCTTCTTCCTGATTTTAGTGGAATTGTTTTGAATTTCTCTCCATTTAAGTAGTTGTTGGCTATGGACTTGCTGTAAACTGCCTTTATTATGTTAATTAGATTCCTGGTATCCCTAATCTCTCCAGTGCTTTTATCATGAAGGAGTGTTGGATTTTATCTAAGGTCTGTCTTTTCTGCATCTAATGAGATGATCATGTGGTTTTTGTCTTTCAGTTTGTTTTTATGTTTTATTGATTTAACTATGTTGAACCTGTTTTGCATCTCTGGAATGAAGCCTTCTTGATCATGGTACATGATCTTCTTGATGTGTTCTTGGATTTGGTTTGCAAGTATTTTACTGAGCATTTTTACATCTATGTCCTTAAGGGAAATTGATCTGTAATTCTCTTTCTTTGTTGGGTCTTTATGTGGTTTGGTTATCAGGGTAACTAGAGCCTTGGAAAATAAATTGGGCATTGTTCCTTCTTTTTCTATTTTATGGAATAAATTGAGGAGCATTGGTGTTAACTCTTCTTTGAAAGTCTAGTTGAATTTTTCTCTTAAAACCATCTGTCCCTGGACTTTTTTTGGTTGGGAGACTTTTAATGGCTGATTCTATTTCACTAGGAGTTATAATTCTGTTTATATTACTTATCTGATCTTGATTTAATTACAGTAAGTGGCATGTATTAAGAAAATTAGCCATTTCTTTGAGTGGATTTCAGTTAGGTAGAGTATGGGTTTTTTTTAAGTATGACCTCATGATTATCTGGATATCTTCAGTGTCTGTTGCTATGTCCCCCTTTTTCCTTGGTGTTATTATGTCTCCTTTCCCTTTGTGGTTTTGTTAATTTGAATATGCTCTCTCTCTATCTGCCTTTTAGTTTGATTGGTCAATCTTGTTTATTTTCCCAAAGAACTAACTCCTGGTTTCATTGATTCTTTGTATTATTTTCTTTGTTTCTATATTATTGATTTCAGTTTTGAGTTTAATTATTTCTTGCTATCAACTCCTATTGGTTATGATTTCTTTTCATTCTAATGCTTTCAGGTATGCTGTGAAGTTCTTAGTATGAGACCTCTCCATTTTTTAATTTTTTATGTAGGCAATTAGTGCCATGTACTTGCCTCTTAGAACTGCTTTCAATGCATCTCATAAGTTTGGATGTATTCTATATCCACTTTAGACAATTCTAGAAAGCCTATATAGTTTTTCACTCTTTTGAATGATAACCATAATGACAAATTTCCAGGAGTGAAATTGCTACATGAAAAGTCATGAAATATATATATGTATATGTGTGTGTATGTGTGTGTGTGTGTGTGTTACCAAATCACCCTTTAAAAGAATTGTTTTTACTTTATCTCACCACCAGTACAACATGAAGATTTTTTTTCACTTTTGTCCCTCTAAAGCCAAACCAGCATGTGCTTGATTTTTTATTTTGGCAAGTATAAATTGAAACTCATTATTGTTCTTTTTATTTATTTATCAATTTTATTTCCTTTTTAGTCATACTAATGATGTTTTTATACTCTCACCTTCTACCATCTACCACCCCTGTCCACCCTCCCCACAAATATCTCTTTCATGTTCATATCTATTTATTCTGTTTTGTGGCCTACCAAAATTACCCAGGGTTATCTGTGTGACGGTGGTTTGGAGTTACTGAGGGTACATAGCTGAGGACAGTGTTACTCTCCCCCACCAAACCTGAGTAGGCAATAGTTCAGATATAATGAATGTGTAGGTCCCTGTGAGTGCCTCCTTCTTCTTTGACTGATTGTTAATAGGGCTTGTCTTGTGTAGTCACAGTATAGGAAACAAAGTTGAGGTGACTTAATTATTGCAAATGGGAGTGTGGAATTTAGAGAATGCAATTTCTCAGCCCTTTGCTCTATCTTCCAGTTCCTCCATACTTCCCACTTTTTGCTTCCACAGTGTTGGCTGAGTCTTGGAGCAGGTGGTATAAGTGACCTAAGGCTTCGCTCACATTCGTTACTTATTTTCTGTACCCTAGGCAGCCATGAATCTCTTCATTCACTGTTCATGAAGAAACTTCTCTGATTAAGGCTTCTGTTTATAGATATAAATTTAGGTGTTTTGAAGGCCGTTTGCTGTTATGTCAGTTCAATTTTATTGTTTAGTGCATGTGGTGTGCTTGTCTACACATAAGCCAAATCACACAAGCTTTGGGAGTCAGTTGACTTTCACTGTGGGTGCTGGGGATTGCACTCAAGTGCACAGCAAATGCTTTAATCTGCTGAGTTTTTGAGACAAGGCTTCGCTGTGTACCCCAGACTGATTTCAAACTTCTGATCAGATATTCCTGCCATCATCTTCCAAGTGCTGAGATTACAAAGTGTGCACCTTCACCCCACCACATGCGAATTAGTGCAGTGCTTGTTTTTAACTATGTTTTTGTATGTGTTTGAAATATCTGTTGTCATTTCCAGCTGCCTAGGGGTGTGGGTTGTTGTTGGGAAGCCAAGAATGAAAAAGCAGCAACTACAAAAGGGACGAAAGAGTTCAGGTTACCTCCCCACACACATTTTCTATACCACACTACACAAGATATGCCAGGATGCCAGTTATGGTCAAGCTGAGCAAAAAGGGAAGTTGATGAATACCTTGGAAGAATAGAGAAACCATAAAAATCCCGCAGGCTTGCTTTTGATTTGGGTGCCTTTACTAGTTTTCAGCCATACATAAAACTCAAAGGTATGTAGGCACTAAATAGAAAATCAGTTACATGGTGTGTAAAGTGCAAGAGAAAAATGACAGAATTCTGAACAATCCTCCCTAGTGTGTTCCTGAAGTTCCCAGTGAGCCTGTTCATGAGGATTGTATTTATTTGTACTTTGTTGCCAGGCAAGAATCAAGGTGTATTTCAACCAGATGTCCTTTCTGGGCTCTGTAAGAGTAGCATGGGGGAAGACATGTGTTTTTCTTTAAGCAGAGCTTGTCAGGCCATCAGCAGCTGCTTTCAGTCTCATGGGTGGATCTCTCCACTTGTCAGATTTCCTAGCTCCTGAGGTTTTGGACAAGCCACCCTTGGTTTCTTTAATCTATCTTGGGCATTGTTAATTCTCTTTTAAGTGTCAAATTACACTTCCAGAAGTTTTCTTAGGCCAACATCTAGGCTGCCATCCCTAATCTGTTCCCCAAGGGTTACATGGCCTGCTGACCTAAAAGCAGGCTGATTACAACAGTTCTTTCCTGTGTCAAAGAAAATTGTGAAAGACAAAATGGGCAAAAAACGATTACTGGATGTTCTGACTGGTGTATTTATTCCTCATGGCTATCTGGGTCTCCCATTGGCCTTGAACTATTTAACAATTTATAAGTTGTGGACAACTGAGATCAATGTAAAATGCTCTTCTTATCCACAGAAATACAATGGGATTCTGAATGGTGTAATGCAGTCGGCTTCTGTCCCATGGATATTGTGCAGTTTTTCATCCATCAATGTGAAAATTCATTCATTTTTGAGTTCTGCTTTGAACTGGTTGCTTCTACTGTTTCTCTCTTTGACTTTTGAGTTAAAAATGTCTACATGTGTTTCTTTTCCGTTTTCACAAGAGACATGATTTTAACTTTAAGAACATACCCTTTAACCCTAGCTTGTCTTTTTGCAAGGAATTATAGGCCCAAATGGGCTTCTCCTTTGACCCATTTGTCTGTACTGGAAAGATCAGCTCAGTTAATAGTTTCAATGTAACTAGTTTTTAAAGACTTTCAAAAGGATAATGGTACCAGCTAGAACTTCCATCTTACCAGTTAATCTCAGAATTCTGATTCCCAGCTTCTTCAAAAGGCATTTTTGGAAGAAGCAATTTCCTGTGATAGAAGTTCTTGGCCTGGTCAGTATCTGAAAAAGAAGTTCCCTGATTTGTCCAAAGTAGGTCTCATCACTTGCTCTAGAGAAGTAGCAATGTGCCACTGGGTGTTGACCTTACTAAAACTGCAGTGTTATGTGGAAATTATTTACTTCATTTCCCCCCTCAAATTTGAGAATTATAAGAGCACCTTTAGGGGCCAACTTGAAGAAGAAACATTACTAAATAATCATGGTCAGTTGTGAAGAGCCTCTTTTGGGAGTGGGGTCGGAAAAGGTTGAGGAAAAAGGAGGGCTTACACGCAGACGGAGTAACACAGGAATGAGACTTAGGAAAATGTCAAGGGAAAGTAAAATCAGAACAAACTGTCAGTATTGGCAGGGAATGAGATTAGGAACAAGAAGCTAGGCCAGGAATCTTTAGTCAGGTTCACCTCATGCTTCTGTGAGGTAGAAATGAAACAGAAACAGAAGTAATTCATGCATTTTGAAAATACATACAGATTGTCTGGTGTAGATCTATAAAGTAGTTCCTTGAGAGATTAAAGATAGAGAATCAGTTGGGTTTTAACCCAACACATTTATTAACTTAAAGGCCTTTTAAAGCCTTAATGATTGGGTAGACTAGTTGTTCTTCACAGGGTCTTCCATGTCTCACCTCTTGAATAAAGGTTGAGAAAAGGAAATGAGTTTGAAGTTTCTGTTTTTTTTAATTTAAGGGATTAAAGCAAGAAGAATTCTGATGTACTTGGGTGTCACACCTAGTATCACAGGGTTATTGTTTTAAGTCTAAGGGTGCAACTTCTAATGAATATGAATAGCAGTGAGACTCAGATCATGTAACTTCTCTGGGCTGTCAACTCCTCTCTCAACTGGCTAGTGTCTCTACTCCCAAACAATTTGGCACATTCCTAAGGACAGCTTTATTCTCAGGGCATGGATTTAATGTCTCAACTCCTGCTTCCATGGATACTGTTTTCATTTCCCAACTAAAGCTTACTTTGCAGTCTTTTAGCAAAAGAGTGTGAGGAAGGTTCTTCGTCAGCAACCAGCATGTAAGGCACCTTTCAATCAAGCAAAGCCCATGTTACCAGTGTTAATTGGATATAAGTTCCCACAGGCAAAAAAATTCTTAAATTTACTGAGATGGACTTGTATGAAAAGGAGGCTTAAGATGATGGCTAGGATTGCTATAAGTTTATGGGATGCTGAATTTGCCCTCCTGGTATTCCATCCATTAGTTCACACAGTTTACAGAAGTTCTGTAAGCCGATATTCAAATCTCTCTGCAGTGTGGGTGGATATATGAATGAAGTAGGAAATGGTCAAATAAAAGGACAAATTAAAGACCCCTAAGATGATTCACCCCACCTCCCTACCGTGATTCTTCCCCTTCTCACTACTAAGGATGTAACCCATAGCCTTATGCAAGCCCCACAAGCTCTCTACCACTGAGCTACATCCCTAGTTCCCAGCAAGTCGACTGGTAGCAATTTTCAGACCTTTCAGGGGCCCAGACACACCCCATTATTTTTTGGGTTGTATCTTGTGCAATCTTTGTAGTTTCTACTTTCTGTAGCTGGCATTTTGTTATTTAGTTTTATGGTTTCTAAGATCTAATATGGTTCAGAATCACACCTTCCTATTAGACCATGCGGGGAAGAGGACAGGGTACTATCACCATCTACCAGATTTCATCTTTAACATCGTGGAGAACTTATTCTTTGGATTAAGATGATTAATTTATTACTTCACTTTCTTTCTTGTGTGTACAAGTGTGTAAGTGTGTATGCATGCATGCTTTTGGACATAGATGGAGGTCTATGGACAACTTTGAGAAGTAGGTTCTTGCCTTCCACCTTTGTGGGGCAGGGTCTCTCTTGCTTCTGCCAGTATGGAGTATACTCTGGGCTATCTAGCCCATAAGCTTCTCAGAAATTCTCTTGTCTTTGCCTCACATCTCAATGTAGGAGTGCTGGGATTATACATCATGCAACCAAACCCAACATTTTACATGGGTTCTTGGGATCAAACTCAAGTCGTCACACTAGACTGGCAAACGTTTTTCTTTAATGAGCCATCTCCTTGGCCCTTATGTGGATTTTCAATTATGAAAAATAAACTGTCCATCACAATATGGTGGAAAGAATGGGCACTATTTAATCAGGACAGATCTGGGTTTGAGTGATAGCACTACCATTTGCTATATGGGTTAGACATATTAATTTTCCTTGAACCTTTATTTTTTCAACATACAGGAAAATGAATAATATATATGTAATGTTATTTCTGAAGATCAAATAATTTTAAAATGCAACTTTGTCTAAAATGGCGCCATAGTAGGTACTCAATACACAATAGCTATTGAAGCAAGAAAACATAGAGAAAGCTTAGCAACCTGGAAATCCACTTGACTTGAGCAACACACATATTCTTTCCCAGAAATTCATTTAGTAACCTGGAGGCACCCACCTACATTAAGCTTCAAATATAGCACACTCCAAACAATGCAATGAGTTGCTCCTCTCTAGCAACTCCTTAGTTACTTGCCTTTGGTAATAAACCCCATCCTGAACTCAGTGAAATGGGACAATCCAGTCTAAAATTGTTTTAGGGACTTCTGCAGTAAGAAAACCTCTAGCCACAGAATAAACTTTTATGGAAAATCTTCTATTTACTGTAAATCTTATGCCCATGCATGATCGGGTACTCGCATTACTAAAATCAGGTGCATCACAGGAAAGGACACGCACAATGGGTAGGAACATATCCCATACCTACCAATCAAAGAGGAGAGCACTTACACTTTGTCCCTAGCAATTTGCTCCTCCTCTCCAGTAACCAGGTGCTTTTGAATATTCTAGCTCAAATGGTATACTGCTTCCTTGCAATGTATGTATTCTGTAGCTTTGTTTTACCTTTCAATAAAATTCCTTGCTACCTTACCATTGTATTTTGACTTTATGAACAAGATGCTAAGAACCTAAGTGCTATGATAAAGCATGAGGGGGACCTTGGCAGATTCCGTGGCAGGTGAGGGTGACTGAGGTAGGGGACAAACTTGCCAGGCAAACAGAGCTTAGTGAGAAGATTTATTAGAAAGGGAAGGGAGAGGAAAGAGAAAAGAGGTAAAGAGACACAAAGACAGAGAAAGGACAGAAGAGAAGAGGGAGACAGGAAAAGTCCTGTCTGCCCCAGGGAAACAGCAAGAAAGAGAGTCTAAGTGGGTGGGGGTCTTTCTTTTAAAGGGGCCCTTTACACTTGCTGCCATCCTAGTAGTCATGGAACCCTGGGATGACCAGGGTACTTCCTACGTGCATTCTGCCAGGTAATAGGAGCAGGCCAGCATAATGCCTGAATCCTTACATTAAGGGCATCTTGCACAGAAAGAGACTACAAATTACACTATTACCTTAAATGTTACATTTATATAATATTTTACATGTTATAAATTCATCCAACCTAATTCTATCATTTGATTCATATGTATATTATAAAGAAGCATATTTGTATAATTAAACATTAATATCTAAGACTCAAGTTCAACTTGGAGCGTGTCTTCAGGTATTAAATGTTCATCTTGGACCTGTGCTTCCACAATTTCCACATTTCAAGGAGCCAGACAGTTACCTAGTTCTTTCTGAGATTTCAGCAAGCACTAAGCAGACAAGAAAATTGCTCAAATTCTATACAGGAGGCTACAAACCTAGCATATCTCAACCCATGGCTGCTAGTTTTCTCAGAATTGCTAGTTGTGAGACGTTGCCTTTAATAGCTGAGCCAACTCTCCATCCCTTTTCTCAGTACTTTTAAAGAAAGTCTTTTTTTGGTGTTTTTAATTTTTAACATTTATTTATTCCGTGTGTGTGTGTGTGTGTGTGTGTGTGTGTGTGTGTGTGTGTGTGTGTGTGTAAGACAAGACATCATGCAGGAGTTTGAGTTGGTTCTCCCCTTTCACCCTATGAATTCTTGGGATGGAACTCAGATACTCAATCCTGACAGTGAGTGCCTTTACCTACTAAACATCTTGCTGGCCCAGGAAATTATTTGAATGGGATAATTTGCATCTTTTGTTCAAAGTACCCTTGAAATTGGTAAGATTTGGCACTTTCTCACTCCTAGAAATGCCCTTGTGAATTTGGTCCAGCTCAGAGGTATGTGTGGGGAAGGGGGTAAAACCATTTCATGGTATTTTTCTGTGGAATTTCATTTGTAAAAAAAAAAAACAAAGTTTTGTTAAAAATGTGTATATTGCATTATTGTTTTGTTATTCACTTATGTATTCTCATTTCTAACACTTAATGCTATTGCTTGGTAATATCCTCTTGCTTTTGGATGAACTGGATACTTGAATCTCTCGATGCCAATACTTCATATGTCTAGATGGGGAGTTCTATAGACTGAAAGCCTGGCCTTTAGCATCCCTGACAAGCTACACTTCGGCACCTGTCCATAATGCTGCAAGCAGAGAAAGATTAATTAAATGGAGCTACATTACAAAGAGGAAGTTGCCCACACACCCTTGACCCATTATTGTCTGTGCTGGTTACTTTTTGTCAACTTAACACATTTATCTTGAAATCGGCACCTCAACTGAGGAATTGTTTCCATTAGATTGGCCTGCAGACATGTCAGTTGGGTATTTTTCAAAATTAATGATTGATGTGGGAAGACCCAGTCCATGCTGGGCAGTGCCTTCCCTAAGCAAGTAGGCCTGGACTGTATAAGGTAGTAAGTGAAATGAGTTTTGGAGCAAGCTAGTAAGCAGCGTTCCTCTGTGGTCTTTGCTTTAGTTCCTGCCTCCAGATTCCTCCTTTGAGTTCCTGTCCTGGTTTCCCTTTACAATAGACTATAAGCTGTAAACTAAAATAATTCCTCCCCCCACAAGTTGCTTTTACTTATGGTATTTATTACAGAAACAAACAAATACATTGTTTCAGCAGGTCTGTCCGGCAAGGTGGCCTGATAAAATGTCAAATTGTTAATCTGTTAGTTACTTGGGATGAAACTTATCCTTAGAGGTTAGTGTCCTCTTCTGTGGGAATAGTGTCACCTGTGAGGTTTTGTTGTTCCTAGAATCTGAGATAACTGCAGTTTCAGGACAAAGACTTGTCTCTGTGCAGTCAGGCAAAGTAAAAGAAATAGACGGCAACAAAATGAAGGCAGAGATATCAGACTCTCACCCTTCTTTTAGTTACCTGTGGACCCAAGCAAGGAGTCAATACTTTTTAGCAAAATCAGTTTTGACATGCCTGTTTCGAGCTGAGCTGAGGCTGGGATAGTTATTACAACTTCAAATGCCTTTAGGTCTTTCTCATAGAACTAAGAACATTTCCTGGAGAAGGCTTGACTTTCTAGGGCTCAGATCCTTGGGGTAAGTTTCGTATTACCTATGACTAAGAAATTCAGATCATGGGCAAAAATCAATAAGAACCTTGGTCAAATCAACTACACAAACACAAGTGTGATAAATGAATACCACAGTGTGTTAGTAAGAAAGTGAACCCCAGGCTAAAATTCAGGGCTACTGCCTATGGGACTTTAGGTAAATCATTCTGCTTCTCTGAACTCCATGTTCTTTCCTTTTAAATGAGACACAATGGCCTATCTACCATACACAGTTGTTCTGAACATAAACTGTAAGAATACTGTAAATTTTCTCTTAAAGTCCTACTCCACTAAAACGTAATCTGTGATTTCTCTGTGGGCCTGATGTGAATGTACCATGGCTCTGTATGTAGCATTAAAGCTAATTGATGGCCTGAAGAGTGGGGCTGATATGAATTGCTGGGGACAGATGCAAATGACATTCTGTCACCAATAAGGTTTTCTATTTTTGTATGAAAAATTCCTCTCACGGAATGAGAGTTTTCCCATATGTTCATCCACTCATGAGTAGCCAAAGATGCTATTGTAAAATGAATATTCCATGTTGTGCCATCTTGCTTGTTTATAGCAAGAAGAACTGCAATAGCCTTATCATTCTTTGTAGATTTCTGCAAACATTTCTTTGTCAGTTATGGCTATAGTCAATTCCTCCAGTGAGTAAAAGATGTCCTGTTCTGCCCCCTTTGAGAATGTGTGTTTAAATTTTTTTCTAAGTACTCCTGGGAGCCTTTCTTATATGAATGTGTTCAGCATCTTATTTTACTGAGTCTTCCACCTGGGGTAGCTGTCTTCTTTCTGTCAAACCAAGACCACTCAGGCCTTCAAAATCCTGCTTAAAATTCATCTGGGCAGAGTGTTTAATCCATTAACAAAAATTTGGTAAGTCCTGACTTGAGGTAGACCCTGTGGGAAGGGTCTTGTCCTTCAAGGAGAACTGGAGGTAAACTGGGTAACTGAGACACTTGCACAGAATGGGGATGAATTAGCATCATAGGCAGTATGCTCTGAGTGGCAGATGAGCAGGATGTCCTGGTGGAGAGCACTGCAGACAGGCAGGCCATGTCAGAAGTGGAACATGAGCTAGGTCTTAGATAAAGTCCAAGGAGATATAAATGCTGACTATTTTCATGTGATTATCATATGTGGTATACATGAGTTCAATTATCACAACCTAGCTCGTAAATATAAATAATTTAAAGTAATTAACAAAGACTGAGAAAATAGCTCTGTGAATAAAGTACTTGCAATGCAGGCATGAGGACTAGAGTTCAAATCTCCAATACTCTTAAAAAGATGGCCAGTTCTGGTGGCTGCTTGTAATCCCAGCACTTGGAAAGCAGAGCCGTCGGGGCAAACTGGATAGCTAGAGTAGCAGGAATTGGAGAACTCTTGTCTCATTGAGACATCTGCTTTAATAAGTAGAATGGAGAGTATTTTAGGAAGTCACCTGATGTGGGTTTCCGTATACACACACAGGCACACATTTGCTCATGCATGCCCTCCCACAACCTCCTCGTACATGCACCCCCACACATAACACAGACATACAGACACACACACACACACACAGATAGAGAGAGAGAGAGAGAGACAGAGATGCACCATACACATACACAAGACAAATACATGCTCCTCCCACCCCCACAATCTCACAAAAGAATATTAGATGAATAGATTCGAGAAAAAGAAGAGAATGCACTACTTTCCATATAGGTAGAGGAAGGAGAAAAAGAGGAAAAGCAATTGAAAAGGCAATGGGACTAATGTCAATATAAGGCAAAGAAGCAGGAATATAGACATTTGCTCCTGAACAGTGAGAGTCCCAGAGGCAGCAGTTGCAGAGGCCTAGTGACAACACATATGAAAAATTAGTTCAGGGCCAAATAAAGGACAAGGAGCCAGGTCATTGTTTGTTCATCAGTGGGGAATTATTAATGATAACTATACAGCAAGATAACCCGATATGACCTATATTTGAATACATTCGTCTAATGATAGTATGCATGGTGGCCTTGGAGTTGCAGGTAAAAGATGGTGTCAACAGCAGACAGGCTAGAGGGAGTAGACATTGTGACTTCCAGCTGGATTATCACTGTACCCCTCCAGGACTCCAATAGTGCGCATGCTTAATTCTATGTAACTGCATTTGAGATCTGATAGTAGGTGGGAGGTGATTTTGAGGACAGAGCACAAATTTTTGATCCAGTCAGGCCTAGATGTAAATTCACACTATTACACCTAATCACTGTGGATTTGTACTAATAATTTTATTCCCCTGAACCCCAGTTTTCTCATAAGTGAAATAGTCATAATAGAAACTCACATGGAAGTTAATGAGAATGGCTGTCACATAGGAGATGAATGTTAAACCAACATTCCTTGCCTCCTTCTTTCTAATTATCTGTGTGGCCTTGAGCATCCTTTTCTCTGGAGGAGGTGCCATGTACAAGAAGACGGTTATTTCTTCCTGAGTCATTGTACTGGAAAGTCCTTGGTTGTCTAGCAAATCGCTGACTATGCCTTTCTCACTCCTCTTACTCCTATAGGAGAGTTTATTCACCCCATCAACAAACATTTATTTAAAGCCTATTGTATGGCATGCACTGTCTTGTATGTAAAGCAATGGACAAAACTAGACACAAACCTCTGTCATTATAGAACTGATCATTTGTATTTGTGGCTGTAGAGGAATCTCACAATCAATAAGTATTCAATATGTCAAATGGTAAATGTGGGAGCAGGAAATTGGTCAAGATTAAATTTCATATTAGGTGACACCCCAGAAGAGACCTGAAGTAAGGGAGAAGCAATGTGGCTATGTGGGACAATAGCTTTCCAGAAACAAGGGGTACAGATGGAGCGATTCTTAAGTGGTAGCATGCTTCGGGGCTTTAAAGAACAGCAAAGGGCCTAATGTGTTTGGAACAGGGTGAGTGTGGTGCTTTAGAACAGATATGTCCCTCATAGACTCACATATTTGAAGACTTGATCCCTGGCTATAGGCACTGTTTGTAGAGGTTGTGGCATAGGAGGTGGAAACTTACTGAAGGAAGCATGCCACACTGGGGACAGGTTTTGAGAGTTTATAGCTTTGCTCCACATGCAGTTTTCTCTCTCTGCTTTGTGTTTGTTATTGAAGATGTGGTCTCCCACTTTTCTGCTCCACTCAGCCGCTGCCATGCCTTCCCTGACATTACGGGTACTTCTTTTGGAACTGTAAGCACAATTAAACCCTTCCTTCCATAAGTTGCCTTGGTAGTGGTGTTTTAATCACAACAATATAAAAGTAACTAATGTAGTAAGCAAGGAGAGCAGTATTGGGATAGAAGCCCAGAAATATGTTCAGTATTCAGACAAAGTGGATCAAGATAAACTCCCAGAGCAAACCAGAGAACTCTGGGAGGATTTGATGTAGAGGAACGACTGACTTAATCACTTGAACAGAATGTGTCTATAAGGGACTATGTTGTAGAGTGGGAAGAACAAAAGCATTTAGATTTGCTAGAAAGCTATAGCAATCCAAGAGTCACCCAGGTGATAAAGCAGTAAGAGCATAAACCAGGATGATGTCAGGAAGGAAATGAGAAATAATCAGGGTCTGGATATATTTTAAAGGCATCAATGACACCATTCACTAACAGAGCACAAGGCATTCAAGAATGCTCTCACAGGTTTTTTGCTGTTGTTTTGTTTTGATTTTCCCCTGAGAAATAGAAGAATAGAGTTGCCATTTACTGAGCTACAGACTACCAAAGGATAACAAATTTTGAGAGAGAAAGCCATGTTTTGGCTAGGTTAAGTTTGAGGTGTCCATTAGACATCTCAGTGAAAATGGATAGAAAAAAGTTGGAAATTTACACCAAACAGTCAAGGGAGGGTGGTGAATACAAATAGGTTCTATTTCAAAATTTAATGTATTTAATACATAAAAGGTGGTTGGCATTTGGTAAGTGTAAAATATGCAACTTTTCTGTTTTTCTACCATATTCTTGAGAACTGCTATATGTGGTTACTCTGGTTCCCTTGGTGTAAAAGTCACACACATGTCTCGTGCGTGCATGCGTGTGTGTGTGTGAGTGTGTGTGTGTGTGTGCGTTCTGTATGTAGTTCCAGAAACTTTGACAAATAAATTCTGAAGGATGTCATGCCCCTACTATACAGCAATTATAGGGAGGGATTTCAACTGAACTGTTCTTTTCTGCAGAAAAATATGTCTTCCAAAAGGAACTCATTTGTCATGAATCACTTCCCTGGTAATCTTGTCAACTGTGTCTGGTTAAACAGCTATTCTTGGATAGGACCATGGAGTTTAGTATGTTACCCTGAAGTTTAATATCACGAAGAAGAGGAACATCTTTACTGACTGTCACCACTTTTTCTCAGAACCTATTCACTTTTCATATATATATTTCTTAGTTGCCTACATTCACCTCTATCTCCCTTATGATGAGGATAGATAAATTTCTAAATCTCATTGCATATTTAACATTCATTTCTCTTTATGTTGATGCCTTTTTGTACATCATACATTTTGTATTCATTTTCTTTTGTTAATCTGCCTGCCTGCTGTCAGTTTATTTAATATACCCAATTACTGAGAATCCTGAGAGAGCACAGTGAAACTCTTGCCTCTTAAACACATCCCATTCAAGAACAGCTGTCTTACAAAGTACCTATTCTAACAGTATATACTGTCATTTCCACTTTTCCACATGAGAAAACTGAGGTGGTCTAAGACAAGCAAAAACCACTTGTATTAAATGCCATAGCTGATAAGTAAATAATCTAAGATTCAAATGAGGATCTATCTCCAAAACCCATATTCCCCAAAACTACATCCAGTCACTAAGCGTATCATCAGTTACCCCACTAATCTCTATGCCAGTTATTTATTCTGTGGATTAACCATAGTACCAAGTGTTTAATGTCAGTCCCTGCCAAATTCCTTAGCACATTCCACGCAGTTGGTTTGTCAGGGATTGTCAACATTTTTGCCTTTGTCTTTTGAGATGTCAATGTGATTATGTTCTCCAGGTTGTCCTTAAATTTCTGGGCACTTCAGCCTTCCAAGTAGTTGGGACTACAAACATGCACCACCACACCTAGCCTGTCAACTTATATATGTTGTTGTTCAGGGGTTGCCAATTCCTTTTTTATATATTCTGCCAAGACAAACAAACATGGGAAATGAAATTCAGCAGGAAAGAAAGGCCTATGAGGTAGCTGGGGGATGCTGTTCAGTAGTATGGTGTTTACCTAGTATGTACAAGACCCTGCACTCAGTTCCTTGAAGGTGGAGTTTAAATGAGTTCACCAGACCTAAGATAAATGATAAATAAGTGTTTTATTGGGGAGCAAATTACACAGATAAGAGTAAATAACTGCTGCGGCCTTCCTGCTCCAGAATATGCAGTCTCTGCCCTTTTGTTGCTCTCTGCCACCCAAACTAGTGAGTCCTGCAGCTCCTCTACTTAAAAGGGTCACATCTGCACCTGAAACCACGCCCAAAGGGTGTGGCCACTACTACAAGTTCATTGGCAAGGCAAGATGCCCCTACAGTTCCTAGTATTGCTGGTGCTGAGGATGGAATCCAAGACCTTATGAATGCTAGGCATGTGTTCTATTACTGAGCTACATCCATAGCCCTGTCATATGGTTTTGTGTTCTTTGTATCTTTCCATACATGCTATGTAGCTCAGGACCCAAAAGGTGCTACTTGAATAGTAGTCACAGACATTCCATGAACAAGTTCCCTTCTTTGGAATTCTAGGTAGTCTAGCTCATTGTAGAAGACTTCATGCCCTATTCAGTTGCTGAACAATTTTGGTGACAACTGCATGGTTGGTACTATGCTAGAGTATGGGAACAGGAAAATTGAAAAAGTGTTATTCTTATCACTAAGAAGCTCAGTTTAGTGGCGAGAAAACATATGAGATACTCATAATATGACATGATATTTGATATCATTAAGGTAGTATGCTCAGTGTGCAATGAAACCATGAAAGAAAATCTGGAGTAAGTTGTTAGGCCATACTAAAGAGAACATGTGCATTGATTCTTGAAGGTTTTGCAGGTAGGGGATACTTCTAGTGAAAAGAACAAGCTTGGGCAGAGAGGTCTGATAAGGGATAGTGAATTTAGCAATGTGGTAGCGTGGCTTCTTTAAAGTGTAGCAAATAATAATGTTGAAATAGCAGATTATATGCCAGTCAAGGAGCCAATGCCTTGGTATCAGACAAGTAAGATAAGTGATTGATAAGGACAGACCAGGGTCAAGGGGTAGGAAGGGTTATGCAGAACTTGATTATTCCTGTTTACCTCAAAGGGGCACCTCTAGCTTGTTGTAGCCATATGGAAATGGGAATCCAATGTTAACAGGTCTTGCGGGATTTTTTTATATTTAGAAAACCAGGAAAGCTGCATTCTAAAAACGTGAAACCTCCAGATTTCTAAATGCTAGAATTGAATTTCCTTTTTTCATTCCAAGTTTTAGTTAATATTATACCAAACACAACACATTTGTTTGCTGAATGTGGCCTACAGGTTTATCATTTTTAGACCTGTGCTGTAGGGGACAGGGCACTATGAAAACAGAAGCAAGCTAAAGCAACACATCAAAACACAGACAACATATTATTAATAAAAGGGAACTTGTGGGTTGGGAGTGTAGCTAAGTGGTGGAATGCCTGCCTAGAGCATATGAGACTTCTAAGTTCAATCTACAGGACTTCATTAATATAATGATAATTATTATTATAACCACATCTATTTCTCACTGCCCTGGTTCACTGTGTTATTTCTAAAGCATATGAAGCCATATTTTCTGCCCCTCTGGCATCGAAACAAGGTCCGAGGTCAAATACAATTCTGAAGGCTTCTGTTCTGAGGGTAATTGTGCAAACAGGGTCTTTCTTGATCCATTCATTAAAAGAAGGGTCATAGTGAGATAGCTCAGTGAATATGGTGTTTGCTGTTCTCTCTACAGTGCAAATCTGATGGCCTCACTTTGATCCTAGGAACTTATGTAAGGGTGGAAAGTGAAACAGATTCTACAAAGTTATCCTCTAACCTCCTCATGTGTTCAGTGGCATGTGAGACCCCCAAAACACACACACACACACACACACACACACACACACACACACACACACACCTAATGGTGTTAAATTTAAAAATTTTAAAGCTGGTAGAACCAGTTAACACCCTTGAGAATCACCAATACTGCCACCATCACTACCACCGCCATCAGGAGATGAATGTCATTTATTTCCTTTTTAGTTTAGATGAAGATAAAGTAGCCTCTTTAAACTGTGTATGCAATAAATTCAACATAGCCAGTGATGAGACAGATACGGCACAATGTAATAGCTGTTACAGTTTAAACTCTCCATTTTATAGTTGAAGAAGCCTAGTCAGTGTTTTCCCATTCCCTCCAAAAAGTATGTTGCTTTGCTTAGAGTGACCCCACAAACTAGTGGCAGAGTGAGGCCTCCTGACTTCTGGTATAGCATTCTTTCCAATAATCCTGGCTGTGATAATTAAGGTAAATCAGCCTGGCAGTTTTCCTAGCATCTAGAATTCCTGGTCTGGACAAGTAGATCTTGAGAGCTGCTGTTGCAAGTCTTTCTTTTCCTCCTTATCTGTGTGATGATGAGGGTTTTTTTTGCAGACTTTCTGTTTCATGGGTAAAGGTTAAAAAGAGGACAAAAAGATATTTGTGGAGCACTGAGACCATTCACAAGGCTATGAAAGCAAACTAGTCTGTGGCTGATATATTTAAAGCTTATGACCTCTGTGCTCTCTGCACCCGACCTCTCTGCCATATGCTTTTGGTTTTGCTTTTCTTTTGTCTCCTTTTCTATATTCTTCTGTGTTTTTCTTCTCCCTTATCAGCCTAGGTCATAAGCCTACCCTTAAGTGCTCTGGGGGCATCACTGAGCCTCCTCAGTGGCTTTTACTAGGCTTACTTCAAGTCAATAAAATTGCTAATTATTCATTTCTCAATTGCATGGAAATGAGAGTGCCTACTGGCTAGAAAAGTGCTTGCTTGCTATGCTACAGCTACTTAAGTCTCTAAAATCTGAGACTAGTAACGCTTGTCAACTTTGACTCTTGACAACTAATCTTTTCCATCCTTCATTTCCAGGTCTATTGTTCTGACATTTGCCATTTTTTCCCTCTGACCCTGTTTCTGATTGGTGTAGCTGTTGAAGATGCTGCAGTTGCAGCATGTACATCTGGAACATTTGGCTGACTTGTTGAACTTCCCCCAGGGAGTACTCCAGGGGAAGCATGGGAAGGGTGGAGAGGCCAGAACAGTTGTCTGCAAGTAGAGATGCCAATAGTGTCTGGCCATTCTGGGGACCACCCTTGTAAGAATTCACCTCATTGCGACCCTCAGTTTACCCACCTGCTCTTTGAAGGCTCATGATCTTTCAAAACTTCTGCAGCCCTAGAAGAAGATAAATTTTTGGCTGTGGACTCACTCACTTTCTGACTTGTGAAAGGGATTAATGCATATCTGTTGAATGAATTAACATGTCAAGAAATCCTAGGAAACTGTGTTACCCTTCAAGGGACAGTATCACTTCAGCTACACTTGGCACTAGTCACTTGGCACTAGGCTTTGACTGTGCCCCCAGACTCACTCTAGGAGTGAGACAGCCTGATTCCCAGTCTGTTTGGCTCCCAGGCCCCTAGGTCTCCTTTCCTTCTGGCGAGCCATTGAATTGCAAACACAGCAGGCATGGTTTCATTCCAAACCCTGAACTGTTTTAATTAGTTTAACGTCTGTTAAACGCTTTGAAGATTGAAAGCAACAGATAAGTACTGGATGATGTTATTAACAACTGCAGTTAATTGCAAACATTTCTATTAATGCTAGTTTCTGCCTCCTTTTCTTTACTCCACGTTCTTTCCAAGGTTCCCAAATTCTTCTCAGCCTCCCCCTCCTGCCCTCCCCCATAGCGGCGCTGCTGAAGGGTTAAACCGGGGTGGAGTCCAGAGATGAACGACAGCGGCAGTCACCAACTGCAACGGGGCAAGCGGGAAGAGCTGGGTGGGGCTGCCAGGCAGAGGTGAACCCCCACGCCCCCAGGCCCCGCCCCACGGCAGGAGGCCCGAGTGGAACGGCAGGGGGCGGGGCGCCCAGGCCTGGCGGGCCCGTGGTTGGGCGTCCCGGGCCGCCCCTTGAGGCATGGGGCGGGGTAGGTGAGGACCTCCTCCCTCATTCCCTCTTGGGCCGCGCCGCCCCTCTCTCTCGCCCCTCCTCCTCCCTTTCCCACCCCTCGGAGTGGAGCTGCACATGCGGCTGCTCCCTGTTCTGTCCCGCCCAGCCACCCTCGCTCAGGAACGGGTCCCTGCAGCCCCCAGCCGATGGCAGGACAGTAGCCGCCTGTCAGGGGTCGCGAAGGGCTGAGGCAGAGGCAGAGGCTCCCGGGCCTCAGATAGTGGCTGTCTCTGGAGGCCATGGGCTACCCTGAGGTAGAGCGCAGGGAACCCCTGCCTTCAGCAGCGCCAAGGGAGCGGGGCAGCCAGGGCTGCGGCTGTCGCGGGGCCCCTGCTCGAGCGGGCGAAGGGAACAGCTGCCGACTCTTCCTGGGTTTCTTTGGCCTCTCGCTGGCCCTCCACCTGCTGACGCTGTGCTGCTACCTAGAGTTGCGGTCCGAATTGCGGCGGGAACGGGGAACTGAGTCCCGCCTCAGCGGCCCGGGTGCTCCTGGCACCTCTGGCACCCTAAGCAGTCCTGGTAGCCTCGACCCTGTGGGTCCCATCACCCGCCACCTCGGGCAGCCGCCCTTTCAACAGCAGCCTTTGGAACCAGGAGAAGATCCACTCCCCCCTGACACCCAGGACCGGCACCAGGTGAGTCACCTAGGAGGGGCGGCGGCCTTGGAGGCCCCCTCCCCTGCTAGGTTGGGTGGGGGCCTGCGCCTCAGGGCTTGGGGGACTCTGCCACTCAGAGCCAAGTTACAGGGCAGGACCTGGGAGTGGGCCGGAGAGCTAGGGAGAGGTTGTCCAGGGCAGGTTGTGCTCAGTTCCTGGCTTGGCTCATCCATACCCTCTCGGGTCCCAAGGACTTGGAAAGCCCAGCCTGCATGCGCCGCCCCCGGGGGTGTGGGCTGCTTCGGGGGGAAAAGTTGGCCAGGCTCGCACCCGGGCCGACGGAGAGGTGCCTGCACCGCCCCCATGGCCGTCTAACGGCGAGCAGCTTGGCCCCTGGTGCCCCTGGTGAGGTTCCCTGCCCGCAGTGCTTGTTTCTTCGTGTCCCGAGCTGATGCCAGCACTAGCAGGCTTCTCTTTGGAGTTGGAGCTGTAAACAGCTGTAATAACTGTTCCACGCCCGTTGAAACAACTTTTAACCGTAGTTTTCAGCGCTGGGTTCTTGTGCGCTGACCAGAATGTGAGCTTTTTCACACTTACCTGCAATTTGAGACCAATTGTCCTCGGCGTTCTCGTGAGGATCAGCGCCCCTGAGGAATTCTGGTAGAAATATGCCGTCTTGCTAGACAACTTCTGAACAGCAATTTAAAAAATCTATGGAAATAAAACTCACCCTTTGCATGCCGGTTCTGACACTCTTGTTGATGGAATGGGGTGCAGTGGGTGTAAAGACTTTCATTATCGCTAGCTTCAGAACAGGAAGTTGTATTTTTGTTTTGTTTTTGGTATGTTTTAGAGTGTTTGTATCCCTTTTAGCAAACCATTAGCTTGGTTGTTTTCCTAATTCTTTCTTCAAGTAAATTCAGCGTAGTTGATATTAAGTATTCTCGTGGTTGCCAAAGTTGTCTTACATGTGAATCTTAAGCAAAGCAACCAAGGATCTTTTTGAGGTGGTTAAAGACTAATGGTTAGTTTGTACCCTTTTGAGAAAACAAGTTGTATAAGTAATTTACTTGAAGTGAGGCATGGAAGTCTTCTGTATTTGGAGCCACATCCATAGTCATTGTCACAACTCTCTAAACATTATTTGTGCTACTTTGACCTTCACATTCATAACAATACTGTCAAGACTGACATTTTTCTCTTACAATGTGTTTTGTAAAATTGCTCCAGCCCTAAAATGCCTTTCAATCACACTCCAACTCATATAACAGCTTATCATAGAAGAGAATCTGCAGACATGCGCCTCATACTTGAAACTTTAAACACTATGGCTGGGTGATACTTAATTAGGACTCTGGGTCTTTTATTTATCTCTCACCTCCTCATCCCCCTAGAAATACTTAGCAACTGCACATTAATATTTTGTAAAAAGTATCAGAGAATTCAACTTCTTTGCTCAACTGATGGTCAAGGCTTTTTGACATTCAGGGTGGACTTGAGGATTAGCAGGACAGCTGTATTCTAGCGCTTCTGTGATGGCATGGGACTCTCATGTCTTTGTCATGGCATTTCGTTGCTTACACTTGTGTAGCACTAAAATACTTAGGTATTTCAACACAGTTTCTCATCTCCTGTACTTTAGAATCTTTCTAGTTTAGTCTTTTGGGACAGTCAAAGCAATGATAGTAGCTCTTTACAATTATTGGCATCAACTTGGAATTGAAGTTTTTCAAATTTGTAAGGTACCACCTAAGTCTATTTTGTTGATTCCTTTGGAGAACATATAGGCCCTGAGGGAGAAGTGAATGGCCTAAGATAACATAGCTTGAGTCAAAACTAGGATGAAGTTGTGCCTTCTTCCAGTTTAGTACACATTACCCCATAATATAGTGTGTGCCAAAAATTTTTTAAGGATAATGAAGCAATCACAGGTTGGAACTCCATAGTAGGCTTTTTACAAAATGAAGGACTCAAATCTGTGTGATTTTGTTCTGCTCTAACTGCATTTTGACCAGGATAAGTTCAACCATGTACTCCTTGTTTGTCTTGAACTTCACTTTTAGGAAAACTGGACTGTAACTGAAGAAGTGTTATCTCAGATTCAACTTGTTTCTCTTGAGGATATTGGCTTTATCATATAATTAAACAAATATATGAATAAATAAATAAAGGAAAAGTTGATTGGCTAATTGAGTTAAATTGATGTGCTATATCTGGGTAAAATTTCTAGTGCCCTGGTGCACCCTCTGCTGGTTTTTCAGTGACATTTAATTGTATTAACTGCTGACAGTCAAACTTCTAATTTGCGCTGGCAGATTCTGATTCATAAATAAGGAAATAAACAGCCTCCTGGGACTTGGCCATGTAGGTTATATTTTATATTTTAGTTTTTCAACATAAACAGCTGCTGTTACAGCAACTCTTGGACAGAGAGGATAAGATATAAAAACACGCATCCCGCAGTGGGCAATATATTTGGGTTTCATACCAATATATTTAGAAAGAGTAAAGGCAAGTTGATGACACTAAACTGTGGTGAGCAGATCAGTCAGCAGCATTTCATTATGTAAGGTCATACGTATATTTAGGCAAGGGTGAAGATATTCATACTTGTGAGATGACTGAACTTGGGCTTTCAATCATGACTGAAGGGAGGACTCCAGAAATCATTGAAGGTGTATGTATAGCATACTGCAATTAAAAAGAAACAGGATACAGAAGGAATTCAGTACATAAAACAGGAAGATCAGCAAATTTCTTCACAGGAGTTATTAGAAAAGAAGGGACACAGTTGCTGATCATAAAGAGTGAGAGGGTAGTATCTGGAATCATGGACTGTCTCCTTTAACTGATGGAGATAAGGAGCTGTATCTAGATACTTCATAAATATTAGCTTAAGAGTTAGGGATGCACCAGTAGTGTCTGAATTTGATAACAAATAATTAAAAACATTAAAATCACAGGATCACACTATAGAAAATAAAGTCTGATCATGTTTATGTTTCTCAGATGTCAAAAATATGGTGGAAAATCTCAGGAATGTGTCAACAACAAAACAAAACTTTTCCCATGGAGATCAAAAATGAATTTTTCTCTAAAATCAGACAGAAAATTCTGGTGGCTGTTCCTCATGAAAAAGCTAACAGCTGATTGATAAAAGACTCCAGAAACCCAATTAAATTGATCAAAAGGGGGAGATTTTCCAGTTGGTTTTTTTAGCCTGGAGAGAGAAGAGAGAGAAATGGGGAGGGAGTTCAAAGTCTTCCAACTCAGGAAAGAGATGAGTATGGTTAGTGTGTTGGTGTAATTTAATATTATAAGCTCAATAAATAAATATTTCTCTGTGCTAGATACAGTGTTATGTATTAGATATCTTTTAATGTTTGAAAAAGTTATGTTGAGAGAGATAAATTAAGATAGCATATCATAATCTAGACTGCAGGCAGATCAATAGGAATTTATTCAGGATTCTTGGAGGTGCTTGAGGTACATTCCTAATTATTTGAGGTGATGTTACAGAAGATAGCTTTAATGTTCTGCAGAGATCTTTGAGTTTAACTATATACATCATTAGCATACCAAGATTTGATATTCCTAATAAATAAGAATCATTCTAGGTGGTTCATGTTCACCATAACAGATTCCACAAATTATGCAACATAGATAAGTTGTTTATGAGTTTAAATGTAGACTTTTCAATGTGTTCTTTAAGGCTTTTGATGAACTGGTTTCATGATATCCCTCTAATTTTCACTCTCATTAATTTTACTCCTGGAAGTCACCCACCATATTCTCTTTGGGGATTATTCTGTAGTTGTTACTGATTTTTATCTTAATTATCTGCCTTTATATTAAAACTGATCAGAAATACACATTCTGTATTGTCCTTATGATTTCTAACACCATTAGTTATAGGTAAGTAGAAAAAAAGTTGTTGAAGTGAATTTTTTGGGGATTGGGTAACATTTATATAAAACAAAGGCATTTTATAAAACAGCTCTGTTTCACTCTGGTCCCACTAAGTCTGTGAACTGTCAGTTTTATTTAGGTAAATAGTTCCAGTGGTAATGTTTCACTGGTTTCTAAAATAATTAGAAAGTGAAGTGGAAAAGAGGAGTCCTAACCATGTGATCCATTTCCTAGTTAAACACTTTCCCTCTAAAAGCTTTTTGTAATACATTATTTGATATTTTATTTGCTTTTCGGTCTCATTTTTCTCTCTTAGATCTTGTGAAAAATGATCTGTAATTTATCTGTAACTACCTTAGAAAGAAGATCTCTATACAGAGAATTTCTGAAGCGATTTGAATTCCCAAGAACATTACCAAGAAAAGCCTTGTGCCTTTGTCTGCATGGTAGCCATTGTAGAGAACCATCTTTGTCTGACTCCTCTGTAAATAAATATCCAGCACTTATTTCCTCATTTCTATTATTTTTCTTTACATTTTATTGGCATATAATTACAAATATAGAAAATACACACATCATAATTGTATCATTTGATGAAATATTACAAAGTGAGCACACTCATGTTGCTTGTACCTAAGTCAAGAGATAAACTATTTTTAACATCCTGCAAAACCTTAAATGTGTCCATATTTATCACTATATCACCCTCATTCTCCAAAGATCATGAATTTCCTGACTTCTACTACCAGAAATAATTTTGTTCATTCTGACCTGTGTATAATGAAATCAGATAGATATATTCTTTTGAGTCTTGTGGGTTTTGGTTAACACTTTATTTGTGAAAAACCATACTGTTGCAGACAGAGATATTTTTAATTTACATTTTGTGTATTCTGTTGTTGAAATATATCACAATTTACAAATTCCTTATCAAGGCAATAAATATATAGATTATTTCCTTTTAGGAGTTATGAATAATGATGTTTCAGATACCTTTATGC
Organism: Mesocricetus auratus; assembly: GCF_017639785.1. Classification (NCBI taxonomy): domain Eukaryota; kingdom Metazoa; phylum Chordata; class Mammalia; order Rodentia; family Cricetidae; genus Mesocricetus; species Mesocricetus auratus. The sequence goes on from NW_024429188.1 coordinate 46,518,748, forward strand.
ATGTCTTTTGGTTCTGATTATTAGAATTTTCATTGAATATATACCCAAGATTAGTTTCTATGCAATGGAAAATACGTATTTTGAAATTATTCATGACAGTTTTTCTAAGCTATTGAACATTTGTATTTTCACCAGCAATATATGAGAATTGCAGTTTTTCTATACCTTGCAATCACAGCCATTCTGGTGAGTCTGTTTGTAGTGGTATCTTGTTATTGTATGTGATATTATGGATGGAATCCAAAGCTTCAGGTATGCTAGGTAAGTAGGCTATCAATGAGTTAACATCCTTAACTTTATCTTAGGATTTTAAGGGATTCTTCTCAGAAGACTGATGAGATTGTGTTTCTTATCCTATGTTTTAGCAATTTGGATATCTTCGTGAAGTAATTACTTGTTTGCCTATTTTATTGTCAAATTGTTCTATTTTTTACAGATTCTTACATAATTAAAATATGTTCTTTTTAATTATGTGTATGTGTGTTTGTGTATATGTGAGTACAGGTTCCTGCAGGGACCAGAAGAGAGCTTTGGATTCCCAGGAGCGAGCATTATAGGCAGTTGTTAGTCTCCTGACATGGGTGTTTCAAACTAAACTCAGATAATCTTCAAGAGCAACAAGCACTCTTAAGTGCTGAACCATCTCTGTAGTCACAGAACTCTTTATATACCTTGGAAATGGGTTCTTATAGTTTGGAAAACATTCCCAAATTTTGACCTACTTTTATAATATCTTTTGATGAACATAAGGCTTTAATTTGGCATTAGAGAAATGTTCAGGGATCCACAAGGATGACCCCAATTAAGAATCTAAGTAATAGTGGAGAGGCTACCTTAAATGCCCTTCCCATATAATGAAATTGATGACTACCTTAAATGCCTTTTTAGAGCATTTATCCAGTAGCTGATGGAAGCAGAAGCAGAGATTCACAGTTAAACACTAAGCTGAACTCCTGGAATCCAGTTGTAGAGAGGGAGGAGTGATGAGCAAATGGGTCAAGACCATGCTGGGGAACCCCAAATGTAGAGAGAAGTCTTCCTGCCAGCCTGGTTCCAGAGCCGCATCAGTCCCAAATGAACCCACAGGACACTGTGTTAATTATGAAGCTGTTGGCCTTGCTTGTTTCTTACTGGCTAGCTCTGACTTAAGTATTTACTTCATAATTGTTAATCTAAGTATTTCTCTTACCGGAGAAAAGGTCTGGACTTCTTACCCCTATGGCAGCTACATCGTGGCTTCCTGTGTTTCTTCTCTCCAGAATCCTGCTCGATTCCTAGTACCACCTATCTTGCTTCCCTATTGGCCAACAGTGCTTTATTGACATGTACACAGGACTTCCCCATCACTCAAAGAAACAGCTGACCTGAGCAAGTGGGAGCTCATGAACTCCAGTCTGACAGCTGGGGAACCAGCCAGTATAGGACCAAACAAGGCCCCATGAATGTGGATGTCAGTTGGGAGACCTGGGCAGTATATGGGGCCTCTGGCAGTGGAACCAGTATTTATCCCTTGTGCACAAATGGACTTTGGGAGAAAATTCCCTATGGAGGGATACTCTCTCAGCCTAGGCCCTGCCACAAATGATGTGACAGATTTTGATGATCCCATATGGGAGGCCTCACACTCCCTGGGGAGTGGAGGGTGGTGGTGGTGGGGTGGAATGGGTGATTGGTGAGGGCTTGAGAGGATGGGAGGGAGAGGGAACTAAGATTGGTGTATGAAATAAGATTGTTTTTAATTTAAATAAAAATAAAATTTACAATATTTTCTTTCATAAATAGTGTTTTGTATTGTTTAAGAAATATTTTTCTAGGGGCTGGAGAGATGGCTTGGCGGTTAAGATCACTGGCTGCCTTTCCCGAGGTCCTCAGTTTAATTCCCATCAACCACATGGTGGCTCACAACCATTCATAATGAGATCTGGTGCCCTCTTCTGGCCTACAGGCATACATGCAGGCAGAACACTGTACACATAGTAAATACATCTTTGAAAACAAGGAATTTTTTTGGGAGGGTGAAGACATGGCTCAGTGGTTAAGAGCATGAACTGCTTTTGCAGAGGGCCAGAGTTTGGTTTCTCACACCCACCATCAGGCAGCCCACCGCCTCCTAGCTTAATGACCAGATGATCTGAAACCCTGTTTTACACACACACACACACACACACACACACACACACACACACACACACACACACAGGCATGCTTGCATGCACATGCCACACAAAGCAAATTTTTCTAAAAAGAAATATTTGCTGACTTTGCAATCATTAGACATGCTCATACATTATCATTTAGAAGTTTTGTATTTGTGCCATTCACAGATTTACCAGCCACCTGGGATTGATTTCATGTGTGGTGGAGACATAGAGGTCAGGCTCTATATTTTTCCATGTAAATATTCAACTGATTTAGTCATTTTTATTATAAATATTTTTTCTACATTCTTAGGTTTTCATCCATCCATTGTTTATATACATGAAAATTGTTTCTGAATTGTTTATTCTAGTCTGTTGATCTGTTTCTCATCAGTCTGTTTTCTGTTGCTATAACAAAATAATTGAGGCTAGGTATTTGACAGTAAAAGAGACTGCTTAGGTCATTTTGGGGATTCAAAAACATCCATTCTGCTTTTGTGAGGGTACTCTTGGTTGGATAGCAAAATGGTGGAGAAAGAGAAATAAAAGTGCAGAAAAGTGAAAAATTGCATGGATTGGCGTCATTTCATAGTAGCCTACCTCTCTCGAGATTTAATATACTTTGTAAGAAAAGGATGAATACTTTCAGAAGGCAGTGACTTCAGTGGTCCAATTATCTTGCACTGAGCTCTACTCTTAAAAGTTTTGCCATATCAACAGTGCCACACTGAGGGTTAAGCAATCCATCACATGAATCCTTAGGGTACAAAACCACAACCAGACCATAGCATGTCACTGAATCCTATAAGATTTTTGATATCTGGGAAAACAAGACCTTCCAATTTGTTTATATTGCTTTAAAACCATCTTGGATACTCTTAGAATTCACAGTTTTTTACATGTATTTTAGATTCTGCTTTTTTTTGTATTTTTTGGAGGCTGTCCTGGAACTCACTCTGTAGACCAGGCTGGCCTCGAAATCACAGAGATTCACCTGCCTCTGCCTCCCGAGTGCTGGGATTAAAGGCATGTGCCACCAACGTCCTGCAGATTCTTCTTTTCTTTAATTTTTTAAATTTAATTTAAATTAGAAACAAGTTTGCTTCACATGTCAATCCCAGCTCCCTCTCCCTCCCCTTCTTTCCCACCCCCTTCAACCCTTTCCCCAACCCCTCCTCCAATTCCCACTCCAAGGAGGGTGAGGCCCTTCATGGGGGATCTCAAGAAAGTCTGTCATATGATCTGGGGCAGGGCCTAGGTCCTCCCCCATGTGTCCAGGTGGAGACAGCATCCCTCCACGTGGAATGGGCTCCCAAAGTCCATCTGGATGACAGGGCTAAATGCTGATATATTGCCTGAGGCCCCAAAGGATGCTGAGGCTTCCTCAATGACACCCACATTCAGGGAGTCTGGATCAGTCCCATGCTGGCTTCTCAGCTATCAATCTGGGGTCTATGAGCTTCCCCTTGTTCGGGTCAGCTGTTTCTGTGGGTTTCACCCGCCAAGTCATAACCAATTTGCTCACCACTCCTCCCTCTCTGCAACCGGGTTCCAGGAGTTCATTTCAGTGTTTAGCTGTGGGTGTCTGCCTCTGCTTCCTTCAGCCACTGGATGAAGGCTCTAGGATGGCATACAAGGAAGTCGTCAATCACATTATCAGGGAAGGGCATTTAAGGTAGCCTCTCCACTATTACCTAGATTGCCAGTTGGTGTCATCCTCATAGGCCTCTGGATATCTCACTAGTACCAGATCTCTCTTCAAACCTATAATAACTCCTTTTATTATGGCATCTCTCATCCTTCTCTCCTCTATTCTTCCCAATAATCAGCTATCCTTCTCCCCCATGTCCTCCTCCCCCCCTCCTCTTCACTCCCTCCCTTTCTCCCAGCTTTCTGACCCCCCCGCCCCTGTGCTCCCAATCCACTCAGAAGATTCTGTCCTGTTTTCCTTCTCTGGGTTACCATGCATAACTCTGTTAGGGTCCTCCCTGTTTCCCAGACTCTCTGGCTGGGGATTGTAGGCTGGCACTCCCCTCTTTCAGGCCTAAAATCCATATATAAGTGAGTACATACCATGCTTGTACAACCATGTGACTGGGTTACCTCACTCAGGATGGTTTCCTCTAGTTCCAAGCATTTGCCAGCATGTTTCAAGATTCCATTGTTTTTTCTGCTGAGTAGTACTTCATTGTGTAAATGTACCACATTTTCTATACCCATTCTTCAGTTGATGGGCATCTAGGTTGCTTCCAGGTTCTGGCTATTACATAGCATGCTATGAACATAGTTGAATAGATGTCCTTGTTGTATGAATGTGCATCTTTTGGTTATACGCCTAAGAGTGAAATTGCTGGATCTTGTGGTAGACTTGAGTCTCATTTTCCTGAGGAGTCTCCATACTGATTTCCAAAATGGGTGTACGAGTTGGCACTCCCACCACCAATGGAGGAGTGTTCCTCTCTCTCCAATCCTCTCCAGCATAAACTGTCATTGGTATTTTTGATTTTAGCCATTCTGACAGGAGTAAGATGGTATCTCAGAGTTGTTTTGATTTGCATTTCCCTAATGGGTAAGGATGTTGAGCACTTTTCAAGTGTCTCTCAGGCATTTTAAACTCCTCTATTGAGAATTCTCTATTTAGTTCTGTGCCCCACTTTTTAATTGGATCTTTTGGTGTTTTGGAGACTTGCTTCTTGAGTTCTTTGTAAATTTTAGAGATCAGCCCTCTATCAGATGTGGGGTTAGTGACTATCTTTTCCCATTCTGTGGGCTGCCTTTTTGTCTTGTTGATTGTGTCCTTTCTCTTACAGAAGCTTCTCAGTTTCAGGAGGTCCCATTTATTAATTGTTGATCTTAGTGTCTGTGCTACTGGTATTATATTCAGGAAGTGGTCTCCTGTACCAATTGGTTCAAGGGTACCTCCCACTTTCTCTTCTAAGAGTTTCAGTGTGGCTGGACTTATGCTGAGGTCTTTGATCCATTTGGTCTCAAATTTTGTGCATGGCAATAGACATGGATCTATTTGCAGTCTTCTACATGCCAGCATCCAGTTAGGCCAGCACCATGTGTTGAAGATGCTCTCTTTTTTCCAATTTATAATTTTAGCTTCTTTGTCAAAAATCAAGTGTTTGTAGGTGTGTGGGTTAATATCAGGGTTTTCAAAAATGATTCCATTGGTTTACCTGTCTATTTTTGTGCCAATACCAAGCTGTTTTCAGGACTATAGCTCTGCAATAGAGCTTGAAGTCAGGGATGGTGATGCCTCCAGTAGTCCCTTTATTGTACAGGGTTGTTTTGACTATTCTGGGTCTTTTGTTTTTCCATATAAAGCTGAGTATTGTTCTTTCAGGGTCTGTGCTGGTATTTTGATGGAGGTTGTGTTGAATCTGTAGATTGATTTTGGCAAGATTTCCATTTTTACTATGTTGATTCTACCAATCCAAGAGCATGGGAGACCTTTCCATTTTCTGATGTCTTCTTTACGTTCTTTTTTAAAAGACTCAAAGTTCTTGCTGTATAAGTCTTTCACTTATTTGGTTAGCGTTATCCCCAAATATTTCATGTTGTTTGGGGCTATTGTAAAGGGTGATGTTTCTCTGATATCTTTTTCAGCCCATTTATCATCTGTATATAATAGGGCTACTGATTTTTTTTAGTTAACCTTCTATCCTGCCACTTTGCTGAAGGTGTTTATCAGCTGTAGGAGTTCCCTTGCAAAAGTTTTTGGTCACCTATGTAAACTATGACATCATTTGCAAATAGTGAAAGGTTGATTTCTTCCTTTCCAATTTGTATCCCCTTGATCTCCTTTTATTGTGTTATTGCTCTAGCTAGAACTTCAAGTACCATATTGAAGAGATATGGCGAGAGAGGACAGTCTTGTCTTGTTACTGATTTTAGAGCAATTGCATTGAGTTTCTTTCCATTAAGTTTGATGTTGGCTGTTGGTTTACTGTATTTTATTATGTTCAGGAATGTTCCTGTTATCCCCCATCTTCGAATGGAGAGATGGCTCAGCCGTTAAAGGCTAGGCGCACAACCAAAAATGCCAGATTCTGCTTTTTTATGTTCCTCAAGAAAAGAGAATCCTCTTAGAATTGTTATTGGAATTACATTGAATTTAATAATTGTATTAGTGAAGGTTTCTTTTCTATTGCTGTGATAAAGCACCATGACCAAGACAACTTGTAAAACAGTTTAACTTAGCTTACACTCAGAGGGTTAGGGTTTATGATATAGTGAATCTGTGAAGGTGTGGCTACAGGCAACTAGAGCAGTACCTCAGAATTCACATTTTGATCCAGTAGCAGAAAACACAGCACAACTGGAACAGCGAAAGTTTTTTGAAACCTCAAGCCCTCCCCCTGTAACATACTTCCTCTAATAAGGCCATTCCTCTTAATCTTTCCCAAAGAGTTATAGTATAGCAACTGGGGACTAAGTATTCAAATATTTGAGCCCATGGGTGACATTCTTATTCACCACATAAAACTTAGGAGGTCACATCTTCCATTTCAGGAACATGGTTCATCCCTCCATGTCTTTAATTCTTGCTTAAATTTCAAGTAATACTTTTTCTTTTCTTTTCTTTTCTTTTTTTTTGTTTTTGAGACATGGCTTCTCTTTGTAGGCCCAGCTGGCCTTGAACTCACAGAGATCCACCTGCCTATGCCGCCCAAGAAATGGAATTAAAGGTGGGTGCTACCACTGCCTGGCTTTCCTTTTTATTTTTTATAGAGAGGGTTTCCACGTTATGTTTTTTATGCCATTATATATGATATGATAGATGTTGTGGTTCATTGTAGATTCCACTTCATAATTGCAGGACTTATGCCCTCAAGTACCAAGGATAGTGTCAGAAGGCAGAGTTCAGCTGAGAGTTGTCTTTTGAAGAAAAGTTTTCAACCAACGAGAAACTTCCTTCCAGGACTGCCTGCATGTAATGACTAACCAGTGCAAAGCTATAAATCTCTTCCCTTTTCTTCCAAATTGGGAAAACTTTGATGAGTCATATAAGAGACATACCAGCTGAAGAGTTCAATATAAATTTGGTTAGGCCAATTTGGGCATTAACTTTTTTCCTTGTTGTGCATATATATTGATCCCCAAAGCACTATCTAATAAAAATACTACATGGTAATCTAAGTCTTCCAATTGACTTCATAATAAACCCAATGCATGACTACATAATTTTAAAAAATTATGATTATAATTACACCACTCCTTCTTCAAACCCTCTCCCTATATACAAACCCTCCCATGTAGCCTCCCTTGCTTTCTTTCAAATTCATCACGTTTTTTTCTTTTAATTGCTTTAAGTTTAACTTTATTGCTTCTTGTTGATGTTAAGAAATGTTGTTTAATTTTATATATTAAGTTTGTATCCAGCAGTTTGCTGAACTTATTGATCCTAATAATTTATTTGCATGTTCTTTTGGATTTTCTACTTGTCTATCAAAATGTTTATGAAAACATTTTTAAATGTATTCTTTCCATTTTTAATGTGTATACCTTAGAAGTTTTTCTGTTGGCCAGTTATTCCTGGGCCTGGGCCTTTCCCTGGAGTGTAGTTGATAATACCCAGTGACACTCTACTGGAGAAAACTGACTTTTCCTTTGCCAGCAGACATCATTTGCAAATTGATTCTTGGTTAGGTATGGGACCCAGAGTTCTCATTGCCCTCTCAGTGTGGGGACCCTGTCTGGTTTGAAACTGTCCATGTCTTATGAAGGCTTTCACAGTCCCTCTGAGTTCATATCAGTCCCTCATATCAAGGCTGGATGAGGCAACCCATTAGGAGGAAAGGGGTCCCATAAGCAGGCAAAAGAGTCATAGACAGTCCCCACTCCAACTGTTAGGAGTCTCACCAGAACACTAAGCTGTATGATAAATATATTCACAGGACCTGGTGCAGAACCATACTTGGTCCATGATTTCTCTTTAGTTTCTGTGAGCCCAGGTTAGTTGATTCTGTGGGTTTTCTTGTGATGTCCTTGACCACTCTGTCTCCTACAATTATTCTTTCCTCTCTTTCATGGGATTCCCCAAGCTCTGCCTAATATTTGGCTGTGGGTCTCTGCATCTGCTCCAATCAGTTTTTGTGTGGAGCCTCTCTGATGATGATTATGCTAGATTCCAATCTATGAGTACAGCAGCGTATCATTAGGAATCATTCACACACACACACACACACACAATGAGAGAGAGAGAGAGAGAGAGAGAGAGAGAGAGAGAGAGAGAGAGAGAGAGAGAGAGAGAGAGAGAGAGAACATGAAATTGGGTGGGGATGGAGGTGGGGAGGATCTGAGAGGAGTTGGGGAAGGGGAAGAAAATGATCCAAATATATTGTATGAAAAACTTTAAATAAAACGTTTTCTTTATTGTACTTGCTAGAACTTTTACACTAATATTGAATGGAAGTAGTAATTGCACACATCCTTGTTCACTCTTTTAACACTGGGAAAACTTTCACTTTACTGTTTGTCATAGGCTGTATTATTATTGTTAGTTTTAAAAGATATTTATCAGCATTAAAATTTTCTTCTAGTTTTCAAGGGTTTCTGAATAACAAAAGGAACTACATCATTGTGTCACATGGTTTTCTTTTATATATTGAATTAGTCACAGAATTTTTTCTCCTTTATCCTGTTAATGTGGTATGAAGCCAACCTTATACCCTTAGGATAAAGCCTCTTTAGTTCCACTGTACTGTCCAGTTCATATATGTCTGAATTATTTTACTAACCTTTCATTTAGAATCTTTGATATTTATTTATGAGTGAGAGAGATTAGCATGCAATTTTCTCTCATTATCAAGTTTTGATATCATTGTTATTTTATGCTGTCATTACTACTGTTTTTTGTAGTTGTTGTTGTTGCTTACAACCATTCATGTAAGACTGGTAATATTTTTTCCCTTAGCTGTTTGAAAGAATTCATGAAGTCATTTTACCCCAGTGGAGGTTAAATTGTGTTTGATATCCTAATAGATATGGGACATTCGGACAATAACTAATAAAAATAAAGTTCTTATAAATAAATTTAAGCAAGAGTGTCAGACACCTGCACACTTAAAACTATAAAACAATGATGAAATAATTGAAGAAAGCAGAAATAAACAAAAATATATTCCAGATCTGTGTATGAGAAGAAGTAAAATTGGTGAAATGTCCATACAATCCCAAGAAAACTGCCAATTCGGTGATAACCTCATCTAGATTCTGATGACACAATCCAGGTGTGGTGTTTCATAACTATAATTATAGCACTTGAGAGACAAATTTGGAAGGATTGTGAATTCACAGGTAGTCTTGAACATGGTGAGTCCTTACATGAAAAAAAAACAAACAAGAAAATAATTGTGTCACAGAAATAGCAATTACGAAGTTTATAGGAAACCACAAAATATCTCAATCTATTGCTATTATCAGTTGTATAACTTATTTTTCTACTACTTTGACTGTTTTATCATATGACTTTTCTGTCTTTGAATGAATGGCAATATATATTATAAAACCAATGTTTTGAGTAAGGCCTCAGTTATTTTTTATTTTTATACAGATAGAAATTACATTTCTGGAAGTTGCCCTCAGGTGCTAGCAATCCTATGTCAACTTAATCTATCATGATATTGAGATCATCTGAAACTGACTTTCTGTCCAAGTGAAAATTGATTGACCATTCATTTAAACTATTGTTATAGTTCAGAACCTAAAGTAGTGCTTTTTCCTGGGTTCTTGTTCCTAGATGGATCATAAATTTCAGTTTCTTTTCTTCTTTTTCTATCCTGACTCTGTGTTCAGTCTTTTAATAGTATGATATATTATTATAACAGTTGCCATGGTCATGGTATCTCTTCACAACAATAGAAACCCTAAGTCAGGGGTACACAGATGTGGAGCTATAACGATGAGCAGGTCAGAAAGAATTCCTGTAGTCATGGAATTTTGAGTCAAGTGAAGAGGCTAGAACAATTCAATTCGATGATGAAGCAAGAAGTAGGGTTAATTCTACAGCTTGGATTATTTTGAATGTATGATAATTAGGAGCAAAATAGATGAACACCTGGCTCAAACTTTTGAATCAAGGGATATTTTCTTGACAAAGCATCTTCTGAGTTTAAAACTAAGAAAATTATTAGCTGGATAATTTTATTTCCAGTAATAGGAACTGAATATGGAAAATGGCTTGGAGGTGAGAGAGAGCATGGCATGTTCAAGGAATGGAAAAATCTAATATTTATAAAGTCATAGTTATCAATCCATGATCATGCTGGCATAAGGATAGACATTATAGGTCAATGAAACAAAATTGGGAACCCTTATATTATAACCAATTTGTTTTTGAAAAAACAAAACAAAAGCAAGACAGTTCATTGGAGTACAATATTCCCTGTTCAACTGATGGTGCTGGGAAAATCATATATCCAATTTTAAAAAGGGTAGACTCCTAAAAGTAGGCCTAATTGACCTAAATGATATTTCTCAAAAGCAGACATACAGATGCCCAATATTTATATGAAAATAACTGTAGGAATATAAGTAGTCACCAGGGAAATGCAAATTAAAACTTCCATTATACTAGCTCTCCCTAGTAAAGAATCACAAATATCAACAACAAAGACTAAAGATCAAAAATATAGTTGAGGATGTTGAGGAAAGGGAGCTTTTTCACACACTATTGGTGAAGTGTGTGTGTGTGTGTGTGTGTGTGTCAGAGAGAGAGAGAGAGAGAGAGAGAGAGAGAGAGAGAGAGAGAGAGAGAGAGAGAGAGCTATATGGAAGTGTTTCAAAAGTTTAAAACAACTCTCATATGACTCAGCAATCCTACTACTGCATATATATTATAGTTTGAATATTCAATGTCCCCTATAGGTTTATGTTTGAATACTGGGTCACTAGCTGATGGAGCTGTTTGGGAAGTTTGTGGAACCTTTAGGAAGTAGAGCCTTGTTACAAGAAATGAGTCACTGGACAAGCTTTGTGGTTTTACGGCCACCTTGGCTTCTTATTTCCTCTCTGCTTCTGTAGTGTGGATTTGATGTGAGGAACCAGCCTCCCCCTGCTGCAACTGCCTTCCCTGCCATGTTGGAATATATTCCCTTGAACTATAATCCAAAGTAAACTTTTTTTCTCTCTAAAGTTGCTTCTTGTCAGGTATTTTGTCACAGCAGGGAGACTCTTCATGTTTATTGTAGCAGTATCCACAAGCTCAAAAAATGGAAATAACCTATGTAATCATCAGCTCAGGTGCTAAATGGGTAAGAAAATGTGGTACAGCCTAGTATGTGGTATGACCTGTTGTCACAGTACTCAGAAGAAAGAGGCAGAGTGACTTCAAGTTCAAGACTATCCTGTGGCATAAAGCAAAAACCCTATCTGGATATAAACAAGCTAAACAACCCACAAAATGAAATAAAACAGAAAATGTGGTATATATTCATTATGGAATGCCAGTCAATCATAAAAACAATGAAATCCTGTTATTTGTGACAGTATAAAGGGAGCTGCAAATAGTTAAATGTAATAAGTCAGTCATAGAAAGACAAGTACTTTCATTCACATTTGGAATAAAAAGTTAATTGTATAGAGTCTAAGAGTAGAATAGAATGGTGGTTATCAGATGGTGCGGAATAGGTGAGAATTAGGGAGGAGTGATGGGGAGAAATAATTGATCAATAAGAATGAAATTACATGCATCTTTCGCCTTTTACATTCACTCTACAATGCATCCATGTGCTAAACTATTATACAGTGCACCATTAGTAATATACATTTTATGCTTAATCTATTAATTAAAGAAGTTTTAAAAGCCATGAATTAAAGAAAAAATCAAATATAGGCATGTACGATGCACAATACTCCTGAATTAATTTTTGAATAGGCTTAAATTTAAATGCTAGAACAACACTTTTACAAGAAAACAAAAAAATTCATGACCTTGAATTAGGCAAAGATTTCTTAGACATGGAACCAAATACATAGTCCAACAACAACACAAAGAAGTGAATTGTATTTGAAAAAAACTTTTGTTTTTCTAAAGAAAACTTTGAAAAAATGAAAAGAAACATGAGAGTAGGAGAAAATGCTTACAAAATAGGCCTCTTGAAATGCGATAAATAAGAAGACAAACATAGGGAAAAGATACATATATTTATCAAAGAAGATACACAAATGTCTAAATATATGCTCAATATTGTTATCAATTATGGAAATGCAAATCAAAACCACATCGAGTTATCATTTTATAATCATTTTATACCTACTAGAATGGCTATAATGAAAAAGATAATGAACAATGGAGATGTGGAGAATGGGAACACTCATATGTTGCCATTGTGATGTTAAATGATATATAGTAGATTTTGAAAATGTGTTTTCAGCCCCTTAATAAGTTAACATAGAATTACTTATTGCGTTATGACCCAATTCTACTTGTATGCATGTGCCCAAAAGAATTGAAAATGTCTGTTCACACAAAAACCTCTATAGGAATGTTCACAGTGAGTGACATTATTCATTATTTTCAAAAAATGGAAGCAACCCAAATGTCTGATGAATAAACAAATGTGGCATAAAATTCTAATAGAATATATTTCAGCCATAAAAAGGAATGAAGTTTGAATATGTGCTATAGCATGGTAGGATCTCAGAAAATTATGCTAAGTGAAAAGAGCCAGTTACAAAAAAACCACATTACATTGTGTAATTCTATTTGTATGAAATGTCCAGAATAGGCAAATATGTAGAGACAAAAATTAGATTAGTGATTGTATGTGGTGAGTGGTAGGAATTCACTAAATAAGGGCATGAGGGCACTTATTGTGGGAATGAAAATATTTCAAAACTGATTTTACCATGACTAAAGCAGTAGTAGTATGGTGTTTAAAGAAAATGAGCAAGAACTATCATGAAATTACACAGTTCAGTACAGTTCCTTAAAAAATGAGTGAATTCTATGGTATATGAATTTTATCTAGATGCATCTATTAGTCTAAAAAAGTGCAAAATAAAAGTAACGAACAAATGTCTAAGAGATGTCATTTTGATATTTATCTTTATATGAAGAGAATCTTCAAGACTTTTCATTCCAAATGCTTCAAACCTTTTCCATAATAGATGAGTTCAGGATTCCAACACAGAATATACTCAACCAGATGCATCAGGGATGTCAGGTCATTCATGTTTAATTTGAAAAGGCTTTACTGTAGATTCTGGTTTACACTTCAGAGTAAGAATCTTTAATGTGTGGAATTTAAGTGATTTACAGTGGATAGAGGTTAGGGTGCACAAATAGCCTTCTATGGTTTGAATATCCCCCTCTAAAAACCATGTTGAATTTTAATTACCATTGTAATAGTATTATGAGGTGGGGCCTTTAAGTGATAATTAGTCAATGAAGCCACATGAATGAATGCATGCTGTTATTACAGAAGTGGGTCAGGAGTTATGGGAGTAGGCTCCCAATTAATATCCATGTTATGTTCTCAATTAATCTTCTATCATCCAGTATCATCCCAGCCTTCAGAACTGTGAGAAATAAAGTTTTTTCTTTTCTGTTTTTGTTTGTTTCTTTGAAACAGGGTTGGTAGCCAAGGATAAAACATTCACTACTGTTCAAGCTTTTGCTTCTACCTCTCAAGTGGAAGGTTATAGGCATGCATCACCATGTCTGGCTTAATAAATTTACTTACTTTATAAATTACCCAATTTGTGCTATTCTGTTATAGCAGCACAGAACAGACTGTGATAGGGTCCAGCTAATTACTTACACTACAGTAAACAGTAATTAATTCTGGCTAACAATTGTTCTCTCTTTCTTCCTCTTCTGCCCTCTTCATTACTTCCTTTTCCTCTGTTCCTGTCTCTTATTCTTACTCTTAGTCTTTCTGATAGAGATAGAGGAATAGTCTCAGATCCTACTTATAATTTTTTTCAGACTTCTAAGTTTAATATATATCTTACAGATGAATGTGAATGCCATTCTTAGTCAGAGGTGTGTATTAGTGTCAGAGAACTTTTATAAAACATACCTATGTGTGGCCACATCTAGGTTCACATCTTCAGAAAGTTTAATGTATCCATAGCTACTTAGGTAATATTGATGTTCATCTCCACTTTTTGAATTGCTGCTCTAAAGGAAGAAAATAAAAACGAGTGTAAATTAGGCAAGAGTCTATCTTCCTTGTCTAACTTCAGTTCCCTTATTATTGGTTACTATATTTTTGTCACTTTTGGTACTAGTCCTACCTTTGATGACCATTGATGCAGGAGCTTTGTGGTAGTGAATGCTTAACGAACATACCATTTGGAAAATTAGCTAATGATTGTGTGTCTTCTGGGGACAGAGGAATTAAATTTCAATTGTCATTTCCTCAGCTGTGGCTGTGTGCTTGCAATAACCCAAGGAAGTAGTAGTTCCCTGTCTTTTGTGGCTTCCTAGGGATTTTCCTGCTGGTAGCTGCTGAAACCACTTTAAAATAATAGACTGCTGAGTAATTTTCCCCATGTACATCCACTTGTCAATGGGCCCACACTTCAGAGATGAAGAGTAATTTTTATTAGAGTGATGTCGTATAGCATGATTTGGAAGAAAACAGCCACAAAGAAACTGATTTTCAAAAGGCGATTACTGCAAAATTTTATTTTGTGGTTTGCAGATCTTTATTCTTTCAACCTGCCACACCATTGACCTGCAAGGACAATCAAAGTTTAAACATTAGTATATGCCCAGGAGCACTGCATGTTTCTAGAGAACTTTTAAAAAGATTTCTTTAGTATTATTGTGGGGGGTGGAGGTATGCCATAACACAATGTTTGTGTGTAGGTTAGAAAACAATCCTATGAAATCAGTTCTCTCCTTGTACCCTTATGTGATCCTGGGAGTTGAACTGAGGTAATCAGGCCTTCATGACAAGAACCTTAATCTGCTGAGCCAGCTTGCAGGCCCTAGAGCCCTTTAAATATACAGATTAAATTGTTACGGTGGTGAAACTGAGGGCTTTTTTTCTGGAGAGATTGTTACACCACCATTCAGACTCATGGGAAGGAGAGTGGCAGATTCCAATGAGTTACTATGAGGCGTAAAGGCAATACTTGCCGGGGGCGGGGGAGGGTTCTAGTTCTCAAAACTGATTAAGCTAGCAGAGTCAACCCAGAAGTATAAACTTCCTTTGTTCTTAATGACATCAGACAACCCTGTTAGGTGCCATTAGTTTCTGCATGGATTTCCAGCTGCCACCTCAAATTTAGTTAGCTAAATTGAATTCATCTCTACTCTTCCCTTCCCCTACTGCAAACACTAAATTTTAGAAAATAAAACCATGGTTTCATTCTTTCAATAACTCAGGCATAAAATCTCAGATGCATTTTATTTCTCCTTCTCATTTGCTACTCATACTTATCATTCCAGTTGCTAAATTGATTCATACATTCTGATGCTGATTTACATTGTTTATGTCACATGCATCTAATCTCTGTTATAACTCTGATTGTATTTGGTTTAGCTAATCTTCGAGTTCCCTTTCCCAAGTCTATGATCCTTCCTCCACTTTTTATTTATTTCTCGTAGTAATTATGGGCTAGAGAGTTGCTTTGTTCTCTACTGTAACTTTTCACATCACCCCCATCTTCAAATACCTTTGTTCTCCTCTCCATTGCCTACACAGAAAACTTCAGAGTCTTTTGCAAACATCCCTAAATAATTCTGTTGCTTCAGGCCTTGTTGATTGCTGTCCACATGAGTTCAGTTTCATACAGACCAATTCACTGTCATATCCCTTGCATTCTTGCTTTTAGTCACCTATTTTCCAAAGTTGAATGCTCAACCTCTTCTTCAGTCTTTTCAGAGCTCAGCTCAAATCTTATCTTTTTGATAGATTCATCCTTGTCCAGTCATCCATCTCAGCATTCTAAACCCTTCATTTGCTATTGTATTGAATTGTAGGTTATCTTGTTTCCTCAACTAATTAAAAGGGGTTTTGAAGGCAGATACTGAAGCAGTTCTTTATAAATTACAGTCACTTACACTGATTTTAGTAGAAACATCTAGTTTTATATGAACTGGTTTTCTGTAGCCTGATCTACAGAGCCAGTCCCAGGACAGCCTCCAAAGCAATGCAGAGAAACCCTGTCTCGAAAAACAAAAAAAAATTCCTTTTGATGATGGAATATTCCTATATTTAAGGACAGATTTAAATATGTGAAGCCTTTTCTGATCATTTAGCCCTTAGTAATGTTTTCTTTACTTTGGTTCGACTAAATCTGCATTTATGAGAGACCTGATACTATGTCTCGCATTATAAGAGTTAGAAAGGTAAAATCAACTCCTGTCATTAGGGATAGAAAAAATTGGAAAGGGGCATTCTGGGCAGAGAAAGCAATGTGATCAAAGTCTTGGAGAGAGTAGACTGGGAGTATGTTTGGGTAGAAGCTTAGAACACAGGACCTTACTTATTTGATCTAGAACTATTTGTCATCTTGCAACAGCTCTGTGACAGTGTGCCACTATGTAATACAAAATTATGGTGAATATCCTATTTATTGATTACTCCGCTTCTGTTTTATTTCCCCAATAGCACTGCACTTTCCATTTTCACTATGGGAAAAGTCTTGATGAGTGGGGAAATCTATGTTCCTGTATCTCACAGGAGAAAACAAAACTGATCAAGACCTTTGGATCAGTGCTACATGAAGGTCAAAGCTTGTATGTTGTCTTTGGGGACTAGCTAGATCTTAATTTTACTGAATTAGATCCTTTAACCCACTGCTGCTAAAATTTTTTCCCAGGGTGGGAGGGGAGACATAAACTGTATTCACCCCTCCTCCCACGTTTCAACAAGAAACTGAGGCAGGAATCTACTAAAGTTTACTCTGGGGGAACTATTATTTATTAAGCTTTACAGAGCCCAAATGAGGTGTTACTTACATGGGTGGAGGCATTCCTCCTCCAATGACCATTCCTACAAAGCCTTACCAAACAGGGATGAAGGCTTCCCATAGGCATATGATGAAGCACTCCCTCCTTCATGACTTCCTTGGCCTCTATATACTCTAGCCCTTTCCCCCAGGCACACAAAGCATTGCCAGATGGTAGGATGCAGTGGAATACTTATTTGAAAATCTCGTGCCCTATTCCACCCTCTGTGGAGAGAGAGAGAGAGAGAGAGAGAGAGAGAGAGAGAGAGAGAGAGAGAGAGAGAGAGAGAGAGAGAGAGAGTTTGTGTGTGTTAATTGGCAACCAGTCCATCTAGGATGATCTTTTGCAAGAGGGTGCAGCTGTACTCCCAAAGATGGCTGTTGCTTGGCTAAAACGGAAAGGACAGTCACTCAGGACACACATTATTCCAGAAATCAGCAAGTCTCTGGACTCTTCCATGTTCTTGTGCCTTAAGAAAACCCCAGTACAGGGTCAGCTTTTCTGTTTGGTTTTATAAATTCTATAGGATTAGATGGGATTGGAGAGAATTCCAGATTAGTACCACTGCAATTTCAGTTTCCAGTTCTTTTTCCCATTGTACCCAGCCCCTGCTCTCCTTGTCCACTAGTTATCTCCATGCCCCCTCTCCTTGGTTAGCTCAATTTTCTGTTCTCAGCAGCAATTCCATGCTTTCATTTTGGTCCATAAACCTCCTGCTGTGATTATATTCACTTTATTTTCAACTGTTAAACTTACTTCCTACTGCATTTAAAAAAATCAAGATTGGCATTGATATCACCCACGGATCCACTCCCTTCCCTTCTCTGTTAACTTCTACAGATTGAAACAACACCTTCATGTGCTTCTTTCTTAATAGAGGAAGTATGTTCTTCACTTCCAGACCAGATCTTTGACTTGGACTTTGGATTCTTTTCCTTCACCTTTTCTTAGTCATTTCTCTTAGTCAGTTTCTTCTAAATCTTTTTTGTTGTGTTTTATGACAATCTCATTATGAAACACAGGCTGACTTCCAACTTTCAGTCTTCCTGTCTCAGCTTCCCAAATTCTGGGATAATAGATGTGTGTCAGAATGCTCAGCTTCTCCCGTATATTTGATCTATCTCAAATGCCTTCTTTTAAAGATAAATTTTATTTAAATTGGAAACAATCTTATTTTACATATCAATCCCAGTTCCCTCTCTCTCCCATCCTCCCATGACCCCCACCAACACCCGACCACCCCAGTCCCACCACCCCTCCTCTCCCCAAGAAGGGTGAGACCTTCCAAGAGGGATCATCAAAGTCTGTCAAGTCATTCGGGGCAGGGCCTAGGCGCTCCCCGGGTATCTAGGCTAAGAGAGTATCTCTCCATGGGGAATGGGCTCCCAAAGTCTGTTTGTGCACTAGGGATAAATACTGGTTACACTGCCAGAGGCACTAGACTTCATAACTGACAACCACATCCAAGGGGCCTGGTTTGGTCCTATGTTGGATTCCCAGCTATCAGACTGGGGTCCATGAGCTGCCACTTGTTCAGGTCAGCTGTTTCTGTGGGTTTCCCCAGTATGGTCTTGACCCTTTTGCTTTGTTCACCAATCCTCCCTCTCCACAACTGGGTTTAGCTGTGGTTCTCTGCTTCTACTTCCATCAGCTACTGGATGAAGGCTCTAGGATGGCATTTAAGGTAGTCATCATTCTCATTATAGGGGAAGGGCATTTAAGGTAGCCTCTCCACTATTGCTTAGATTGTTAGTTGGAGGCATCTATGTTGATCTATGGAAATTTCCATAGTTCCAGATTTCTGTTTAAAACTATAAAGGTTCCCTCCATTATGGTATCTCTTTTCTTGCTCTCCTCTATTCTTCCCCAAACGCAACCTTCCTGCTTTCCCAAGTCCTCCTTTCCCCACCTCTTCTCCCCTTCTCTTTATTCTAACTCCCTCTCCCTTACCCCATGCTCCTAATATGCACAGGGGATCTTGTCCCTTTCCCCTTCTTTGGGGAACCATGTAAGTCTTTCTTAGGATCCTCTTTGTTTCCTAGCATCTCTGGCAGTGTGGACTATAGACTGGTAATCCTTTACTTAATGTCTGAAATCCGTATATGAGTGAATGCATACCATGTTTGTCTTTTTGGAACTGGGTTACCTCACTCAGGATGGTTTTTTCTAGTTCCATCCATTTGCCTGCAAATTTCAAGATTCCATTGTTTTTTGCCACTGAGTAGTACTCCATTGTGTAAATGTACCACATTTTCTCTATCCATTCTTCAGTTGAGGGTCATCTAGGTTGCTTCCAGGTTCTGGCTATTACAAATAATGCTGCTATGAACATAGTGGAGCAGATGTCCTTGTTGTATGAATTTGCCTATTTTGGATATATGCCTAAGAGTGGAATTGCAGGGTCTTGTGGTAGATTGATTCCCATTTTCCTGAGGAATCTTCATACTGAATTCCAAAGTAGCTGTATGAGTTGGCACTCCCACCAGCAGTGGAGGAGTGTTCCCCTCTCTCCACATCCTCTCCAGCATAAATTGTCTTTGGTGTTTTTGATTTTAGCCATTCTGACAGGAGTAAGATCGTATCTCAAAGTAGTTTTTATTTGCATTTCCTTGATGGCTAAAGATGTTGAGCACTTTCTTAAGTGTCTCTTGGCCAAACAGAGAGAGATAGAGAGACAGACAGACAGACAGAGAGAGAGAGAGAGAGAGAGAGAGAGAGAGAGAGAGAGAGAGAGAGAGAGAGAGAGAGAGAGAGAGAGAGAGAAGGGAGAGAGAGGAGAGAGGTCCATAAGGATTTTTTTCTTTTCCTTCCCTTTAGCCTCAAGGATCATGTTGTTGGTTTGCTGCTGTTAATAAGGCACTGGAAGCCCTTTTTATTGCCATGCCCAACTGTAACCACCAAACAAATGTCTACAAGCCTTTGAAAGTAAACCTTAGAACAGAAAGATGCCCTAAAATAGTGTTTCTTTCCCATGTATTCCTTGAATTGGACTTCTCCAGTCAGGAAAGTGTTTACCCTAAGGCAAAATTACTGACTTAGTTACAAGATTTGCCCTCCACCTAGGAGCAGAGGAGGGAGGGGAAACTGCATTAGGGTTGCAAAATAAATAACTAAATAAAATACAAACAAAACAAAGCAAAAAACCAAGCAAACAAGTAAAACAAGCCAAGTTCCTCCCCTAATACCCAAGAAACTCTCATATAGACACCCACAAAAATACAAAAATGGAAACCAAATTATACAAGGAAAAGATTTATTAAGAAAAAAATGCTCATCGGGTGGTGTTGGTACAAGCCTTTAATCCCAGCACTTGGGAGGTAGAGGCAGGCAGGGCTCTGTGAGTGTGAGGCTAGTCTGGGCTACAAGCCTACAGAGAGAAACCCTGTCTCAAAAAACCAAAAGAAGAAGAAGACAAAGAAGAAGACAAAGAAGAAGAAGAAGAAGAAGAAGAAGAAGAAGAAGAAGAACAACAACAACAACAACAACAACAACAACAGCAACAACAACAACAAGAATAAGAACAAGAAGAATGCTCAGAAAAAAAGCAATTTGAAACAAAAGTCTACAAACATGTGATTGAGTTCATTTTGTGTTGGTCATCTACTGCTGGATATGCAGCCTACCTTGAAGTGTGGTTAATATACCCATTGAAGCTCCATTAGGAAACTAATTTTCCTTTGCAAGTGAGTGTCAATTGCAGATAGATTCTTGGTTTTGTTTATGTTATACTAGATATTGTTCAATCATTTTATCTTTCATTTAAATTTTTGATATGGTTAGTGGTGATTATGTTACTTCAGTGATTAATGTTCCTTAGCAAGTATTTATTGAATGTGAGAGTTAAGTTATATTTTAAATGTTGAAATTGAGGTATAATTCACACATAAAATTAATCTATTAAAAGCATAGCATTTAATTGTTTTAGTGTATTTATAAAGCTATGTAACTATCACCATTGCCTGATTCAGGAACATTTTCATTATCCTCAAAAGAAGCTCTGTGCTATTGGGAGTCACTACCCAACTCTGTGTTCCAATCCAGCCCAGTCAACCACAAATCTACTATTAACCTACTAATCTGCAGCCTCATTGGCTTTACTTATTGTGGATATTTTGTATACATGGAATAATATGTGTTCCTTTGTGTATGAACTTTTTCAGTTTACATATTTTTAAAGGTTCTTCTATATTATAGCATGCATAATATTTCATTATATGCATTTACCATTTGTTTATTCATTTATTTTATTTATTTATTTATTTATTGGTTTTACGAGACAGGGTTTCTCTGTTTTGGAGGCTGTCGGTCCAGCCTGGCCTCGAACTCACAGAGATCCACCTGCCTCTGCCTCCCGAGTGCTGGGATTAAAGGCGTGCACCACCAACGCCCGGCTGTTTATTCATTTATTGATGAATGTTTGAATTTCTTTCTGATTTTGGGCTATTATGAACAATGCTGCTATGGTCATAGGTATATAACTGTTTAAAAACTGTTTTTTCTTCTTTTAGTTTCCTTTCTTTGTAATATAGAGTATTAAGCCCCAAGTTTTATGCATGCAAGGTAATTACACTATTACTGACTTGTAGCCCTAGCCCTAAGGGCTTTAAATGCTTTAAACTCTTTGAGGTGTATACCTATCAGTGAAACTCTGGGTCATATTGTAATTATATGTTTAATTCATTGCCTAAGCACTAAACTGTTTTTTGTAATTGCTGAATGATTTTATATTTTTATCAATGGCATATAAGGGCTCTAAATTTATCTTTTAGTTTTATTTCTGTTGTTATCATAAAATAGCCTAACAAAACAGCTTTAAAGGAGAAAAATTTATTTGGCTTCCAGTTTCAAGCTATAAACTTTCAAAGTGTGGAAGTTAAAGCTGGAGCTAGAAGCAGCTACTCACATCCACAGTTAAGAACAGAGAGTTAATGCATTCATGTTTACTGCTTAGCTTACCTTCTCCACTCTTACACAGTTCAGGATCCCCTGCCCAAGGAATGATGCCATTCACAAGTGGGTGAATCCTCCCATCTCAAGTAAGGTAATCAAGATAATCCCTCATAGGCATAACCATAGGCCAACCTGATATAGACAGTCCATCATTGACAGTCTCTTCCCAGATGATTATAGATTATGTTGAGTTGACAGTTTAAAATAACCAGTATACTTTCCCACATCTTTGTTAACACTTGTTATAATATATATTTTGCATTATAACCTCCTATAGGTATTTTGTATTATAACCATCCTATTAGGTGTAAAGTGGTATCTGATTGTTTTGTTTTGCCTTTTTCTAAGGAATAATGACATCAGAGATCTTTGCCTGTGCTTATATATATTATTTAGATAAATTCCTGTTTAAACTCTCTGCTCATTTCTAAATTGTTACGTGTTTTTATAGTGTTGACTTATACAAGTTCTTAATATATTCTGCATACTAAACACTTAGGTTTGCAAATGTTTCCTTTATTTCTTTGTGTTATAAATTTTATTCTTTAAACTTTCTTTTCTTGGTTTCATTATTAATGGGTATTACTTTTTCATAATTTTCTGGATTTTTCTCAAGTTTTCATAGATGACCATTTCTGCTAATATTTTAAATGCTGATTATCCCATAACTGTGTTATATTGTCTTGGTATTTGATAAACTGTCAGCATGCATGACCTCTTAACTGAGCTCATATTTTAACTCTCATCTCTATATTAATAGCTTTAAGGTCAAGACCTCTTTTCTGTTCCCCATCCTGATTGAGCTCCAGAACATTATCTTTCTTTCCTTCCTTCTTCTTTCTTTCTTTCTTTTTGGAATTGATTCTTTTATTTTTATTTTTGTGAATATAATATAATTATACCATTTCCTCTAACCCATTTCTTCACCCAACCACCATCCTTCTTGTTCTCTTTCACATCCATGGCCTCTTTTTTTACATATGTGTGTATAAGTATAGATATATCTAAATATAATCTGCTCATTCTGTATAAAATTACTTTTATTATGTTTTCAAGGTTAACCATTTGGTATATATTTATCCATTAAAATGTTTTTATGCCAAGTGCTGTGTCACACACCTTTAATCTCAACACTTGGGAGCCACAGGCTGGTGGATCTCTGTGGGTTTGAGACCAGTCTGGAGTACATAGTGAGTTTCAGGACAGCCAGGGCTATGTAGATAGACCCTGTCTCAAAACAAATTTTTTCCATACAATGTGTTTTGATCATATTTTCCCCTTCTCAACTCCTACCAGGGCATCCCACCTTCTTAACCACCCAACTTGTTTTTTTTTCTTTCTTCATCTCCATCTCTGTCTTTCAAAAAACCCCCACAAAAATTACAAATACAAAAATCATAAAAAATAAGTAAAAGATTAATAAGCCAAACAAAACCCAAAAAAATAAAAACTCACACATGAAAAAATGTGTGACATCACATTTGTAATTGTGTGTTTTAAATCTCTCAGTCTCTGTACATTGTCCAGTTTTGAATGTCTGTGTTAATTCCTGTCTATTGAAAGAAGAAGCTTCTCTGATAAGGGTTAAGCAAGGCACTAATCCTCTGTCAGATGTATAATTGATAAAGATCTTTTCCCATTCTTTAGGTAACCATGTTGCCTGAATAATGGTGTCCTTTGCTTCTCAGCTTCATGAGGTCCCATTTATTGTTGGTCTTAGTTCCTTTGCTATCGGTGGAAACTATTTATTTATTTAATTTAGAAACAATCTAATTTTACATACCGATCCCAGTTCCCTCTCCCTCCCATCCTCCCATGCACCCCACTGATATCTAGGCTGAGAGAATATCCCTCCATGGGGAATGGGCTCCTAAAATCCATTTGTACACTAGGGATAAATACTGGTTCCACTGTCAGAGGTCCATAGACTGTTTTTTTTTCCAGTGTTAGGAACTGAACCCAGGGTTTTGTGTTTCCTAGTCAAGCACTCTACCACCCAGCTAAATCATCAGTCCCTCCGGGTCAGTTTTTATTGAAAGTGTCTTTACAGTCTAATAGGAAACTGCATTTATTACTTCCCCACCTTAATCCTACTCCTATTCTGTGCATTTGAATGAGTAATACAATGACTTCTTATTTCTCTAAGTCATAAATGTGGAAATTGTCTTTAAATTATTTCTCCTTGTACTTCTTTACCCATAGTCTAACATCTGTTACTATAGATGCTACCTCTTTAATGTTCCCTAAATGTATTATTGTATTTCAATTCCCACCACTTCAAATGTCATCACCATGTCAGTTTAGCTTGTTTTTTCACCTTACGTGTTAACCTACTCTAAAATATGGTTCCTTGACTATTCTGAAACTGTAGTGGTTTGAATGAAAATGGCTCCAATAGGCTCATATATTTGAATACTTAGTCCCCAGTTGGTAGAACTGTTTGAGAAAGATTAGGAGGTGTGGCCATGTTGGAAGAGGTATGTCACTGGAGGTAGTATTTGAGGTTTCAAAAAGCCCGTATCAGGCCCAGTATTCTGTTCTGCTTCCTATCTGTGGACTGGGCTGTAAGCTCTTAGCTATAGCTTCAGAACCATGTCTGCTTCCTGCTGCCATGCTTACCTCTGTGATGGTCATGGACTCACCCTCTGAAACTGTAAGCATCAACAGACTCTTTCTTCTATAAGTTGCTTTGGTCATGGCGTCTCTTCACAGCAAATGGAAAGTAGAGAAGACATAAGTAGATGGTTTTGGTGTGGTCCTATTGAATTTTGTACTTAGTAATGTCATTACATCAAACTGTAATGTACTGCATTCTATAGTTGTTATTTAGTTTATCTTCCTTCTCCTTGAAATTAAGTATTTCTGTAGTAATCTTTGTTTTATGTGAGTTTATATTTATATTATCTGGAGCAAAATCATAAACACAGTAGTTATTCAAACTTGTCTCATGGGGGATGTTCTTCTGTATGCTGTGAATATATGTTTCTCTTATTGGTTGATGAATAAAGCTGTTTTGACCAATGGACAGGCAGGATGTAGCCAGGCAGCAAGGATAGGCAGGGCTACCAGGCTAGGAGAAGGCTGGGAGAAGGAAGGCAGAGAGCAGTCACCAGAAAGATGCCATGCTGCCGAGGAAAAAGGAGGTCCAGGCATTCTTGGGTAAGTCAAGGTGATGTGGAGATACACAGATTAATAGAAATAGGTTAATAATCATTAAGAGAGAGCTGGCCAGTAAGAAGCCTGAGACATCAGCCAAACATTTTCTAATTAATATAAGCTTCTGTGTGTTCATTTGAGACTGAAGTATGGTGGGCTGGAATGGACAGAAACCTTTACCCACACTTATCTAAAACTTATTTTTGATACATAAACCTTTTTGAAAGAAAGAATGAGAGTAAGGCACTTTTTTATTTGTCTTTGGGCATATGAAAACTCAAAGAAAATGTTTTTTTTATTACTCATATAACTTTGTGTTTTTCATAGCTGTCTGTTTATTGAGAGAATTCTGTTCTTGGTGGGGCCTGGAATTCTATGAACAAAAGAAGATGAATTGTATCCTGTTGGATATGCAGTCTTACTTTCTTCCTCATGCTCCAGTGGTGTGTTGCAAGATTGTGGCCTTGTAATTGGTTGGACAAGAATTGAAAGGGCAGTATAACAGACTTTTAAAACAGCAACATTTTAAGCATTGTCCTAAGAAGCTACAAAAAGTTTAGATGAAAAGAATGTCAAGAGACTCTACCTTGTCAAAGAGTTCTACCTTTAAGCAGGCTAATTCTAAAGGATTAATGACAAATAGTCACTCAGAAGCTCCTAATAACTCACTGAAAAGAGTACTCATTGTGAATGGGAAGAAAAGTCATAAAGAAATGAAATATAAGTTTAAGGTGATAGATATGCTAATTTCACTGACTTGATCATTATTCAATATGTAAATAGTATATTTAATATAAGTTCATATGTATGATGTATTCAGTATACAAATAGATGAAAATATCACATTGTTCTTCAAAATATGTACTTGTTTTATGTGTTAACAAGAAAGAATTTAAAAGTACAAATATTAAGCCAGGCATTTGAAAGGGCGAGGCAATAGAATAGCCTAGGCTAGTCTGGGATACATAGTAGTTTCTAGTCTAGTATGAACCATTTAGCAAGATCCTGTCTCAAGAAAACAAACAGTAGAAAGATTATGTATGTCAATTTTTCTGTGATAATTTGAATGAAAATGGCTGCCAGAGACTCAATATTGAATTCTTGGTACCCAGTTAGAAGAACTGTTTGGAAAAGATTAGGAGGTATAGCCATGTTGGAAGACATGTATCACTGGGATTGGGCCTTGAGGTTTCAAAAGCTCTGACCAGGTCCATTGTGTCTTTCTCTACCTGCCTCTGGATCAGGATGTAATGCTTTCATCTCAGTTACTGCTCCAGGCCCATGCCTATCTACATTCTGCCATAATGACCATGGTCTAACCCTATAAAACTGTAAGCGAGCCCCCAGCTAAGTGCTTTCTTTTGTAAGATTTTCTGTGGTCATGATATCTTTTCACAGGAATAGAACAGTAACTAAGCTTTGTCTGTAGGTATACACTGATCAATGTAAAGAGAGGTATGTTAGGAGATGACTGAAGTGTAACACCTTATATGGAACTGAAAATTCTGTGTTATGTGGTAATTCTGTGTTCAGCTTACTGTGAAATGACTAAATTGTTTTACATAATCATATTCTGGGCATTTTTAACTGTTACCATACACAATCTAGAAACACCCATGAATAGGGCCTCAATAAGGGCTTGTCTAGATCAGGTGGCATGTGAGGATGTCTGTGGATAACTGTTCTTGATTGCCTTAACTGATGTGAGAAGACCCAGCCCACTGTGGGTGACTGCAGTTGCTAGGCAAGAGGCCCTGAACTGTTTAAAAGCAAAGAAAGCTATCTGAGTGTAAACAAATAAATAAATGAGCATGCATATATTTGTTTTCTTTGCTCTTGGATATCATTTGACTATTTGCTTCAAATTCCTGCCTCTGTGACTTCCTTGCTATGATAGACTGTAATCTGGAACTGTGAGCTAAAAAAGCCATTTCCCTCTAAGTTGGAGGGATATCTTATCACATCAACAGAAATGAATCTGTAGCACATTATCTTTGTATTCTCACCAGTAATATATGCTTTGGGTTTCTACACATCTTTGCCAACAGTTGTTATATGTGCCTTTTAAAATTTATTATACTTATCCTATGGAATGGGAAGTACTAACTCATTGCAGTTTTGATTTGCATTTCCCTACTGACAAATGACTTTGAGCATCCTTTCATATGTTTATTAGCCATTTCTATATCTTCTTTGGGGACATATATACTCAAATCTTTTGTTCAAGTTTGAAATAGGTTGTGATTGTTACTGTTGAGTTATAAGAGTTTGTCATGTGTTCCAGACAATATCAAAATATCATTTGTAAGTATTTTTCTCATCCTACAGATTGTTTTCTCACTCTGTTCTTAGGATTGTTTGATGCACAAAACTTTAATTTTAATGTAATCCAATTTACCCAACTCCTTTATTGACTGTGCCTTTTTGACATCATATAAAGAAATCATTGTAATATCTAAATGCAAGTAAGCTTTTATATTTTTTCTTTTTTCTTTTATTATTTTAATTTTTGGGTTTTCTTTTTTTATTACTTTAATTTTAAATAGCTTGTTTTACATGTCAATCTCAGTTCCCTCTCCCTCTCCTCCTTCCACACCCCTCCACCATCCCCCTCAGCCTCCCACCATATTGCCACTTCCTTCCACATAGAGGATATCTAGAGTCTATCATTTCACTCAGGGCACTCCCCTAAGAGTCCAAGCTGAGAGAGCATTCCTCTTTGTGTTATGGACACATGAAGTTCGTTTGTATGTCAGAGATAAACACTGATCCACTGCTCAGGGCCCCATAGGTAGCCCAGGCCTCCTCACTGACTCTCACACTCAGGGGGTCTGGATCAGTCCCATGCTGGCCTCCCAGCTGTCGGTCTGGGGTCCAAGAGCTCCCCCTGTTCAGATCAGCTGTCTCTGCTGGTTTTGCCAGCCCATTCTTTGCCAATTTGCTCATCGCTCCTCAATATCTGTCACTGGGTTCCATGGGTTCAGTTCAGTGTTTAACTGTGGGTGTTTGCTTCTGCTTCCACTAGTCACTAGATGAAGGTTCCAGGATGGTTATTCACATGAAATTCATTATCAGGGATGGGTATTCAAGGTGGTCTCTCCACTATTGCTTAGCTTGCCAGTTGGTGTCATCCCTTTAGATCACTAGAGGTCTCACTGGTGACAGATCTGTCTTCTAACCTATGATTCGCTCTTCCCCATATTCTACCCCCACCCACTCAACCTTCCTGTTCCCCCATGACCTACTCTCTCTTCCTCTTCTCCCCCTCTCTATTTCCCAGCTCCCACTCCCCCCCCCCACCCCTAGCCGTGTTCCCAATCTGTTCAGAAGATCTTGCCTCATTTCTCTTCTCTGGGACACCATGCATATTTATCTTAGGTTCTTTCCTGTTTCCCAGACTCTCTGTCAGTGGAAGTGCAGACTGGCACTATCCTGATCCGTGTCTAAAATCCATATATGATTGAGTACATACCATGTGTGTCTTTTTCTGACTGGGTTACCTCACTGAGGATGGTTTCTTCTAGTGCCATCCATTTACCTGCGAATTTCAAGATTCCATTGTTTTTTTCTGCTGAATTTTTTTTCTGCTCCATTGTGTAAATGTACCACATTTTCTCTATCCACTCTTCATTTCAGGGGCATCTAGGTTGCTTCCAGGTTCTGGCTATTACAAATAATGCTGCTATGAACATAGTGGAGCAGATGTCCTTGTTGTATGAATTTGCCTATTTTGGATATATGCCTAAGAGTGGAATTGCTGGGTCTTGTGGTAGATTGATTCCCATTTTCCTGAGGAATCTCCATACTGAATTCCAAAGTGGCTGTACGAGTTGGCACTCCCATCACCAGTGGAGGAGTGTTCCCCTCTCTCCACATCCTCTCTAGCATAAATTGTCTTTGGTGTTTTTGATTTTAGCCATACTGACAGGAGTAAGTTGGTATCTCAGAGTTGTTTTGATTTGCATTTCCTTGATGGCTAAAGATGTTGAGCACTTTCTTAAGTGTCTCTTGGCTATTTTAGCCACCTCTATTGAGAATTCTCTGTTTAGTTCTGTACCTCACCTTTTAATTGGATCCTTTGGTGTTTTGGAGACTTGCTTCTTGAGTTCTTTGTAAATTTTGGAGATCAGCCCTTTGTCAGATGTGGGGTTAGTGAATATCTTTTCGCATTCTGTGTGCTGCCTTTTTGTCTTGTTGACTGTGTCATTTGCCTTACAGAAGGTTCTTAATTTCAGGAGGTCCCATTTATTAATTGTTGATCTCAGTGTCTGTGCCACTGGTGTTATGTTCAGGAAGTGTTATCCTGTACCAACTCATTGAGTTTTATGTCTGTACCATTTTGAGTCATTTATTTATTTACATGTTATTGTATCATTCAAACCCAGGGCATTACACATGGTAGACAACTTTCACTAACCTATACCCCTAGTTTGTGTTAATTTTTAAGTATGGTATAAGGTAAGTATACAGATAAATTCATTTATGTGTGGGTAAATCATAATATCACTTGTTTAATTATTTCCTATTCTATTGATTATTCTTGATACCCTTATAAAAATCAGTTGGCCATGTATGTGAGGGCTAATTTCTGGGCTTTCTATTTTATTCACAGAGGTGCCTTTAATCTTATGATAAATCTATGGTTTGTTCAACTTCTCTAGTTAAAAACCTCCCTGTGATAAAAGTTTTATAATGGCAGAGATTTTTATTTATTTTGTTTACTACGATGTCCCTAGTGTATAAGTCAGTGATTCATAATACAAGTGATAGTAGTTTCTATCAAATGAATGAATAACCTATTTCTTAAAGCTTTGTAAAAATTAAATAAAACATTCAGCTTTATACATAGTATGTAAGAAAGGATAATTATTTAAAATATTCCTACTAACAATATAATGCCTGTTAATGAATAGAGTGCTCGATATTAAATTGATAGTATATTAAATGACTTTTCTTTAAATATAAGAAACAGGGTTGTGTGGATCTAGAGCTACCTAGAATTGAGTGGTTCTCTGTTTGTGTGTTTGTATGGGGGCAAAAGATGGCAGGGAATACACAAGGACTAGGTACAAACATCTTCTACATAAATTCTTAGGACTGACTCCTTTGTTTCTAGCATCTTAGAAACACTAAATGAGCGCTAATGTTGAGATGTCAAAGAAGAAAATGAATTTAGGGTGATGTAGAAGGAAGGAAGATATTTACCTTTATGGTTCTGAAAGGAGCAACACATGGGTCACCATGAAGCACAAAACCAGGTCAAGCCAAGTGATTAGTGGTATTTAGATCAATTCCAACGTAATCTTTCCATTTTTTCTGCAAAGTATTCATACCCATTCTGCAGACAAGAAAACAGACTCCTAGGGATTAAATAATAGGTGGTACATGGCAGAACCAAGATGAAACATGGGTTTATATGGACCCCAAAGCCTGTAATTTGAAGTAACATAGATTTTATGTTAAATGTCAACATTATGGGTAAGTGTAATAATAGCTAAGACAAATTTCAGATTCCTTTAATGTCTTTTTTCATTGTTGTTTTCTGGTATGTTAACTAGTAAGATTTTAGAAAAATTAGTTTTCTGTACTGCTGATTTAACTATCAGCTTGAAATTTTCAAAGATGCTAGCAAAGTCACTTTGAGAAATGTAAATTTTTCTAGGTTATAAGCCTGTGTATTTTTTTAATAATTTGCAGTATAAGTATAAAATGTAATAGCAATTTTGCTATTTGTAGTTTGTTATATTTGGCAAGATACATGGTAGAGTAGGTGGATGGGTATGGTGTGAGTGTGTGTCTCTGTCGCACATGTATAACAAGTGTGGAAACATCTGAGTCAGGAAAATGGAAAAGGACATTAAGGATGGTTCTCAGTAAAATCATGTAATTATGGTGCTGAAATTTATATCTGTTTCTTTAACTCTGCTTCTATGTTCAGCCAGTTATTTTTATAAATTCATGCTGTTATTTGCAAGGTAATAGGAGCAGAAAATGTAGCTTGTTTATCCAAGTTATTACCTTTGTTATAACTTGTCATATGGAGGTATCTTCCAAGACCACTGATACCATCTTTTAGAAAAAGGATTGGATGTTACTTGGATGTATTTGTGTGCACATATAGTGTTTCAGAAGGAACTGTGCCAATGGTCCCCTGAGTATTCTGTGTAGTCTGTGAGACAGTGAGAGTCCAGATTGTAGAGCTGAACTGGATGGTTTTGAATCATGTTCAGACACTAGCACTGTGACACTGAAAGATTTACTTAAGGGAACAGGCAAAGTGTTTGCTTGTTTTGAAATATGGTCACCACATAGTATTGAATTCCTGGTTCCCCTGCAACCATATAGAATTGAATTCCTGGTTCTCCTACCTCTGCCTTCAGAGATCTGGGATTGCAGGTGTATACCACTACACCCAGCCAGGTTTTGTGTTTATGTGAAAGTGTGAATAATAACAGGATGTCTAATTCATGATGGCTATAAAAATAAAATAACACACAAAAATATCTTAGAAAGGTTTTCAGATCATAAAGTTTTCAATAAATGCCAGCTATTTTGTTTGTTATTGTTGATTACTGTTATTATTGTTACTATTATGTGCTGTGAAATAAGCAAAGAAAATACACAAAGAATACTTTGTATTCTTGCAATGTGAAATATAGCCTTTTCCATGCTTAGCACACTTCTGCTGGCCAATAGACACTCTTCTTGCCACATTTTCAATAGCTGTACCTACCTAATGTCGGTGGAAAAAAAAACTGCAGACCTGGTTAAAGCTTGTAATAAATAGAGCTTCAAAAGTGCACTGTATTCATCACAATGTCACCATTTTCTTTTTTAATTTTTTATTTTAATTTTAAATAGCTTGTTTTACATGTCAATCCCAGTTCCCTCTCCCACCCCTCCTCCCGCACTCCCCCATCCCCCCCACCCTCCCACCCTATTGCCAAATCCTTCCACATAGGGGATATCTAGAGTCTATCATTTCACTCAGGGTAGGGTCCAGGCACTCCCCCTAAGAGTCCAGGCTGAGAGA
This sequence comes from Mesocricetus auratus, assembly GCF_017639785.1. Lineage (NCBI taxonomy): Eukaryota > Metazoa > Chordata > Mammalia > Rodentia > Cricetidae > Mesocricetus > Mesocricetus auratus. The sequence continues at coordinate 46,550,942 of NW_024429188.1, forward strand.
GCATCCCTCTTTGTGCTATGGGTACACGATGACTGTTTGTATTCCAGGGATAGACACTGATCCACTGCTCAGGGCCCCATAGGTTGCCCAGGCCTTCTCAGTGACACTCACACTCAGGGGGTCCAGATCAGTCCCATGCTGGCCTCCCCGCTATTGGTCTGGGGTCCAAGAACTCTCCCCTGTTCAGATCAGCTGTCTCTGCTGGTTTTGCCAGCCCATTCTTTGCCAATTTGCTCATCACTCCTCAATATCTGTCACTGGGTTCCTTGGGTTCAGTTCAGTGCTTAATTGTGGGTGTCTGCCTCTCCTTCCTTCAGTCACTGGATGAAGGCTCCAGGATGGTAATAGACATCAAGTTCATTATCAGGAATGGGCATTTGAGGTGGTCTCTCCAATATTGCTTAGCTTGCCAGTTGGTGTCATCCCTTTAGATCACTAGAGGTCACTCTGGTGCCTGATCTGTCTTCTAACCTATGATTCCTTCTTTCTCCTATTCTACCCCCCCCCACTCAACCTTCGTGTTCCCCCATGACCTGCTCTCTCTTTCTCTTCTCCACCTCTCTTCTTCCCAGCTTCCGCTCCCCCCACCCTTCGCCGTGTTCCCCATCCATTCAGAGGATCTTGTCTCAATCCTCTTCTCTTGGGTACTATGCATATCTTTTAGGTTCTTTCCTGTTTCCCAGATTCTCTATCAGTGGAAGTGCAGACTGGCACTATCCTGATCCATGTCTAAAATCCATATATTAGTGAGTACATACCATGTCTGTCTTTTTGCGACTGGGTTACCTCAGTGAGGATGGTTTCTTCCAGGGCTATCCATTTACCTGCAAATTTCAAGATTCCATTGTTTTTTTTTCTGCTGAGTAGTACTCCATTGTGTAAATGTACCACATTTTCTCTATCTACTCTTCAGTTGAGGGGCATCTAGGTTGCTTCCAGGTTCTGGCTATTCCAAATAATGCTGCTATGAACATAATGGAGTATATGCCCTTGTTGTATGAATTTGCCTCATTTGGATATATGCCTAAGAGTGGAATTGCTGGGTCTTGTGGTAGATTAGGAGGAGTGTGCCCCTCTCTCCCCATCCTCTCCAGCATAAATTGTCTTCAGTGTTTTTGATTTTAGCCATTCTGACAGGAGTAAGATGGTATCTCAGAGTTGTTTTGATTTGCATTTCCCTGATGGCTAAGGATGTGGAACTCTTTCTTAAGTGTCTCTTGGCTATTTTAGCCTCCTCTATTGAGAATTCTCTGTTTAGTTCTGTACCCCACCTTTTAATTGGATCCTTTGGTGTTTTGGAGACTTGCTTCTTGAGTTCTTTGTAAATTTTGGAGATCAGCCCTTTGTCAGATGTGGGGTTAGTGAATATCTTTTCCCATTCTGTGGACTGCCTTTTTGTCTTGTTGACTGTGTCATTTGCCTTACAGAAGCTTTTTACTTTCAATAGGTCCCATTTGTTAATTGTCGATCTCAGTGTTTGTGCCACTGGTGATATGTTTAGGAAGTGGACTCCTGTACCAATTCATTCAAGGGTACCACCTACTTTCTCTTCTAAAAGTTTCAGTGTGGCTGGATTTATGTTGAGATCTTTGATCCATTTGGACTTAAGTTTTATACAAGGGGATAAACATGGATCTCTAGCTGCAGTCTTCTGCATACCACTACCCTGTTATGCCACCACCATTTGTTGAAGATGCTTTCTTTTTTCCATTGTATAGTTTTAGCTTCTTTGTCAAAAATCAAGTGTTCATAGGTGTGTGGGTTAAAATCAGGGTTTTCAATTCGGTTCCATTGGTCTACCTGTCTATTTTTGTGCCAATACCAAGCTGTTTTCAGGACTATAGCTCTATAATAGAGCTTGAAGTCAGGTATAGTGATGCTTCCTGAAGTTCCTTTTTTATATAGGGTTGTTCTGGCTATACTGAGATTCTGTCTTCCATCTCTTGTATTCTGTTGGTTATCCTTGCATCTGTAGCACCTGACCATTTGCCCAACTTTTCTATTTCTAGTATTCCTTCAGACTGTGTTCTTTTATTGTCTCTATTTCAGCTTTCAATCCTTGTACTGTTTGAATTGTTTCTTGCAATTTTTGCTTTGTCTTTTTCCTCTCTTTCTCGCATTTGTTGGATTTGTATTTTCTTCCATTTCTTGCATTTTTTGGTTTGTTTTTGCCTCCATTTCTTGCATTTTTGTTTGTTTTTTCTTCCATTTCTTTGAAAGATTTTCTGATTTCTCCTTTTAGGGTCTCTATCATCTTCATGAAGTTGTTTTTTAGGTCATTCTCTTCTGTTACATCTGTGTTGTGACACCTCAAATCTGGTGGTGTCATATTGTTTTTTCTTTCATTGAATTTGTTCTAGTATTGTTGTATTCCCATTCCTTCTTTCAGTGGGTACAGGTGGGGTCTCTTCCTTTCCTGGTAAGTATGAGTCCAAGGTTCTCTTCTGGTGGCTGCAAGCAGGTCCAATTCACTGATGAGTCTCACAGTGGGTGCAGATGGGTCTCAGACACTCCCTCTCCCGGTGTTTGGGAGCTCTGCCCTCTGCACTCTACCTTCTGAGCTCAGTAGGGCCAGGTTCTCTCAGCAGGCTCCTGGTAGCTTGGTCCTCTGGTGGGGAGTTGAGCTTGCTGCAGTTCCCAGTCCAGGAGATCCCAGAGAGCTATTCAACACTCTTTAATTTTTTTATTTTTAAATTTAAATTAGAAACAAGGTTGCTTCACATGTCAATCTAAGGTCCCTCTCCCTTTCCCTCCCCTCCTCCCAAGCCCTCCCACCAACCCCCCAGTACCCCCTCATTTCCCAGGGAGGGTGAGGCCCTCCCTCCTTTGGGTGTCCATAGTCTGTGGTTTAACCAGGGCAAGGCCTAGACCCTCCCCCAAGAGTCCAGGACGAGAGTGTATATCTTACACTCTTTTATCGCCTCTGAGGGCACCAGGCACACATTGTTCCTAGACAAAAATTCAAGCAACATCCTAGTATACATAAAATAAAATAAATTCCTTACTAAATAAATAAGCCAGGAATTGTGGTGTGCACTTGTAATTACTGGAATTACTGTAATGCAGAAGTAATTACAGTAATTAAAGAATGCAAAAGAGGCTAGCCTTGTCTACATAGCAAATTTAGGACCAGCAAGCTCCATAAAGGGCATTAAAAATTATGTGTGAAAGTCTATGAAAGAACTACCAAAAGAGCAGTGTGACTGTGAAGTAGTAAGGAAGGAGGAAAGCTGTGTCATCTGAGATTAAACTGCAGTAGGATCCATGTATTCCTGCCCATAGTTACCAGTTGGCTTTACCTGTTCTAAGAGCAAGTCTTAATACAGCAATGACTTTGGATTTTAGACATAGAGCAAAGGAGTACCAGTCTACAATCCACACCTCCAGAGACGCTAGGAAACAAACAGGACCCTAAGAGAAACATACATGGTCTCCTGTAGAAGTGGAAAGGGACAAGATCTCTTGAGTAAATTGGGAGCATGGGGGGAGAGAAGAGGGAGTTAAGAGAAAAAGAAGGGCAGAAGAGGAGAGGGGAGGAGAACATGAGGGAACAGGAAGGTTGAGTCAGGGGAAGAATAGAGGAGAGCAAGAAAAGACATACCATAACAGAGGGAGCTATTATACTAGGTTTAAAGAGAAATATGGCACTAGGGATATGTTCAGAGATCTACAAGGATGATTCCAACAATCTATGCAATAGTCAAGAGGCTACCTTAAATGCCCTTCCCCTACAATGAGATTGATGACTACCTTATGTGCCATTCTAGAGCCTTCATCCAGCAGCTGATATGAGTAGAAGCAGTCACCCACAACTAAATACTGAACTGAACTCCTGGAATCCAGTTGCAGAGAGGGAGGAGCGATGAGCAAAGGGGTCAAGACCATGCTGGTGAAACTCACAGAAACACCTGACCTGAACAAGGGGGAGCTCATGGATCCCAGACTGATAGCCGGGAAGCCAGCATAGGACTGATCCAGACCCCCTGAACAAGGGTATCAGTGAGGAGACCTCAGCAATCTATGGGGCCTCTGGTGGTAGGTCAGTATTTATCCCTAGTATAGGAATGAATTTTGGGAGCCCATTCCACATAGTGATACTCTCTCAGCCTAGACACATGGGGGAGGACTTTGGCCCTCCTCAAAATGATGTGACAGACTTTGAAGATCCCTCATGGAAGGCCTCATCCTCCCTGGGGAGCAGAATGGGGATGGGCTAGGGGTTGGTGGATGGCAGGGGAGGAGGGGATGGAGAGGGAACTGGGATTGACATGTAAATCAAGCTTGTTTCTAATTTAATTAAAAACATCGAAAAAAGTTGTCAGTGTGAATAGAGATGAGTGTGAGAAGTACAAGGTTGATAAGGATGAGTAAGGATAAGTTTAGTTCTTTATTTTAGTAAAATGGGAAGCTGAGGGTTTCAAGCACAGAAGTAATTAGAAAAATATGGATTTATACAAAATAAAAAGATGTATTAATCCAATTGGTGTGTGCAGAAGGAAAAATAAAGGAGAAAAGAGTCAGCCATATGCCTTTAACTCCAGTACTTGGGAGGCAGAGGCAGGTAGATCTCTGAGAGTTTAAAGTCTAACATGGTTCTACCAATTAGTACAGGCCAATCATGGCTTCACAGTGAGACCCTGTCTCAAACAAACAAAAAAGTAAATAAGAGAATGCAGAAGATTGACCATAGGCTCTTTTTCTTCCAGGAAAAAAATCATGTTAACTTGTACAAATGTGATAGATGCCTGTGTGTGTGTGTGTGTGTGTGTGTGTGTGTGTGTGTGTGTATGTGTATGTGTGTGTGTGTGTGTGTGTGTGTGTGTGTGTGTGTGTGTGTTCTCATTGTAACTTTGGACACAGGACTTTAAAACTTTGGCAACCAGGAATGTAATCTTCCGTAAACTCAAATGGGGAACATTGCAGAACAACACATTAGAAACTGGGTGGGATGTGGAGATCAGTTAGGGTGGTTCTTGCCTGTAATGTAGCACTCAGGAAGCTGAGGCAGGAGACTCATGAGTTCACAGATAGCCTCCGCCCCAGTCAGTGAAGCATCTGACCAACAAGCTCCAATCCCTGGGTTTCGTATCTAATACCTCTGCCCTGACACACACACACAAAACAAATAAAGGTGGTGGATGACATTGGTTGATGGTGACTTAGAAAGCTATCTTATTCTTTTCTTTCTTTTTTTGTAATCAGTCTTGCTATGTAGTCCAGATGATTTCAAATTGGAACTCACTGCTTAGCCCTAGTTGACCTTGAACTTCCTTTAGTCCTTCTACCTCTACCTCTTGAACCCTAGGATTTCAGGTGTATGGTACCATCCCTAACTTGGAAGGCATTAATCTTGGTAAGAGCAGTTGTAATGGCAATGCAGGGTCAAAACAGTTTAGATGGAAAATACTAACACATGTTTGTAAGTTCCTGAGAATAATCCATGGAGAAGGAATCGATGATGGTGTACTGGTTAGTTTTATGTCAGTTTGACACAAGCTAGAGTCATTGAAAAGGAGGGAGCCTCAGTTGAGAAAATGCCACCATAAGATCAGGCTGTAGTAGCCAGTGATGCCTTTAATCCCAAAGGCAGGCAAAACTCTTGAGTTTGAGGCCAACCTGGTCTACAGAGTGAGTTTCAGGACAACCAGGACTAGTACAGAAAACCTGTCTCAAAAACAACAAGAGAAAGATCAGACTGTAGGCAAACCTGTAAGGTATTTTCTTAATTAGTGAATGATGTGGGAGACCCAGCCTATTATGAGTGGTATCCCTGGGCTGGTGGTCCTGGGTTCTATAAGAAAGCAAGCCAAGCAAGCCAGGGTAACAAGCCTGTAAACAACACCCTTTTATGGCTTCTGCATCAGCTTCTGCTTCCGGGTTTCTGCTTGAGTTCCTGTCCTGACTTCTTTTGTTGATAAACAGCAATGTGGAAGTATAAGTCAAATAAACCCTTTCCTCACCAACTTGCTTTTGTTCATGGTGTTTTGTCACAGCAGTAGTAACCCTAACTAAGACAGATGGGATAACAAAAAAACTAGTGTTTGAATGACAGAAGACAACTATAATACAGAACAAAAGTAGAAAGTTTGGCCTTTGAGAGTGAGAAGGAGGGGTTTATATGATGTAATAGAAGAAAACAATGAGAAAACATGCTCAGATGAAGCTGTTTATTTGGTAATGGGAACAGAGTGTGTCTGTGTCTGTTTTTGTTATCGAGACAGGGGTTCCCTGAGTAACTTTGGAGCTTGTCCTGGAACTAGCTCTTGTAGATTAGGCTGGTCTTGAACTCACAGAGTTCTGCCTGCCCCTGCCTTCCAAGTGCTGTGATTAAAGGTGTGTGCCACCACTGCCCAGCTGTGTGTCTGTGCCTGATAATACCCTTCTCAATGAAGTAAGGATCATCAGGGTAGAAGGTAGAAGAGGAAAAGCAGAACATTAGTAGAGAAAAGTCAATTTCAGACAGCATTTAATATCTGTTTGTAGTCTGTGTTCATGAATTTACATATAGCCTCTTACAACATCATTAAGCTGCTTAGGCATAAATTCAGGCCAAGAGAATTTATGAATTTATCCAGGGGTGAGGATTTGCTATTAACAGAGAAGAAGAGATGAAGAAATTGAGGAAGTGCTTATTAGGTTAGACCAGTGACTATGCTGAATAAAGGAAGGAGGAATTTGAAGGATACTGAGAAAGTGGTAGGTTCAATACACTGGCTTCTCAGTTAGGTTCTTTTATTGACATATTAGACAAAGAATTGGAGAGGCTAAAATAATAGTAGAAACAAAAATTTAATATTAATGTTAAATACAAATATAAAAATAGATATAGAAGTATAGTAGAAACAAAAATTTAATGTTAATATTAAATACAAATATAAAAATAGATATAGAAATACATATGTAAAGGGTAGAATGAAAGACCAACAAATCTAGAAATTATATCAGACTGGAATAATGAATAACAAAAAGGTAGAAGGATAATTAGGCATAACAAAGACATAGTTTTTTGAGAAGCCAAAAAAATCTTATAAATTTTTCAGTTTCTTGTATATGACTAGACAGTCCTTTGGATCTCATAATTCTTAATAGGTTTCAACCTTAAACACACCCAACAGAAAATAGCCTTACTGTTAGGTCACCATTCTCAACCCTCTTATATTTGACTTTTTGTTTCTGGTCTTCATGGAAATAGTTCTCTAGGGCACAATTGTAGGATCAGTCACTTATCCAACTTTCCTATCACAGCTACTGTGAGCCCACAAATCTAAGAAATAAGATAGACTGTACCCTCAAACTATGCATAAAAATAAACCTTTCCTTTAAAAATTCAAATGATCTAAATAATCAAAATGTTAGATATATGCCCCTCCAACTGAAATAAATTCAGACACATGAGGTAGAATAATGTTATCAAAAATCTTTCACATTTATCCAAAAGCAGCAGGGCAGTGAAGCAGCTAGTAACAATGCTTCCATGGTAAGGATGCAAAGAGAGGTGAGGCTGCTGTTTAGTTCATCTTTACCTCCTTATTCAGTCCTGGATCTCAACCCATGGGATGGTATCACCCACAGGTTAAGGTGGGTCCTCCCACCTTAGTTAACTAAACCCAGAAACTCCGTCAGACATGACCAGAGGGGTGCTTCCATTGTGATTCTAGATCCTGTCAATATGAATGTGCATTTGTGTATTCAAGGCTTTGAGAGACACTACAGCTCTGGAAGCCCTTTGGCTGGATGCCATCTTATATTTCCCCAGTATTCTTGCGATTGTCTAGTTCCATAGTATGGCTTTCCATTTTTTACAGGGAAGGTGCTCTGAGGAATGCTGGTTTCCCAAGACTGTGCAATTTTCTTTTTAAGATATAGTTTTTTGAGATTATAGTATCATTACATCATTTTTTGAGATTCTAGTATCATTGCATCATTTCTCCTTCCCTTTCTTCCCTACAAACCTTACATACATCACCCTGCCCCCCACTTTGCTCTCATTCAAATTCATGGCCTCTTTTTTCTTAATTGTTCACAGGAGCTCATGAGCACACACACACACACACCAAAATACATAAATAGAATATGCTCAGTCTGTATAATGTTACTTGTATGTATGTTTTCAGGGTTGATCGTTTAGTATGGGATGGCCAGTTGGTGTGCTCTTTCCTGGGGAAGACTATTTAGCCATAAGCATTTTTAGTTGTCTGTAGTTCTTTGTGTAGGATTGAGCCCTCCTGAGCCCCCTCCCCCATTTACATTAGTATGCCAATTGTTGTCATTGTTCAGCTCATGTTTAGGCTGTCATGTTTTTGAGACTTTATGGGTATAGCTTCCGATATAATCAGGAGACAAAATATCATAGCAAATTCTTTGTTCCTCTGGCTCTTACAATCTTTTTTTCCCGACTTCCACCATGATCCCTGGGTTTTAGATGAGGAGATTGTATTGATGATGTATCTCTTGAGCCTGGGCTCCACAACTCTGCATTTTGATTGGTTATGGTTTTTTGTAATAGCCTCCATCTGTTGCAAAGAGAAGTTCCCTCTCTGGAGGGTGAGGAATACACTTATATGTGGGTGTAAGGATAAATATTTACAATGTAGTTAGGGATTATGCTGCGTTAGTAGAGTGCTGGTTGTAGCTTCTTTTTCAAGATCCATGACAATTAGCCTGGGGTATTTGGCTAGGTTTGTAGTATATGGGACAGTTTTTCTCTACTTTTTGAATTCATAGTATTTAAATTATACTGCAGAGTGTAAGGGGCCGAGGACATATAAACACACACTAGACCCAGCAATTCCACTCTTAGGCATTTATCCAAATGAGGCAGGTTCATACAACAAGGGCATCTGCTCCACTATGTTCATAGCAGCATTGTTTGTAATAGCCAGAACCTGGAAGCAACCTAGATGCCCCTCAACTGAAGAGTGGATAGAGAAAATGTGGTACATTTACACAATGGAGTATTACTCAGCAGAAAAAAACAATGGAATCTTGAAATTCGCAGGGAAATGGATAGCACTGGAAGAAACCATCCTGAGTGAGGTAACCCAGTCGCAAAAAGACAAACATGGTATGTACTCACTCATATATGGATTTTAGATATGGATCAGGATAGTGCCAGTCTGCACTTCCACAGATAGAGAGTCTGGGAAACAGAAAAGAACCTAAAAGATATGCATATATGCATAGTACCCAAGAGAAGAGGATGGAGACAAGATCCTCTGAATGGATGGGGAACAGGGCGAGGGGGGGGGTAGTGGGACCTGGGAAGAATAGAGGGGGTAAAGAGGAAGGGAGTTGGTCATGGGGGAACAGGAAGTTGAGGGGGTGGGGGTAGAATAGGGGGAAGAGGGAATCATAGGATCGAAGACAGATCAGGCACCAGAGTGACCTCGAGTGATCTAAAGGTATAACATCAATTGGCAAGCTAAGCAATAGTGGAAGGACCACCTCGAATGCCCATTCCTGATAATGAACTTGATGTCTATAACTATCTGGGAGCCTTCATCCTGGGACTGATGGAAGCAGAGGCAAACACACAACTAAGCACTGAACTGAACCCAAGGAACCCAGTGACAGAGAGAGAGGAATGATGAGCAAATTGGCAAAGAATGGGCTGGCAAAACCAGTAGAGACAGCTGATCTGAACTTGGGAGTGCTCTTGGACCCCAGACCGACAGTGGGGAGGCCAGAATGGGACTGATCTGGACCCCCCAAATGTGAGTGTCAGTGAGAAGGCCTGGACAACCTATGGGGCTCTGAGCTGTGGATCAGTGTCTATCCCTGGTATACAATCTGTCTTCATGTGCCTATAGCACAAAGAGAGATGCTCTCTCAGCCTGGACTCTTAGGGGAGTGCCTTGACCCTACCAAGAGTAAAATGATAGACTCTAGACTTCCCCTATGTGGAAGGATTTGGCAATAGGGTGGGAGGGAGGGTGGAAGGGGAGTGCGGGAGGAGGGGAGGGAGAGGGAACTGGGATTGACATGTAAAACAAGCTATTTAAAATAAAAAAAAAGCATTAAAAAAACACACACACACAATAAGAGATTCTGATAATGGATGACATTCTTCTCCACCTCATGAGCTTCTTCTTTTGTTGCTCAAAGAAACCTGCCTAGGTATTTCAAGCTCCTGTTGCTATGACTTCCTGCCAGGATGGACTATAACTTGGAATTGTGAACCAACCAAACTTTTTCTCCTATAAATTGCTTTTGTCAGGGTATTTTTTACCACATCAGCAGGGAAAGAAACTAATACACAATTTAATCACCTTGTGCCCTTTGAAATTGCAAATTTGAATCACTCCCATTGTTTTTTGTAGGCCAATTTAGGGTTTTCCCTTCCTCCCTTTCTCCCTCTCTCCCTCTCCCCCTCCTTCTTTCTCCTTTTTTCTATTATGGTAGGGTCTCTTCTCTAGGCTTGTCTATAACTTGCTGTATCACTGAGGAGGACCTTAAGCTTTGGATTCTCTTGTCTCTACTTCCACATCTGATTCACACAGTGCTAGGTATCAAACATAAGACCTCATGGATTCTAGGCATGATACTCTACCAACTAAACTACATTCATAGCAAGCATTCTGCTTTAGAGAAAATAATTCTGTTGGTTCTTAGTTTGTTCCGCACAGTTCTCATGTCTTGAACTGCACAGAGAAACCTGTAACTTCCTCTCTAATTGTGGAAAAGGAGGATCTTCTCATGTGCCATTCTCACTCACAGAAACATTGTGTGATCATTTTGTCTGTTCTCTGTTTCTTTTAACCCCTTTTGAGAACAAAGAAACCGACTTTTCATCTACATCTATAGAAGTACAAAGGATAACCTTTTTGGACTGGAGATTTAATGATTACTTCAAAATTACTTTTTTCTACCTCAGAATTACTTAAAAATGTCTGATATGCAATTTTTATCGCAAAAATACCATTTGTATTATAGCTTAAACTAGCTTCTATTAAAATATTAATGTGCCTTGTTTTACTATCTTTCCCTGTATTAAATTGATGTCTTTTGAACAAATAGGACAGATTGAATTTTATTTTCTAAAAGTACTTATTCTTTACTACAAGGTTCCTTTTTCTTGGATCCAGTAGATTTTGGGTGAGTCGACTCCTAAAAAATTAAGTTTATGCTATTTTTAATTTAAAAAATTACTTTTCCTCTCCTCCCGCACTCCCCTTCCCCCCCCAGCCTCCCACCCTATTGCCAAATCCTTCCACATAGGGGATATCTAGAGTCTGTCATTTCACTCAGGGTAGGGTCCAGGCACTTCCCTAAGAGTCCAGGCTGAGAGAGCATCCCTCTTTGTGCTATGGGCACACGATGACTGTTTGTATTCCAGGGATAGACACTGATCCACAGCTCAGGGCCCCATAGGTTGCCCAGGCCTTCTCGCTGACACTCACATATGGGGGGTCCAGATCAGTCCCATGCTGGCCTCCCCGCTGTCGGTCTGGGGTCCAAGAACTCTCCCCTGTTCAGATCAGCTGTCTCTGCTGGTTTTGCCAGCCCATTCTTTGCCAATTTGCTCATCACTCCTCTCTCTCTGTCACTGGGTTCCTTGGGTTCAGTTCAGTGCTTAGATGTGTGTTTGCCTCTGCTTCCATCAGTCACAGGATGAAGGCTCCCGGATGGTTATAGACATCAAGTTCATTATCAGGAATGGGCATTCGAGGTGGTCTCTCCACTATTGCTTAGCTTGCCAATTGGTGTTTTCCCTTTAGATCACTTGAGGTCACTCTGGTGCCTGATCTGTCTTCTAACCTATGATTCCCTCTTCCCCCTATTCTACCCCCACCCACTCAACTTCCTGTTCCCCCATGACCTACTCTCTCTTCCTCTTCTCCCCCTCTCTTCTTCCCAGCTCCCACTCCCCCCACCCCTCGCCCTGTTCCCCATCCATTCAGAGGATCTTGTCTCAATCCTCTTCTCCAAGGAGGGGAGGGAGAGGGAACTGGGATTGACATGTAAAACAAGCTATTTAAAATTAAAATAAAAAATGATAAAAAAATTAATTTTCATTTTACATACCAGCCCCAGTTCCCCTCTCTCCCCATCTCCTCCTTCCTTCCCCTTTCCCATCCTGTCCACTACTCAGAGGGGGTAAGGCCTCCCTTGGGGAAATCAACAAAGTCTGGTAGGACCAATCCGGAATCAACAAAGTGTGTTAGGACCAAGCCCCTGTACCAAGGCTGAGCAAGGTATCCCACCATAGGGAATGGGCTCCAAAAAGCCAGTTTGTGCAACTCAGATAGGTCCTGGTGCCATTGCAAGGGAACCCTACAACAGATCAGGCAACATCACTGTCACCCACATTGAGAGGGTCTAGTTCAGTCCCATCCAGGTTCCCCAGCTGTCAGTCTGGAGTCAGTAAGCTCCCACTAGCTCCAGTCACCTGTCTCAATGGTTTTCCTCATCATGCTCTTGACTCCACCCCTTGTTCATATGATCCCTCCTCCCTCTCTTCAACTGAACTCCAGCAGCTCAGCCCAGTACCTGGCTGTGGGTCACTGCATCTGCTTGTATCAGTTACTGGATGTAGGTTCTATGATGACAATTAGGGTAGTCACTAATCTGAGTACAGGGGAAGGCCTGTTCAGACACTGTCTCCACTATTGCTAAGAGTCTTAACTGGGGCCATCCTTGTGGATTCCTGAGAATTTCTCTAGCACCAGGTTTCTCCCTAACCACATAGATATCTCTATCAAGATAATTCTTTCATTACTGTCCCCCTCTGTCCCTCCCACAACTCCATCTTCTTGATACCTCATGTTCTCATCTCCCATCCCTTCCCTTCTATCCCACCTCCCAGTTTATCCAGGAGATGTTTAACTATTTTCCCTTCCTGGGGCCCTCCGTGTGTGTCCCTCTTAGGATCCTCCTTTTTACTTAGTTTCTCTAAGGTTGTGGATTGTAGCCTGGTAATCCTTTGCTTTACATCTAATATCCACTTACAAGTGAATACATACTATGTTTGTCTTTCTGATTCTGGGTTACCTCACTCAGGATGCTTTTTTTTTCTAGTTCCATCCTTTTGCCTACAAATTTCAAAGTACATAGGACCCCTTATGTAATGGCCTTGATCTCATGATATTCCTGTCTCTGCATCTCTTACATCCGTATGTTCCTCTAGTGTGCCACGTGGCTAATGGCGGAGTCCTAAGTCTCCTCCTACATCCCTCCATAGGAAATGGGCTCCCAAAGTTCATTTGTGCACTAGGGATAAATACTGGTTCCACTGTTAGAGGTTCCATAAAATGCCCAGGTCTCCTAGCTGGCACTCACATTCTGAGGGCTTGGTTCGGTCCAATGCTGGTTCCCCAGCTTTATGACTGGGGTCCATGTGTTCTCACTAGGTCAGGTCAACTGTTTCTGTAGGTTTCTTCAGCATGGTCTTGACTGCTTTGCTTATCCACCTGCCTCTCTACAACTGGATTCCAGGAGAATGGCTTAGTGCTTAGCTGTGGGTGTCTGCTTCTGCTTCCATAAGTTACTGGATGAAGACTCTAGGATGGCGATTAAGGTAGTCATTAATATCATTATAGGGGAAGGGCAGCAAAGGCTGCCTCTCTACTACTGCTTAGATTCTTAGTTGGAATCATCTTTGTGGATCCCTGAACATTTCCCTAGTGCCAGATTTCTCTTTAAACTTATACTAGTTTGGGTTATGGATAGGGTTAGGGTTAGGGTTAAGGTTAGGGTTAGGGTTAGGGTTAGGGTTAGGGTTAGGGTTAGGGTTAGGGAATAGAAGCAGTTTTACTGGGGATGGCTACCAGATGGGTGTATTTCAGTGATGGCAAAGCCTCTAGTTGAGAGAACTTTGTGGCTACTTGCCTACAGAACATGTGGTCCCAAGATGGTACAGTACAGTAGCAGCATGGGCTATGAGATGTAGGGTACAGTGTTGTTTCCTTCTCTGGTGTAGCTTAGTATGAATGTTGGATAGTGCCCTGTTATGGATTCAAAAGGCTTTTCTTGTAAATGACTCTAATTTGATTTCCAGCACCCACATGGCCACTCAGAACACTTTGTATCTCCAGTTCCAGGGGATCTGACACCTACTTTTGGCCTCTCTATGTACCAGGCACACATGTGGTACACAAACATATTTGTAGGCAAAACACAGATACAAGTCAAATAAAGATGTGTGTGTTTGGAAAGCATGTGTGAGTACCTGGGTTTGATTTCTGACACATACATACACATGGAAAAATAATGAAACCAACTGAAAGCACTCGCATTGTCTTGCTTTCCCTAGTAAACCATATCTTGGTAAAAACAAAAATCTTACATAATCCATATTCTCCTCTCTAATTCCTAACACATTGAAGGAACATGGTAAATTAAATTTATTGAACAGTGAATACATAGCACCCCATCCTATTGAAAAGATAAGTAGAAGATGGTATTATACAACATGTTCACTTTTGAAAATATCATTCTCTGAAAAAGATGCATTCAAAATTCTTAATATGTGAGCCTAAATTTCCTTATTATAGCATTTAGAACTGGGGGTCACTTAGATAATGCTATGTATTTACTACCTTTTTTAGGTAAGGAAACTGGGACTTTGTCTAAGGTTACCATGCCAGGCTATTTTCTTCATGTTTTCCCTTCCCTTATCCATTTATTATGTATTTCATCATCTGAGTTCAAAGGAGATAATGGTGTATTTACTCTATGATTTAAGAGTCAAGGTCATTAACTGAAAAGGGTGGAGCTGAGGAAGAGTAGTAATTTGAATGTTTGAGGAATATGGGAAACATTGAAAATTGTGGTAGAAAATGAGAAGAAAACACAGCAAAATTGATGATGCTCAGGATCGAGCTGCAGGTAGTAATTTTTATTAGTATGTACTAAAACCAATCTGCCTGTTTTGTGGCTTTACCCCACAACTGGCTACTGGATTTAGGATCAGAGAAAGTGGATAGAAGGAATGATCAGTGATCAGAATTTAACTAGATGAGTTAAATTGTCATTATCAAAATCATTAACAGCAACACCATTGTAATGAAGGAAGGGAATTTATGATTTTATCAAGGACATAATAGCAGTGATGTACTGGGGAAACTTAACCTAGCTAAAGAAGGAAGTGAAGAAAATTGTAAATAGGCAACATAGAGGAAAGACCAGTAAACTAGTCTGGATGAACTGAAAGAATAGTTGGTGATAGTGAAAAAAGTAGGAACAGCAACCTGGAATATTTCTATGTGTATTAGTGATTTTGGTGATGGAGTGGCAAATGATAATGATAATGATAACTTCCAATTGTGTGAGGAGTGGCTGATATGCCATGAAAGGAAGTCTTTGGGGATGAGGAAGCTAAAGATTCAAAGTTCAGCATATGAGATATGCTGTGTCAAACTTTCATTATTTATCTTCCTTTTCTTTTATTCCTTCATTTTATCTTTTTGTTTTTAAAATTTAATCTACAGCCGGGCGTTGGTGGCACATGCCTTTAATCCCAGCACTCAGGAGCCAGAGGCAGGCGGATCTCTGTGAGTTCGAGGCCTGCCTGGTCTACAGAGTGAGTTCCAGGACAGCCTCCAAAACAATACAGAGAAACCCTGTCTCGGAAAGAAAAAAAAATAATCTAATTTAACGTGTATGGGTGCTTTGCCTGCCTGTATGTCTGTGCACCATGTGAGTGCCTGGTGCCTCGGAGGCCAGAGGAATGCTTCAGATCCCCTGGGACTGGAGTTACAGATGGCTGTGTAGCACCATGTTGGTTCGTGGAATTAAATCTATGTCCTCTAAAATAAGCAGCCAATTCTTTTAACCACTGAGACATCTCTCCAGCACCAAGGATGGGTTCTTTATTAGTTTTCACTAGAGACATTTAAATGCCAACTCTAGGATAGGTATTCTAAGCTATTCAGAGTCCATTCTCTAAGGAATATAAGAGCTCTCAGGTTGAGTGTGTTAAAATAGATGTTGCTGTAAGAAATATGTATGAATTTTCAGTCTCATCCTGTCCGCTATCCTCTTTGTCTTCAGACATATTCAGGCTTCCTCTTCTGAAAACAATTCCCTCTATCTAGGAAAGTAGTTCAGTGGGAAATCCCAACATTTGACTTAACTTTGAGCTGTCTTTAAACTGCGTTCTCAAATCTCTTATTTTCATTGTTATAAGTATTTATTTATGGGCAATAGCTAATTTTCTTTGAGCAGTATTACAGGGAAGAAGATCAATAATCCTACCATCATAATATACAGTTGTTTTATTTATGAATATACATACATACATACATATTATTTGTCCTTATACTTTGAATCACAAACCATATTATGAGGGAACAAAGGCATATATATATATATACATACATATATATGTGTTTGTGTTACACACATATATTAACTATACACATGTATGTGTTTTATATACACACACACATACACACACAGAAACATACATCAATAGTATTGGGAGTGGAGCTCAGTGGCTTGTGTCTGTAGGCAATCACTCTACTATTGAGCTACATTCCTATCCCTAATACATTTTGTTTATATTTTGAAAGTTTTTTTTTTAGCTAACACACCAGGTATTTCCTATTTTCTTCGAATTCTTTAAATTTTCAAATATTTAACATTTTATATATTTTAAATTACTAAACTGATTTCTTACGGTCAAACCTTTCAAGAGGTTTACAGTTTTTGCTGTTCCTGACAACAATGCATTATATATATTCCTGTGTTGATTTTTTTACCATAATTCTTTTCTGTTTGTTTGTTGTTTGTTTATAGACACAGGGTTTCTATCTATACTTTAAAAATACTTTCACATGTATTTCTATGTGTGTGCATGGACTTTGTATGTACCGTGTGTGTGTGTGTGTGTGTGTGTGTGTGTGTGTGTGTGTGTGTGTTATGACTAATCTGGATAGCCATCTTGCTCCAAGGATACTCTATTTCCTTTCTGAGCACTAGATTTACAGTCAGGTCACCATGCTCACTCAGCATTTACATGGGTTCTTATTATATAACCTCTTGTCCTCAAGCTTGAAGGCAAATATTGTATCTATTAGCCCACTAATTCCTGTTTAGCCTTTTTAAAAGATAAATTCCTGGAAGTGGGATTAGCTGCCCAAAGGTTAGAAGCATTTTCATTCTGATGAGTTTATGGAAAGAATTGTATACCATTTGCCTTCATGGCCTGACATCTTCTTTAAGTAACTTGGAATTTGACTACAGTGAAACATCTCTCAGAGATTGCAAAGTGGCTTTCTACTTGGCAAATGAAACTGCTCATTCTGGACTTTAAGAATTCTTAAACCTTATCTTAACATGTAGTTCTTCTTTACTACCACCTTCTTGAAATTCGCTTTGTCTTGACTTATGACGTGACTTATTTAGTTCTCTTTCTACCCCCCACCCACTAATATTGTTCCCTGAGTGTCTGAAATGTAGCCTTTCTTAGGGTTGCATTTAATCCCTTCCTAAATAGGAATAACCCACAAACCGTGTTCTCTAGTGATGTCTTTCTTTTTATAATTGAAAATAAACTTATTTCTATACATATGTTCTGATCATGGTTTCCACCATTATTTCCTGCCTTATCCTTCCCACCTCCCAACCCTTCCCAATCTAAATCTTTGCCTTCTCTCTCTCTCTCTCTCTCTCTCTCTCTCTCTCTCTCTCTCTCTCTCTCTCTCAAAACCAAAAGTAGGCAAATAAAAAGACAAACAAGAGCAAAATAAGATGAACAAACTAACCCAAGAATAAAGCAGAAAGAACCTAAGAAAGAACATGAGAAATGAATACACGTGTACACACACACAAACATACAAACAAAACCCTTAAAAACTCAAAATTGGAAACCATAATATATAAGGAAAAGACCAGTAAGGAGTTTAAAAAGAAGCCCAAAGTAATATGAGATTAAAAAATCTTCAAAAATACTTTGCATTCATCTTGTGTTGCCCATTTACTACTGGATGTGCAGCCTCCCCTTAAGTATGGTTTCTATACCTAGTGAGACTCCATTGAAGAAACTAATTTTTCCATTGTGAGTGGTTGTCTTGATTAAGAATGAGGACTCTGGTATAATGCCATCTCAGCGCTGGGACCCTGTCTGGTTTGAAACTGTACAGGCCCTGTGCATGCTGATAAGCCTGTGAGTTCATATGTGCATCTGACTTCTTTCCTAAGCTCCAGACTTCCATTGTAATGAGCATTCTTCCCAACAGTCTGATCTCAGAGCTGCATCAATCCCAAATGAACACGCAGGACATTATATGAATTATGAGGCTGTTTGCCGTTTTCTATGGTTTCTTATTGGCTAGCTCTGACTTAATTATTAACCCATAAATGCTAATCTGAGTAATTCCACGTGGTCTTCTCTGACATGAGAAAGGGTCTGGACCTTTTACTCTTCTCGCTTCCTACATGGAGACTGACTGTGCCTTTGTTTCCCAGAATCCTCCACCTCTCCTAGGCCCACCTATCTTGCTTCCCTATTTGCCAACAGTGCTTTATTCATCAACCAATAAGACAAACATATACACAGAAGACCATTCTCCATCATCCCATTGCTTATTCTTGTATCATGTAGTCTTATGTCTATAGATGAATTAATTTCCACTCTTCAGATCAATTCCCTATACTGTATTTCTAATAATACTGTCTCCATTTCTGGAGTTTGAAGACTGTGGACACATGTTTGACCCTTTTGCCTTATTCTATCTTTTCTATTGGTTGTTGTATTACATAAATTCTAATTATTCTCTGACCTGTAGGTTTTTAAAACATTTTTTCATTGTATGATTCTTTCATTCAACAAATATTTTTATAGAACTTCCATGTGTTAGGCCCAAGGGTGTAGCAGAAGCACAACACACAGAAATCCTTTACATATTAGAGATGATATTCTGATGAAGAAAGATATGCAAGCATGAAAGTAAGGTATGTAGAATGTCAGATAAGAAGTTATATGTTGAAGAATTAGGGGAAATAAAAACATGGTATGCATGTATACATAATTTGGTGAGTTCAGGGGAGCTAACCTAGAAAGTAATGTTTCTGCAAAGAGTTTAAAGTAATCAAAAGAGAAGTCCACAGACTGGAAGTGACTGAGGGTGCATTCCAGGCATAAGGACTAGTATGTGTAAAGGTTTTAGTGTTCATGAATTAGAATGTGCAAAAGGAAAAGTAGTAAATGGAATCAGATGTGACATGAAAGGAAAAGATCTTGTGAAGATTTGGGCATTGTACTGTCAGTGAAATGGGAAGCCACTGGAAGGTTTTGGGCAAAGGATGAGCTGACTTGACTTATTTTATTATCATTGTAGCTGTGGCTACTGGGTTGAAAGTAGATTGTGCCAGGCCAAGGATAAAGATAGAAAGCAAGTGAAGAGGCTGTTGGAGTAAATAAGGTGATGGGTAGTGGCAATGAAAGGCTTTTGGATTCTGGTTTAAGTAATGCTGAATGTGAGATTGAAGAGTAAAGAAGGGCATCAAAGATGACTTCAAGATTCTGGTCTGAAATGATTCTGGTCTCCGTTGTTTTTTGTAATTATTTTTGAGGCAAAGTTTTACTCTAGCCCAGGCTGTCTTGGAATTCACTTATGTAGCTCAGGCTAGTCAAAATCGCGGATCTTCCTACTTCATCCCCACCAAATGCTAAGATTACAGGTACAACCCACTTTAGCCTGGCGAAGTTATTCAATTACTTTTTATGTGTTTACTCTCTTATAATTCCCATAATACTTAATTCAGTTCTACTCTGTTCTATTTCAGTCTTTAGTTATATTTTACCTGGGCTGTGTCAATAATCTTGTTAAATGTTCAGTTGTCAATCTGATCACTTTCTCCCTTTACTCCAGTACATCATTAATAAAGTGAAGCACCAGTCATATTCTGTTTCAAATCTTCTATGGTTTCTAATTGCACTTAACAGGCAGAATCTTCTACTTTGCATTTCAAACCTTTCATAATATGAGCTCAACCTATTTAATCAGCTTGATCTTTTATCATTCCCATATGTATTGCAGATAAAATGGCTTCCTGTCTCTCTGAAGTTAGTGTTTATCAACACCTCTAGTTATAAATTATGCTTGCTTGATATAACATAATGGTTAAAAACATAGACTCTAGCTGAACATTCCAAGTTAATTGTGTCTCTATTTCCTATTGTATTTTGGTGCACTTTACTTTGACTTCTCAGTTTAGTTTTCTATCAGTAAACTAAAGATAATAGTCATCTACTTCATAGAAATGTTTTGAGAATTAAAGGGGTTTATATGTAAAGAGCACTTGAACATTGCCTGACACATGTTTAGTGCTCAAAGTTGTTATCTCTTGTTTTTGCTATTATTAATATTCATTATCTTCTTCCTAGATTCTCTGTAATACCAGGTTCATCTAGGTGAGGACTTTATCTGTTCTGTTTACTGCTCTACTTCCAGTGACTACAATAGTGTTTTGCAAGTAATGAACAGTTGGTGAATAAATTATTGCGTTGGGTGAGGAATAGAGGAGAGCAGGATGAGAGATACCATAATAGAGGGTGTCATTATAAGTTTGAGGATAGATCTGGCACTAGTGAGATTTCCAGAGACCTACAAGGATGACATTGACTGGCAAACTAAGCAACGGTGTAGAGGCTACCTTAAACACCCTTCCAGGATAATGAGATTGACAACTTCCTTGTATGCCATCCTAAAGCCTTCATTCAGTGACTGATGGAAGCAGAAGCAGACTCCCACAGCTAAATACTGAACTGAACTCCTGGAACCCGGTTGCAGAGAGGGAGGAGTGATGAGAAAGGAGTCAAGACACAGAAACTGCTGACCTGAACAAGGGGGAGCTCATGGACCCCAAACTGATGGCTGAGAGGACAGCATGGGACTGATCCAGAGACTCCCTAAATTTGGGTGTCATTGAAGAGGCCTCAGCAATCTATGGGCCCCGGGGTAGTAGATCTGTGTTTATCCCTGGCATACAAATGGACTTTGGGTGCCCATCCCACAATGAGGGATGCTCTCTCATCCTGGACACTTGGGGGAGGGCCTAGGCCCTGCCCTGGACGAAATGACAGACTTTGGAGATCTCCCATGGAGGGCTTCACCTGGCGTGGGGATTGGGTGGAGGGATAAAGGAGTTAGTGGGGGTGCAGGGGTGGAGGGGAGGGTGAGGGAGCTGGGATTGAAATGTGAAGCAAGCTTATTTCCAATTTAAATAAAAAATTTTAAGAAGTAAATGATTGCAGTTTCCTTGGCCTGAGATTCCTGCTACTGTTGCTACTTCTCCACATTCTCTTAAGAATCTTATGAGCCTACAAAGCTAATCATGAATGACATTTATTCCTAGAACTCTGATGTTTTTCTGATCCTTTTCCCAAACTAATTTAACCTCTCATTTCTCTGAATTCCTGTAATATCTTGTTTATGCTTTTCTTACATCCTTTACTTTCCATTGCCTTTCATCTTAGTCATTTGTATCTAATCTTGCTTACTAGATATCAAGGTCTTAAAGCACGTACCATGACTGACTCATTCTTGTATTCCCTGTAGTGTTAGCATAATGCCTTGAACATGGTAGATGCTCAATAAACTTTTGCCGATTGAATTGAATTGAATTCATTCTTCTATTGATATACTTAGTTTTATATGAATTTTTAGATTTGTAAGTCATGTTTCCAAAGTATTAAATCTCCATGCAATTTACTTCTTAGGTGTCCTAAGTAGTCAGGTTCAGAAAGAGTATTTATTTGCAGTTGTAGAAGGAGTAAATTTGTCTTTTCTAAATGTACAAGTAGCCTGAGGATTTGTGACAAATCACAAAATTGCTCTATTTCAGTGAAAGGGAATGTTTGTCAAATATGGTAATATATAGCTAAAATTCAGTATCCTAATCAATGCTCACCTAAGAACCCAGATGGAGAAAAACAGCTTTTGTGCAGATGATAAAATATATGGTGTATAAAATATATGCACTTAACTCATGTACTTATAGGGTAAGCTCCTCAAGTACTCATAATTTATTTACTCATCATCACTCTTAAATCGTCATTATTAGATTTACTAGCTAACATCTGTGGAGAGGCAGATTAGAAATGCTAAGAAAGTTCACAGAATATAGTATGAGGGAGAGACAGCTGACTCCAATAAAAGAGACAGAAAAATTAAAAACCAGGTCAAGGACTTACAACAGTGTGGAACCAATAGCCTCATATAGCTTAAATAGGCCTTGAGGGCATCAGTGTGCTATAACAAAACAGTGATCAATGAATTGATGTCCATAATGATCTGAATTCATTTATAAAACCCTATTAAATGGTTACTCACAATATTCTATTGATGAGATAAGCAATAGGTATTCACTGTTCAGATTTTCATCCAGAAGATTAAATTACAGATCATTTTGAACATAAAATAGTAAACCCATATCTAGCTAGACAGCTAACTAATTCCTGAGTCAAATAAGCAAGCTTTCCCTGTTCTTTTAAATACAGACCTTTCTCTTCTAGTCCTTCTAAGTAGAATTGAAATGCAATGGTAAGGCAGCATGAGGCAGTAAATCCATAAAAATGAATTGTTCATTCACACTACATTTATAACATAGGAAATACGATTATAGAACAGATGTTGACTGATTGAAATGCTGTATGCTCAATCATGTTAGTGTTTATTTGATAAGGAATGCCATTTGTTTAGCTTTGCTCATTTATTTAGTGACTGTGGTCTGGAATTTGATTAGATGCTGTCTGGCTGTATATCTCTACCCACCCAAATCCTGAGACAGTATTAGCTTGCAGGAGAGTGGAGAAAAAGTTTCAGCTTTTTAGGTTTGGAAATGAAAATAGGAAGACAGTTTTGTCAATTTAAACATCTTTGTTTTTCTGTATTTCACTTATGTATGGGTATAAGAACATAGATGTGACTAATAGTCTGGCACTAGTTCTTCCTTGTTTAACTTTACTCTGAAAATTGCATCTTCCTAAAAGTCTTTTCATTACAACCTTGGGAGAGAGAGAATCAAGAAAATTTCCTGAAATGAAATCATTTATAGATGATGCGTTTCTGAATAATAGAGAAGCCTAAAATTTAGTTGTAAGGCTGCTGTGATACTAAATAGCTCCTATATTTGAAATAAACTATTCAGCTAATTTTTGTTTTCCCTTGGAGACAGCAAATAAATATCTTTTGTGTGATAGTAAGATTGCAGCAAATGATTTCATGGGATCATTTATTCAGATGTTGTGTTTTATTAGCTGGTAATGCCTATGCCTTTATGATATAGATTTTAGTATAATATATTTGAATGAAATAGATTTATGAACCAGGTAATTTGGAATAAGCATTTCAAAACATGAAATAGCTTTGATTTCTAGAGGTAGCATATCAAGTTATATCTAATTTATTGTAAAAATTCAGTTACAGTGAAATAAAAATTAAGACCTTATGCAAAATATTTGAGAAAGAATTTTATTTACTTTTAAAAATTAAGTAAGTTTCCAATACACCACTGAAATTTTTCTGTGTGATTTTCCATTTTTGAAAAGTCAGAACAATAGTGGTTTATTGTTATTATCATTATTTTACATCTATTTAGTTATTTGTGTGTGTGTGTGTGTGTGTGTGTGTGTATGTTGTGTGCTATGTGTTGTGTATGTGCCAAAATGCATGTGTGGAGGTCAGAGCACAGAATGAGGGAGTTATTTCTCTTCTTCCACCATATGGGCTCCAAGGTTTGAACTCAGGTCATTAGTTAGGCTTGGTGTAGAGCATGTTTACCAGCTAAGACATCTCATTGGCCCAGGAAAGAATTTTAATGGTTACCAGTGAAGATCAAGTATTGTTGAACTCAAACCAAATGGCATGTCTGTCATTCCACCACTTGAGAGGCTGAGGCAGAAAGATTGCGAATTCAAGACCAATCTGGGCAATATAACAAAATAAATCTCTGTCTCAAACAAGCCAAACCAAAACAAATTGATATATTCTCTACAAACTGCAGAGTAAAACTGAAGAAAGTTCAGAAGAATGTGTATATTATATCAGCATAGCATTTTAATGGTGAATTTGAAGTTTCTTATAATCTCTAAAAATAAATTTAAAATTATTTATTTTAAAAATGACAATAGAGAATGGAAAGTTGGCTCAGAGGTTAAGAGCACTGGTTCTTCTAAAGGACAGGAGTTTGAGAGTTTGAATCCCAGCACCCACATGGCAGCACACAACGATCCATGACTCCAGTTGCACAGGACCCACCACCCTCTTCTGACCTCCATGTACACCAGGCATGCATATTGTGTATAGACATACATATAGGCAAAATACTCATACACACAAAATAAACTGAAAATTAAAATAATAAAATAATAATAAACCAATGCATGTTAACATAAATAACATCTTAATGAAAAGTAATTGCACATTCTTCTGCCTCAGCAATAACATTGTTAAATTAAATGCCATTTCTTTTCCTAAATGATGGTAAGACTATAATGGCCATTTGTGTAATTTATCTCTGTTGCCTTAATCCAAAGTCCTAGAAGTTTTCTCCAACCCTACTTAAAAAATATAACAATGTGTTAAGATATTCACTACCAGATTTACTCATTTGAAGCTGAATAATTTGAATTATTTTTAAGCAAATTCATAAAGTTGTCAAAACATAATTATAATCTTATGGCAACAAGAATAAACTCATGCCCACAAATATTTACTCCATGTTTCCGCTTCATCTTCTGGTTCTCCAGCCCTTAGGAACTACGGATAGAATTTCTGCTTCTATAGATTTGAATATTGTGGACATTTTGTTTAAATGGTATGCGATTGATTAGCATTTTAACTTAGCATATTATTTTAATAGTCATGTAAAATGTTGTTTTTTATTTCTTTTTCGTTAAATTTAAATTAGAAACAAGGTTGCTTCACATGTCAATTCCAGGTCCCTCTCCATTTCCCTCCCCTCCTCCCATGCCCTCTCACCAACCCCTCCAATACCCCCTCATTTCCCCAGGGAGGGTGAGGCCCTCCATGGGGGTGTCCATAGTCTGTCATTTCATCCAGGGCAGGGCCTAGACCCTCCCCCAAGAGTCCAGGGTGAGAGTGCATCTCTCATTGTTGGATGGGAGTCCAGAGTCCATGTGTATACTTGGGATGGGTAATGATCTACTACCCAAGGCTCAATAGATTACCTAGGCCTCCTCACTGACACCCACATTCAGGGGGTCTTGATCAGGCTCATGCTGGATTCCCAGCCATCAGTCTGGGATTCAAGAGCTAACCCTTGTCAGGTCAGCTGTTTCTGGGAGTTAAACCAGCCCAGTCTTAACCCCTTTGGTCATCAGTCCTTCCTCTCTGTCACTGGATTTCTTGAGTTCAGCTCAGTGCTTAGCTGTGGGAGTCTGCCCCTTCTTGCATCAGCCACTGAATGAAGGTTCTGTTTCCCAGACTCTCTGGCCATGGGACTGTAGGCTGGCACTCCCCAGATCTATGTCTAAAAACCATATATGAGAGAGTACATGCCATGTTTCTCTTTTTGTGACTGGGTTACCTTACTCAGGATGGTTTTTTTCTAGTGCCATCCATTTGCTTGCAAATTTCAGGATTCCGTTGTTTTTTTCTGCTGAATAATACTATGTAAAATGTTATTATATGGTATAGATATACCACACTTTGCTCCTCCATTCATTTCTGGGTTGTTTCCACTTTTGACTAATGTGAATAGTGCTGATATATATATATATATATGTATATATATATATATATATGGGGATATATATATATATGAGTGTGTGTGTTTTGTGTTTATTTTTTCATTTCTCTTCATTGCATGCCTATGAATTGAATTACTAGTCCATGTGGTGACACTGTTTAGCTTTTTTTTCTGAGACAAAGCCTCTCTCAATGCTGGCCATGTTAGCCTGAAAGTTTCTTTGTAGAACAGGTTGACTTCAAATTCACAGAAATCAACCTGCTTTGCCTCTTGAGTACTGGTATTAAAGGTTTGACCTACCACACCCAGTCTATGTTTGACTTTTGAAGAACTGCCAGACTATTTTTAAGTGGGTAGCACTATGCTACATTCTATCAGGCAACTATAGATGTTCTAATTACACCACACCATTTTCTTTTCTATTGAGACATGGTCTTGTTATTATATAACCTAGGCTGGCCACCTATCCACTGTGTTCTGGAAACTGGCATTGAATTTATTCCTGTCCTCCATTATAGCGTCCCAAGTGCTTGAATTACAGGCATGCATCGTCACAATTGGCTAAATCCACGTATTTTTTATTACTATATCAATTCCAATTAGTTCAAAGTGGTATTTCAATTGTGGTTTTCATGTGCATTCCACAAATGATAATGATGTACAGCATCTTTTCATGCAAAATTGTGTATTTGTGTGTGTTCCTGGGATAAATTTATATTTAAATCCTCTACCTGGTTTTCAGTTGAAGTATTTACTTTTGATTATTGGGATATAATTTTGGAACTTCTAAATGTTTTGTAGTTTCAGCTCTTATTTTACAGGTTAGCAGCGGCAGCAGCAGTATAGTTTTAAGACAAGATCTAGCTATGTAGTCTAGGGTGGCATTGATCTGTCTCATCCTCTTAAGTGCTGGAATTAGGGGCATTATTATCCTACCTAGCTACAATCCTTTATTTATTAATTCATCTATCTATCTATCTATCTATCTATCTATCTATCTATCTATCTACCTACCTACCTACCTACCTATCTATCTATCTATCTATCTATCTATCTATCTATCTATCTATCTATCTATCTATGATGAGGTATCTGTGATAGTGAATCTTTGTTGTCAACTTACTGGGATTTAGGATTTCACAGAAATATCTTAGGATACGTTTATGAAGGTGTTTCCAGAAAAGTTTGACAGAGCAGGCAAGTCTCATTCTGAATGTGGTTGGTTGGGGTTCCAGACTGAATAAAAAGGAGAGCGCTAACTAAACACTAGCATTTGTTTATTTGTACTGTGAATACAGTGTGATGAGCCACTTTTGGTGGCCTGCCACCTTGATTTCCTCCCCACAAAGGACCATATCGCTGAACTGTTCCAAAGTAAATTCTGCTTTATGAGTCTTTTGTCAGGTATTTTGTCACAGCAGTAAGAAAAATAACAAAACTGTGTCCATAGTCATTGGTTGGCTACAGTTGTAGCAGCACCATTTGTTTGAAGATTATCTTCCTGAGTTGTCTTGGTATCTTTGTGAAAACGTAGTTAATTGTAAATGTGAGAGCTTACTTCTGTACTCTCCATTCAATTTATCTAATATACATATTCCCATGCACGTATGGCTGACATATATGAGCTGTTTAAAATATAAGAATTTTTTTAAAAAGGTGTTTGTGTCTCTGTGTGTACACATGAGTGCAGGTGTTGCAGAAAGGAGAGATCTTGGATCCCCTGGTGCTGGACTTAAACGCAATTGTGAGACCACTGATGTGGGTGCCTGGGAACATAACATCTTCTGAAAAAGCAGCATACACTTCTAACCCCTGAGTCATCTCTTCAGCTCCTGTTTATGGACATGGATATATTTTATGGGTATAAGATACTTTTGATTATTTTGTAGTTTTTGTACGATTTATTTTTAATCATGTAAATTGTGTGCTTTTATGTATGCCACATATATATGGATGCCCTACAGAAACCAGAGGAATCAAATCCTGAAATGAGTTCTGAGAGTTGAATTTATGTCTTCTGGAAGAACAATGTGTGTGCCTAACTACTGAGCAATCTCTCATGTCTAATCTTTGTAGATTTTTTTAAAATTCAATTTTATGTTTATGGGTGTTTTGTCTGTACATATGTCTTCACTATGTGTGTGCTTGTTGCCCATGGAGTCCAGAAGAGGGTGTTAGATTCTCTGGAACTGGAGTAACAGACAATTCTGAGCCACAATGTGGGTGCTGGTATTCAACTCCACGTTCTCTGGAAGATCAGCCAGTGCTCTTAAACTTGAGCCATCTCTCCAGTCATATACTTTGTAAATTTTATGTAATTTTGATATCAGAAATGTGTGCCTTCTAACTTTATTCTTTTTTTATCAAGGTTGCTTTTGATGTTCTGTGCCCATTGAATTTCAGTCTGATTTTAAGGTCAGCTTGTCAACTTGTGTAATGGTTCTGAGATTTTAGTTGGTTGTTTTGAATCTGTAGATGAATTTAGTGGATATTGCCATCTAGGTAATAATACCTCCCACTCTATGAACATGGATATCTTTATTTAATTTCTTTTTCTTGCTTTCTTTCAAAAATGTTTTGCACCTTTTATTGTAAGTCTTTACTTCTCTTTGCAAATTTATTTTTATGGATTTTGTTTTATGTTTGATGCTATTATAAATGGGTTTGATTTTGATGGGACTGGAGATTGAGCCTAGGTTCCCGTACTTGCTAGGCAAGAGTGTCAAGCACCGAGATCCATCCCCAACCCTGTAATATTTTAAAAATAAATTTTCTGATAGTTCATTACATGCATGGAAATATAGATTTTTTTACATTAACTTTCAGACTTGCTGAATTCCTTTATTAGCTTTGGTAATTTTTAAAAAGTTGGATACTTAGTTTTTCTGTAATACTTTGTCATTTGAAAATGGCGATAATGTTACTTCTTTTTTTCCAATACAGATGCCATTTTTATTGTTACTACTTGGTTTAGTATCTCATGATGGTCTGCAAAATAGAAAACATAAGAACACACTTTCTTGTTTTTTTAAGAGGAAAGCAACTTGTCTTTATTATTCAGTATGTTTGCTTTGGGTCTTCCCTATAGATATTTTTCAGCTATCTGAGGAATTTTCTTTCCATTATTTTTAAAGTGTTTTATTTTATTTTATATGTGTAGATTAAGAATGTGCACCATTCTCAATTTGTTAAGTATTTTTTCTTTTTAGAATGGATACTTAAATTTTCCTCACAGTGTCTTGCTGTATAGCCCAGGATAGCTTCAAACTCATGATCTTCCTGTTTCAGCCTTCTAAGTGCTAGGGTTGCAGGTATGTTTTACCATACCTAGCTAAGAATATTTAATTTTGTCAACATTTTTAATGTGTCTATTGAAATGTTCATGGATTTCTTCTTGTATCTATGGTATGTTGCATTAGCTGACTTTCTGATAATAAATGAACCATGTAACCTTGGGATTAATTCTACTTGATCATGATATTTTTTTATATATGGCTAGATTCAGTTTTAATGTACTTCAGTGCTGATGTGATGCCTTACAATTGTAGTCCCAGACAGAACATAGGAAGCTGAGATCAGAGAATTGCCACTATGAGGCCTGTCTGGGCTATAGAGTGAGACCCCATCTTAACAGCAACAGCAAAACAATCCCCCCCAAGGTAAAAAACAAATGAAAAAAATGTTTTGTTGAAGACTTTAATGACTGTATTCATAAATAATAATTGTCTGTTGTTTTTCTTGTATTGGCTTTGACTGATTTAGGTGTCATTGTAATAATAGCTTTATGGAATAAGGTAGGGAATGTTTTACCTCTTAATGTCTCTTTAAAGAGCTTGTGAGTCTTAGCTGTATTCTTTTACTGGAATTCATCAGTGAAGCCATGGTCTGAGCCTAGGCTTTCCTTTGTCAGAAAATTTTGGATTGGAATTCAATTCCTTTCTTTCCTGTAGAGGACCATATTTTCTTTTACTTCTTAAATAAATTTTGGCATTTTTTTCTTTCTAGGAAAATTCCTATTTCATTTCGGTTACCTAATTTGTGTACCTAAAGTTCAAGTTAATCGTAGTCTCTCTCTCTCTCTCTCTCTCTCTCTCTCTCTCTCTCTCTCTCTCTCTCTCTCTCTCTCTCTCTCTCTCTCTCTCCCTCTTTCTCTCTCTCTGTATTCTGATTATTCTACTTCCCTATTAACCTCTGCTCATCAATTGTCATCTCTCTATAAAAGAAAGCCTAGCATTTTAGTACAGTCCTGTGATCTTTGTGATAACATTATAGTATTATAATTATGAATAAGAAGTATTAAAAAGTTACCAAAACTCCTTTCAGATTGTAGTATACCACCTATTTGAGCATAGAAAGGCAGTTTGATCAAGTTTTAACTTTCTATTATGAGTTTCTACACTTTGATATCAGGATTTGCATTGTCTTCTTACTGAATATCTATGGCTTAACCTCTTTCATAGGTATGTAGCTTTATTGCTTTCATTTGAGGAAATAAGAATGCTTTCCTCCTAAATGTTTATTGACAAAAAGTGATTTCTTTTTTGACATAGTAATTGAATTCTGTTGTTCATTGTGATGCAAGAGATGAGCTCAATATTTGGCCTATGTCATTTTCCTCTTCCTTAAAGGAAGAGAATTTGATGGTATCTCACTTCACATATTCCTGGCCAGCTAGTGTAGCATGTGTCTTCAGTAGCTCAATAACTGACTTCACCTTGTGTATAACATGTGAAGTATGAATAATTGAAATGAAAATGGGATGATTAGATTTTGATAGATCATCTGTAGCCCTGTGTGATCAAAGTATGTCATAAAACACAATTGTAATACTAATGATAGCAAAATGCTCCGTACTCCAGGTTCCATGACAATAATACCCCCTGTGGTAGCCTTTAATTTTACTAGTACCCCTAACTCCAACCAGGAGATATGGTTTTTCTTTCTATGAGATATAGACAGTGAAAACTTCTAAAAGGATGAGAAAAATTATTTTTAAGGGGTCTGTCCTAACTAGCTCATGTGCTTTATTATTAATATGAGCCTATGGAAATTATTAAACATCTGAAGTTCAATTTTCACATGTATAAAAGGTGGGTGGTATAACAGAGTTATAAACATTTAATATACTAATTTATGTCTAGTATTTAAAATTGTAAAGAGTCTTTGTTAAAATTTCTTTTCTATGGGTCATCTGGGTGTTATAAACAGTCCATTAAAACATTCTTAGACTTCATTTGGAATTTCAGGATTTGGGTTACCTGAACTTTAATTTGTGTACTTTTTAAAAATATTTTTATTTGTTCTCTGAAACTTTCATACATTTATATCATCTATTTTTAACATATCCATCCAACACTACCTCCCTTTTACTACCTCTGTGGCTCTCCCTTGTCTTCCTCCCTACTTGAAGACTTCATTTTTATTGTTACTGTTAACTCTCTAATTCTGATTAGTATTGTTCATATGTGCATAACAGGCATAATTTAACTATGATTTCTCAGCTGTGGACAGGTCACCACATCAACCTCTCCAACCCAAATCTGCCGACTTTTAAATTTTTTTTTTATAAGTGAAGGCTATTATTGTTAACAACCCATACTTGTTTACCCCTTTTTGTTATTGAAACTAGTTCTGCCTAGTCCCGGGTACACAAACATTTTATTTGTCACCATCTCTTGTAATCCTGGTGTGTTCCAGTTAATATTTCTTATTTTTTTTGGAATGGAGTAGAATCTCAACCCAACTAAAGCATTTATGTTACTTGAAAAATCATATCCTGTTGATTGGTACACTGCTGTGATAACAGGAAGTGTATCCCAATAGAGGAAGAGTATTTTAGATTATAATAGGAAAGAGATTTACATACGCTTTGGTGATTTTTTTATACTTTTATTTTTCTATTTTTTATTTAAATTAGGCTGGTGGTCCTTTGCACCATGTCTAAAATCCATATATGAGTGAGTATATACCATATTTGTCTTTTTGTTACTGGGTTACCTCACTCAGGATGATTTCTTCTAGTTCCATCCACTTGCCTGCAAATTTCAAGATTCCATTGTTTTTTTCCACTGAGTAATACTCCATTGTGTAAATGTACCACTATCCATTCTTCAGTTGAGGGGCATCTAGATTCCTTCCAGGTTCTGGCTATTACAAATAATGCTGCTATGAACATAGTTGAACAGATATCCTTTTGTGGATCCTAGATCCTAAATGTTGACTTGAGTATATAATTTGAAGTAATCAAAGAAGCCAGAAAAAAGGATCATTGGTGAGGGGGGCACTCTAGAGAGGCAGATAGTAGAACACAGGTACAACTAAGGGGGTAATGGTGAAATTGGGAGGACTTTAACTGCATAGGGGTCAGGAAGAGTAATACATGGAGAGAGGGAGGAAAGAGAGATAAATCGCACTAAGGATGCTTGAAAAAGATATGGATCAATATTTTTATAAGCTTACTTGAAAATACTTCATTGACCTCTGGCCTCCACATGCATCACAAACACACACACACACACACACACACACATACACACACACACACACACACAGAAACCTATAGATCTGATTAACACTTTAACAAATTGGCAGTGTACAAAATTAACACATAAGATGCCATAGCCTTCCTATATTGATAACAAATATGTTTAGAAAGAAATCAGAAAGGCAGTCCCATTCACAGTTTCTTCAAAACAAAGAAAATATCTTGAAACAAATTTAACAAAGTAAGTGAAAAATCTGTATACTGAAAAGTAACACACTGAAGAAGTCTAAGAAAGCATTAGATGATGGAAAGACACCCCATGTTCATGGACTGGAATGTTGATATTGTGAAAATATCTAAACAAACTGAAAGAACCTACAGACTCAGTGCAACCCCCATCAAAATCCTTATGGAAATAGATTTTAAAAGTCTTTAAAATCACACACAAATGATCATGGATAGTCAAAGCAATCCTGAGGAAAAAGAATAATGCTGGATTTATCACCATACCTAGTCTCAAGTAATATTATCGAGCTATGGTAACAAAAGTAGCATAGTACTGGTATGGAAATAGATACATAGACTGTTGGAGTAGAATAAAGGATCCAGATATTAACTCACATAGCCACAGCTCCCTGATTTTTGACAAACATGCCAACAATATACATCAGAGCAAAGACATCTTTTTGACAAATGGTAGAGGGAAAACTGGATATCCACATGTAGAATAATAAAAGCAGATTCTTTTTTGGTATTTTTAAATTTAAATTAGAAACAAGCTTGCTTCACATGTCAATCCCAGCTCCCTCTCCCTCCCCTCCTCCCCCACCCAGCCCCCCCAATCCCCCACCCAATCCCCACTCTGCTCCCCATGGAGGGGGGCATCTCAAAAATCTGTCATATCATCTGGGTCAGGGCCTAGGCCCTCCCCCCATGTGTCCAAGCTGAGAGAGCATCTCTCCATGTGGAATTGGCTCCCAAAGTCCATTTGTATGCCAGAGATAAATACTGATCTACTACTCGAGGCCCCATATATGACCTGGCCTCCTCACTGACACCCAAATTTATGGAGTCTGGATAAGTTCAATGCTGGTAAAAGCAGATTCTTATTTCATACCATACAACAATCAAAGGCCTTAATGCAAGCCCTGAAACTCTGAAACTGTTAATAGAAAACATAGGGGTACAGATAATGACTGTCTCAAAATCCCTAAAGTCACTCTGGAAATAGTTTGAAGAGCTGACAAATGGGACTTCATGAAATTAAAAAGCTATATCGAAAAGTAAACAGTTAATAGAGTGAACAGATGTCTATAGAATGGGAGAAAATCCTTGCATGCTTTACATCTGGCAGAGATTAATGTTAGGAATATACAAAGAACTCAAAATAAAATGCAACAAGAAACCAAACAGTCCAATAAATAAATTGGCTAATTAAGTGAGCAGACAGTTCTCAAAAGGTGAAATAAAAATTACAAAAAACCATGAAAATATGTCCAATCTAACTAGTCTTCACAGAAATAAAAAATAAAACTATATTGAGAGTTCATTAAAAAATAGTAACAAATGCTGGCAAGGATATGGACAAATCAGAACTCATACACACTGCTGGTAGGAATGTAAACTATTCCAACGACTATGGAAGTCAGTATGGAGATTCCTCAAAAATATAAAAATAGATCTCCCACATAACTCAGTTATTCTACTCCTGGGGATTGTCCCCAGGATTCCAAGCCAGCATATCTCATGACTATTGCATTACTGTTTACTATAACTAAATTATTGAACTACCTAAGTGTCTAACAGTAGAAGATCAGGTAAATAAAATGTGGAATGTAAATACAATGAAGATTTTTTTCAGCCATAAAAAACAAAGTCATGGAATTTGTGGGAAAATGGATACAGTTAGAGATCTTCATATTAAGTGTAATAAGCCAATTTCACAAAGACAAATATTGCACACTTGCATTTTTGTTCTTAGATTTTATGTAGATACACAACATCATGTATGCAATTTGACAAATGCTCAGGAGGTAGAGGCAAGCAAATCTCTGTGAATTCTAGGTTAGCCTGGTCTACAGAGCAAGTGCCAAGATAGGCCCCAAAGCCACACAGAGAAACCCTATCTTGATAAACCAAAAAATGAAAAAAGAAAGAAAATAGGAGTGAAAATGTATAGGGAACAAAAGGGACTAATACAAGGTAGTATTAGTGAGAAAGAGGAAGGAAGGGTTTGGGGTGGTATGCTCAATAAACAAGGTCTAACTGTGTCAGAGAGTATCCTTGTGTGTGTAACACAGTACCATGTACAATGAGTACATTAATTGAAATTTAAAAAACAGATACTTTAACATTTTTATTACATTAATTTTATTATGTGAGTGAGCAGTGAATTTCACAGTCACACATAGAAGTCAGAGGACAAGTTTTAGGAATCAGTTCTGTCCTTCCTTTATGTGAGTCTCAGGAATTGAACACAGTTGAACTCAGGACGTCCAGCTTTTTAGCAAGTACCTTTGACAACTGAACAATGTCACTGACCCTCATAAAGTGATACTTTTAAAATCGCAATACAGATATGGAGTGTTTGTTCAAGATATGGTTTACTTTATTCCTTCCATGTTACAGGTGAGACATTTCATTCTAATGAAGACAGGTGAACAAGATTTTATAGGACTTTATGAATTTTGCTCGTTTGGAACCTCTGGAATAACTCTGTTCTATATTTTTCAGATAATGATTTTAATATTTAAAATATTCTTGTGTTATTCTTCTCAACGTTTCTCCCCAGTTTTTCCATTATTTTCTAGCATGAATGATTTTCAGGCTGAATCATTCTGGAAAGTCATGTTGGAACCCAGTCCTAATTGATTATTTCCTCATTTAAATTGCAAAATGCAAAACTAACTCCATATATGCTTCAGAGAAAGGCAGTCCAACCTTTCTTTTTTATGCCAATACAATACTGTTTTACTACTGTAGTTTAAAAAAAATTTTATTAAAATAAAGTATGTCTTAGAAACATGCATGCTTCACATGTCAATCCCAGCTCCCTCTCCCACCCCTCCTCCCTTGTCCCTCCACCAGTCCTCCCACTTCCCCCCTACCCAATCCCCACATCATTCCCCAGGGAGGGTGAGGCCCTCCTTGGGGGTTCTCCAGAGTCTATCATTCCATCCAGGGTAGGGCCTAGGCCCTCCCCCATGTGTCCAGGCTGAGAGAGCATCCCTCCATGTGGAATGGGCTCCCAAAGTTCATTCATATGCCATGGTAAACACTGATCTACTACCCAAGGCCCCAGAGATTTCTGTGGCCTCCTCACTGGCAGTACATTCATGGAGTCCGGATAAGTCCCCTGTTGGCCTCTCAGCCATCAGTCCGGGGTTCAAGAGCTCCCCTTTATCCGGTCAACTGTCTCTGTGGGTTTCACCATCATGGTCTTGATGCCTTTGCTCATCACTCCTCCATCTCTGTCACTGGGTTCCAGGAGTTCAGTTCAGTGTTTAGCTGTGGGTATCTGTCTGTCTCTGCTTCCATCAGTCACTGGATGAGGGTTTTAGGATGGCATATAAGGTAGTCATCAACCTTATCATCAGGGAGGGGCTATTAATGTAGTCTCTCAGCTATTGCTTAGCTTGCCAGTTGGTGCTATCCTTGTAGATCTCTGGAAATCTCACTAGTGTCAGCTCTATCCTCAAACCTATAATGACTCCATCTATTATGGTATCTCTCATCCTGCTCTCCTCTATTCTTACCTCGACTCAACCTTCCGGCTCCCCCATGTCTTCTTTTTTCCTCCTCTTATCCTCCTCTCTTTTTCTTGGTTCCCTCTCCCCTCCCCCAATGTTCCCAATCTGCTCAGGGGATCTTGCCTCATTCCACTTCTCTGTGGTATCATCCATATCTCTTGGGGACCTCCCTGTTTCCCAGACTCACTGGTACTGAGATTGTAGGCTGACATTACCCTGATCCATGTCTAAAATCCATATATGAGTGAGTACCTACCATGTTTGTCTTTTTTGTGACTGGGTTACTTCACTCAGGATGGTTTCTTCTGGTGCCATTCATTTGCCTACAAATTTCAAGATTCCATTGTTTTTTTCCACTGAGTAGTACTCCATTGTATAAATGTACCACATTTTCTCTAACTACTCTTCGGTTGTGGGGCATCTAGGTTGCTTCCAGGTTCTGGCTATTACACATAATACTGCTATGAACATAGTGGAACAGACATCCTTGTTGTGTGAATGGGCATCTTTTGGGTATATTCCTAAGAGTGGAATCGCTGGGTCTTGTGGTAGACTGATTTCCATTTTCCTGAGGAATCTCCATACTGATGTCCAAAGTAGCTGTACAAGTTTGCACTCCTACCAGCAATGCAGTCCAACCTTTCTTAAAGTCACTTACTAAAGGATTTCTTTAGTAAAGTTAGTGTAGACTGTTGATGCTATAGACTGCTCTGTGTCTATTTCCTTTCCTTATGATCAGATGAAAGGAACCATAGTTCTGAACACTGATTCGGTAATTGTTTTCTTTAGCATAGATTGCTGATGTAATGAGTAGTCTATTTTCTTAAACACTGATTTATTGGAAAATGAAATGGTATGTATAATTTTGTACTCGACATTTTATTCTCCTGGCTATATTGATTGGTTAAATTATAAGCACCAACATTTCCCACAATTGTTATTCAAATCTTTTTAGGTAGACTAGCTTATATGCTATTGACATCAAATAAGATTGTAAAGCCCATCATTATCTGGAACCTATGTGATAAAAGGCTTTCTTTTCTAAGCAAAGCTAGTATTGACCCCCTGATTCACAGAAAATGACCTAATATGGAAATAAGAGCACGTTGCTTCCTCACCATTACCCTGTTTCTATTAATTCTAGGACAAAGAGAGACAGTATCTGTGAAAAGCTGTATGGGCCAGGGAAGCTCACAAGAGACATTGTTTAAAAAATGCAGCATGAATACAAGATCAGTTTTTATTGTTATATTGTTATTTGTGCTTTAGGACAAATTTTTAGAAGAGAAATCTCGAAGACTAGGGGAAATGTTCTGAGTAATGATTGGACCTATTTTACTGTGCTTTAGATTATGTCAAAATATCTTGTCAGATTAATGGTTAAAATGTAAATATATATTCATATATATATATTGCTCAAATGTTTTGCCCTTCACAAACCTGAGTTTGCTAGATTGTCCTCTCTGTTCCTCAATTTCCTTATCTATGAGATAAGTATCAGAATATGTAGACTTTTCCCTAGCTTCTGTGTTATCTTATAGGGAATCTTCTACTTAGTTCTTTAAACTGTTCCTAGAACTTCATGAGGTAATTTGTGTAAACTGTGATTACCTATGTGCTTTATGTCCCCCCTCTGGTAAGGGTATAGCTATTTTCATTTCCATGACTTTCATAGTTCCTGAATTTTAAAAAACTTAAATATTCATTGCAATCATTTTAGTGACTTTCTCCTCAGTTGTGAATTTATATATTTTCTGATTGTAGAGTGATTTTATTCAAGCATATACTTGAACAAGAACTAAGTAGAAAAAAAGAACAGAACAAAGTAAGTATACCTGACATGAGAGTTGAATTAGGAAATGTAAGAAATGAAAAATTATATGAATAGTTTAAAATTTAAGAAGAAATATATTGATAACTATTTTAAGAAGTGTGAGGAAGAGGGCTAAAGGATATGACTTCAAGATAAGTGAAAAATGGCTTAGTTAGGGACAGTAACAATGTTGGAGAGGATCAAAATTAGAATAGAGATGGGATGGATGTAAAAGAGCATTCAAGACAAGTAACTGTAAATATTCTAGTGGTGGCTGGGCATGTTTGTGCATGCTTGTAATTCCAGCAGTTGGGCAGCTGCCAAAGTAATATCTTGAGTTCAAAGCCAGCCTGGGCTACATAGTAGCAAGACCTTATCTCAGAAACAAAATAAAAAAAACCCCAGTACTTAATTAGTAACAGAGGAATTTCAAGGAAACATGGTAGTTTAAGCATGCATGCCCAAGAAACTGAGCTCTGACACTTAACTACCTGCTTTAAATTAATCAGATTTTAATTTTCTTTGCCTTTAATTTACCCTTTTAAAAATGGATTTGATGATATGTTTCACAGGCATGTTACACAGATCAGATGAGGAAATGCATGGTGGTATAAATGGTGCAAACATTCCATAATTAGTTTCTGTGAATTGCAGTTGTATCTTCCAGAAGTTTATTTGCAATAGGGAAATGAAAAGATGTTATAGGCTAAGAAAGTCTGTCCAAATGTAGTATAACAATTTTGTGATGTTGAAAAGAGTTAAGTTTGATTCAAGAATTAAATGATAGTTATGTATAGCAAATACTTTATAGTGTTTTCCAATCTAGTATGTCGTTTGTTTCACACTTCACTTTAACCCACCAAAACCATCCTCTGGAGATTTGATTGTTTTTAGCATGCACAAAGAAAAACTGTTTGTCTGGAGTCTATAAGGTTAAGCAGACAGAGAAATAGAATTGTGAATGCCAATCCTATCACCTTTGTCCTTTCTCATCCTCTTATCCCCCTTCCATAATCATTTTGGTTGGAAAGAGGTTAACTTTAGTCAAAATGCTTACCATAAAATGAGACAAACATATTCATCTTTCCTTTTCTCTCATTTTTGTCCCTCTTTTGAGGAGCACTAATCTGGAGTGATGTTTAAGAATTTATGTGTGGAGTGTTGTCTTTGAAGATTGGATTTAAAGCATCAGTAAAACCACAAGAAAGTAATCAGGAGCATAATTGAGCAGGTAGTACAAATTTGTCAAGTTTGATTCGGGAAAACAATAATTGGTTTTTAAGTAATAAATCAGCCTTAGTTTCCATGTTCCATAATGGGAGTGGGAACAAGGAGGAAGATAATGCATTGATTTCTGAAGACATCTGAGACTATAAGCCATGCATCTAATACTACTGATTTCAATGGAGGATGATGGAGAGGGGATGCTTGTTATTAGCTCGTCTGTAATGCAGATGTTGCTTCAAGAGAATTTATCTTGTACATGTTGTCATGAGATATTTTAATATATCATAAAGAAGGAATGTAGAGTATACAGTTAAACTGTAATGTGCTATGTAGAGGGACATAATTTCTGTTAAGTATTTGTCTTTAAGAAAAAGCTGAAAAATATATGTACCATATGATTTTTATTTGCAAAGATTGTTTTCCACTTCCCTTCTTTCTAAAGAAGAGACTGAAAACATCAGAGACTCTGAATTTGAATAGACTCAAAGGCCATCCACCTTAATTCTTTGTGAATCACCTTTACTTGTTATCATCCTAAGCTTGAAATGTGTCAGTAAAGGATTACTTGACCCCACCATAGAGAGATCATGCCATTTGTAGACTGATTTAGTTGTTATAAAAATATTCTTTATTTAATTGTCTTCCACAGCCATAAATTATCTTCCACAGATGATGACTAGCACTTCCCTTACATTTTATCCAACCCCACACTCAACCTTAAGCATGTTATTTCTACTGTTCTTTTATCACTTTGAATCTGTATTTATTCATCCTCTCAACTGTGAGCTCCTTGATGGCACGGGTCACATCTTATCTTTGAATGCCTCTGGTAGGTAAAAAGATGTTTGCATTGAGAACAACATAGTATTTAACCCTTTCACTGTTCAGGCTACTCTTTTTATTGATGTTCTCTGATTTATCTTTCATTAAACAAATATATCTTCTGGTATCAGGAACTGCCATCATTAAGATATACAGAAGTTAAAGATATATATACATCAAGTGTTAGACATAGCAAGAAAAAGAGCAATGCAAAACAAGATGATTAGGATGTAGTAAAGGATGTGAACAGCACATAGTTTTCTGGGAATCAAAAGAAGTATATGTTGTTTAAATGAGTCCCTATTGGCATCTCCTGGACTGGGGACTGCATCCATGTCAACTTACCCTGGAGGACCAAGCAACCAGGAGCCTACTGAGAGTGCCAGTCTACTCCCACCCCCACTCAGGGCTGAGGGCAGAGGCCAAAGAGCAGAGGCTAGAGGCCAGAGGGCAGAGGGGAGCTGTAGCCCCACCGCAGACCAACTTCCTTTCACTTGTCCACTCTGGGATCTCCTGGCCTGGGGACTGCAACTAGGTAGACTTTCCCCCTGCATACCAAGTAACTTCCAGTCTGCAGATAGCACTGTGATAATCCAGCTTGCGCCCACCGGAAGAGGGAGTGCCTCAGAACCACCTGCACACACCGTGAGACCAACCAGAGTATTGAACCTGCATGCACCAACTGCAAGAGAGCCTTGGACCTGTACTCACCAGGAAAGGAAGAGACCCCACCTGTACCCATTGGAAGAAGGGATGGGAAGACGACAATGTAAGAACACATTCAACAAGAGAAAAACCAATATGATGCCACCAGAATCTAGAGAATGTACACCAGAAAGACCTGAACATTCAAACACAGATGAAGCAGAAAAGAACGACCTTAAAAACAACCTCATGAAGATGATAGAGACCCTAAAAGAGTAAATGAGAAAAACTCTTTAAAGAAATAGAAGAAAAGACAAACCAAAAATTGTAAGAAACAATTCAAAAAGTGCAAGGTTTGAAAGCTGAAATAGAGACAATAAAAAACCAAAGTCTGAAGGAATGCTGGAATTAGAAAAGGTCAGTAAATGATCAGGAACTACAGATGCAAGCATAACCAACAGAATACAAGAGTTAGAAGAGAGAATCTCAGGCATTTAAGGTTCACTAGGAGAAATACAGTCATCAATCAAAGAAAATCTTAAGTCCTACAAATCCCTAACACAAAAATATCCAGGAAATATGGAACACCATGAAAAAGCCAAGACTAAGAATAATAGGGAGAGAGGAAGGTGAAGAAACCCACTCAACGGTGCAGAAAACATATTCAACAAAATCATAGAAGAAAACTTTCCCAACCTAAAGAAAGACATGGCAATGAAAGTACAAGAGGCCTACACAACACCAAAAAGAGTGAACCACAAAAACGTCCCCTCGCCACATAATAATCAAAACCCCAAGCATACATAATAAAGAAAGAATATTAAGAGCAGTAAGGAAAAAGGTCAAATAACATATAAAGGGAAACCGATCAAAATCACACCTGACTTCTCCATGGATACTCTGAAAGATAGAAGGTCCTGGATAGATATTCTACAAACACAGATGCCAGCCCAGACTACTATACCCAGTAAAGCTTTCAAT
This sequence comes from Mesocricetus auratus, assembly GCF_017639785.1. Taxonomy (NCBI): domain Eukaryota; kingdom Metazoa; phylum Chordata; class Mammalia; order Rodentia; family Cricetidae; genus Mesocricetus; species Mesocricetus auratus. The sequence continues at coordinate 46,592,319 of NW_024429188.1, forward strand.
CACTATAGATGGAGAAAACTAGATATTCCATGACAAAACTAGAGTCAAACAATTCATATCCACTAATCCAGCCCTATAGAAAGTACTGAGAGGAAAACTTCAACCTACGGAAGATAAATATGTCCACAAAAACATAGCCAACTTTACCAAAAGCCAAATGAAAAAATGGAGTAAATCCACAAACAATAACACCACTACCACCAAATAAAAACACAAACAAGAATTAACACTCAATGGTCCTTAATCTCCCTCAACATTAATGGTCTTAATTTGCCTATAAAAAAACACAGGCTAACAGAATGGATATGATGACAGAATCCTTGCTTCTGCTGTATACAAGAAACACACCTCAACTTTAAAGACACACATTACCTCAGAATAAAGGGTTGGGATAAGATTTTCCAATCAAATGGACCCAAGAAACAAGCTGGTATAGCTATCCTAGTAGCGAGCAAATTGGACTTCAAATTAAAATCAATAAAAAGAGATAAAGAATGTCAAATCCATCAGGAAGAAGTCTTAATTCTGAACATCTATGCACCAAATAGAAAGGCACCCATGTTCATAAAAGAAACATTACTGAAACTCAAGTCACACATAAGACCTCACACACTTATAGTGGGAGACTTCAACACCACACTCTCACCACTAGACAGGAACACCAGACAGAAGCTTATCAAAGAAACAAAGGAACTAACAGAAGTTAGGACCCAATTGGTTTTAACAGTCATCTATAGAACATTCCATCCAAACACAAAAGAATATACCTTCCTTTCAGTGCCACATGGAACCTTCCCTAAAATCCACCACATATTTAGCAACATAGTAAACCTCAACAGGTAAAAAAATTGCAACAACCCCCTGTATCTTATCACACAACCATGCTTTAAAGTTAGATTTGAACAAAAACACAACTTGCAGAAACCCTGAAAACTCATGGAAATGGAACAACACATGCTGCATCATTCCTGGATCAAGGAATTATTAAAGAAAGAAATTAAAGACTTCCTAGAATTCAATGAAAATGAAAACACAACATACCCACACTTATGGGATACCTTAAAAGCAATACTAAGAGGAAAGTTCATAGCACTAAATGCTCATATGAAGAAACTGCAGAATAGTTACACTAGAGAATTAACAGCACAACTGAAAGCTCTAGAACAAAAAGAAGAAAACTCACCCTGGAGTAGTGGACACCAGGAAATAGTCGAATTGATTGTTGATATCAATAAAGTCCAAACAAAGAAAACAATACAGAGAATCAATTTGATAAAGAGTTGGTTCCTCGAGAATATCAAACACATAAACAAACCTTTATCCAAACTAACCAAAAGGCAGAGAGAGAGCATGCTGCTAACTAAAAGAAGCAGAAATTAAAAGGGGATATAACAACATACACTGAGGAAATCCAGAGAATCTTCAGGTCATACTTTGAAAACCTATACTCCAGTAAATCAAAATTTTAAAGGAAATGGACCATTTTATGGATATATATCACTTGCCAAAATTAAATCAAGAACAGATAAGCAATTTAAACAGACCTATAATCCCCAATGAAATAGAAGCAGTCATTAAAAGTCTCCCAACAAAAAAAGCACAGGCACAGATGGCTTCAGTGCATTATTCTACCAGAAATTCAAAGAAGAGCTAATTCCAATAGTCCTCAAAGTGTTCCACACAATAGAAGTAGAAGGTTCATTGCAAAACTCTTTTTACCAGGCTACCATTACCTTGACACCAAAGCCACACAACGACACAATTACAGACCAATATCCTTCAAAAACATTGATGCAAAAATACTCAATAAAATACTAGCAAATCAAATCCAGGAATACATCAGAAAAGCCATCCACCATGATCAGTTAGGCTTCATTCCAGGGATGCAGGAATGGTTCGACATATGAAAAACTATCAATGTAATCCACCATGTAAACAAACTGCAAAAGAAAATCCACATGATCATCTCACTTGATGCTGAAAAAGCCTTTGACAAAATCCAACACCACTTCATGATAAAGGTCCTGTAGAGAGCAGGAATAACAGGAACATACCTGAATATAATAAAAGCAGTTTACAGTAAACCAACAGACAACATCAAAGTAAATGGAGAGAAACTCAACACAATTCCTCTACAAGCCAGAACAAAACAAGGCTGTCCACTCTCTTCATATCTTTTCAATATTGTACTTGAAGTTCTAGCTAGAGCAATAAGACAACAAAAGGAGATCAAGGGGATACAAATTGGAAAGGAAGAAGTCAAACTTTCACTACTTGCAGATGATAAGATAGTTTCCATAAGTGACCCAAAAACTCTACACAGGAATTCCTGCAGCTGATAAACACCTTCAGAAACGTAGCAGGATACAAGATTAACACAAAAAAAATCAGTATCCCTATTATATACAGAATTTAAATGTGCTGAGAAAGAAATCAGAGAAGCATCACCATTTACAATAGCCACAATCAACATAAAGAATCTTGGATAACGCTAACCAAACAAGTGAACTAACGATCTGTATAGCAAGAACTTACAGTCTTTAAAGAAAGAAATTAAAGAAGATATCAGAAAATGGAAATATTTCCCATGCTCATGGATAGGTAGGATCAACATAGTAAAAATGACAAACTTGCCAAAAAAAGCTGTCCACAGACTCAATGCAGTCCCCCTCAAAATACCAGCAAAATTCTTTATAGACCTTGAAAGAACAACAATCAACTTTAGATGGAAAAGCAAAAGACTGAGGGTAGGCAAAGCAAAAGAAACTTCCGGAGGCATCACCATCCCTGAATGTAGCACTAGTAGCACAGACACTGAGATCTATAATTAATAAATGGGACCTCCTGAAATTGAGAAGCTTCTGTAAGGCAAAATACATAGTCAAAAAGAAAAAGGCAACCCACAGAGTGGGAAAAGATATTCACTAAGTCCACATCTGACATATCTCCAAAATTTACAAGGAACTCAATAAACAAGTCTCCAAAAAGCAAAGGACTCCATTAAATGGTGGGGCACAGAGCTAAATAGAGAATTCTTAATAGGGGAGTTTAAATTGGCTGAAAGACACATAAGAAAGTGTTCAACATCCTTAGCCATCAGGAAAATGCAAACCAAGTCAATTCTGAGATACCATCTTACTCCTGTCAGAATGGCTAAAATAAAAAATACCAATGACAGTTTATGCTGGAGAGGATGTGGAGAAAGGGGAACACTCCTCCACTGTTTGTGGGAGTGCCAACTCATACAGCCACTTTGGATATCAGTATAGAGATTCCTCTGGACTATGGGAATCAGTCTACCACATGATCCACTCTTAAGCATATACCCAAAAGATCCACATTCGTACAACAAGGACGTTTGTTCCACTATGTTGATAGCAGCATTATTCGTAATAGCCATAACCTAGAAGCAACCTAGATGCCCCTCAACTGAAGAGTGGATAGAGAAAATGTGGTACATTTACACAATGAGGTACTACTCAGTGGGGAAAAAACCCAATGAAATATTGTAATTTGTAGGCAAATGAATGGCACTAGAAGAAACCATCCTAAAGTGAGGCAACCTAGTCACAAAAAGAAAAACATGGGATGTACTCACTCATATATGTATTTTAGACATGGATTAGTGGAGTGCCAGCCTACAATTCCACTTCCAGAGTGTTTGAGAAACAGATAAGACCCTAAGAGAGATAAAAGCATGGTACCTCAGAGAAGGGGAATTGGACAGGATCTCCTGAGTGGACTGGGAGCATCTAGGAGGGGAGAGGGAGCTGGAGAAACAGGTGGGAGAGAAGAGGAGTGGAGAGGATGATATGGGGAAACAGGAAGGTTGAGTAGGTGGAAGAATAGAGGAGAGCAGGATGAAAGATACCGTAATAGAGTGAGTCATTATAGACTTGTGGAAAGATATGGCACTATTGAGATTTCCAGAGATCTATAAGGATGACACCAACTGGCAATCTAGGTAATATTGGAGAGGCTACATTAAATGCCCTTCCCTGATAATGATACTGATGACTACCTTGTATGCCATCCTAGAGCCTTCATCCAGTGGCTGAAGGAAGCAGAGGCAGACACCCACAGCTAAACACTGAACTGAATTCCTGGAAACCAGTTGCAGAAAGGGAGAAATGATGAGCAAGTGGGTTCAGCCTGGGCGAGTGAAACCTACAATAACAGCTGACTTGAACAAGGGGGTGGTCCTGGACCCCAGACTTAGAGCTGGTAAACCAGCGTAGGACTGATCCAGACCCCTTGAACATGGGTGTTAGTGAGGAGGCCTTGAAAATCTTTGGGGCCTCGGGTACTAGATCATTATTTATCCCTGGCATATGAATGGACTTTGGCAGTACATTCCACATTGAGGGATGCTCTGTCAACCTGGACACATGGGGAAGGCCTAGAAACCTGCACCGGATGATTTGACAGATTTTGAAGATTCCCATATGAAGGTCTTCAACGTACCTGGAGAGTGGAGTGGGGATTGGGTGGTGGATTGGGGGGTTGGGGAGGCCGGAGAAGAGGGGAGGGAGTGGGAGTTGGGATTGACATGTGAAGTGAGCTTTTTTCTAATTTAAATAAAAATAAAAAATAAATATTAGCTGAACAATCAAAATAATAATAGGAATTCCAATATGAATGGGGAATAGCCCATAAACCGTTAATTCTAAACAAAAAGCTAGAAGCATCATGGAATAATGAGAGCAGAAGATATAATCTTACCCTGGAAAGAGCATATGGATTGGTGATCCAATACTAAATGATGAGACAAGAATACATACATACAAGTAACATTCATTATACAAACAGAGCAGGTTGTATTTAGTATGTGGGAATACATATTTATATCTATATACATATATGTATTAATAATATTTAATAAAAATTGATTGAGATAATTAGAAAAATGAGTCCCTAATGACTATATTTGTACATCTATTTTATATCTGTTTATTGTAGTTTTAGGTGATAGTTGCTTCTAAATGCTAGTACTTTTTGCAATCATTCAGTAAGCATCTATTGAGCTCCTATCACGTATAAGGATTTGTGTCAGGTGCTGAAGCTATAACAATTATTAGAAATGGATATACTAAGAAGGCAATGGAACTTAAGGTCACACAGCCCTATAACTAATTTTGTGTTTATAATTTTGTATTCTGTTCTTTAAAGAGGATCCTGAAATTTGTGTAAATACCAAAGCAAAACCAACTTGTATTTGCCTTTGGCTAAGAACACAGTTTTTGTTTTGTACTATCATTCTGATGGGAGCTGAGATGGAAGTTGGGGTGTGGGAGGGTGGGGGGGGAGGAAACCAACAAACAACAGGTTGATATTCAGTGGATCTAGAATTTGTCAGGTGGAAGTAAATTTCAAAAAGAAGGAAACAGAAGTGTGTAGTTGGCTGCTGTGTCACTATCTCATTTAAGTGTTTAGAAAGGACTTTGATAAAAATGAGATCTGTAAAAGCAGAGACAGACACCCAGAGCTAAACACTGAACTGAACTCCTGGAACCCAGTTGTAGAGAGGGAGGACTGATGAGCAAAGGGGTCAAGACTGGGCTGGTTTAACCCACAGAAACAGTTGACCTGAACAAGGGGGAGTTCTTGGACCCCAGATCGATGGCTGTGTGTAAAGCATGGGACTGACCCAGACACCCTGAATGTGGGTGTCAGTAAGGAGGACTTGGCAATCTATGGGGCCTTGGATAGTATTTATCCTTGGCATACATAAGGACTTTGGGTGCCCATCCCACAATGAGGGATGCTCTCTCAGTCTGGACTCTTGTGGGAGGGCCTAGGCCCTGCCCTGGATGAAAAGACAGACTCTGGAGATCCTCCATGGAGGGCCTCACCCTCCCTGGGGAATGGAATGGAGATTGGGTGGGGGGCTGGGGTGCCTGGTGGGAGGGAGGGGGAGGTGGGGAGGGAGAGGGATCTGGGATTGACATGTGAAACAAGCTTGTTTCTAATTTAAATTTTAAAAATGAAAACAAAGAAATGGATAAAGATATATAGATAGATAGATGGAGAAAACAACTAATGCAAAGGTCCTGAGTCTAGAATGTGTTTGGTGTATTTGAAAAATGGTGTAGATGCCATTGTAGCAGAAGCTGTGATAAGAAGTGGTGTCTGAGACCATGGTAATTTGTTGAGCTTTGTGTTAAGTTATGACTCTCAGTAAGCATGCTGTCATTTTTGGTCAATTATATTTTTTACCCCTATAGAGGGTTTTAATTTTTATTTCTGATTTTATTGTGTTGTATTACAGCCAATGTAGTATGTTAATTTTTGACTCTGATAAACCTAAAACTAAATGCTGTAATTTGGACCTCAACCATTCTCCAGAACATTGTATTGAAGGATTGGTCTCAAGCACTGTTGGGGAGTAATGGAACTTTCATGAGGTTCAGCCTAGTGGAAGTAAGTGAGGTCTTTAAGAGAGAGTCCTTGAATAGATTATTAAACCAGTGGGTTCCCCCATCCTCGTCAGCTCTCCAATGTCATGAGGTGCAGAGCTTTACACTACTTTGTACTTCTGGCCATAATATTCTGCTTAATTTCAGGCCCACAAAAAATAGAATAAGCAACAGTAGGGTAAAATTTCTGAAACTATGAGCCAAAATTAATATTTCTTTCTTTTAAAATCTTTCTCTTGGATCGTTTGTCACAGGAAGAGAAAGATGATTAATACAATTAACTGTACTTCTTTCCTTCAGGCCATCTGTAGTTTCAGTCAACATACTTTCTTCCCTATTTAAGTCATTAATAGAAATCTTAAAAAGGATGGAGCTTTTTATTTGGGAACCATTGATTGACTTTTAATCTGTAAATCAGTATTCAGAATATGCTCTTTGAAATAACAGGTTTCTCAGCTTCAATAGAATAAGTTAATTTTTACTCTTTCTGTAAGGGTATTATGAAAATCCATCAAATGCTTCCCTAGCCCTAGAATCAATAGATGAAAACCATTATAACTTACACTTGCTTACTTTTGTGACAAGAAGAGGAAGAAAGAAGGAATGGAAGGAATGAGGGAGGGAGGGAGGGAGGGAAAATTTTGGTTAAGACTTTGCACATGTTAAATAAATGTGTAATGAAGTATATCCTTAAGCCATTATGTTTCTAGAAAAAATCTGTGTGTGTGTATACATATGTGCTCATGTTCACATACACATACATGCATGCACTAGTACACACAGTCCCAACTCTGGTGTAAATGTCAGAATACAGCCTTGGTGTTGGTCTTCAGCTTCCACCATATTTAAAATAGGGTGTCTTTTTTGGAAAGGCATAGGTCAGGCTAGCTGGCCCAGGAGCTTCTGGAGTTTCTGTATATGCTACCTTGTCTGGCTTTATGTGGATTCTGAGCATCTGAACTCAGGTCCTCATGTTTATGCAGCAATTGCTTTATCCATTGAACTCAGGTCCTCATGCTTATGCAGCAATTGCTTTATCCATTGAGCCATCCCCCCAGTCTAGGACTTGTTACTTAAAAAATCATATTAGCTATGAGCTCTCTGTCTCTGTCTCTGTCTCTGTCTCTCTCTCTCTCTGTCTCTCTCTCTCTCTCTCTCGTGAACACACACACACACACACACACTCAGACACAGAGGCTCTCTTTGTATCTCAGACAGTTTCATGTGACTAGCTATGTAGCCCATGTGAGAAGTCAGGGTAATTTTCCTGCTTCAGCTTCCTGGATGATAGGAGTATAGATGGGTACCAGAACTTATAGCTTATATTTTTTATTTTTAACTATCTTCCATATTTTAAAATTGGAGTTGTTATAGAGATACAAATTTAATGTGCAGTTGTGAAAACTGATACCAAGTGTGATAAAACACCATGGCGAAGAGCAACTGGGTGCAAAGGATTTATTTCAGCTTACAACTCTTTGATCACATTCCATCACTGAGGGAAGTAGGCAGGGATTCAAGGCAGGAACTAAAACAGAGGCCATAGAGGAATGCTGTTTACTGGCTTGCTCTTCATGGCTTAATCACACATCTTTTTTCCATTTTTAAAACTGTATTTTAGATTTTAATATAAATACATAATTTCCTTTCTTCCATTCTAACCTTCCCATATGCTTATCTCTATTCTCTTTCAAATTTATGCTCTCTTTTTCATTAATTGTAATTACATATGTGTGTGTATTTATTCTTAAATATAATTTGATCAGTCTGTATAATGCTACTTGTATGTATATTTTCAGAGCTGGCAATTTGGTATGGGAAAACTATTTGATATGCTCTTCTGTGGAGAAGACTACTCCTACTCTCAAAATTCATTAGATATCTGTAATTTGTGAGCTCCTGGGCTTTCTCCCATCTACATTATAATTCTATTGTCCTTGTTCAGCTGATGTTTAGGTGGTCATGTTGAAGAGACTGTATGGGTATATCTTCTGACATCACTGGGAGATACAATCTCACAACAAACTCCCTGATCCTCTGGCTCTTACAATTTATCTACCCTATCTTCCATACTGATCCTTGATCCTTATGTATTCATTCTTCTGCATTTATCTCCCTCCCCATTCCTAATTAGAGACTATCCCATTATTCAAATTTCCCCCTTCAGATCACTTGTACCCTGATAGTGTCCTCTCTCTTGCTCCCATACCCCCCTCCCCCAGCCAGCCCCTTAGTGTACAGGCTGAACATTCATAACTAATAGTAAGTCTCTGTGTCATGATGTAGAAGCTAGTTGATGGGCCAAAGAAAGCCTGCTTTGTTTTGTGGTCCAACATGATGCCTGGATTTCCACATAGGGCTTGAGAAAGCTGAAAACAAAACAAAACGAACAAAAATAAATGAAGATGGTTCTTTTAAGAGGCTCAGCCATATAGTGGAGCACTTGATTAGTCACTATGCAAAGTAAAAATAGCAAGCTAAGTAAAACCTCCTGCCACAGTGTGAGGCAACAGCTTCCTAGAGCTGGTGTGGTTGAATGCAGCTCCTGGTTGAACTCAGCTCTCAACTTGTGAGGTGTACGGCCCTGCTTTCACAGACCTGGGCAGGGTGGATCCAGCCACTAGCCAAGCAGCTTACCAGTTTATGGTTTTGTTCACACAGTCACAAAAGGGTAGAGACACGAAATATAGACATGCCCAGATGGAAAAAAAACTCTAAACAGCTTACAGTGCATTTTAAAATGTGCATAGGCTTAAGAAAGAAAAAGAAATAGGTATAGTCACAGAAAAAAAGCAGTTTAAAACAATAAAGTCTTTAAAGAAGCAGTAGAGTAAGATAAAGGGAAAAATTCAAGTGAAGATGGAAAATACATAGGGAGTCTGGATCCTGTATGGTGTTGTGTTGTCTTTGAAGTTTTAACTGCTGATGAGTGAATGACACCTGCTGATAAACTTGGGATTGCTCAATTAAACCAACCTTGATACTTTAAGGATGTCTTAAAGTTAAAATGGAAGTCAGAAAATGTGCTATGTTGGGGTAGAAGTTATGCTTTTGTTTCTACAGAAAAAGAAAGGCTACAGAAAATAAAGGTGGATTTCTTCAAGATCAATAGAGATCAGGTTTGATTTTGGGGGGGGACCTCCTGAAAATCTTGGCTACGGACATAAAGAAATAAACCAAGAAAAATTATATGACAGGCGATGTATATACTGATCCCCCTGCATGTGAACAGTTCTGAGGCTGGACAACAAATGTTACAACTATTTTTCCCAGGAATTGACCATTATCTCAATTTCTCAGGGTCCCCTAAAGATGCTGTTTCCCCCAGACAACAGGGAGAAGTTCTGGAGAACACAACAACCACATTCCCAAGATGTGGAGTGGGTAGTTTTGGTCATTTGGTGGGTTATGGATGTTTGTTATTGTTTATGGGGGAAAAAAGATATAGGATAAAATATAACTATTAACTTAATTATTTTATTTTGGTATAGTGATACCACTATAAAGTTATTTTATTACATTTTATGTATATTTCTACTCTTGTTTGGTGTATTGTGTTTATGAAGCTCATTTTAAAATGTAATATATAATTAAAAAATGAAGGTTAGTAGTCATCTATAGTAATCAAACTTGTAGTTATATTAGGTATGTTTTCAAGGTTAAGCAGGTATATTTTAGATAGATAGGTGATATTCAAACACTTCAAAGACCTACACATTATGGTATTTAAAATGTTTTGCTAACACAGGACATTTTATGACAGTGAGACATGTCTGCTCCTGGAAGCACAAATCTACCTAATAAAAGGATTATGGGCATTGAAGAACATCCATATGGAGTTTCCTTTCATTGAGGAAAAGCTAGCCATTTGGGCAAGAAACTGCCCTTGCTTTGACCACTGACAGTATGCTCTACAAGCTGGACAAGGAGGATACAAAGAAAAAGACTGTCAAACTTTGCTAAGACAAGGTTGGAAAGTCCTCCAAAATCCATGTTTCATAGAAAAGTCTTCAAGATATTGTAAGCCTGTGGGCAGAAGATGGATGCCCCAAGGTTGCAGAGGAACTTTAGGTGATTGTCCAGGCAGCCAGATGTCTCTGTTGTTTCTGTAGTTTTGGAAGTGGCTTGCTCTGTACTTTCTGTTTCCTTGGATAATATTATATCCTTCTGGAGTCTTTGATGGAATTGAAGACTAGACAGTTATAGTTATAGTTTTCCTTAGTAATGGTAGATGGTAAATTAGGTACGGAGCTTTGGACTCATCAAGATAGGATAGATAATAGAGAGGTTTCTCTGAATTTGCCTGGATGTTGTAAATGTAATACTTGATAGCTTTTGTTATTGTATATACCTTTATCATGTTAAAAGTTAAAATTCTTTTTATGTAGACAAAATGGTTTCCCCTTTTGTTGTAGAATATTACTTTAAATATGTAAAGATGTGTTACATTTGTTGTGAAATATTTCTTTGACTATCTAAACAAGTATTGCATCTGTTTATACTGCATTTATTCAATAACGCAAAGGTGTGTTCCTTTGCTTCCATAATGATTGATCTAATAAAAACCTAAACATTCAATTGGTAGGCAGAGGAGGGATAGGCAGGGCTGCCATTACAGAGAATAAGTAGGAGGAGGAATCTAGACTCAAGAGAGAAAGAGAATGAGGTAGAAAGAAAGGGAGATGCCAGAGGCCAGCCAGTCAGGCAGCCACCAGCCAGCCAGACATGGAAGAAGCAGGGAAAAATAAGACATACAAAATGGAAGGAAGGTAAAAATCCCTGAGACAAAATTTAGATGAAGAGAAACAGGTTGAATAAAGTTGTAAGGTCTAGTGGGAGAAGCATAAGGCAAGGCCAAGCATTCATAATTAATAATGAGTCTCCATGTCATAATTTAGGAGCTGGTTGGCTGCTCAAAGAAAGCCTCCTACAGTGAACTTTTTTATTTTCATGGTTTCTGCAGAAGCTAGGAAACTCAGGTAAGATAATATGTGACCGTTGTCTTTCTGGGTCTGGGTTACCTCACTCGATATGATCTTTTCTAGTTTTATGTATTTACCTACAAAGTCAATGATTTGTTTTCATTTACAGCTGAATAATATATATATATATATATATATATATTAAGTAGTAATCCTTTGACAGATGTAAAGCTGGCCAAAATTCTTTCCCATTTGGTGGACTTCCTCTTCATCCTATTGATTGTTTCCTTGGCTTTGTATAATCTTTTTAGTTTTATGAAGTCTCACTTGTGAATTGTTGACCTTAATTCTCTAGTAAATGGAGCGTATCTTAGTTAGGGTTTCTATTGCTATGAAGAGACACCATGACCATGGCAACTCTTATAAAGGAAAACATTTAACAGCTGGCTTATAGTTTCAGAAGGTTAATCCATTATCATCATGGCGGGACATAGAGACATGTAGGCAGACAAGGTGATAGAGATGGAGCTGAGAATGGAGAAAGAGCTTAATCATGATTCTTCAGGCAACAGGAAGTGGTCTGAGACACTGAGCTTGGCTCAAGCATACATGAAACCTCAAACCCTGACTCCACAATGATGCTCTTCCTCCAACAAGGCTATACCTACTCCAACAAAGCCATACCTCCTAATATTGCCATTCTCTGTGAGCTTATGGGGGCCAATTACATTTAAACTTCCACAGAGTCCAGAGTCCTATTAAAAACAAACCTTTACCATGCCTGCATCATATATGTACTGTTTTTGTTTTCTTCCAGCAGTTTCAGTGTTTCAGATTTCACAGTGAGGTTGCTCATCTATTTGAAACTAGTTTTTTGTGCAAGATGATAAATAGGGCTCTAATTTCATTCCTTTGCACATAGACATCTGGTTTTCCCAGCACTATTTGTTGAAGATGTTTTCCTTTGTTCAGTGTATGTTTTAGGCACTTGTGAAATATTAAATGGCTCCAGTTACATGTAATTACATTTGGATCTTTGATTTTGTTATATTGGTATGTGTCTGTTTTTGTGCCAATACCACATTATTTTCATTACTATGGATCTTTAATGTATTTTGAGATCTTGAATTATAAAACAGTCCTCCCGCACTGTTTTTTTTTGGTCAGTATTATTTTGGCTATCTTGTGTCTTTTGGTCTTTTGTGGTTCTATATGAATTTACAACAGATTTTTTCTATGTTTGTAAGGAAAGAGATAGGTATTTTGATTTATAATATTTGTAAATATTTTTTGTAAATTTTTTTCAGCAATATTAATTTTACCAGTCCATGAGGTGTGATGTATTTCTATTTTCTAGTCTTTTTGTTTCTTTTATATTTTTTCAGAGGTTTTTTTCCAATGCAAAATCAAAGAATCTTTTATTATTTTTTCTTTAAATCTTTTTTATTACCTTAATTTTAAATAGCTTACTTCACATGTCAATCCCAATTCCCTCTCCCTCCCCTCCTCCCGCACCCCCCTCCATTCCCCCCCAGCCTCCCACCCTAACCCCACTTCCTTCTACATAGGGGATATCCAGAGTCTGTCATTTCACTCAGGGAAGGGTCCAGGCACTCCCCTAAGAGTCCAGTCTGAGAGAGCATCCATTTATATGCCAGGGATAAATACTGATATACTGCCTAGGGTCTCATAGGTTGCCCAGGCCTCCTCACTGACTCTCACACTCAGGGGGCCTGGATCAGTCCCATGCTGGCCTCCCAGCTGTCAGTCTGGGGTCCAAGAGCTCCCCCTTGTTCAGATCAGCTGTCTCTGCTGGTTTTGCCAGCCCATTCTTTGCCCATTTGCTCATCGCTCCTCCCTTTCTGTCACTGGGTTCCATGGGTTCAGTTCAGTGTTTAGCTGTGGGTGTTTGCCTCTGCTTCCATCAGTCACTGGATCAAGGTTCTAGGATAGCATATAAGGTAGTCGTCAAGTTCATTATCAGGAATGGGCATTTAAGGTAGTCTCTCCACTATTGCTTAGCTTGCCAGTCTTCAGAGGTTTAAAGTTTTCATTTTAGAGTTTCTTCACCTCCTTAGTTAGGTTTATTCCTAAATATTTTATTTTCTTTTAGACTATTGTAAATGGGATGATGTCCATGATTTCTGTATGTTGATTGCTGGTGTATAGGAAAGCAGTTGATTTGTCCAGTGGATTCTGTATCCTGGCCCATTTCTGATTTTTTTGTTTCTAGAAGCAAAACAAATGCTATCGTATTTGGGGATCTCATATGCTATCATGTCATCTCTAAATAGAGATAGTTTGATTTCTTTCCCTAAGTGTAGTTCTTTATTTTCCTTCATCTTTCCTTCCTGCTCCAGCTAGTGCTTCAAGCATAATATTGAAAAGAAATGGGGATACTTAACATCCATGTCTTTTTCCTGACTTCAGTAATTAGTCAAGCTTTTCTCCATTTAGGATGATGTTGTCTGTGGGTTTCTCCATATATAGCTTTTATTATGTTGAAGACTATTCTCTCCAGTTCAAAATTCTCTAGGACTTTAATCGTGAAGACATGCTGAATTTTGTCAAGGCATTTTCTGCCTTGACACTAAGATGATCATATAGTATTTCTTTGTCTATTAATGTGGTTTGTTACATTTATTGACATGTATATGTTGACTCATCCCTCTATTTTATGGATAAAGCCAACGTGGCCATGGTGGATAATCTTGTTGATGTATTCTTTTTGTGAGTATTTTGTTACACCTTTTAAGTCTATGTTCATCACAGATATTGCCTGTAATTTTTCTTTTTGTTGTCTCTTTACTTGATTTTTATGTTAGAATGATAATAGCATCATAAGGAATTTAAGAGTACTTCTGTTTCTCTTTTTTTAAATCAATAGTTTAAGAAATTTTGCTTGTAAATCTGTAATTTTAGAAGAATTCTGCCATTAATTCATCTGACCCTGACTTTTCTTTAGTTGAAAGAGTTTTTATTTCCATTTCAATTTACACATTTATTATTCGTTTGTTTATCTTGTTGCCTTATCCTTGACTTAAGTTTGGTGTTTTGGCAGAATATAGAAATTCATTCATTTCTTTTAGGTTCCCAACTTAATGGAGTACAGGTTTTTAAAAAATTCTACCTTACAATATTTTTAATTTCTTTGATGTCTGTTGTAATGTTTTCTTGTTCATTTCTTATGCTGTTAATTTGGGCCCCACTTTCTTTCTTTTGGTTAGTTTGGCCAAGGTTGTTTCAATCTGTTTGTCTTCTCAAAGAACCAGCTTTTAGATTCATTGATTCTTTATATTCCTTGTTTTGTATATATGTCATTGATTTCTGCCCTGTTTTTTATTATTTCTTGCAGTTGACAGGGTTTGGATAATATTTTTCTTGTTTTTCCTATTTTTATGTTGCATAATTAAGCTATTATTTATGCTTTTCCTTACTTTTTAATGTGTGGACTTGGACCTATGAATTTACCTTATAGGACTCATTTCAATATGTTCAAGAGGTTTTCTTGTGTTGTACTTTCATTTTCATTTCATTCCAGAACATGTTTTTATTTTATTCTTGCTTTCTTATATACCTGTTCACTATTCAGTAATGAGTTATTTAATTTCCATGAGTTTGTGTATTTACTGGAGATTTGTTTGTGGTCAATTCTACGTTTTATTGCACTGTGCCTTTATAGGATATAAGGAATGGTTTCAATCTTTTAAAAAAAATTTAAAAATTTCTAAAGGTAGGTTTAGTATCCCAGGATATGTTCTGTTTTAGAGAAGCTTCCTTGTACTACTGAGCAGAATGACCTTTTTCTTTTTGGTGTTTGGGTACAATGTTCTATAGATATATATTAAATCCATTTGATATATGATGCCATTTAATTCTGTTATTCCGGTGTTTACTTTTTGTGTGCATGACCTCTCTACTGGAGAAAGTGGGATATTCAAATCATGTAGTATTAATGGATTTATGCTAACTTGTGTCTTTAAATACCATCCTACATTTTTTAATGAAATTTGATGCCCTGAAGTGTTTTGTTTTGTTTTTTGAGACAGGGTTTGTTTCTCTGTGTAATCCTGTGTAGTGGCATCTTGTTCTGCATATAGATTTGAAGTACCTGCCTTAGGGTATGGCTTTGGGGTGCAGATGTGATCCCTTATAAAGAAGAGGAAGGGCGTGGGTCTCTCTTGGATGGTAATCTGATCATCCTTCATTGCTGCATCCTGTGCCTCAAGGGGCAGAAGACCATACTGGCAATTTACATTCACTGTGTGAGTGTTCCCCAAAATTATCTGTTATTCTTTTATTCAGGCGTTCGTGAACTTCCTCATTCCCCCCTTCAGTCCTGGCTGTCCTGAAATTCACTCTGTAGACCAGGCTGTCGTTGAACTCAACAGACATTCACCTGCCTCTGCCTCCTGTGTGCTTGGATTAAAGGCACGTGCCACCACCACCTGGCGAGTTGTCCCAGAGTTTGATGGATATTTGTTTAGGATAATAATGTCTTCTTGGTTAACTGTTCCATTGAATATATCCCTCTTTACTCCTTGTTAGTTTCAGGTTGAAGTCTACTTTGTCATATATTAGGATAGTGATACCATCTTGCTTCCTGGTCCCTTTTGATTGGAGTACTTTTGTTCACTCCTTTACTCTAAAGGTTAAGATGTGTTTCTTGTATAAAACAGGTAGATGATTTTGGTTTCTCAAGCCATTCAGCCAGCCTTTGTCTTTTTCTGGAGAATTCAGGCTTTTGATTTTTAAAGTTACTATTGAAATGTATTTATTGTGGTAATCATGTTATTGATTTGTGCTGTTGTTTGTATTCTCAGTGGAACTTTGTGTTTTAGTAATTATGGCTTTGTATTTCTTTGCACAGTGTATTTTTGGGCTATGCCCATTACTCTCTTCTGCCTGAAATATTGCTTCTTCCATATTCTTTAGGTTTTGTTTATTGGATATAAATGTTTTAATGTTGTTTATAGCATGCAAAGTTTTTCCACTTTAAATATGGTAGACAGATTTTTTTGATATATTAGTCTAGATCAGGTGTCATGGTCTTTTAGGACTTGGAATGTATTGCTCCATATTCTTCTGTCTTTCAAAGTTTTCATTGGGAAATCAAGTGGTATTCTGATGGGTTTTTCCTAATAAGTGCTTTGTAGATTTTTCTCTTACAGTTTTCAACACATTTTCTCTGTTCTGTATACTTAGTATTTTAACTGTGATATGCTGTAGAATTTTCTTTTCAGGTCTTAGGTATTTGGTGTTATGTATACTTCTTCTATTTGTATGGGTGTGTCTTTCCTTAATTTGGAGAAATTTTCTTGTATGCTATTATTGAAGATTTGGCCTATGCAAATTGTCTTGGGATTGTGCTCACTCCTATGCCTATACTTTGAAGGTTTAGTATTTTCTCTTGTGTCCCACACTTCCCGTATGTTCCATTTCTTTGTTTTTAAATTCTCTCATGTTTCTTTCTTATTTTGTTCAAATCCTCTGCTTTATTTTTGAGTCCTGATATTCTATATTTTGCTTGATCCAATTCTACTTGTAAGGCTTTACATTGAGTTTTCTAGTTATTTTTTTTACTCTATCTTCATTTCAGCTTGAGAACTCTTCAATGTTTCTATCTCTTTATAGAATTCCATTCCGGTGTCCTAGATTGTCTTCATCATTTCCATCAGCCTATCTTTTGTGTATGTGTTTCTTTGAGCTATTTCATTGTGCGTTCTTTAAATTCCTTGACTTTTTGATGCAGTTTATGATTATTCTTTTAAATTCCATGTCCCGGAGTTCATCTAGATAATTCTTATTGGCAGTCATTTCTTCTGAACTGGTAGGTTTTGGAGAGGAGATAAAGGCTTTCTCTTTCATGCTGTTTGTATTTCTGTGATGAGATCTGAGTATGTGCACTTCTTTTGTATGTTCTGTGTCTGATATGGACAAAGCAGGTTGGTTTTGAGGAGAGGATATCTGAGCAGGTTAGATCTTGAAGTTTTTAATGGCTTAGGTGGATTGAAGTTTGGTAGATACACAGGTCAACTGTACAGGATGTGATTCATGTTTCCTGTCTAAGCCTGTGTGTGGGTAGATCAGGGGTTTGGGGACTATGTGTGGTGGGGAGAATCAGGCGTACTCACTAGGATAGGTCCAGGAGAAGAACTTGTAGTATCTGTCTGAGTGGTATATATGAAGGATCCTAAAATTTGTATGTTAATTTTGTATCCTGCCACTTTTATGGAAATATCAGCTTTTAGAGTTTTCTGTTGGAGTCTTTAGATTCTCTTATGATTATTCTGTAAAAATAAGGGTACCTTGACTTCTCTCTTTCCTGTTCCGTTTTAGTTTTACTTTTTTTTTTAAGTCATGTTGCTATAGTAGAATTCAGAGCTGAGAGAGTATACCCTTTTGTGTTGGTCCCGATCTTCATGGAAATGCTTTTCAATTTTCTTCATTTAGCATAAGTTGGCTATAACTTTTCTGTAATATTATTTTTTATATTGCGATGTATTGCCTCTGCTCATCAGGGCTTTTTATCATAAATAGATGTTGGATTTTTGCCAAGGACTTTTCCTGCATCTATTGAAACAATCATGTGATTTCTTTCCTTAAGACCATTTATGTGATGTATTATATTTATTTATTTGCAGATGTTGAACCATCCCTGCATCTCTGGAATGAAGCCAGCTTGATCATGCTGAATGATTTTGATGTATTTGGTTTGCAAGTATTTAATTGAGAATTTTTCATCTATGTTCCTTAAGGAAATTAGTCTTTTCGTTTTTGGCTGTGTCTATATTTGGCTTTCGTAACAAAATAATACTGGCTCTGTTGAAAGAGTTCTGTGGTGTTTATCTCTCCTACTTTCTATGGATTAATTTGAGGAGTATTAGCGTTAGCTCTTCTTTAAAGTTGTGGTCGAATTAAGGGGCTAATCCATCTGGGCCTGTGTTTTTGTAGGTGGCAGACTGTTGTTTTGTTTTTAAAATTACTGATTAAGTCAAGCTGCTTGTTGTAGATCTACTGAAATTCTTTACCTCACCTTGGTTTAACTTTAGTAGGTCATATGCATCTGGAAATTTACCCATTTCCTTTAGACTTTTGATTTAATGAAATCTAAGTTTTAAGGTATATGCTTATGTTTTTCTGAATTTCATTCACATCTATTATAATATCTCCCCTCTTGTCTCTAATTTTATTAATTTGGGTCCTGTCTCTTTCTCTTTTGCTTAGTTTGGCTATGGATTTGTCTATCATGTTTATCTTATCAAAGAACTGACTTTTGGAGTCATTGATTTTGAATGTTCTTTATTCTCATCTCTATTTCATTAATTTCTACCCTGATCTGAATAATTCATTTCTGTCTATTGATTTTGAGTTTGGCTTATTAATGTTCTTCTAAATACCTCATATGTACCATTATGTTATGTATTCAAGACTCTGTGATTTCTAAATTAAAGACACTTATGATCCAGATCATTTCCTTTAGAACTCCTTTTATTGTATCCCATTGGTTTGGGTGTATAGTATTTTCATTCTTATTCACTTATAGAAAATTCCAATTTCCCTTTGATGTCTTCAGTGATTGAGTCATCGTCTTGTAGTGTGTTGTACATTCTAAAGAAAGGTGTGTATGTTCTGTAGCTTCCCTTGCTATTCATTTTTAGCTTTATTCAATTACGGCAGATAGGTGAACTTATTTAAACCCCCTTCAATTGTCTCATATCAGATAGGGTATCAGAAGTTATTTTAATTTTACAATTTGTGGATGCTTGCCTTATGTACTTTATTTGGCCTATTATGAATAGATTGTATGGAATGTATATTTCAGAGTTTGGACGGAATATTCTGTAGATTCATTTGATCTATGGTGTCATTCAACTCTTCATGTTTCTCTATATACCTGTTGTTTGGATGACCGGTCTGTTGGTGAGAGCAGGGTAATGGTGTTATCCACTATTACTTCTTTGGTATTAGTTTCATGAAATTGAGTGCATCCGTGTTCATTGTATTTATATTTAAATTGTAATATCTATCTTTTTATTTACTTTAGAAGTACTCTTATTTACATATCCATCCCCCCATTCCCTCGGCCACCCATCCTCCCATGCTTCCCACAGAACCCCCAACTCTCCCCCCACTCCTGAGGGATAGTGAGACCTTCCATGGCATATCATCAAAGTCTGTCCCATCATTTGGGGGAGGGCCCAGGCCCTCTTTCTTATGTCTGGGCTGCAATAGTATCTCTCCATAGGGAATGGGCTTTCAAACTCCATTTGTGCTCTAGTGATAAACCCTGGCTCCACTGTTAGAGGTCCCATAGACTGCCTTGGCCTCCTAGCTGGCATCCACATTCAGAGGACTTGGTTTGGTCCAATGCTGGTTCCCCAGCTTTACAACTAAAGTCTCTGCGCTCTCATTAGGTCAGGTGAACTGTTTCTGCAGGTTTCTCCAGCACCATCTTGTCTCCTTTGTTCATCTCTCCTCCCTCTCCACAACTGGATTCCGGTAGTATGGCTCAGTGTTTAGCTGTGGGTGCCCGTTTCTGCTTCGATCAGCTACTGGGTGAAGGCTTTAGGAATGGTAACCAAGGTAGTCATCAATCTCATTATAGGGGAAGGGCATCAAAGGCAGCCTCTCCACCACTGACTAGATTCTTAGTTAGGGTCATCCCTGTCGATCCCCTAACATTTCCCCTGTGCCAGACCCCTCTCCAAATTTGTACTGGCTCCCTCTATCAAGGCATCTCCTATCTTGCCCTCCCCTATTCCTCCCCTGCCTCAGTCCTCCTGTTCTCCTCCCCCCTCCCCTTCTCCCCCTCACCCCTTTCCCACCTCCCTCCTCTCACCCTTCTCACCTCTGCTCCCAATTTGCTCAGGGGTTCTTGTCCCCCTCCCCTTCTTCAGGGGACTATGTGTTCTTCTCTTGGAGTCTTGCTTGTTTCCTAGCTCCTCTGGCGGTGTGGATTGTAGCCTGGTAATTCTTTGCTCTATGTCTAAAAACCATATATGAGTGAGTACATACCATGTTTGTCTTTTTGTAACGGGGTTACCTTACTCAGGATGGTTTCTTCTAGTTCCATCCATTTGCCAGTGAATTTCAAGATTCCGTTGGTTTTTTTTTTCTGCTGAGTAGTACTCCATTGTGTAAATGTACCACATTTTCTCTATCCACTCTTCAGCTGAGGGTCATCTAGGTTGCTTCCAGGTTCTGTCTATTAAAAACAACACTGCTATGAATATAGTTCAACAGATGTCTTGTTATATAAATGTACATTCTTTGGATATAGCCCAGGAGAGGAATTGCTGGATCTTGAAGTAGATTGATTTTCATTTTCCTGAGAAACCACCATACTGATTTCCAAAGTGGTCATACAAGTTTGCTCTCCCACCAGCAATGAAGGAGTGTTTCTCTTTCTCCATATCCTCTCCAGCATAGACTATCATTGGTGTTTTTGATTTTAGCCATTCTGACAGAAGTAAGACGGTATCTAAGAGTTGTTTTGAGTTGCATTTCCCTGCTGGCTAAGGATGATGAGCACTTTCTTAAGTGTCTTTCATCCATTTTAGATTCCTCTATTTAGACCTCTCTATTTACTTCTGTACCCCACTTTTCAATAGGATTGTTTGGTGTTTGGGTGGTTAGCTTCTTGAGTTCATTGTATATTTTGAAAATCAGCCCTCTGTCAGATATGGGGTTGGTGAAGATCTTTTCCCATTCTATAGGCTGACGTTTTGTCTTGCTGACTATGTCCTTTACCTTACAGAAGTTTCTCAGTTTCAGGAGGTCGCATTTATTCATTGTCAATCTTAGTGTCTGTGCTACTGGTGTTACATTCAGGAAGCAGTCTCCTGTACCAATTGGTTCAAGGGTACCTCCCACTTTCTCTTCTAACAGGTTCAGTGTGGCTGGATTTATGTTGAGGTCTTTCATCCATTGGACTTGTTTTGTGCAAGGCAGTAGACATGGATCTATCTGTAGTCTTCTACATGCTAGCATCTAGGAAGTCCAGCACCATTTGATAAAGATGCTTTCTTTTCCCATTGTAAAATTTTAGCTTCTTTGTCAAAAATCAAGTGTTCATAGGTTTGTGGGTTAATATCAGAATTTTCAATTGGATTCCATTGGTCTACCTGTCTATTTTTGTGCCAATACCAAGCTGTTTTCCAGACTATAACTCTATAATAGATATTGAAGTTAAGGATGGTGATGCCTCCAGAAATTTCTTTATTTTACAGGGTTATTTTGGCTATCCCGGGTCTTTTGTTTTTCCATATAAAGTTAAATATTGTTCTTTCAAAGTCTATGAGGAATTGTGCCTTTATTTAATGGGAATTGCTTTGAATCTGTAGATTGCTTTTGACAAGATTGCCATTTTTACTACGTTGATCCTACCTACCCAAGATCATGGGAGATCTTTCCATTTTCTGGTATCTTCTTTAATTTCCTTCTTTAAAGTCTCAAAGTTCTTATTGTACATGTCTTTCACTTGTTTGGTTAGGGTTACCCCAAGATATTTTATGTTGTTTGTGGTTATTGTAAAGGGTGATGTTTCTCTGATTTCTTTCTCTGTGCATTTATAGTCTGTATATAATAGGGCTACTGACTTTTTTAGTTAATTTTGTATCCTGCCACTTTGCTGAAGGTGTTTGTCAGCTGTAGGTGTTCCCTGATAGAGTTTTTGGGTCATTTATATAAACTATAATATCATATGGAAATAGTGTAAGTTTGACTTCTTCCTTTCCAGTTTGTATCCCCTTCATCTCCTTTTGTTGTCCTATTGCTCTAGCTAGAACTTCAAGTATAATATTGAAGAGGTATGAGAGGTATGGAGAGAGGGGACAGCCTCGTGTTGTTCCTGATTTTAGAGGAATGGCTTTGAGTTTATCTCCAATTAGTTTGATGTTGGCTGTTGGTTTGCTGTATATTGCTTTTATTTGTTTAGCTATATTTCTGTTATCCATGATCTCTCCAAGACCTTTATCATGAAGGAGTATTGGAATTTGTCGAAGGCTTTTTCAGCATCTAGTGAAAGGATCATGTGATTTTTATTTCTCAGTTTGTTTATATGGTGAATTACATTGATGGATTTTCATATGTTGAACCATCCCTGCATCCCTGGGATGAAGCCTACTTGATCATGTTGGATGTTTTATCTGATGTGTTTTTGGATTTGATTTGCCAGTATTTTGTTTATTTTTGCATCGTATTGATTGCCCCCTTTGTCAACATGAAGAGACCTTTATTTCTATTGAATAATTCTGGTTCAAAGTTTGCTTGTTAGACATTAGAACAGTGATACATATGTTAATCCTAATTTCATTTTCTTTGAATACCTTTTTTAAAAAAATCACTGGAGTAATAGCTATCTATCTTTAATGGTTAGGTTTGTTTCTGAAAGGAAGTGCTATAGATCTTATTTCATCTGGATCCTCTATTTTATTGTCAAGTCTTGATGTACTGTATTTTCCTTGATGCATTCTATATGTACCTGAATTTTCTAATTGGTCTGTTGGGTTTTTCAAATTCATTTTCATTTCAGGTTGAGTTCTCTTCAGTGTTTCCATCTCTTTATTGAGGACAGTTTTCAAAGCATGAGTTACCTTTGCCATTCAGCCTTGTATTTGTGTTTTCTTGAACATCAATCACTCAGGCATTTATTATCTTTAAGTTCATCAAGATATTTGGTTTGGTTTTGTTTTACTCCCTGAATTCTTTAATGAATTTCATGATTATTTTTTTAAGATCTGTGTCCTAGTGTTCATGCAGATAGATTTCATTAGAGAATAATTTTTTAGGGCTAGTGTGTGTGAGGAGAGACATAGGGTTTTGATCTTTCATATCATTTTTGGTTTTGTGATGATACCTGGGCATCTAGATATCTTTTATTGATTGATGTGGATACAGAAAGTTGAGCTGGAGTATAGGGTGTGCATTATGACCCAAGTATGGAGGTTGGTAATAATGTGGGTGGAACTCCTCAGGCTAAGATGGGATGTGGATTTAGAAACTGGGTTCCATCTGAGGACTAGGGTATGTGAAGCCCCAAAATAGAATTTTGAATACGTCTGATTCTATATTCAATTCTATCAGTCTTTGATTTTTGTGTGCTACACATACACTTTAGGGCATTCATCTTTTATTACTTTGTAAGTTTTCTTTCTTCTAAAGTTCATTTTATCTCATATCAATATAGTCATTTTCCTCATTTAAAGTGTTTAAGTACTGGACAGCTCTGAAATGGTCAGCCCTGAAGATGTACATACAGGTAGCATTACATGGCCGGAAAAGTTTATATTAAAGAATATCTGTGTACACACATATACCTATATGCATGCAGTTAACAATTCCTGAAAAAAGAGTGTTTGAATTGGAAGGAGAGTGGGGAGGGATTCATGGGAGTGTTTGGAAGGAGGAAATTGAAGGGTGAAATGTTTTACTCTCAAAAATAAAATTAAAATATTAATTTTATTTATTCTACTATTAAATAGAATTATTAATTCATTAATTTTGGAAAATAAGCCACCAAAAATGTTCATGTAGTATTTTTCAAGTGTTTTACTTTTGATTTGTCTGTTTCACTGAATTTAAAGTAAGTTTCTTATAAAGAATGCATATTTGAGCTGGGTGTGGTAATATATGCATCTGTTCCCAGAACTTGGAAGCTAAGGCAGAAGGATCACAAGATCATGATTTGCTAGAGCTATACAGAAAATTCAATCAAAGATAGGCTACAGAGTAAGACTGTGTGAAATACACACAAAGAAACCAACAAGTCTAAAACATGCGTGGCCTTTCTTTTTATTCCTCCCTGCCAGTCTCTGTCTTTTAATTAGTTAATGTAAACCATTTTGGCTTATGGAAATAATTGATATATAGAGATGTTTACATGTGCTATTTATTATTATTATTATTATTGTTACCATCATCATCATCCCTGTTGTTGTTGCTGTTATCTTAGATCCTAAGACCCAAGATTTTATTATTTTATCCAATCTAGCCTTAAACTCCTAGCATTCCTTACTTAGCCTCCCTTGTAGATGAAAAAATGGTTCACTGCCACTATACTAGGCTTTCATTCATCTGCTTCTTACTTCTGGATCTAGTCCTCTCTCTCTCTCTTTCTCTCTCTCTATCTCTCTCTATCTCTATCTCTGTCTCATACACACACACACACACACACACACACACACACACAAACCTCTCTCTCTATTTTTGTTGTCTTTTTGTGAATTACTTGAATATTTTCAATTTGGTTCATAGGGCCTATGAATATATCTCTTTGTATCATTTTTGTTCTGATTGGTGTGGGTGTTAGTGCATGTGTATCATATAATATATATGTATAATACCAATACTTTTCATACATATATTATAAGACAGTGTATATATACACACACACATATATATGTATATATAATAGTAGTTTATTCATGGCAATAGTTTTTTACTTTGTGTGAAATTTAGGCATCTCATTATAAGGTCCTTTGTGATTTTTTAATTGAAAATATTGTTTGATTGACGATTTATTGATTGATTTAGTGTCTATTTATGTGTGTGTTTATGTGTGTCTGTGTGCCCATACACACACATGCATGTATGTGTAGCCCAGCATGCATGTGGAAATCAGAGGACATCTTGTGGAAGTCCATTCTTTCCTTCCACCATGTTGGTTCGAAGGAGAGAACTCATGTCATCAAGTTTGTTTGATAGTTTCCTTACCTCATGAGCCATTTTTCTTATCTTTATTTTGAGTATTATATGGTATTATAATTTTGTTTCCAGAGTTATAGATCTCAAGATAAAAAAGATAACTGTATGTTTTTTCTTGCTGAGTTTATTTCTTTTTTCTGGTGCTCCTAGATTCTTCTTTTATGGTTTCTTTTGTGTTTAAAGAAGTTCCTATTGACACTTTTAAAAGCTCACTCTTCTAGCAACAAATTCTTTTCAGTTTTCCTTCATGTGAAATGTTTTATTTCCCCTACACTCCTAAAGGAGTTTTAGCAGATACGGAATTAATGGTTGACAGTTGTTTGCTTTCCCAACTTGAAAGATTTTTGTTATCATTTTTCTGCTGGCCTTCATTTTCAGAAAAAAATCCTCAGCCTTTTGAATTGGTGTTCACATATAGTCAATGCACATTTCTTTCTGTTTTCTTTTTACAATTGTTTGTCTTGGGTTTGCAAAATTTTAATTATAATATGTTTCATCATAGATGCTTTGCTTTTATATTGTATGGAATTCACTCAATTTTCTGGATATGTGACTTTTACCATATTTTGCAAGCTTGCAGATGCAGTTTCTTTGAATATACAATCTTTGAATATACCATCATCTCCTTATGCTTTCACCTCTCATTTTGAAACTCTGGTTATATGAATATTGGATCCTTTGCTACACAGGTACCTGAAGCCCTTATGATTGCTTTTTTTTCAGTCTGTGTTTCTATTGCTTAGATTGTGTAACCTCTACTGCTTTGTCCAAAAGTCTACTAATTCTGTCCTTTGTCATTTCCATTATAGTATTGATCCCTCCATCAACAACTTTTTTAAACATCCATCATTATATTTTTATTTATATAGACTTTATTGGGTTCCTTTTATAATATTTATATCTTTAATGAGGTATTTATTATGTTCATTAATTTCAGAATTTATAGTTGGTGCTGAAACATTTTTTATGATAGGTGCTTTAAGTTTCTGTCAAATAATTCCAGCTCATCCAAGTGTTGATCCAAGTTAACTGCCCTTTTTTCCATCAAGTTGTTATTTTTATTTTATTATTTCTTGGAATTATAGCTGTTTTCTTTTAATTATATAATAGATGCTTGCTAAAAATATTAAGCAGTGTTGTACTTTTAGCAAATAGTCTACTTACATTTAGCAATACTATTACTTATATTTAGTAGATTAGCCATGGGCTATCAGTCTGGGGTCCATGAGCTCCCCCTTGTTCAGGTCAGCTGTTTCTGTTGGTTTCACCATTTTTTCTCATCATATTCTGCCCCATTATATGTAGGCAAAGGAAGAAAGACTTAGATCTGTGAGATAAAGAAACATTTAAAATCTAGGCCTTTTTGTTTGACACAGGTCCTATCTTGGGTTCCATCTTCCCTTTCTGGTAGAGGTGGAGACATTTGGGCTCTTTACAATGAACTGCTTCCCCAGATTAGACTTCTCTTACTGCTGGGTGTCTCTGTCTCCCTTTTTTATTTTCTTTTTTTAAAAATTTCATCTTTTCTATTCGTTTTACATACTAACCACAGTTCTCCCTCCCCTCCTCCGTCTCCCCCCCCCCCCCCCACCTTCCCCTATCCACTTGTAAAAGAGGGTAAGGCTTCCCATGGTAGTCAACAGTTTGTCACATCAAGTTGAAGCAGGACCAGGCCCCTTCCTTCAGTATCAAGGCTGAGCAAGGAATCCCTCCATATGGAATGGGTTCTAAAAAGCCAGCAAATGCACCAGGGACCCTGGTCCCACTGCCAGAGGTCCACATAAACAGACCAAGTCACACAACTGTCATCCATAAGCAGAGGGTCTAGTTCAGTTCCTTGCAGGCTCATCTGGGCATTTTTTTAAAAGGTTCTCTACTTTACCAACTAAGTATCTTCTGTCTACAAATGAGAACTGAGAATGATAGAAGAGAGTTATCTCCCTAGCTACTTATTCTAGTTGTTTAGGAGAGGAATGATCCCCTCCCTTTACTGACCTCTGTTGCTGGAGTTGAGGATTCAGGAATACCAGATCTGTTTATAATCTCAGAATTTGGGAAGCTGAGGCAAAAACATTACAAGTATGAGGTCAGCCTGTTACATAGTATTATATTGTCTCCCAGAACTATCACCAATAGAAATACCATGTATGGGAATTTTTTTTTCCTTTTTTAAAATTTAAATTAGAAACAAGCTTGTTTTACATGTCAATCCCAGTTCCCCCTCCTCCCCTCCTCCCCTCCACCTCTCCTCCTCTCCTCCTCTTCTCTCCTGCTCCCCACCTGTCCCATCCCCTTTCTGCTCCCCAAGGAGCATGAGGTCTTCCATGGGGGAATCCTCAAAGTCTGTCATATAATTTGGAGCAGGGCCTAGGCCCTACCCTGTGTGTCTAGGCTGAGAGTATGGAGTGGGCTCCCAAAGTCCATGGGAATTCTTTTATTGTGTGTCGGTTTTCCATTCCCAATCGAGCTCAGATTCTTATTACCCTTCCAAGTTATTTGGTTTTCTCTCGTGTTTAGCAGAGATGAGCAGGGAAAAACACTATCTGACTCAGAGTAGATTCTTACAAACAAGTATGTTCTATATAACCTACACGAATTGTTGTTACATTCACCAGTTTGAAGACATGACTTTTTAGAAAAAAATCATTAGTATGTGTGCCTCTCTCCAGACTTCTGCCCATCTCATTATTCACATTACTGTCTAGACAGTAGTTTGAAAATCTTAGCCCAAGGTCTTTTCTGTATCCTGGAATTTATTTAATTTTATTTATTTTATTTCCTTCTATGAATACTGCTTGTACCCTTTCCTGTCCTGAATTTTGTTAACAGAGGCCATATGGAAATAATGCAGGAATTGAATGATTTTTGTTTCTCTGTCACCTAGCATTGTTACTGATTACAGTTTGGAATTTCTTTTTATTATATTCAGAGTATCTCTTTCTATGGCTCAGATCATTTTGACTTTTTTTGCAGATACATGCCACTCTTTTAGTTATTGTTGGATGGATCTATGTCATTAATCTACAGAATTATATAGATGAAACTGAGATGTAGAAAGTCTTCCATTTGGATCTCACCTGTACCATTTTCTGTAGATGTGTGGTTTGGGGCTGGCTGTTAACCTCTGAACTTATTTCAGCACCTGTAAAGTGAGATCAACACTGCTGTACTAAACAGATCAACTTCAGAGTTTTATGATTAAATGAGATGATATACACTGAGCTATGTGACACAGTTCCTTATAAAGTGGAAACTTTCTGTTCTCATATATTTTAAAAATCCAAGATTGTAGAAAACTTTTACTGTTGTTTCTTTTGATAGCTGTTTCTCCTTTGTGATTGTATACTCATAATTTCAGTTAGGTTATATAAATTAAAGTTCTCAGGGAAGAAGATTGCATGTCTTTTAAATTGTGAAATTTCACCTAATTACAACTGACATTCTTAAGACAGTGCTGGTGATGATTTTCTTACTGAGCAGTAAATGCAAATATTTTACAGCCCAGTCTCCATGGAATTGATGTGTAGGTGTTAAATTAGCCTTTCTGGTTAACCATCCATAAATATTTCAAAATACATACCTTGTGTGGGTACCCAGCTTGCTTCTACATGCTGCAAAAATTTTGCTTGTTAGACACTTCATTATGTCCTACCTGTATTTCTTGACATATTTTAAGTACATTTGTGGTTGTAGTACATCTGCATTCTTCTAAAAAATGGAGTCTATCAGGCATTTAATTTGGATCTTCTGAACAGAAGTAATAATATTATATTTTGTACACTATACAACATGTTTTAATTCAGGTGTTTATCACTAATTATTGTACCTAAAATAACAGTAGTTGCAGGAAGGCTAAAAATGGCATTATTTATAACAATCCAAGTAACCTATTTCTTCCAGTACACTTTTCCTTGAGTTAAAGCTGGTAATCTTTTTAATCTTAGTAAATTCTTTAGGTTTCATGTTTGATAGCTATAATTCTGGAACCTCCCAAAACTATCTTAATTAGAGGCATGTTGGAATGTGTTTGAAATTTTTCTGTTGTAGTTCAGTTACTTCTGGCAGTATTATGTAATCTTAAGGATATGTGCTTTCTTCAGGGAATCAGCCTTTCCTGGTATCTTTCACTTAGTTTTTTAGTGCTCCATCCTCACCCTGGGGGAAAATAGTAATCCAAATATAAGCTGCGGTTAGACTTTAGCAGATTTTTAGAATTTAGGTCTTGCTAACCCTGACCTTCCAATGTTCTAGATTGTTTTTGAAGGCCAGAACTGCTGTTGCAACCAAATTGCAATTTGAGTAATTTAGATTCTGGTATCAGAAATCTAACTGAAATAGTACAAGGTCTAATGTTTTCCTTTTGGGTGCTATGAAATGCCAGTGTGAAGTAGCTAGATACTTGGCTTTCTTTAGTGTGATTTCTTTAGTGAGCTGATTTCTAGGTATAATTTTATATGAATGTAAAATGTTTCATTGTTAGGAAGAATAAAGGCTTTGATGGATGGTGGTTGTGGGTGCTTTATGCTACCCTACAGAACTCTACACTTGCCCACAAAAATGATTACTTTTGCCTGAATTACAAGCAACCGTGCTTAAGATATTCAGTGACAGTAATTTCCTTGTTTATTTTAGGCTATTTATGGCATGTTTTTGTTTTTTTATTTTGAAAACTTCAGACATATAATGACTTTTGCTTATTTTCATTCCCTCATCTTCTCTTAAACTCCTCCTCTCCTGCTGAAACCCAGGATGTCCACCTCCTACTTTCAGGCTTGTTTTGTGTTTGTTTGTCTTGGTGAGAGACTGTCGATATTTCATTATGTGTGTGGGAGAACCTCACGAAGCCTCACCTATCCACAAGGGGCCATTGATGGTCAGTGGCTGCTGTGGAGGAAGATGTCACTTTGTTCAGTGGTATAGCCACTGATAAACTGTTCATGTTCTTTTAAAGATAAGATTCAATTTGTAGCCTATGCTAGCCTCAAACTTGTGATTGTCATTCCTCAGCCTCCATGTACTGAGTTTACAGGTATATGCTGCCCAGTCTTGGTTCATGACTTGGTATTTAATAGAGAAACCTATTCTGGCTTTCCTGAGTGAAGAATTTTATTTTCTGATTGCTTACATTTGTGTCATGAATATAGAATGCTTTTTTTCCTTTGTCTGCCAAATCATTTCTCTGGTGTCATCTTGAAAAAGCTAGAAATTTTACCTGCTTCATTAAATTCTTCTGACCTGAGTGTCATGTAAGTGACAATTACCTGAGGCTTAGATCATGTTTTATGCTGCTGTCTTGGTATCTTCTTGGGACAGTTATCATTGCTGTTGGCATCTTAGGTTTTAAATCCACAAAATATAAAAGTACTTTCTGACTTATTGGATATTCAGTGTTACAAGTGAATGTTTAATGCTTTGTTCTTAGATGATAATAATTTTGAGAAAAATGTTTACAGATCACTTATGTGAAAATGTGTAACTTGTGCCACTTAGTGAACCATCAGGAATGATACTTTGATATTCAACCTTTACATTCTTGGCCACACAGTATTTACTCATAATGTTTTAGAATATTTATTTCATTTTTCTTTAAATTAGTCAGATGATCCAAAAATGACTTCAAGACCTAGTAATTTTTATGCATGATAATGCTGTCTTTGAATTTATAAACGGTTGACTTCAGAAGACTTAAACTTCAGTTGTTTCTTTTTAAAGTATCTGTAACTACTTTATGTGTATGACTGCTTTCCTACATGTAAGTCTGTGCACCACATGTGGGCAGGGTACCCATAGAGGTGAGAAGAGTGTGTCAGAGTCCCTGGCATTGGAGTTACAGACAGTTGTAATCTTCCATGTGGGTGCTGGGAATAGAACACGGGTCCTTAGAAAGACTAGTCCATGTTTTTAACCTCTGATCCATCTCTGCAGCACTTTAATTTCTTTTGTTACATTCTCTACAAATTTGATTGAAAGTGTGGCAGATTTCCACTTCTAGGGATGTCATTACCTACCTGAACAAATTTTACAGGATGGAGCTAACCTCCTACAAACAGAACTTTGCCTGAGTTTCCTCCTTTTTTGTCCTACTATACTCTGTCACTGATCTAGCACCAACAATACCAAACTAGAAGTCATTTCCCATGCTTATTCCTATACTGTATTATACATGTGATGCCTTCACAAAAGGAATCTGAGAATTACCAAAGCAAGGAGAGGTCAAAATTCTAGAAAAAAGATAATGTATTGAGATGAACCCAATATTCTGTACTATGTCTCCTTCAGGACATTTGCCAGTGGAAGTAGTATGGACAAAGAAAACAAGGAACTAAACTAAAAGTAGTAAGAGAAAGAAAAAGAGCAAGGGTCTACCAGTTTTATAGGCCTATGGAGACACAAAATAGTGTTAAGATATTTTCTGATGATACAAAGTTGAGCTTTCAAATTGACAAAGAAAAGAAAGTACAATGAGTTCAGTCCAATATTTTGTTTTATTTTCCCTTGGAACATTTCCTGATTTATAAATGGGATAGGAGAAAGAAGTTGAAAAAGCTAAACAAAGTGGCAAATGTAAGTAAATCTCATCCGCTAAGCTGAGCTTTCAGTAATTCCATAATGCTGGGGAGATAGAAATTAGAGTTCAGAGACTGCCAAAGAGGAGGAACCCTGAATAATTATCCCAATTATTCAGTTGGGATTCCCAAAGGGCTATACTCTAGGAGTAGGAATAAAGTAGAAAAAAACTAAAGTACAGCTTTGAATTAGCTCAGTGTTAGACGGGACTAAGGTGAGTTTGTCCCTTACCGCTTGCTGGAAACTAAGTAAATCTCTAGAGGACAATAATACTGAGCTTGATTAACTGTTAATAGTCAATGTATAAAATGAATAAAAAATCAGTGGGTTTGCCATGTATATTAATCTGATAGGACTGGCATAATATAGTACCACAGACTGGATATCTTCAGCAACAAAATTGATTAGATCACAATTCTGGAAGCTATCACACAGAGGTGCTAGTTGATTTGGGATCTGCTAAAGGCATTGTTCCTGATTCATTATTGACCCTTCTCCTTGTTTCTCCTTATATATAAGGAAGGACAAATGAAATTTTAGAGGTCTGTTGTATAAGGGGATTAATTCTATTTAGGAGGGTCTTTGTGTGTTTGTTTGCTTGTTTGAGACAGGGTTTGTATGTGTTACCCTGAATGTTCTGGAAGTCTCTATTTAGACCTGGTTGGCCTTTAACTCATAGAGTTCTGCCTGCCTCTGTATCCTAAGTGCTAAGGGGATATTTATGACTAAAACAACTTACGTAGTAATACCGTTGCATTTTCGGTTAATATTTCAATATGGAAATTTTTAGAGAGTATAAACATCCAGTAAACAACAATAAAAAAGAAAGCAAATTCTGGAAGTGAAGATTACAGTACCTAAAATACATGATTTGATATATGCATCTAACAGTAGATTACATCTATAGCTCATGAAAAGATTGACTAGTCAACTGAAAGACAGGTTAGTAAAAATATTCTGACTTAAAGACCAAGAAAAATAGTTATTAATGTACCTTCCACATACATCAAAAAATGTTGACAGAATTGTGTAACTTGAGAGGATTGCTTGAGCCTAAGAGTTCAAATTTAGCATGGAAAGAAAACGTTGTTAACTCGGTCTTAGGAAAGGAAGGAAAAGGAAGAGAAGAGAGAGTTGGAAGTAGTGAAGAGAATATATATGAATATGAAAAAAAGAGAATGAATTCAATGTATTGATTCTTATAGGTATCATTGTTGGGGAATCATGACAAATCCACTCAGCTCAATAGTATAGAGAGAACAGATTTATTGTCAGTCAGACCTAGGTCTACCTCAGCTGTGACTTTTTTCTTTGTTACTGAGTGTATTATCTTTGATTTGTGATTTTCTGAGTCTTTGTTTCTTCTGATGTAAAAGAAGTACCGTTCTCTTATAGAGTAACTATGCTTAACTGACAAATTACAAAGTCACATAGCATATTTATTCTTCATTGTTCCTGGAGAGTTTATATTATTTTGAGCTGAAATGTACAGATATTTGTATCTTAGAGCAACATCTTCTCTAATAACTATTGTGAGTTTTTACTCCATCCATTGTTTATTGGTGAAAATGGAAGGGTGTGGACTGGATTGTGTCTTTTCTTTTAGATTTTGTTTCACCATTTTGTCTACACTTAAGTCTAAGCCTTAATATTGATTGCTTCCCTCCTTTGGAAGCTTACATGATACTTTCTAGTTACATGAAAGCTAGACATAAGGAAAGGGCTCATTCAGATCAGTGTCAGTTCCAGTTCAGGGTCTTCTGGGCCTTGTGTTGGAAGTACATACTGTCTTCAGGATTAGGGACTTACCTTCAACCTCTGGGAGACAACCAAAGGTAATAGCAATAGGCTTTAATGTTCTGGGAGTCTCTTGGACAACCTTTACCAACAACTCAAAAAGAGAACTTCTCAAGCTTGGTGTTGGGATTTTGTTATGTGGTCTTTGTCTCTTGGATATTGTCAGGCCACATGAGAAAAATTTCATTTAACCTATGGTTCTTGGCCTTCCTTATCCTGAGAACATACAGTTCCCCATGCCATGGAAATCCCTATAAAATTATCTTCATTGCAACTTTGAAACTGTAATTTTGCTACTGTTATTAAGTGTAATGTAAATATCTGTGTTTTCTGATGGTCATAGGTGACCCTGTGAAAGGTTCATTTGACCCCAGGGGTCATGGCCCACAGTGTGAGAAACTCTATTTAAATAATATATGCATATTTATCCATAGACGTATGTGAATTATTGGGTATTTTTTGGTAAATAGTTAATGTCAACTTATATTTTTGGCTTATTTTCATTCCTAACAGTCAATTCATTCAACAAACTTCTATTACTGGTCTATGTGCCAATCACTGTACTAAAAGCTTGTGGTAAAAGATGAATGATAGAGCCAGTGGGGAAGATATAGACGTGAATATTTTGATATGGCAAGATGACTACTACAGGAGACACAGGCAAGCAAAATGAGATTACTTTTTCCTTGGGTACTGCTGAGAAGGTGACATTTGAGCCAAGTCTCTAATGATTAGAAGATATGCATTCCAGTCATAGGAAATAGTATATAGGAACATAGGGTAACTGACAGATTGGTTGTAGTCAAAGATCAAATATTTTATGTGGCTAGGATATAGAATATAAAGCCAGAAAATGGGTTGTAGTGACAGATCAAGTGGGAGTGTTACATAAACATGTATTGGCAGTGATTCGGTAATGTGCTGGAGAGGGGTGTGAAGAAATATAAAGAGCTGAGATGCTGATACAAAGTCCCAAGTAACAAAAGATTAGGGAAAATGGCAGTGGGGTGGAAATTTGAGAGGCATAATAGAGGTAGTAGATAGACCACATTGTTACTTCTTGGAGTAGAAATTTCTCCTATAAGAAAATGAATGTTTTATCATTTTCTCAGTAAATTACTTGCATGAGTGTTTCTATCATTCAAGGTGATGACTGAATGAGGAAAGAGTTTCTAAGAACATGCATAATCCAAGCAAAATGAATCCAGATGGGTGGAAATTGATACAGAGGTGAAGACTTAGTGATAATGTTTGGATGACTGCTTTACAGCTTTTCTCCTCATTTTCATTCATAGCTCCAGGTTTCTTTCTATTGTAAAAGAAGTCAGTAGTGAGCCCTCAAGTTACCTGCCTGCTTCTGTGTCAATTTCTCTCCTGTTCCTCTATGTGAACTGTCCATGCTTCTATCTAAAACCAACTTCGCCTATGCACCACATTCTTCTATCTCCATTTTTCATCAAAATATCACTTCTCAGCAATTATAACCCCCATAATATGGTCAATCCCCTAGCAAATTTATTAACTAAACATCATAAATATATTCCATATGGCTTCTTACATCTTCTGCTACTGCTTTGGTATAAATTAACTTACTTGAACTACATTGATTTGATAGCTCCTTAATTTCAACTATTACCCCGTTTCATTCTAATCTCCATATACCTGCTAGAATGATACTTTAAAAATCAAAGTCATGTCCTGCTTTTGCTCCCATTGTATGAGAATGAAGTAAACAGTTTTTAATGTGATCTACGGAGTTACTTTTTGAGTCATTTTCTAGCATTCCAACCTTTATTCTTAGTATCAGCCAAACTTGCTAAGTATTTTCTAGACTTAGGATATTTGTGCTTTTAAAATTTTTTAAAATTTAAATTAAAAACAAGTTTGCTTCACATGTCAATCCCAGCTCCCTCTCCCTCCTCTCCTCCTCTGGCCCCAACCCCACAATCCCCTACTTCACTCTCCAAGCAGGGTGAGGCCCTTCATGGGGGATTTCCAAAATCTGTCATCCTTCCAGGGCAGGGCCTAGGCCCTCCCCCATATGTCCAGGCAGAGACAGCATCCCTCCACGTGATATGGGCTCCCAAAGTCAATTTGGATGTAAGGAATAAATACTGCCCCAAAGAATGCAGAGGACTCCTCACTGACACCCACATTCAGGATATCTGGGTCAGTCCCATGCTGGCTTCTCAGCTATCAGTCTGGAGTCCATGAGCTCCCCTTGTTCATGTCAGCTGTTTCGTAGGTTTCACCAGCCTGGTCTTGACCACTTTGCTCATCACTCCTTCCTCTATGCAACTGGTTTCCAGGAGTTCAGTTCAGTTCAGTGTTCAGCTGTGGGTATCTGCCTCTACTTCCATCAGCCACTGGATAGAGGCTCTAGGATGGCATACAAAGTAGTCATCAGTCACATGATCGGGGAAGGGCATTTAAGGTAACCTCTCCACTAATGAGTAGATTGCCAGTTGGTGTTATCCTTGTAGATCTCTGGAAATCTCCCTAGTGCCAAATCTTTCCTCAAACCTATAGTGGCTCCCTCTATTATGGTATCTCTCATCCTGCTCTTCTCTATTCTTCCCATTACTCAAATTTCTTGCTCTCCCATGTCCTCCTCTCCCCTTCTCTTCTACCCCTCTCATTCTCCCAGCTCCCTCTTCCCTCCATACTCCCATTCCCCTCAGGAGATCCTGCTCCAGTTCCCCTTCTCTGGGGTACCATGCATATCTCTTAGGGTCCTCACTGTTTCCCAGACTCTCTGTTTCATGTCTAAAATCCATATATGAATGAGTACATACCGTGGTTTATCT
Organism: Mesocricetus auratus; assembly: GCF_017639785.1. Lineage (NCBI taxonomy): Eukaryota > Metazoa > Chordata > Mammalia > Rodentia > Cricetidae > Mesocricetus > Mesocricetus auratus. The sequence goes on from NW_024429188.1 coordinate 46,628,535, forward strand.
TTTTGTAACTGGGTTACCTCACTCAGGTTGGTTTCTTCTAGTGCCATCCATTTGCCTGCAAATTTCAAGAATCCATTGTTTGTTTGTTTGTTTTGTTCCACTGAATTGTGTAAATGTACCTCATTTTCTCTAACTACTCTTCAGTTGAGGGGCATCTAGGTTGCTTCCAGAATCTGACTACTACAAATAATGCTGCCATGAACATAGTGGATGTGAATCTTTTGGTATATGCCTAAGAGTGGAATTGCTGCCTCTTGTGGTAGACTGATTCCCATTTTCCTGAGGAACCTCCATACAGATTTCCAAAGTGGCTGTACGAGTTTGCACTCCCACCAGCAGTGGAGGAGTGTTCTGCTCTTCCACATCATCTCCAGCATAAACTGTCATTGGTGTTTGTGATTTTAGCCATCTAACAGGAGTAAGATGGTATCTCAGAGTTGTTTTGATTTACATTTCCCTAATGACCAAGGATGTTGAGCACTTTCTCAAGTGTCTCTTAGCCATTTTAGACTCCTCTATTGAGAATTCTGTATTTAGATCTGTACCACACTTTTTTTGGTTTTACAAGACAGGGTTTCTCTGTATTGTTTTGGAGGCTGTCGATCCAGCCTGGCCTCGAACTCACAGAGATCTGCCTGCCTCTGCCTCCTGAGTGCTGGGATTAAAGGAGTGCGCCACCACCGCCCGGCTAGATCTGTACCACACTTTTTAATTGGATCCTTTGATGTTCTGGAGTCTTGCTTCTTGAGTTCTTTATAAATTTTGGAGATCAGCCCGTTGTCAGATGCGGGATTAGGTAATATTTTTTCCCATTCTGTGGGCTGCCTTTTTGTCTTGTTGACTGTGTCCTTTGCCTTACAGAAGCTTCTCAGTTTCAGGAGGTCCCATTTATTAATTGTTGATCTCAGTGTCTGTGCTACTGGTGTTATGTTAAGGAAGCATTCTCTGGTACCAATTCATTCAAGAATACCTCCCACTTTCTCTTCTAAGAGGTTCAGTGTGGCTGGATTTATGTTGAGGTCTTTGATCCATTTGGACTTAAGTTTTGTGCATGGTGATAGACATGGGTCTATCTGCAGTCTTCTAAATGCCAATATCCAGTTATGCCAGCACCATTTGTTGAAGATGCTATCTTGTTTCCATTGTATAACTTTAGCTTCATTGTCAAAAATCAAGTGTTCATTGGTGTGTGGGTTAATATCAGGGTTTTCCATTCGTTTCCATTGGTCTACATGTCTAATTTTGTGCCAATACCAAGCTGTTTTCAGGACTATAGCTCTATAATAGACTTTGAAGTCCCAGATGGTGATGTGTCTGGAAGTTCCTTTATTATACAGGATAGTTTTGGCTATCCTGGGTCTTTTCCATATAAAGTTGATTATTTTTCTTTCAAGGTAGGTGAAGAATTGTGCCGGTATTTTGATGGAGATTGCTTTGAATCTGTAGATTGCTTTTGGCAAGATTCTCATTTTTACTGTGTTGATCCTACCTATCCAAAAGAATGGGAGATCTTTCTATTTTCTGGTGTCTTATTTAATTTCTTTCTTTAAAGACTCAAAGTTCTATACAGGTCTTTCATTAGCAATATCCCCAAATATTTTATGTTGTTTGGGGATATTGTAAAGGGTGATGTTTCTCTGATTTCTTTCTCATCCCATTTATCATCTGTATATAATAGGACTGCTGATTTTTTTGAGTTAATCTTGTAACCTGCCACTTTGCTGAAGGTGTTTATCAGCTCTAAGAGTTCCTGTGCAGAGTTTTTTGGTTAACTTATGGAAACTATCATGTCATCTGCAAATAGTGAAAGTTTGACTTCTTCCTTTCCACTTTGTATCCCCCTGATCTCCTTTTGTTGTCTTATTGCTCACGATGACTGTTTGTATTCCAGGGATAGACACTGATCCACTGCTCAGGGTCCCATAGGTTGCCCAGGCCTTCTCACTGACACTCACATTCGGGGGGGTCCAGATCAGCCCCATGCTGGCCTCCCAGCTGTCAGTCTGGGGTCCAAGAGCTCCCCCTTGTTCAGATCAGCTGTCTCTGCTGGTTTTGCCAGCTCATTCTTTGCCAATTTGCTCATCGCTCCTCTTTCTCTGTCACTGGTTTCCAGGAGTTCAGTTCAGTGTTTAGCTGTGGGTGTCTGCCTTTGCTTCTATCAGTCACTGGATGAAGGTTCTAGGATGGCCTATAAGGATGTCATCAAACTCATTGTCAGGGCTGGGCATTTAAGGTAGTCTCTCCACTACTGCTTAGTTTTCCAGTTGGTGTCATCCTTGTAGCTCTTTGGAAATCTCACTAGTGCCAGGTCTCTTCCCAATCCTATAATGAGTCCCTCCCTTATGGCACCTCTCATCTTGTTCTCTTCTATTCTTCCCCAGACTTAATCTTCCTGCTCCCACATGGCATGTCCTCCTCTCCCCTCCTCCTTTCCCCTGCTCCTCTTCCTGTCTCCCCCCTCCCCCATGCTCCCAGTCTGCTCAGGAGATCTTGGCTCATTCCCCTTATCTGGGGAACCATGCATCTCTTTCTTAGGGTCCTACCTGATTCCCAGACTGTCTGACAGTGGGATTGTAGTCTGATATTCTCCTGAGCCATGTCTAAACTCCATATATGAGTGAGTACATACCATGTTTGTCTTTTTGTGCCTGGGTTACCTCACTCAGGATGGTTTCTTCTAGTGCCATCGATTTGCCAGCAAATTTCAAGATTCCATTATTTTTCTGCTGAATAGTACTCCATTGTATAAATGTACCACATTTTCTCTATCCACTATTCAGTTAAGGGGCATCTAGGTGGCTTCCGGGTTCTGGGTATTACAAATAATGCTGCTATGAACATAGTGAAACAGATGTCCTTGTTGTATGAATGTGCATCTTTTGGGTATATGCCTAAGAGTGGAATCCCTATTGGGTCATGTCTTCTGTTAGTTCTTTTATTTCTTTGTTAAGTTTCTGTCTGGAGGTACTGTCTAGAGGTGAGAGCATTGTGTTGAAGTCTCCTACTACTAGTGTGTGAGATTTTATGTGTGGTTTGAGCTTTAGTAATGTTTCTTTTATGAATGTGGGTGCCTTTGTATTTGGGTCATAGATGTTCAGAATTGAGACTTCATCTTGGCGGACTTTTCCTGTAATGAATATTAAATGTCCTTCTTCATCTCTTTTGATTGATTTTACACCAGCTTGTCTCTTGGGTTCGTTTGATTGGAAAATCTTTTCCCAACCCTTTACTCTGAGGTAACATCTGTCTTTGACGTTGAGATTATTTCATGTATGCAGCAGAATGATGGGTTCTGTCTTCATATCCATTCTGTTATCCTGTGTCTTTTTATAGGCAAGTTGAGACAGTTGACATTAAGGACTACTAATAACCATTGATTGTTGATTCTTCTTTGTTATGGATTTATTGGTAGTGGTGTTATTGTATGGATTCCTCCCCCTTATTCTTTTGGCATTTAGTAAAGTGGGTTTATCTATTGCCTATGTTTTTGTGAGTGTAGTTATCTTTGTTTGAAGCTTTCCTTCCAGTACTTCCTGTAGGACTGGATTTGTGGATATGTATTGCTTAAATCTGGTTTTGTCATGGAATATCTTGTTTTGTCCATCTATGGTAATTGAAAGCTTTGCTGGGTATAGTAGTCTGGGTTGATATCCTTGTTGCCTTAGCGTTTGTAGGACATCTATACAGGACCTTCTGGCTTTCATAATTTCCATTGAGAAGTCGGGTGTAATTCGGATAGGTCTGTCTTTGTATGTTACTTGGCCTTTTTTGTTTGCTGCTCTTAATATTCATTCTGTATGTTTGGGGTTTTTATTATTATGTGGCAAGGGGATTTTTTTTGTGGTCCACTCTATTGGGTGTTCTTTAGGAGATCCCGCGCAAGTGGAAGGAAGTCGGAACCAAGATGGGTCCTGGAGCTCACTTCTGCCCTCTGCCCTCTGCCCTCTGCCCTCTGCCCTCTGCCCTCTGCCTTCTGCCCTCTGCCTTCTGCCCTCTGCTCTCTGCCCTCTGCCCTCTGCCTTCTGCCTTCTGCCCTGAATGAGGGCAGGAATAGACCTGCTTTCTCAGCAGGCTCCTGATCGCTTGGTCTTCCTGGGGCTAGTCTAGCTGGCTGCATCTCCTTGCCCAGAGATCCCAGAGAGCTATGCTTTTTAAAAATCTGCCTTCCTCTCCCCACAGGTGAATACCAAATGGTCTTCTTTCTTATCTCTTTTGGTTTTCTCCCCAAACCACAAATATTGTTTCTCAACAAAACTTTCTAGCATATCAAACTCTCCCATTCATAAACCATAGTTGCCATTTTCCATCATTATTTTCCTTCATGTAATTAATCAATATTTACATCCTAACACTTGTTTATTTTATGGTTTCTCCTTAGAATGAGAAAGCTCTGTAAAAAGGTAGATTTTCATGTGTTCACTGCGGTATCCATAGTGAATTAGATGGATTAGGTGCTTAATAAATACTCCCGAGTGAATGGATTAATTAATTAATCGGGGACCCTATCCTGGAAATGAGTTTAGAGGAAGATTCTCAATTCATGGGAGGCTATAACTTGGTGAGATGATAGACAGCATTATAGGCAGGCTCAGTGTCATTACCAATATTGAAATGAGCTCTTGAGTTATGGGGAGAGTAAGAATTTTATTTTAGTACTATGAAATGCCAAAGTATGAATGGAAGTGGTAGTATTAATTTGTCATTTATTTATTGGGATCTTTTTTTGAGACAGGATCTCATTATGTCTTGGAACTCACTATGTAGAGCAGCCTGGCCTCAAACTCACAGAGATCTGCTTTGCTTTTACCTTGTGAGTACTGGGATCAAAAGCATGTATCACCATGGCGGACTGTTATCTTTTAAAGCCCCTCCAATCTTAAAAAATTAAATTCTGCCTCTTTGGGAGCTCACTGAACAATACAACTAACTAAACTGTTCCTTTGGGAGAAGAATTCTGATTTAGTCACACATATCCAAGAGGTTCTCAGAATTATTTGTTTGATGTTGGAAAGAGAAATTATCTGGTGTTCTAAGTGCTTTAGTTTTGTGACTTTTGATCAGTAAAACATAATGAAAATGAATATTACATGTAGAACATCCCCTTCTTTGCTTTAGTGTAAAGTAAAAGAATAAGCATAACTCCTAGATATCAATTTTCTGATTTTTATCTTGACAGTATATTCATATATTTCAAATCACACCAACCTTTTCACTTAAAATTGGCATATTTTACTACATATTAATTTTATTTAAATATTTAGTTGAATTTTCCAGTGAACAAATGTCAATCTGGTATTCTTTTTCTGTTAAGTTATAACTATACATTCACTTTCTTTGCTAGATATAGGATTGTTCAGGTTATATATGACTGAGTTCTGTTATTTTGCATCTTTCAAAAATTGGTTGATTTATTCTAAATGTCAAATTTATGTGTATAGCATTGTTTATGTATGTCATTTCATTTTAAAACATCTACAAAATGGGTCACATGAGCCTCATTTTAAATCTTGACATTAATCATCTGTATGTTTTTCCCTTTTCCTTCCTTCATATAGTTACAGGTTTGCCAATCACATTGATCCCCAAAGAAACTAGCTTTATATTGATTTCTGTAATTACAAAAAAGTATTTTTCTTTATTGAGCTTATTTTATTTTTTCTAGATTCACTAAATTGAACACTTAGGTCACTGGAGATTGCTGGTCTCCAGCCTGGCTCTAAATTCAGTGAAAAATCCCAGTATGGAGAGAATAAGGTGGGCAGTGATAGAGCAGAACACCGGTGTTGTCCTTTGGCCTCTGCACACACTGCTACACATACCTACACTCACATGTGTGTACATATACTACACACATACCACACTCACCCCTCTATTACACACTCATTCAAGCTCACAACGAAAAACAAGTTTAACACCGTTCATGAGAGCATGAGAGCATAGTAGGAACATTATATGAAAACCCAATTAATTTGTTAAAATGGATCATGTATTCTATTTAATCCAGTACTTCATCTACTTTTATATATGTATAAAGAGAAGTAGTATGGCATTAAATGTGTTGTGATAGCAACAAAACCACTGACACAGTTTAAGCAGTAAAATAGAAAAATAAATGATGGTGCTACAGAATCACCAAAGAGTTAGAATTCAAAATAGTGTAAAATATGAGACAGACTGCACAAAATATAAAAACATTTTTATAAATATAATTACAAAGAATTTTTGATAAGAGTATCCATTTGAAGTCTTATGTTTGCATTTGAAGGGAGAATACTTAGTTTTTTCTGTACGATGGCAGAACAACAAGGATTTATTTAACTATTTCTGAGTTAATTATCTATTGTGTTTAAAAATACTATTAAGCAATCATTATCAACCGGTGATATTTAAAAGGTAGCGAAACATAAATGTTAACATTTTCGAAATTGATTGCTCACATTCTACCTGCTGTGTGACCTTAGATAGATGACTTACCCTTTCCATTTCTTATGTAGAACAGTATAGCATCATGTTATTAAAAAGATAACAAGACTTAATGCCTATAAATTCTTCATAATATAACAATTCCTATGTGGTCTTTCAGTAATAGATAAAAATTTCATAAACATGCATAGTGTGTATGGTGTTTATAACAATTCATTATAACTATTAAGTAATTTAGATAACATTATAATGGATTTTTTATTCTTTTGATTTTTTTAAGAAGCTCTCTCTCTCCTTCTGTGTGGCATGCTATGCCACATGTATGGAGAACATGTCAAAGAACAAACTTGACTGTTGGTCCTAAACTTCCTCCTTGGCTGAGTTAGTCTCTTGTTTTGCTGCTGTGCTAGCTGGCCCATGAACTTTGAGGTTCACCTGTATCCTCTCCCATTTCACAACAGGAGACCTGGGATTACACACACACACACACACACACACACACACACACACACACACACACACACACACACACACACACACACACACACACACACACACACACACACACACACACACACACACTACTGCATCTGGGTTTTCTTGGGTCCTGGTAATCCAAACTTAGGTCCCACACTTTAGCAACAAGTGTTTTTCCATTGTGCCACACCTCTAGTCTCTGTTTTTATTTTATCAGAATTTGGTGTACTCCAGATTGTCTTCACATTCACTATGTTTCCCAGGATGGCTTTGCATTTGCCATTCTTCTGCTTCTGTTCTCCATGCTTGGAGAAAATGCAACTGTTGTGTAGATTTATCCTCTGAATTGAAGGGAAGTATTCCTTCCTGGAAGGAGGAGGGAACCTCATGAAAAAGACCAACTTCAGAAAAGTAATGAAACTTAAACTGCTCTAGAAGCTCATGAAAGTTACAAAATTAACAAGTTTCCTACCCACAGCTATAAAATCAATAGAGAAAAAAGTATTAAAATTATAAATAATAAAAAACAAATATAAGTTTTGAAATGATATGTTGAATTTGGTCAAATATTCTTTGAACCTGAGATGATCATTTTTCTTTCCTTTTATCCTGTTAAACAAGGAGTTACATTGATTAATGTTGAACATTTTATTGAAAACTTTCACATCTACATTCACACATCGAGCATGATGTCCCTTCTTTATTTCTGATGGTTAGAGTTTGTTTTCTCTCCTATTTTCTTGACCAGGTTGTAGGCTTCTCAGTTTTACTAATTTTTTCCCCAAAGGACTAGCTACTTGCTGTCACCTTTGGGTTTAATTTACCTTTTTTCTAGTATGGACCTTGTACATGTTGGACAAGCACTCTGCCACTGAGCTATATCCTCAGCTAAATTTTCCTTTTTACGTGGCTCAAAATATTTTAAAATTTTGCCTTAGAAATTTTTTGGTCTATAGGTTATTTATATATATGATTTTAAATTGCCAACTATTTAAGAAGTATGTATTATATTTTATATTTTTATTTCTAGTTTAATTTCATTATGGTTAGAGAACATACTTTATAATTTCAATACTTACAAAAGTTTGCCATACACATTTAATGCACTGCTAGTGGAATTATAAAACAATGCAGCTACTATGGAAAGCAAGGAGGCCTCTCAAAAAAAAGGTAAATGCAGGAAACTATGATGTCATCTAGCAATCCCAACAGTATCTTGAAAAATATTTCACATCCACATGTGCAGCAGCAATATTAATAATTGTAAAGAGCTAGAAGCTGTACAAAACGTTTGTTAATAGATGGATCAACAAAAAATGAAGTATATATACAATAGACCTTGAAACTCCCTCTTAAAATAGAAAGGCATGCAACTACATGGATGGACCTTGAATAATATATATTATGTGAAATAGCCAAGGACTTTATGTCTTCATTTGTATGAATGTAGTTAAATTCATAGAAACAGAAAGTATAATGATGACTATTAGGAGCTGGGGAAGAAAGTAAAGGGTAGTTGTTATTTATTGAGCATAGCATTTCAGCTTTACATGGTGAAAAATTCTGGATATCTATTTACAACAATATGAATATACTTGACACTACTGAGATGTATAAAATGGCTAAAGTAAGTTTTACATCACACATACATTTTTACTACAATTAAATATAAAGTAAATCTTTTTGAGATTCGTTTTATGGAACAGAATATGGTGTAACAAGGTGAGTAGTCCTTGTGCACTTTTAAAGACTATGTTTTCTTCTCTGCAGGGTAGAGCTTTCCATAAATGTCAATTAACTGAAATTAGCTAATAGTGTTGTACAGTTCTCTTCTCTTACTGATTTTCTGCCTACTTGTTTTATTGATTGCTGAGAGAAGAGTGTTAAACTCCCCAACTATAGCTGTCAGTTTCCATACTTATCCTCTTTGGTTCTGTCAACTTTTGCATCATATATCTTGAACCTCTGTTGTTAGTCGCATACATAATCAGGATTGTGAGGATTTCTAGTTGAACTAATCCTTTAAGCATTATGTAATTGTCCTTGTTTATACCTGCTGATATTCTTCATTCTGAAGTCAACTTTATATTACTAAAAAGTGAACTTCTTATATGAAACATGTGATTTTTAAACATATGTCTTTTGTAAGGTATGATGGTTTATGTTTAATGCAATTACTGATATAATTAGATTTTATTCTATTACCTGCTTTCTGATTATTCTTATTGGACTTGGTTATGACTATCTTTAAAATCACTATGAAGTATTTATTAGTCCATTTTAATTTATGTGTTTCTGTTGTATGTTACATTTGTATTTTGATGTTTTCTCTGTGAATTTCAATCTATGTGCTTAATATTGCAGTGCTAATTTCAGGTACAAACCATATGGCTTCATTTATCCTACCCTATTTTCATTTGTAATTATGAGAACTACATTTACAAATATCAAATATTCTAAGTGCTATTTCATAATTTTTTATTCTAATAGCTGTCCATATTTAGAAGAACATAGATATAACTTGTAATATTTATAAGATTGAATACTTTGTTGTATTTTCATTGTTTCTGATTGTCTAAGTTTCTATCTAATTTTCCTTCACCTGAAAGAATGTGATAGATAAGTACTGTACTGACATAATTTCTACCCTTCTCTTTTTCCTCTTCCAACTCTTCTTATGAAGATAATTTCACTGTATGTATGTCTTAGTTCTATTTGTTAAGTAATTTAAATATGCGTTCTACTGTCTTCTGACTTCCATTTTTCCTATAAGAAATCTCATAGTTTCTTTATTGGCCAAATTTTGTTTTGTTTGAGATGGAGTCTGTTACTCAGGCTGGCCTTACACTTATTATGTAATATATCATACATATTTTTAAAATCTGTTTTAAACTTTGAAAATCACCTTTGTTCTTTTATCATCATGGTCATAGTTTTCTTTGTCTTTATCATGTTTGAGTTTCTTAAACCTGTAAGTATGCCTTTCACCAAATTTTAGAAGTTTTAAATTGTACTAATTTAGATATATTTTCTATAGTCATTTCTATCTCCTCTTTGCATACAATGTTAAAATATTTGATATTATTCTATAACTCTCATCATTTGTTCACTTTCTCAGTGTTTTTCCCTTCTATTAATCTTGCTAGATAATACCTACTGATCTATCTGAAAAATTCTCTTTTTCTCTGTCATTTCCATTTTTATTTTATCATTAAGCTCTTTTTACTTTTTTATTTAAATTAGAAACCAGTTTGTTTACATGTCAATCCCAATTCCTTCTCCCTCCCCCCTCCCCTGCTCCCTCATCAGCCCCCTATCCCATCCCCTTTCTGCTCCCCAGGGAGGGTGAGGCCTTCCTTGGGGAATCTTCAAAATCTGTCATATCATTTGGAGCAGAGACTGTCTGCCATGTGACTAGGCTGAGAGAGTATCCCTCTATGTGGAGTGGGCTCCCAAAGTCCATTCGTGTACTAGGGATAAATATTGATCCACTACCAGAGACCCCATAGATTAACCAGACCTCCAAACTAGCATCCTTGTTCAGGGGATTCTGGAACAGTACTATGCTGGCTTTTCAGCTATCAGTCTAGGGTCCATGAGCTTCCCCTTGTTCAGGTCATTTGTTTCTGTGGATTTCTCCAACCTGGTCTTGACCCCTTTGCTCATCACTCCTCCCTCTCTGCAACTGGATTCCAGAGTTCAGCTCAGTATTTAGCTGTGGGTGTCTGCTTCTGCTTCCATCAGCTACTGGATGAAGGCTTTAGGATGGCATATACAGTAGTCATCAATCTCATGAGAAGGGCATTTAAGATAGCCTCTGAACTATTGCTTAGATTATTATTTGGGGTCATCCTTGTAGATCTCTGGACATTTCCCTAGTGCCAGATTTCTCTTTAAACCTGCAATGGCTCCCTCAATTATGGTATCTCTTTTCTTGCTCTCCTCTGTTCTTCCCAAGATTCAATCTTCCTGCTCTCTCAAGTCCTCTTCTCCCCCTTCTCTTTCTCCTAACTCCTTCTCCCCCCCCCCCCATGTTCCCAATTAACTCAGGGGATCTTGTCCATTTTCCCTTTTCTTGGGGACTGTGTATGTCTCTCTTAGAGTCCTTGTTTCCTAGCTTCTCTGTAGGTGTGGATTGTAGGTTAGTAATCCTTTGCTCTATGTCTCAAATCCATATATGAGTGAGTACATACCATGTTTGTCTTTTTGTGACTGGGTTACCTCACTCAGAATGGTTTCTTCTAGTTCCTTCCAATTGCCTGCAAATTTCAAGATTCCATTGTTTTATTTTTTCTGCTGAGTAGTATTCCATTGTGTAAATGTACAACATTTTCTCCATCCATTCTTCAGTTGAAGGGCATCTAGGTTGCTTGCAGGTTCTGGCTATTACAAATGATGCTGCTATGAATGTGGTTGAGCAGATGTACTTGTTGTATGAATGTGCATCGTTTGGGTATATGCCTAAGAGTGGAATTGCTGGATCTTGTGGTAGCTCATACAGTAGTTTTAAGTTTTTCACATCTCATATCACTCAGTTCTAAATTTGCATTTGGTTCTTTTATAGTTTAATTTTTCTACTTGAACTTATCTAGTTTGTTTACCCTTATTGCACATAGCATGATTCCCATGGCTGTATGTTAGCTCTCTATTGCTATTTAATAAATTGTGGGCACCTAGTAGCTTAAAACATCAGTTTGTTATCTACAAGTTTCTGTGGGCCAGAGTCTTATGGCAGTATAATCAAGTTGAATTGTTCTGGGGTACTCTTCTGAGCTGACACAGTTTTTGATAGAGTTAGCTCCTTGTAGCTGAAGGACTGAATTCCTCAACTACTTAAACTACCTGAAGTTTCCCTGTCTCAAAGCTCTCTCAAGATTTAGCTAATATTTATTTTAGCAACATGTACTTTAAAGAACAGCAAAAGCCTACTAAAACTGGTGTTTTTTTCCTTTGGAGGTTTTTAAGTAATTTTAATATTTATATTATTATCTATTATTATCATTGTTTCTATTATTTTTTGAGATTATACTATAATCACATCATTTTCTTCTTCCCTTTCCTCTCTCTAAACCCTCTTATATATGCCTCCTTGCTGTCTTTCATATTCATGGCTTCTTTTTTCCTTAATATCTTAATCATTATTACATGCATATATTTATACGTGTGTATGTGTGTGTGTGTGTATTCCTAAATACAACCTGCTCAGTCTGTATAATGTTATTTTCATATTATTGACTGAAAGGATTATTTAATTTTTTAATCATGTGCTATATGATGTTTTGAAAAACTCTTACAAATGCAATTAATTCAGTAACATCATATTTCCTTTATAAAAGATAACCTAATTAAGAGAGTAGCATCCCACAATCATTGCATGTCCTGTTGGCTAGAATCAAGTCCAGTCCTGCCTGTACTTTTTCAAAATAATTTTCACTTAAATTAAAAAAATAATCTTATATTACATACCAATCCCAGTTTCCTCTCCCTTCCATTTCCTCCGCCAATCCCCCATCCCACCCCCATCCACTCCTCAGAGAAGGTGAGGCCTCCCATGGGGGATCATCAATGTCTGTCACATCATTTGTGGCAGGACCTAGGCCCGACCCTGTGCATCTAGGTTGAGAGAGTATCCCTCCACAGGGAATGGTTCACAAAGGCCATTCATTCTCTATGGATAAATACTGGTTCCACTGTCAGAGGCCCACTAGACTCCCCAAGCCCCCAACTGACACCCATGTTCAGAGGGCCCGGTTAGGTCTTATGCCGGTTCCCTAGCTGTCAGTCTGGAGTCAGTGAGCTCTCACTTGATCAGGTCAGCTGTTTCTCTTTGGTGCATATCTATTTAGGTTTTTTTGAATATTGGGTGGTTGCTTATGTTTGGTTCAACCCCTCTCCCCAACTCTTAGTATGATTCTTTGGATCTGTCCTGCACACACATAGTTTAGACATGTGCAAAAAAGCTTTTGTTCATTCATTCTCTGAATTAGAAGATCACATGTTCTAGCCCTTTCCTCTGCAGAATTTTTTGATGAGTTCATTCTTGAAGCTAGGCTGTCCTTTTTCTGGTTCTTCTGGCCAAAACTTCAAGTTGTCCCTAGGAATTTTGGCTATTCATTCAGCCATCATTGATATCAGGCCTTACTCTATGGTCAAAACATCTAGAAAATGTAGGAAACAAACCAGCAAGACAGATTTATCTCACACACTCTGGATCACAGGGATCACTGTTAAAAACTATTATGCTGGCTAGTAATTGTGGTTGTTCATTTGTTTCTTTGAGACAGGGTCTTATAACATAGCCTTGGCTGGCTTGGAACTCACTGTGTAAACCAGGCTGATCTTAAACTCAAGAGTTATTATCTTCCCCTGCATACACTCCCTGAAACATTGAGTACTAGGTTTAAAGGTGTCCACCACCATCTCCAGTGTAATTGTATTATTTTAATTGAATTTCCATCACTGTTCTTCTATGAATCTTGGGGATTTGATCCACACTCAGAGAAAAACATATAACATGAAAAATATGGAGCACCCCCCTTATTGTAGGATCCTATCCTAGCTCCTTTTCACAATATATCTGCTTCTGTTTGCTTGATAAAGCTTTTAAGCAAGTGATTTTTATGTTTTCTCTAGAATTTTTATATTACTAGGATAGGTCAGCTGTAGTGAGCTTACTCCATCTTGACCAGAACTGGAGCTTTTTACTTAAAACATATTTGCACATTTACAGTGGGTTTCTTAGAGACAACACATAATTTGCTTATTTTTTAACCTAACCTCAATTTTAACATTTAATTTCGATGTTTAGATAATTTTCTTTTCTCTGAGCTTGAGGACATTTTTTTAGAGTTTGAGAGAAAGACTACAAGGCAGGAAAGCTGTAAATCTCAGCAGCTGCTTGGAATAGGGAAATGGACAGCAAGTCATTTCATTTGTAAGCAGCCACATAGAGGAAGGGGGTGGCTTCACAAGAGTAAGAAAACCCACAGTGTCAGGGAAAGCATGCAGAGACTTTGGAAAATAGATAAAGAAGAAAATTCGCTTTTCTCTGTAGCACACACACACACAAATTGTTCAGGCTTAGCAGAGTCACATTGTGCTGCCTCCATAGTTAACTGCCGTGAGGAAAGGCTTCTGGGAAGGCAAAGTGCATTATGTAATCAGAGGAATAATTATTCCTCCACTCTCCTCAGCATGTCCTCTGGTGACTAAGATTTCTTGGGGGATGTACTCCTGGGCAAATGGTTGACTAGCCTGGCTGGATTAACCCTTTTTCCAGAAGACAATCGTATTTAAAGTTCTGATCTTTGGGACAGTTCAGAATATCACATCTCCATCCAGGGTGAGAGATTCCATTCATTTTTAGCAGGAAATAGCTTTCTCTTAATAGGCCACAACAGATTTCTGATATTCATCCTCAGTGACTTCCAAAGTTACTGTAACATGCTCTCTTGAAGAGTTAAAACCCTAAAAAAAAACATTTCTGAAATAAAAAAATTAGAAAAATAGATATAACCCTTTTTTACCATGAAAATACCAAGATCTAATTCTAAACCTGTTTACCATAAGGGATTAGTGTTTGGACTGTCACATCCTCATGTGTAGTCTCCAAGCAGGGGCACTAATTTAGGAGGAAATAACAAGGAATAAGAGCTCCTGTTGGGTATTCCTGGCCTCTGTCCAGGACAGAACCAAGGACATTTCCAGCTGCTGGCCAAGTACAAGAATGAAAATGTTCTCCTTTGGGGTCCCCGATCCTAATTCAGCCTATTCTGTTTCTATCTCTGTCTTCATCATTTAACCATTTAAAGAGGCAACCCTAACTCTTGTTAGGGAATTTGGGCAATAAGTCATTCTGGAATCTTCATGCTGGTTAGGGTTATCAAACCCTCCAATGAGCCTATAGAAGGGACTTCAAAAGTGTATTAATGGCTGCATTTGTATAAAAAACAGGGTTAGGGAAGAAAGGAAGTTCTTGCCTAGATACAGATGTGAGAATGGAGAAAAGGCAGAGAGAACTGAAATTAGAGACCTTTGAGTAGAGGAAATGATTCTTTCTCACCAGGAGCAGGTACAGGAGTTTGTGAAATACCTTGGAATTATAAGTTCTACTCAGAAAATGAGGACAAGTCAGAACATTTAAAAATAAATCTTTGTGGGTGTTGGTGGCACAGACCGTTAATCCCAGCACTCTGGAGGCAGAGGTGGGGGATCTTTGTGAGTTTGAGTCCAGCTTGGACTACAGAGTGAGTTCAAGGACAGCCAGGGCTGCACAGAGAAACCCTGTCTCAAAAAAAACAAAACAAAACAAAACAAAAATCTGTGCCAAAGTGCACTAGAAAACTTTAACAAGCTCGCAAGAACATCTGCTCACATCTCACTTATTGGGTTCCTCCTTGAAGTTTTTTCTCTGGCTTCTAAAGCTTGACTAAAGACTGACGAACCGAGGGTATCCTTTCAGGCACTTTGATAGCTGCTGGAGTCATTATAAAATATCAAATAATAGAGCCTAAAGTTAAATGTAACTACTCCTCTTGTAGAATACGAATTTAATTCCCACTATCCACATTACTGGTGCATTAACATCAGGAGGCCCGATGCCCTCTTCTAGCTTCATTGGCCAATGGCACACATGATGCACTTACACACACACACACACACACACACACACACACACACACACAAATTTTTGTAAAAAATCAAGTGATAGTTCAATCTCTTTCTCTTTCTTTCTCCCTAGAACCCACTTGGGAGGGATCTAATACCTTGATTCTTTTTAAAAGATAAATTTATTCAGTACCCTACAAGGGGCAGCAAGCTGGGCAGTAATAAAAGTACTTACACCTGCCCATAATTTTCATTTAATATTGCTACAGTTATATTTGGATTTAAACCTACCATTTTGCAATTGATATTCTATTTATTCCATCTGCTTTTTATGATTTGTTTCTGCTTTTCTTGTCTTCTTTAGATCACTAGTTTTACTTCTTTGTTTTCAATGGTTGCACTAGTTTACATTTATCACAGTATATTTTAAATCTTCACCCAACACCACATACAAATCATACAGCAAAATGTGTTTGTGTGTGTGTGTATGTTGTTGTTGTTGAGGATGGAGCAATGAGTGGTATGCTTGGTGTGTGTGGGGGGGGAGATGGGGGGTTGGGGGACATGAGGGGTGGTGTTGAGTGTCCAACAGGGCAGGGCTACATAATTGCTACAATGTTAATGGCTTTTGTTTGCTTGATAAGTTTTGTTTAGCACTCAATTTTGAAAGAAATGTTCACTGTGTAAAAGAATCTAGGCTTAGGGATTTTTGTTTAGTCACTTCACAAATGTCACTCCACTCTCCCGAATCTTCTAGTTTCTGATGTTATGTCTGTGATTATTCTTAACCTTTGTTCCTCTGTCTTTCAATTTTTGATGCTTTTATCATTTTCTCTTTATCACTGGGTTAAGCAGAATTAGATATGGTATATTTTAAGAGGAGCTAGATGTGGCATGTTTTAGTGGGTTTTTGTTTGTTTGTTTGCTTGAGGTTTAAATTATCAGGATAATTTTTTCCAACCAACTCACAAAAATTTGGCTACTTTTTTCTTTTAAAAGTTTTTGTCTTTGTCTCCTTATGTGAATTCACTGCTCTATTAACTTAATTTTTAGTTGCCTTCCTTGGTGCAATTCAATTTGAATGGTTTGTATTGCCTATTCTTCAGCTTTGCAGATCTGTATAGATTGTAATTTGTCAAAATTGATTTTATATTTTTTATTTAATTTCAGTGACAGTTTACAGCTATATATATTGATTTCTCCCCTTTGTGTATAGTTGATAGATATTCCTGTATATTACAAATGCAATAATTATTGTTATATTTACTACCTTATATGGCATATTTTGTTTATTTATTTAGCAGCATTGGTAGGCAAGTGTTCTACAACTGAGTTATATCCCAAGTTCCCTGTATGACATATTTTAAAGTGTAGCTGACAGATATAAGAACAAAATCATATTCATAGGGTTAATTATTTTATTGTTCCCACTGCATTTCTGGTTCTTTTCATGTTTTTCCTCTGAATTCTAGTTACCATCTGCTATCATTTCCTTATCTTCTTGTTGTTGTTATTGACAAATTATTATATTTCCATATATCACATATATAGCAATTCAGTTATAAACCTATTACTTCATGCAATTAAATTAGTATGTACAAAAAGAGAAAATATACAGTTTGCAATAGTTAATAATTATATAGTTACCCTAAAAGTGCTATGCTATGATTTTTGTGTAAGACTAACTTACCAACAAGAATTCTCCCCACTCCTATCTCTCTTCTAATAAGATCTCACAATGTAGCACAGGTTGGTCTAGAACTTGTGCTGAAATTGCACTTCATGCTTCTTTAGTATTCCTTCCTTATCAGAAAGGTATGGTAACAGTCTGTTTATTTAGAATTGACTTTATTAATTTTAATTTTGGAATGATTGGTTTTTCTGGAGAGAGAACTCTTGGTTGACCTCTTTTTGTGTATTTGTTCCCTTTAAAATTACATCCTACTCCCTTTGGCCCTCTACAGTCACTGATGGGAAGTCACTTTAAAATTAATTGGTTCTCCTGTATATGATGGATTGGTTTTCTCTTGCTACATTCATAATTTTTACCTGTTTTTTCAATATTACTTTTGCTGTGATATGACTTGGTATGGATCTTATTGTCATTATTTTACATGGTGTTTTCAAGATTCTCATGTTTAGAGCAATGGGTTTTGTTATTTTGTTTTGTTTTCTAAATCTGAGATTTTTCTGTTTATTATTTATTTGAATTTTCTTCCTTTTTTCTCTACTTTTGGTATTCTTTTATTTATATGTTGATTTGCTTAATGGAGTCTGGAATTTCTCTGAGACTATTTTGTTTTTATTCCCTGTTCTTTGAATTTGCATAATATTTCAATTGCATAATTTGCTGATCTCCCATGCTTGCTAATTCTTTATTCTGTGTTTTAGACTCCCTTGCTCTAGATATAGAAAATAAAATTATATTACACACATCTAATAATTATATATTAGCATAAATTCTTTTTATTGAAATTATATGTTTTTGTGGATACTTATTCAAATCTCCATAGGAATAATGTCACACATCACAGCTTTAACGCAAAAACAGTTTGCATTCATCACATTGACTATGTACGAATATAGAATATCTGTTTAAAAATTAAGGTGGAAACCAATTGTTTTAGCCAATATACACATATCATTTTATATCCATAAAAATGGTGCAGTATATAATAAAAAGATATATTGTCACTCTTTTAATCCTTATATTACCAATAGAAATATAATCCATCTGAATGAAGAGATTATATGTTTAAGAAACATTATTACAATAGTTGCCTTTACTTCCCTGTCTGTTGCTTTCTTTAGCTTTTAAAAATCATGCTTGTATCTTCTTTACATATTTTGCCATGTCTATTATCTTTGTTTTTCAAAGATAATTAATCTTGTCTATGTAAGTATTATAGCTCTAATAGGAAGGTATTCTGGCAGTCAGAAGCCAATGAAGGGAAAGATATCCAAACAGAAGTATTACAGCTCTGTTCCAGCCATGGTTTCTCTAAAAAAGTGTTACAGTCCTGGCTCTGGGAAAGGTTTCCCTAATGTAAGTGTAATAACTCTGCTCCAGCAGGGGATGGTTTCCCTGGCAAGGTTGTTACAGCTCAGCTCTGGAGAAGTGTTACAGCTCTGCTCAGCTCCCCATGAGTGTAACAACTCTGCTCCAGCAAAGGGAAGTTAAAGGATTAGAAATGACATGTTTTAGTGTGGTTTTGTTTCTAATTATGCTGTTAAAAAAAGGTTTTGCCTTTATCTCCTTGTATGAGTCTACTGCTCTATTTTATTTTCTGTTTTCTTCCTTGGTACAATTCAGTTAGAATGGTTTCTATTGCCTTTTCTTCAACTTTGCTGATCTGTATAGATTGTAATTTGGAGGGAGACACAAGCCTATGTTCTTGTTTTTAATTGTCTAGAGTAGTTTTTGTCATAATAAATTGGGGAAATGGGTTGGAGTCTAGGAGGTGATAGTGCCTTGAGTGCTACATGTTGTTATTGTACTGAACATGTTTAGCAGACATTTTTAAAGAAGTGCCTTTTCATTGCTGTATGTTCTTGGAATGATTTCATGGTACCTTTCTCTCACTCACTCTCTCTGTCTCTCTCTCTTTCTGTATGTGTGTGTTCTATATGCACATATATGTGTGGGTATACTGGTCATGTATATGGAGGCCAGAGGAAGACAAAAGGTTTCTTCCAGTTTTATCCTTTATACTCTTTAGGTTTTTTTGTCAGCTTGATACAAGCTAGTCATCTAGGAAGAGAGAACTTCAATTTAAAAAAATTGCGTCCATCAGATTGGTTTGTAGGCAAGTCTGAGGGGAATCATAATCATCATCATCATCATTATTATTGTTAATGATTGATGTGCAATGGCCCAGCTCACTGTAAATAATGGCATCTCTGGGCAGATGGTCCTGGGTTCTATAAGAAAGTAGGTTGAGCAAGCCATGGGGAGTACGACAGTAAGCAGCACCTCCATGGCCTCTGTATCAGCTCCTGCCTCCAGGTTACAGCCTTGCTTGTGCTCCTGCCATGCTTGAGTCCCTGTCCTGATTTCTCTTCAGGTCAGATTATAAGATGTAAATTAAAACAAACCTTTCTTCTTCCTTAGTTGATTCTGACTGTGATGTTTGTCACAGGAGTGGAAGCAAATTAGGATATGCTTCACCTTTTTTTTTTCTTGAAGTGGGCTCTCTTACTAAACCTGAAGCTCCCATTTTGGTTGAGTTGCTGGCTGGTGAACACACAACAGCTGTCCGTCTCCTACTTCTCAGTAGCAGGGTTCCAGGTACACTTGGCCAATCTCAACTCCATGTGTGTTGAACATTTGACTTTATCAGCAAGCATTCTTACGACTTGAGTCATCTTCCCAGCCCCAGATTTTTTTGTTACTTTAAAAAATTGTTGCTTTTTGCCGGGCGTTGGTGGCACACGCCTTTAATCCCAGCATTTGGGAGGCAGAGGCAGGGGAATCTCTGTGAGTTCGAAACCAGCCTGGTCTACAAGAGCTAGTTCCAGGACAGGCTCTAAAATAACACAGAGAAACTCTGTCTCAAAAAACAAAAATTGTTGCTTTTTTTTTGGTTTGGAAAAGAACTTTATTTTTTATTTAAATTAGAAGCAAGCTTGCTTCATATGTCAATCTCAGCTCCCTCTCGCTCCCCTCCTCCCCCACCTCCAACCAACTCCCCCAAACAAAACACCCACCCAATCCCCACTCCACACTCCAGGGAGGGTGAGGCCCTTCATGGGGCCTCTCCAAAGTCTGTCATATCATCCAGAGAAGGGTCTAGGCCTCCCCCATGTATCCAGGGTGAGAGAGCATTACTCCATGGGGAATGGGTTGCCAAAGTCCAATCATATGCCAGGGATAAATAATGATCTAGTACCGAGGCCCCAAAGATTGCCGAGGCCTCCTCACTGATACCCACGTTCAGGGGATCTGGATCAGTCCCTTACTGAACTCTCAGCCATCAGTCTGGGATATATAACTCCCCCTTGTTCAGGTCAGCTGCTTCTGTGAGTTTCACCAGCCAGGTCTTGACCTCCCTCTCTGCAACTGGTTTCCAGGAATTCAGTTCAGTGTTTAGCTGTGGGTGTTTGCCTCTGCTTCAGTCAGCCACTGGATGAAGGCTCCAGGATGACATACAAGGTAGTCATCAATCCCATTATAGGAGAAGGGCATTTAAGGTAGCCTCTTCACTATTGCTTAGATTGCTAGTTGGTGTCATCCTTGTAGATCTCTATAAATCTCACTAATGTCATATCTCTCCCCAAACTTATAATGACTTCTATAATGGCATCTCTCAACCTGCTCTCCTCTATTCTTCTCCCGACTCAGCCTTCCTGTTCCCCCATGTCCTCCTCTCCCTTTCTCTTCTCCCCCTCACTTTCCCCAAGCTCCCTCTCCCCTCCCACATGCTCCCAGTCCACTCAGAAGACCATGTACCATTCATCTTCTCTGGGGGGTACCATGCTTATCTCTCTTAGGGTCCTCCCTGTTTCTCAGACTCTATGGCAGTGATATTGTAGGCTGGCACTCCCCTACTTCATGTCTACAATTCATATATGAGTGAATACATACCATGTTTGTCTTTTTGTGACTGGGTTACCTCACTCAGGATGGTTTCTTCTAGTACCATCCATTTGCTTGTGAATTTCAGGATTCCATTGTTTTTTTTCCTCTGAGTATTAGTCCATTGTGTAAATGTACCACATTTTCTCTATCCACTCTTCAGTTGAGGGGCATCTAGGTTACTTCCAGGTTCTGGCTATTACAAATAATGCTGCTATGAACATGGATGAATAGATGTCCTTGTTGTATGAATGTTCATCTTTTGGGTATAGACCTAAGAGTGGAATTGTTGGATCTTGTAGTAGACTGATTCCCATTTTCCTGAGGAATCTCCATACTGATTTCCAAAGTGGCTGTAGGAATTTGCACTCCCACCAACAGTGGACGAGTTTTCCCCTTTCTCCACATCCTCTACAGCATAAACTTTCATTGGTGTTTTTGATTTTAGCCATTCTGACAGGAGTGAAATGGTATCTCAGAATTGTTTTTATTTGTATTTCCCTGATGGCTAAGGATATTAAGCACTTTCTTAAGTGTCTCTCAGCCATTTTAGACTCCTGTATTGAGAATTCTGTATTTAGTTCTGTACCCCAATTTTAATTATATCCTTTGGTGCTTTGCAGACTTTCTTCTTGAATTCTTTGTAAATTTTGGAGATCAGCCCTCTGTCAGATGTGGGGTTAGTAAATATCTTTTCCCACTCACTGGGCTGCCTTTTTGTATTGTTGATTATGTCCTTTGCTTTACAGAACCTTCTCAGTTTCAAGAGGTCCCATTTATTAATTGTTGATCTCAGTGTCTGTGCTACTGGTGTTATGTTCAGGAAACGGTCTCCTGTACCAATTCGTTCAAGGGTACCTCCCACTTTCTCTTCTAAGAGTTTCAGTGTGGCTGGATTTATGTTGAGGTCTTTGATCCATTTAAACTTAAGTTTTGTGCATGTCGATTGACACGGATCTATCTGCAGTCTTCTGCATGCCAGCATCCAGTTATTCCAGAACCATTTGTTGCAGATGCTTTCTTTTTTCCATTGTATACTTTTAGGTTCATTGTCAAAAATCAAATGTTTTTAGGGATATGGGTCAATATCAGGGTTTTCAATTCGATTCCATTGGTCTACCTGTCTATTTTTGTGCTACTACCAAGCTGTTTTGAGGACTATAGCTCTATAATAGAGCTTGAAATCAGGGATGGTGATGCCTCCAGATGTTCCTTTATTGTACATGGTTATTTTGGCTATCCTGGGTCTTTTGTTTTTCTGTATAAAGTTGATTATTGTTCTTTCAAGGTCTGTGAAAAATTGTGCCAGTATTTTGATGGGGATTGCATTGAATCTGTAGATTGCTTTCGGCAAGATTGTCATTTTTACTATGTTGATCCTACCAATCCAAGAGCATGGGAGATCTTTCCATTTTCTGGTATCTTTTTTAATTTATTTCTTTAAAGACTCAATGTTCTTATTATACAGGTCTTTCACTTGTTTAGTTAGAGTTACCCCAAGATATTTTATGTTGGTTTTAGCTATTATAAAGGGTGATGTTTCTCTTATTTCTTTCGCAGCACATTTATATTCTGTATATAATAGGGATCCTGATTTTTTAGTTGAAATTTTCATTAACTGTAGTTGTTTAACTGGGTTGAGAGTGTCTAGTTATGCATGCCATTATCCTTGAAGTCATTCCTTCTATACTTTATCCTGAAAAATCCTTTATTTCAACTTTTGGGAGCTCCTGCTCATGCATATACAGATTGAATGATCAGCCAGTTACTCGTAGAGAATTTACCACCCCTAATAATCACTGGAGTTCTTACCCTGTGGCTCTCTTGTTCAAAATTTCAAAACACATTGACCCGTGTCAACTCCAGTCTATCTCTTCTAATCCATGAAACCATTGGTTCTTTATTTGAGTTCCTTCTTGCCTGTGGCTTGTAAACTGCCTGCATGCCATAAACTGGAACAATAATTTGCTTTGCCTTTTCTTAGGAATTACAGTTTTGTCCAGCTTGTCTTATATCTGAAAGATAAATTTTTGTAGGCATTTAGTTGTTTAAGGAAGGAAGATTGATCTGCTCTCTTTTACTACATTTAGCAGGAAATAAGATTCTTAGGGCAGTGTGTTTCTTCTTTTATTTTTCTTGAATAAGACCTGAGATTCTCATTTCAAATTATGTCTGTCCAGTAGTTAAGGCAGTCACTGTATTCTTTCTTTTGTGCCTCATTATTGCCCTCTGTGGAATAGAGATAGTAACTATCTTACCCTTATAGTGTTATCAAGATAATTAAGTGCGTTAATGTATGTAAATTGTTTATGAAAGATTATTAAGCTGAAATAAGTTTGAGACTCTACTACCCTTAAACATTCATTATTATTAACACTTATACAACTGTCTTTATTTCCTCATATATATCATTTGGGAAATTTTCTAAGGCATCATTTATTAAAGGTATATACAAGTTGACCAGTTTTTTTTTATGTATGAACTTGTAAATTATATACTTGTATATACAGACAAACTTAAATATGGTAGCCTAGGAGAGTTGAAAAGATTATGTATGTTGATTTACTTTGAACATGAACATATTTATACCCATAGTATTGATTACATTGGTAAAAAATCCATAACAAGACATTTTTATAAGCATGGGTAATACCACAACATACTTAGTTTTTTGTTACCTAATTCCTTCTTGACCACCACCCAAGTAAAAATTGTGCTAGCAATCCTGTACAGTTGTCTAGTTTTAAAATTTGAGGGACAGGCATGGTGATGCACCCTTATAATTTTAGCACTTGGGAGGCTGAGGCAAGCATTGCAAGTTCAAGGCTATCCAGGACTATACAATGAAACCATATCTTTTAAAAACTGAGATAAAGCAGAAGATAATTGACCACATGGATTTCTAGGATGGTGTAATCCAAGTAGGTAGAAGGGTCCAATACCCAAGCATTAGCAGAATTATCATGGCATGTTTCTATTTTATAAAGATCTGGAAATAGTTAAGGTGGCTACTTTTAGAAATATGTTGCATTTCCATCTGGTCTAAATCAATGGAATTAAACTTTATGCTATGAGAGATGGAGATTCCAGATTTAGAGAATGTTATATAATGTTCCCAGAATTTTCCTTTGGTATTATAAGAGAAACTTATTTACTTATCAGGACACAGGTGATATGGTATAAGTATTTCTTATTAAAAACTGGATTTTTTGTGACTTGGACACTATTTTTTATGCCTTCCCTATATAAATATCATTTATCAAGATAATAATTCATTGTGTTTTAATATAAAATGTTCTTCATCATGGCAGGATGGTTTAGTAAAACTGATAAAATAGTATTGGTCATGTATGTGCCAAGGATTGTGTTAAACCATTTGTGGACATATTTTATACCTCCTGATCTTCACAGAAACATTTTGGGGACTGGAACAATGGCTTGGTAGTTAAGACTATGTACTGTTCTTCACAGGACCCCAGATCTGTTCCCAGCACCCACATCAGGTAGCCCACAGCTGCCCATAACTCCAGCTTCAGGGAGTTACAGGCAGCTGTGCGCTACACCCTCTTCTGGAATCTTTGGGCACTGCACTCAGGTGTAGAAAGTGACATAAAGACATATACATATACATATAATTAAAAATAAAATTAAAAAGAAACAGTTTGATGTAGGTGTTATATTCCAGTTTTATAGAAGAAGAAACTGAGATTCAGAGAGTATAATGTCC
Organism: Mesocricetus auratus; assembly: GCF_017639785.1. Lineage (NCBI taxonomy): Eukaryota > Metazoa > Chordata > Mammalia > Rodentia > Cricetidae > Mesocricetus > Mesocricetus auratus. The sequence continues at coordinate 46,653,344 of NW_024429188.1, forward strand.
AAGATTACAAAACAACTCAGTAGCAGATTTGGAATTCTGACCTAGTGTCTTACTGATGTCCTATTTAAAGAACCTTATCATTAGAATTAGTATTAAGATCTTTGCTCATACCACTGCTACCTAATGATAGTTCTAGCATACAAATTGGTAAAGGCATTGTTATAAAGACAATACAGTGTACTTTTATACCCAGAAGATTACCAGGGGGAGTAAGTAATTAAAGATTGCATGTCAGATAAGACTTTGGTGAAAGTTTAACATCCACCAGGTGGTCTTAGAGAAAGGAGATGTTTTTAAAGCTCAGCAGAAAGTGCAAAAAGTTACAGTGGTTTTGAACTGTAAGAATTGGTAGGAGGAGGATAGTTGCTAGGTTCCTGTAGGATTTTGTTTTGATTATAAGTAGAGGTTATCATTCCTATTTTCAGATAAAGAATTTGTAGCATAATAATTTACTCAAGGGAACAAGCTGTTGTATTCGTTGTCAGTCATCCCCCAGGTTGACCTTCCTTTTACTATACCCCAGTTTTTTTTTCTTTCAAGTATGATCTGATAGCACTATTCCTCCTAATAATTCCTTTTCCTCTTAGCCTTTTTATTCCTGACTTCGTTTTCAGTGGTTACAGAAAAGAAGTATTTCTTCAACATGTAAAAAATTTCATTGAAGTATAGCATGGGGTTCTGCACACTATTTTTAATTCATCTTAAGTCACTGAAGGACAGGATTGAATATCTTTGAAATTTTTCATGTTCTAATTAGCTTGTCCATTGCCTTTGCTTAACCAACTAAGGATAACACTCTTCATCACATAGTGATCACAAGATCCAATGGGTAGCTATATATTTTTAATTGATAAAATCCAAAGAATGACCAATTTAGCTACAAGTTTAAACTTTCAAAAATGAGGTAATTTTGGGAAAATGGGATAAAAGAGACTTCACTGGAAAGAAGTTCTTATTGTTGGTGTTGTGGTGATGGGGAATTGGTGAGTTGGATAGATTGATAGATTCTGCTTCCTTCCATTAACTAACCTTTAATGACAGCTACAACAAAGGAAACTAAGTAAGTAAGGAAGTAAATACATGGTTTTGCACTCCAAAATCCTTTCACTCTGTTTGATACATCAAAGCAACCTCCTTTTTCTCATTAAGAATAAGAGGCCCTTTAGTATTTTACAAATAAATGTTTCACTAATGGAATTGACTTATAAGTGTTCCAAAATATTGAGTGCCCAGAATCATTTTGTCATAAAAAGCTTAATGGTAAAATATCAAGATCCTCTAGTCTTCCTTCTCTCTCCCTTACTCCTTTTCTTTCAGCTGTTCTACTTCTCCCTTCCTCTCCCATGCCCCTCTTGTTTTCTGATTTTTCTTACTTATTTTCTATTGTGTTCTCATTTTCACCCCTATCCCCCATTTCATCTTTGTTTACATTATAACTGCTGCTCCATTATGTGAACACTAAGTAACAGTCATGTTTGCTTCCGGTTGCCATGGAAATTTTGCAAGTAGGCCTTTAAAGAAGCTGGTCTGCTCTATTACTGAATCACACCTAGATCTTCTAAGGATAATAATATAGGAAAAATCTGCATAGAGATTAGGCCTCACATCTCTGAACTCCAATTTCTTTTCTCCTCCAGACAGAGTTTGCTTCCATTGTATCTTCTAAAAGATCTGTGTACGATTTTATTAATATGTGATTTCTTTAGACTTTTATTTCATTTCACCACAAAACAGTGACTTCCAGTAGTTTTCTTTTCAGAGCAGAGGGGGAATTTACAAATTGGAATCTTAGACATATGAAACTTGACTTGGGGCAGAAATAATAGTGTTTTAGAGTAGTAGAGAGTTGTTAACTCTCAAAAGGAGCACGAAGGCAGGAAGGCAGGAAACAGTGCAGGCTCTGTGTGTGTGTGTGTGTGTGTGTGTGTGTGTGTGTGTGTGTGTGTGTGTGTGTCCAACCTGTGTCTCCAAAATAAGAAGAACACAGTTAAAGGTACGCTTCAGTCTCTGGGTGATGAAAAGTAGGCAAATTTCCCTTTTTTCTGGGGATGAAACAAAAGAAACACTAGATACTGTAGGAAATAGTGTGAAAAGGAACATAATATGCAGAACAGCAACCTTAGGAAGGCCCAAATGTCGTTTAAAAGTCTGTTTCTGTAGTACTATGATAAATGGCTGTTTCCTCCCTTCTCCCAAAGAGATTTTGAGGTTTCTATAATTTGAGATACAGTTGTAAATAGATTTAATCTCTTCCTTCCTAGAAGTTAGTTGGAAGTGAGGTGGGGTGCATGAGTGTGTGTGTGTGTGTAAAATACATCCTCTTTAATAATATGCAAAGTGAGACTTACAGAAAGATTTGTCCACACTTGGAGCCCTGAGAAAAACTGTTTCAGAAAGAGAAAAGGACAATTTCAAAAGCCCAACAACAGGAAATTCTTAGCCTTTATTAGTAACCAAGAATAAGTCTGGGTAGTATGTAGTATGAAACATTGGCAGAACACAGATCATGTTGAATAAAATTTTTAAGCCATGGTAAGGAATGAGCATTTTATTCTAGATAAAGTAGGAAACAATTGGAGGATTTTATGTGGGAGCATAATCAATTAAATGAGGCTTTAACAAGATTGGCTTCTACAGAATGGACAGTGGATACAAGCAAGTCAAACATTGAAGCAGGAAGACTAGGAAACTGCTTTTTGTCAAGCCTGAGATGATGTCCTCAGTCAGGATGATAACAAAGGAGATAGGGAGCAATGAAAGGATTTTTATTATACTTTGAAGAAGTTAAGAGGAATTGCTGATGGATTAAGTGTGGTGGCATCTGAAAGGAAAAATTTAAGAATCTCTGGGTATCTCAAAATAGAGTGTGGGAAGAATGCTCCTTGGATTAGCAGGAAGGGCAGTGGTTTGGAAAAATAAAAGCCCACATGAGACTGGCAGAGCTCTGGAACTGATAGGCTGACAACAGTCAGTTTAGTAGCTGCCAAATGCAAGAGAAGAGAAGTAGCAATCTGGAACAGACTAAAGTTAGGAAACACGCTCAGCTGACTCAATTTCTGTGGTTCTGGTAGCAGTTAGTAGGTACAGAAGAAATCCTGCCTGGAAAAGGAGAGAAATGGAAAGCCTGATGTTCTAGGATTGGGGTCAGAGAGGGTTTGGTGTTCCTAGTACCTTCATTGTGACTCAAATCCTTTTGCCCTCAGAACATAGGATCCAAATTAAACATGTTGTAGAAAAGTTTTGGGAAATAATAATCACATACTTCTGCTTATAAAGTAATGGCTGCTTAGATAAAGGAATGAATGTAAGATGGTTTGCACAGTACTAGTCTCCTCCGCAATGACCCCAGGAGTTTGCAGAGTTTTACTGCTAAGACTCAAATGGCCTGTCATGCAATATGTTGTAAGTAGTCATCATGTAAACAAAGTTAGGATGTTTGCCACCTGTTTGTTTGCTTTAAAAGAACCACAACATTCAATATTGTACATTTTTAGAGGAAAACAAGATGTCTTTAAAATAATTGGGAAAACATCCCTCAGCATTTACTTTCTTCTTTGTGAAGATGGCATAGCATAATTACTAAAACTATGAACTCTTAATGTACCTGAGTTTTAATCTCTGTTCTACCAAATAAACTTTTATTATCTGTGAAAGGAAGCGAACATGTCTACCTCCTAAGGTTATTTTTTAGGTTTTTTTCCTCAGTATATGTTTTTATTTAAATTATAAACATGAATGCTTCACATGTCAATCCCAGCTCCCTCTCCCACCCCTCCTCCCTTGTCCGTCCACCAGCCCTCCCAGCCCCCCCCACCCAATCCCCACATCATTCCCCAGGCAGGGTGAGGCCCTCCTTGGGGGGGGTATCTCTAAAGTCTGTCATTTCATCCAGGGCAGGACCTAGGCCCTGGATGCTGAGAGAGCATCCCTCTATGTGGAATGGGCTCCCAAAGATCATTCATACGCCATGGTAAACACTGAAATACTACTCAAGACCCCAGTGATTTCTGTGGCCTCCTCACTGGCACTACATTCATGGAGTCTGGATCAGTTTCCTGTTGACCTCTCAGCCATCAGTCTGGGATTCAAGAGCTCCCCTTATCCGGTCAGCTGTCTTTGTAGGTTTCACCATCATGGTCTTGACTCCTTTGCTCATCACTCTTCCATCTCTGTCACTAGGTTCCAGGAGTTCAGTTCAGTGTTTAGCTGTGGGTATCGGTCTCTGCTTCCTTCAGTCCCTGGAAATTTCTTGACATTTATAAACTTCTTAGAGTGGCAACTACATGTTTGATGAATAAGTTTTATTAAGTATTTAGATAGGAAGCTAATCAAAGAATATATGACTGGCCTAGAATTCAGTTTCACTGTGTTGGGTCGGCAAGACAGAGAGTTACCTGGGAGTTGAACACAGGTTTAGAATAGCCAGAAACAAACCTGGAGTAGTACTGGGGTACTTAGTATGACTTGATCAGTATTCTGCTGGCTTCAGGAAGGAAACTGATATAGACTGGCATCTCTGGCACAAATGAAGAATCCCTACATTCTCTAAGAATGCTAAATTATGTACAAGTAGTTAAGTAACTCTCTGTTGACATCAAATTCAATAGGATTTTATTTCTTAAGAGCACTATTTTTCCAAAGGTGGATATGACTATCAGTGTGTTCTTACGGAAGCGGTTCCTCACTAAGGCTTCTTTTTGTCAGGAAAAGTCAGAAATCAGGGGGAGAGCCCTTGATTCAAAAGAATTGAAAAAGTTCCAAAAACCTCTGTCTTGGTTTGTCATTGTTATAAAAAAACGTGGCTGTGAACTCCATTTTGAACACATCATGTATATTGTTTCCTTTATAAACCAGGACATTTCCTTTACCTCCTCTTCTTATTTCAAATACTCCCATCCAAAAGATTTATAATTGTATTTTATATATTAGATGAACTACCAAGTGGTGCTTTATGAGTATCAGATGGCAAAAGTCAGCATTTGTTGATGAATCAGATTAGTAATTATAACTGACAGTTTTCTCTTATCCCATCTGCACAGTATAGGGGAACTGAGGCCATTTTTAAAGTTATAGGACCATTCATAGGTTTGCAGTGGTCTCATCTATCTTCCTCCCTCTGGGCATAACTCTATGTAAACATCTCTAGAAAGATGAATGTCTCATTTTTAAAGGGCCTTTGGGAATTAAATTTTGTAATCATCCTTCTAAGTCATTCCTGTGCTGAGCACTTTCACAGTTAAGACATTTTGCCTTTCATTACACTGAGGACAATGGCCGACATTACTACAAATAAACCTATTCAAGTATTCAAGCAGATTTTTTTCTGCCCCTGATTCTGTATCAGCTAGGTTATAAGATATATATATATATATATATATATATATATATATATATATATGTGTGTGTGTGTGTATATGAGAGAGAAAGAGAGAGTTAGTTGTGAGAGGAAAATGAATAAAAGGCTTGGAAGAGGTATAAGAAGTTTATTTTATACCTTTGTTTTGTTTTTTAATGCTGTCTGTGATCACTTGTTGATTTATTGTTGACTTTGGGGGTCCATGGGTATGTAATGTAATTTCTAGAAATACAATAATTAAAATGTATACTCAAGTTTAACATGTCTTTAATCCCAGTGCTTGGAAAACTGAGGAAGAATGATCACTGTGAGACCAAGGGCAGCCTGAACATTACACAGAATGACTCTGTCTTAAAAAGTCAAACAACACACAAAAAAGAAAAAGACTGTGCTATAATTCTGAACAGCCTTGCAGAATATATAATAATGACATGAATGTTTTGGGATTAACAAATCACATCATAATTATAATTATATGTGAAGACCACTCCACAAGATGTAATATACGCATGGCACTATAAACCTGGTTGAAAACTTATGACTACGGATGTCAGAGACACTAAGGGGGAAGTTACTGCTAATATTTTGCTAAACGGACATTTAGTCTAAGTTCTTTCTAAATATGTGTTTACACCCGTAGATTAGTATTGTTCTCAGTCTTGAGACCCACTGCAACAGGAACTACATATCTGTGTATTGGTGCTACCCTCAGCCTTCATCAGGGAATCTTCTTTATACAGAAGGCAATAGTACCGAGACTCATAACTGACCAAAGTGCTGAGAATAAGTGACTCTTTTGTCTCTTAAATATGACATTTATGTCATGTGTTCCAAAATCCAGGAAACACAGCAGAAGAGACTGTAAGAATCAGAGGATGGGAGGGAAACTGTGAAATGGTGTTTTCTGGATATGACATGGCCATTTCGATCATAAACATCATAAACACACCACAGCTATGGCTATCTGCACAAAATCTGTGTTTACAACTACATGAATACACAGACACAGAAATAGAAGGGGAAGAAAAGAGTCAAGTGGGAGGGAGAGTGGACAAGAGATGATGGAGTGGTGCATATATTCGTAATACATTGTGTACATTTATGAAACTGAAATAAATGTTTAAAATGAGAAAAGAGGATACAATAGGCAACTTACTTTTAAGTGGGTGACAAGAGACATTCTTTGAAACCCTTTTGCCTGAATTAGCATAATGTAATGGTTAGCACTCTGGACTCTGAAACCTTCCTGTATATTTGAAAAAATAAATGAATAAACAAAACAACAGCATCAAAACTGTGTGACATGAGTTGTCAGAGGCACAAAATTAAGGCATGAAAAATTCCATTGTGGAACAGGTCCATATAGTTCAAACCCTAGCTGAGAAGTTTTTGGCAGTTAATGGCATCTGGGGTAGGGTGAGTAAGTTTTCTTCAAGGATACAGCCCCATGCTCTAGTAGATGGCTGGTTTGATCAAAGTGCATTATATGAATATATGAATATCTCAAACAATAAAAATACATGTGTGAAATTATAAAAAATGAAAAAGAAGAAACCAAGAAAAATGAGAGTTGACTAATGGAAGATTAATTAGTGATACAATCATCTATATTTAACAAGAATTCTTTTTGTCTTTCTCAGTATTTGAAATCTTCTGATCCTTTTGATTTTCACATTTTTTCAGAGTGTAGCCCAAGAAAAGGTCCTAATAGATTCTGGTGAACTAAGAAGGATACATTAGCTATGTTTCTTTGGGAGTTAAAGGGAGTGCTACATATAATCTGATAATTAAAGGACATGCTGACCCACCATGGTTGATAAAATGTGATAGTTCACAGTTCACATCTGCTTAGCTTGACTTAACTCCAAGATTGAATGTTAGTTGAAATCTCTCTTTTTAAGCTAATACTGATAGCATGATCCTGTGTACTCAATATTAAATCATCATAACTCAGTATATTTCTTTTAGGAGGTAAAAGGCTATCATCTGGTAGGCATTAAGGGTCTAATGTAGCCCACATTTCTTTCTTTATAAGTAAAATATCCTAACTTCATCTCAGTAGATACTGTGATAGCTGCTTAGCAGCAACATATTCAGATTTAACTCTGCCCTGAGGGCTACTGTAAAACATTGTTGAACAGAAAACTAAACTTTCATAATGAAGCCATTGTGGATAGTGTGTCAAGATGTCATTTTAATAATCCATATTTTAATCATCCTGATTTCACCTGTCACATCATATTTTATTTCCTATTAGCCATGCACTTCTGAGAAGCTCAGTAAGAGGCAGTGGTGATAGAATCTACACCTGTTCTAATTTGTTTGCATTGCCAGGTGTTGATGGGAAAGTGGGTTTAACATACTTTGTATAAAGATCTCCATCTGGACTCAATCTCTGAATGGAATATGTTCTTTATATGGGTACACATAGGAACTTGTCAGCGACTTTTGGGTATGGAGTTTTCAAGTGATTTGTCTGTGTTTTTGTTGTGTATCACTCAGAAGTAGAGTTTATATTGAAATTTATACTGAGATGCTCCAGTGGTGTGCACTAGATTGTTAAGAGACAAGGAAGAAAGAGCTGGCATCTTCTGAAGTCCTTGGAAAGAACAAGTTGAACAATCAGAATTTATAGATTATCATTGTGTGCTTTCTTTTCTCTCTTATTTTGCTCTCATTTGAACCTTTTTAAAAACTTTTACTTGAACCTGGGAACAATATTTGCAGTTAGAAAATGTTTTCAAAGCACTTTTCTAACTGTAAACTTGGCAAGTTCATTTTTAAAAAATATTAAAAACAAACAAAAATCAAATAGTCCTCACATCTTTTTCTTTTTCTATGGACACTTATGAAACCAGTTGCTGAGGTTGGGGGCTATGGATCACACTTGAAGGATCGTGGGTCTACATCAGAATGTATGCCTTGTCTGATCTGGTTAGTTTCTAATTCATTTTGATCTTTAAAGCTACTTTGAGTCCCTACATGTTTGCATTCATGACAGAATGGGTCTTATTATTCACTAACTATCTATATCTTTGCCTGTTTGCTCTGGGGAAATCAATGACTTTACTTTTAAAACCAGAATTCTTTCCCAGTATAGCAAGGTAACTGATGATAGCTAGGATATGCTCAATTCCAAGTGGAACAGGGTTGCTTTTCTGTAAAACTGGAGGAGAAAAGTAATCTGTAGATTAGCGTGAAAGAAAATAGCTTTGTGTTATACTTTTAGAGAAGCATCTTGAAGGATATTTAATTTGGTATTCTTATCTCTAAGCAATGCAGCAGGATGAAGCATGTACACTCAGATGTGTAGCTGATAACACTCCTGAAAACAGAAAGTGCTATTTTTTACCTTTAAAAAATATGCAGGAAGACCCCAAAAATTTTCAGGGAAAGAAAAGTGATGCTAAATTGAAGTTACATGACTCAATAGATAATTCTGGTGAAACTCAGGAAGAACCGTATTAGTGATAGTCTGGAAGCATACACAGTGCTTTATGATAGGTTGATGGCGCTAAACAAAGAGAAAATCCCTTCTATGAAGAGCTTACAGTCTAAAGACACAAGTTGATAGTTACAATATGGAGTGAGAATAATAAGTGATCCCCATAGTGGGTGGCCGTCTTAGCTGAAATACTTCAAAAATACGATGAGGGTTACAAAGGGAGTTGAGGGGGAGTAGAAGCTTATTCTTTTGATATTGGTGAATGGGGATAAGGAAGTGAGGGCTGGACAATGTGTCTGAAAAGAGGCTCAGCATAAGAATAGCTAAAAGTATGAGACTGATCACATTATAGAGCTTGGAGGTTTAGCAAACAAGAGAAAATTCCAGCAGAGGAGAATTGAGACATTCTATAAACATTCGATAATAAGGCTCTGTATAACAGCAAATACCACATCTTTAAAGATCCAGATTTGGAGAATGCAGCTTGCAACAGCTTTTTGCCAGTGTTGGCTATGGTAGTAGGAACAGTGTTGCATTGCTTCACAAGCAGTAAACCATTATGAATGCATGTGTATCATCATAATATTTTGCCTAACTTTGACTTTATTAAATTTTGGTTGGTGTAACATTTTATGTCAAATTATTATCAGTACAATGTTCCATTTCAGAGATGTTCTCAGGAGTTAATCTGCTATTATGAATGTTTCATTTGTTTCCATGTTGTTAGCTCATTATAAATTCTCATGGTGAGTATCACAGAGCTCACTCTTTCTTTGAACTAACATACATACATCTTCACATCAGTGAAGTTTCTCAACCTCCTCATCCACCCTTACTTGATTCTAAACTTTTTTTATACCTGTGCATTCATGTGTCATACATTTTCTTTGATGCAAGAATATTATGTTATGTATGCCTCATTCCAATAAGGCCTTCAGTGCATTTACAGTTCAATATATACAAAATCAAGTTTAAAAATTGACAAGGAAATGGTCATGTTAGAAAAATATATGTAAAGGGGAATAAGGTAAGTTTAGTACAATAAACACACAACTTTAATGATTTTATGGTTATGCTCTAACTTGCCAACCTTCTCACCAGACTAATAAAGAAGGAAAGTGTTAACTAAAGGATCTGCAAGTGTCCATAGGCTGAGAAGCACAGCTTTTTAAAATTTGTGAGAAATTTCTCTCTCCTGTGTGGTGTGTGTGTGTGTGTGTGTGTGTGTGTGTGTGTGTGTGTGTGTGTGTACTTATGTGAAAATCCATGTGGAGGCCAGAGAACAATCTTCTAATCTTGTAGTTCCATAAGAGGCCTCCATCATCTTTTTATTACATTTTGATACAGGATATCCCATTGGCCTGGGGGGGGGGATACTTGGTATCCATGTCTTGTTCCTGACTTAAGTGGGATTGCTTCAAGCTTTTCTTTACTTAGGACTGTTCCCTCTAGTTCTACATTCTCTAGGATTTTTACAATAAAGACCTGTGGGTTTTTGTCACGGGATTTTTCTGCATCTGTTGACAAAATCATGAGATTTTTGCCTTTCAGTCACGTGATTTGTTACATTTATTGAATTGCATTTAAGGTAGAGAGCAAATTTGTCATGGTGTATAATCTTTTTCATACATGCTTCTATTCTATTTTTAAGTATTTTTGAGTCTAAATTTATCAGAACTACTGGCCTGTAGTGTGTTTACCTGTATTGTGTATTAGAATGATACTATCTTCATGGAAGGAATTTGGGAGTGCTCTTTCTTCTTCTTCTTCTTCTTCTTCTTCTTCTTCTTCTTCTTCTTCTTCTTCTTCTTCTTCTTCTTCTTCTTCTTCCTCTATTATTATTATTAGTAGTAGTAGTAGTATTTGAGACACGATTTCATTATGTAGCTCTGGAACTTTGTACACCAGATCAACCCCAAACTCACTGAGATTAACCTGCCTCTGCCTCCCAAGTGTTGGTTTCAGGGTGTGTGCCACTACTCCTGGTTGCAGCTGCCTCCTCCTCCTCCTCCTCCTCCTCCTCCTCCTCCTCTTCCTCCTCCTCCTCCTTCTTTCTTTTCTTTTGAATAGTTTAAAAAGAAATGGATGTAGACCTTTAAATGTCTGGCAGAATTCTGCTTCAAGTTCATCTTGTCATGGGCTTTTTTCTTTTTCTTTTTTTTTCTTTTTTTAACCTGGAAGGTTTTGAATGTTTCAGCCTCCTAATTTGACATTGGTTAATTTAGATTGATTATTTCTTCTTGGTTAAATTTTGGGGGTTTGGCTAAATCTAAAAATCCATCTATTTCTTTTGTGTTTTCTGATGTATGGAATTGACTTGGAATTCTTCTCCCTCATCTACACCTGTGATTTAAGGAGGTTTTTCATGATGTCCCCTATTTCCTGTGTTATATATATATATATATATATATATATATATTCTTTGCTTATTCATTTGGTCTAGATCCTCTAGTTTATCTATGAGTCGTGATATTCTGTTTTCTGCTTACTTCATCCTACTCCTCAGGCTTTTTTGTAGTTTTCTAATTGAGTTATTGGGTTTTTCAAGTTTATTTTCATTTCATCTTGAGTCCTCTTCACTCATATCTCCTGATGAATTCTGTACTCAAATTATATATTACCTTTATTATTTTCATCAGCCTTATGTTTGTGTTTCTTTGGTATCGACTTTGTTCTTTTTAAGTTCTCTTTCCTTAATTTCATTGAACTGTTCCTTTGTGTCTTCCTTAAACTCTTACACTTTTTGGATGCAGTTTATGATTGTCCTTTTATGTTTTGTCTCCTGCAGTTCATCTGATTCTCATTAGCAAACATTTCTATAGGCCTTGTAGGTTTTTGAGAAGAGACACTGGCTTCATCTTTCATATTGCTGGTATTTTTGCAATGAGATCAGGACATGTGGACTTTTTTGTTAGTACTGAGTCTGATATGGATGGAGTAGATTGGAGCAGAAGAGAACTTGTGTAAGAGGTTTGGGTCTAGATGTTGGAAATGGTGTGGTTAGAATGATGTTACATGGATAGAGGGGTCTGGGCTGCTGTACAGCATTTGCCTCCTATTTCAAGCCTGGACTGTGGGAGTAGATCTTGCTGGGTGCAAAGGTTAAATATGGCATGGACGAGTATTGTAGGCTGTTCCTACAGGTAGGGAGGATCCTGGACAAAGCCTAGTTACTCCTCTCCTGTTTAGGCAGGAGAAGTCAGATTAGGTTGATGCATTTGTTGTTGATAGATCAGATGGGTTGTACAAAAGTCATGGATTTGGAGGTCAGGGGAACTCACTGGACTAAACCCTTGGGGAAGATATGGTAATTCTGGGTCCTGAGTGAGGTGGTTGGAAGCTATGCAGAAGGAACTTGTGGGTGGTTGCAGGTAATACAGGTCCTGGTGTAAGATTGGAGGTTCAGTGAGGAGGACTGGGCAACCTATGGGGCCCTGGGCAGTGGATCAGTGTTTATCTCTGGCATACAAACGGACTTTGTGTGTCCATAACACAAAGAGGGATGCTCTCTCAGCCTGAACTCTTAGGGAAGTGCCTGGCCCCTGCCCTGAGTGAAATGTCAGACTCTAGATATCCCCTATGTGGAAGGAAGTGGCGATAGGGTGGGAGACTGGGTGGATGGTGGGGACATTAGGGAGGAGGGGAGGGAGAGGGAACTGGGATTGACGTGTGAAGCAAGCTATTTAAAATTAAAATAATAAAATAAAAAAAAACAAAAAAAGATTGGTGGTTGGGTGAAGAACAGGCATGGGTAGTCAGACTAGGCTTAGGCAATTGATATGGGACCCTAAGAAAGCTTAAAAGTTGGTTGAAGTTCAGGTGGGGATGTTCACACCAGGCCTGGGCACTAGTTTAGAGACCTGGGCTAGATCTGGTGAGTTGCAGGAAAGGCATGGGTACGGAGTTCAGAGAGACTCACCAAGGAAGAGCATGGAGAACATGGGACATCTGGGCACTGAGTGGAGTTGGAGGTTTTGTGAATGGTAACAAGTAGGGTGGATAGTGTCAGAAGTCTAAAATTGGCTGAGGTGCAGGCAGGGGTGGTCAGACTTGGCAGGGGCAGTTGTTATGTAACCTGGGCTAGATCCAGTAGGTAGTGCAAATGGCATGGATCAGAACGTCAGAGGGATTCACCAGGCTTGATCCTGGGAGAGGACATGGGAAGTTTGGGTCATACAACAAAGAAAATGGAGAGTAGCACAGTTTTATAAAGTGCTTTTACTTATTTTACCCTTGTGAAATTTCTACATGAAAATTAGTAGTGTCCACATTTTGCAAGTGAGGCTTAGATGAACTGAATTATATAAAGCTATGTAACTAATAAGTAAACATCTGATTTCTCAATTATGGAGCTGAGGTGCTTTAACATAGAGCTATGCATGTAATATTACTAGAAGACAAAGTTACAACAAGGTTACAGTTTTTTATCATTATGATTTTTTCCTACTTTGCTTTATAAAATTGTTGAGCTGGGAACTTTTAATATAAATGAGATTGCTTTCTCTGGTGCTAAATATCCCCGTACTGCTATACTTTCTTTCTTTAATCTCTTTCTCTGCTGTCAGCTGTTACAATTTGATGTATCTGGCAGCTTCCCTACTTCTGACCAGTTGTACCCTGAGCTGGAAACCAGATAAATATGCCTGGTGCTTTTAGGTATAATCTTAAAGTGTGACTGTGCAGTAGGTGAGAACATAGGGGCTCTCATCTGATAATACAAAACCTAACTCTATTATGTTTTCATTCTTTGAACACACATTTTTGCCTGTTTTTTAGGTTGTTAGCTAATTCTGAATAGTTGAAGGTGCTAGGGAAATTACCTAGAAAGGTGATATATTGCTGTATTTCTTTACCACCTGTGGGTGGTTCCTTCTGAGTTCTTATTCTTACATTTTGGAGTAAATACAACAAAGAAAATAGTGAGTAACATTTTTCTTTTTTTTTAATTTTAAATAGCTTCTTTTACATGTCAATCCCAGTTCCCTCTCCCTCCCCTCCTCCCGCACCCCCCCCTCACCATCCCCCCCCATCCTCCCACCCTATTGCCAATTCCTTCCACATAGGGGATATCTAGAGTCTATCATTTCGTGAGTAACATTATTTAGTGTGCTTTTACACAACTGTCTTATTTTGTCCTTATGAAATTCCTGCATGGGAAGTAGTAGTACCCACATTTTATCATTTAATGAAAAACCTGAGGCATAATGATTAACATATCTATGTAAAAAATGAAAAATAATAAGTGTATCTCTTTGTCTGTTGAGGCAAAGTCTTGCTTCAACTTCAAACTTACAATTCCCTGGCCACTGCCACCTAAGTACTGAAATTACAGGTATGAGACACCACACTCACTTGACCCTTACTTTAAACAAAAATTTACCGAGGCTAGGCAAATGGTTGACTTTGGTTTAATACTTGGCACACAAACATAAGTATCTAAGTTCCGATCCCCACAACCCATGTAAAAGCCAGGAGTGGTAGTATATGCCTGTAAGCCTAGTACTCAGGACCCAGAGACAGGAGGATCCCTAGGGCTAGCTGGCCAGTCACATTAGCAGAATCTGATTCAGTAAGAGACCCTATCTCAAAAGTTAAGTTGAAGAGTGATTGAAGAAGACACCCAACATTGACTTCACACACACACACACACACACACACACACACACACACACACACACACACACACGTTAAATTCCCATCACCATACTTTAAAACAGGACACTGTGAACTTTTATTCAATTGTAGGCTGTTTATTGAAGATTTGTAATGACTTTCCAATGTACCTTATTCCAGAGTACTAAGTGACTATTTTTCCCATTCTCTTTTGCTTGAAAAGTTGAAGACATTTCCTTTAGTCTCAATGTATATCTTTCCAAAGTAGTCCCAGAAGCTTCCACACAGCCCTATCTGCCTATGTTTACCTGCTTTCCCCCGAGAATAAGTCTTTACATAAAGATTTATTGGTCATCTACAAGGACAGTGTTCTTATGGTTAGCAATGTACTCCTCATGGTAAAATCTGTGTCTCCATCTGGTTGATTAAAGCATCATCTTATAACACTTGGTACAGTGTGTACATAAAATTCAGATGTGAGGACTGTAAACATGGGCACCCAGATTGTTTCCAAATAGAAATGGTATTTTTCTCCAAACTTACTTTTTGAATTAATTTTTAAGGTGTTGGACAATTTGTGGCTAATCAGTATATTCATTAAGCCACCAAAATGACAAAAATGAGAGAGAAGGATGCAGATTTCATACTCTGTGAAGTATGAAATTAATAAAAGTTGATGTCACTAGAACTCAGCAAAGTCAATAGCTAAAACACTTGTTTTAAAATATATTCCAGGAAAGATTGTATTCTTCATAGTGATGAGAATGCAAAGTGCTTATTTTTTCACCCATATAACTGAAGGTAAAAGAATCACTTTTACTGTTACCAATTGCATATGTGTCACCTAATGCAAACAAAACTGGGAATGACTTTGGAATTTATATGGTCTATGAAAAAATGGAGCTGTGATGTTACCATCTTATGCCTCTGAGTTGGGCTTTAAGAAAATGTTTCTAGCTTGATACTTTTGGAACTCATGATTGATGTTAAGATTTATAATATGATTGGTTGTGACCCTACAGCAACCAGGGTATGAGTTGATTTCTGTGGCTCCTGTTGCAACCAAGGACTGTGTGGTTTACTGCAGTCTGATCAGCTATCTGGGACCATGTTGGTGCCTAAGGGCCATACTGCAGTTGAGGCCATACAGATCAGAGTGGCACATAGTACCATCTGGTGCCATGGTGACATCTGGGCCAGGGCCGCAGCTGGGGGCATGTCTGGGGGTTGGGTTGATGTCCATGGCTCCTGTTGTAATCGAGGGCCATGCAGAGTCCTAGGGTCTGAGTCACCACTTGGGGCCATGTTGGTTTCTAAGGGCCATGCTACTGCTGGGGCCATGCTAATCTGGGTGGCGTTCACTGCCACCTGAGGCCATGGTGACATCCAGGCTTGGACTGCTGCTCAGGAACATTTCTGGGTCTATGGCCCTACTGCAGTCAGGGTAGGTTTTGAAGTCCATGGCCCATTTTGCCACCAGTGCCCATGCAGAGGCCTGGGGTCTGGGGCACAACCTCTGGCCTTGTTGTAATTTGAGGGCCATATTGCAGCCAGAGCCATACTGATCTGAATAGCCTGTGTTGCCACCCAGGGCCATGGTATCATCTGGCCCGGGATGCTGCCTGGGTCCATGGCCCTATAGCAGTCAAGGTCTGTGTTGATGTCCATGGATCCAGTTGTCTCTGAGGGCTATGTGGATGCCTGGGGTCAGGTCAGTCATCTGAGTCCATGTTGGTGTCTGGAGCCATGTTGCTTGCTTGGTTTGGTTTGGTTTGAATTTTTTAATTTTTCTTTTGGGAGGTCCTGCAGGGGTGAGGGGAGAATGGGGAAAGGACTGGGATGTGAAGAGAATTTGGGTGCATGATATGAGATTCCCTAAGAATCAATAAAGAAATTATGTTAAATAAATGATAATAAAAATGATAATAATATTATGATTGGTAAGATACAAGTCTCAATACCGTTACATAAATCCATTTCTGGCATGAAAGCATTTCTAGAAATAGGTAGGACAGCCAGGCCTTGATGAGATTCAGGGATTAGTTTACTGGAATCCGTTTGGATTAATTACTTTTCTAGTTGCTGTGATAAAATGCCATGCTAGAAGCCAGTTCAAAAAAGGGAGTTTATTTTCACTTATGGTTCCAGAGGGAAAAGAGTCAGTCATGTTTGGAAGACATGGCAACAAGTGGTAGTTGGTAGCAGGAACAAAAATGTGAGAAACCACATATTTAGCCATAAATATGAAACGGAGGGAGCAAAATAAAAGTGAAGTGAAGATGTGAAGGTTCAAAGCCTATCTCCATGGCATATTTCCCCCAGCAAAACTGCACCACCCTTTCCAAACTATGCTGTCAGCCAGGGACCAAGTCTTCAAATATCTCAGCATATCAGGGAAAGTGTCATTCAAACTACCACACCTTTTTGTCTTCAGTAGTTGCCCTGTTTTGCATGTGACCATGTGAGTAAATAAATTTTAGGTCTATCTTTCAGAAAGTGTGTGTGTGTGTGTGTGTGTGTGTGTGTGTGTGTGTGTGTGTGTGTGTGTGTGTGTCTATTATAGGAACATTGGGTATTCCAATGCTTCTGATGAGATGCTTATTGGTAAATGAAAAATATTTTCTGAAGGGTGCAAATAGTCTGCTCTCTAAAGATAAACAGATTTATCACTTCAGAAATATGGCAATGAAACTGAAGTGTCTGGATTGAATGGTAAATTATGAGTTTTGTCTATAGAATGGTGTAACTGCTCCTTTATGTGACCTCAACTATAGCAATATAATAAAGGTAAATGACTAAACATTTAAACAGTCTCACTTACCAAATAAAAAAATCAGTAGCTTGATGTGTTATCTTTGGATCTAGTCTAGAGATGCTTCACATGGTATAATGCTTGTGAGGTCAACTCCTGATAATTGAAAGTCATTGGGCAAATTTAAGCAGAGCAGCATGGATTGGAATTCTCTCTCTGATATATTCATTAGCTTTAGTGTCCTGTGACTAAAAAGGAGATGATTATGAGTGGGTATCAAGTGTACACTATGATATAAACAAATGAGATGTAAGGTTTTAGGCTTTCAATTGCATTTCATTTGTTAAGTGCGTTGAACTTTCATTTAGTGAACCAAAGTAACAATGCCCAACTGGTGTCTGTTATGAGA
The DNA here is from genome assembly GCF_017639785.1 of Mesocricetus auratus. Classification (NCBI taxonomy): domain Eukaryota; kingdom Metazoa; phylum Chordata; class Mammalia; order Rodentia; family Cricetidae; genus Mesocricetus; species Mesocricetus auratus. Next base: position 46,670,919 of record NW_024429188.1, read on the forward strand.
CTCTGGTATAATAAATCTTGATTAAGCATCAATAGATATAATATGTGTAAGAATTGAATTAGCCAGAAAAGGACAGATGGGTGGACATTTTTGATCTGTGGAGAGGATAATGAGATGATAGCAAAATGAAGCATATCTCTTCACCCTTCCTCTCTACCGCTACTTTATTCTGAGTACTGGCATTATAGATCAGTGATCCTTATTTAAATTTTCTGGTACCACAACTACTCCCATTTATTCCTTAATTTGGAATCCTGTGTCTTGCTGGAAACTCCTTATTAAGGAATCACATAATTAGAGAAAGTCAGTAAAAATAACTTTGCTTATCTTTGTTTTACTTGTTTTGAAAAATACTGCTTAGTTTCTCCCTTACCTTTCTTTATTGGTGCTATGCAACTAAATGCCTTATCAGATAATCTCATACATACTGGTTATAAAAGGATTCTTATAAATGACTAAAGCTGAAATAATTTTGCTTATCTGAGAAGTAACATTCTTTGGGTCACATCTCAATCATTCTGACACCCTGTCATGTAGGGTGGCATCCTAGGATATTTATAATTCTCTTCATGGTTACTATTAAATTATTAAACCAAAATTAATTATAAATCACTTTACATAAAATGATTTAGGTAAGATCTCCAAATTAAATTGTTATATACATAGAACCATATAACTGTTAGAAATTGAAGCTTTGGAACAATAGTTCTTAAACTATTTCGTTTCTACAGGAAATAATCTATCATACTCTACTCTAATAACAATTGTTTAGCACTAAACATTGCAAATCATAGTCTGGTCAAGATTCTGGGAACCTATGGTGTAGTTAGGACCTTTATATGAACAGGAAGAGAAGCTTAGGCTAACTAGCATGGAGTTTCTTGCTGTATAGCCTAGTTTGTGTTACACAGACAAAAGGCCCTATGAGACGACAAGCAGGTACTAGTGCCATGGTCTTGAACTTCCCAGCCCCTAGAATCATAAGCTAAACAAACCTGTGTACTTTATAAATTACTTTGTCTCAGGTATTTTGTTACAGTACAAGGAAAAAGATTAAAAGAAACAGTATATAGTTGGCAGTTTGTCACAATATAGTATTGTGTTTTTGTTCCCACAGTCTAGGATGTTTCTGTAGTCCACAGCATTTGTCTTAGTTAGGATTTCTATTGTTATGACAAAACACCATGACCAAAAGCAACTTGGAAAGTAAAGAATTTATCTCTACAACTCTGAGGTCACATTCCCATCACTGATAGAAGTCAGGGCAGGAACTGGGAAGCAGGAGCTGATACAAAGGCCATGAAGGAATGCTGCCGACTAGCTTGCTCCTCATAGCTTGCCCAGCCTGCTTTCTTATATATCTTTATAATACATTCTTGTCTTATTCATCTATCCACTCTCTCTTACCCTCATCCTACCCTTACAACTCTCACCGCTTTCTCTAACCAAGTTTCCACCTGACTTTTCTGTCTCTTTACTTTGTTTTTATTTTTGCTTTGTTACCTACTTGTTTTAATCAAGACCACTTTTGTGAAACTGGTATGAAGATCTCTAATGGAGCATGAGTCACTTTCCAGTTGGCTATGTAAATGAAGACAACAGCTTCTTCTCTAGACACCCTGTACTGTTATTATCTCAACCAGTAGAGCCATACCCCCATCAGCCCCTTCTTTATCTATGACTCGGTATTTACTGATTCAATTTTATGCAGACCCCACATACGTTAAGTACAGCTGTTGTAATTTCACAAGTTCCAGAACCATGTCATACCCCCAAACCACTGTTCATCAGACCACCTCATCATTATTAATCTCCTAAACTCTATACATCCCATCTTCTGTGATTTTCTCTGAGTCTTGCAGGGATATTATGGGTACCTTTATAAGGCAGAGCACGCAACAGCAACAGTTCACTTGTTCTGCTTCTGAGCACCTCCAGAAACTCTTGGTTAACTGCCAACAGCCACATACATACATACATACATACATACATACATACATACATATGGGCATACACAACACACACAAACATTCTTTGATAAAAGTTAAAGATAGCACTAGTCTGTGGTTATAAACATAAATATTTAAATGACAGTTTAACATGTCCATTTAGCAAAATCAATAGTAATAAGTTCATACCTAGTGCCTATGGCCTTCACAGCCATAGGCATTTGACCAGGTCCATAGTACTGAACATGAAGTCTGTCCTGCTGAGTGATCCTTAGATCTATTCAGAATAGGTATGCCACTATTGCACTTGTAGTAACTATTGCCTGGAAACTTAATATTACAAAAGGCAACTAGGCAAGGCTATTGCTGACTTTTTCCTTCAAGTTGCCTGCATGGCAACTTACAAACAATATGAAGAAAACTTAGTTACCTTTCTATTGTTGTGATAAAACACCATCCATGAAAAAGGCAAAGGAAGCATTAATTAATTAATTTGGCTTAGAGTTCTAGAGGGATAATAGTCAATCACCATCATGACTGAGAAGCATGGCAGCAAGCACCAGACATGGCAGCAGGAACAACTGACAACTCATATTTCTAACCATAAGCAAGTAACACAAGAAGAGAAAGTGGACTCAATATGGTACAAGTCTTTAAGCTCTCAAAATTCTCCCCTGGTGTCATACTTTCTCCAGCAAGGCCACACTTCCTAAGCCTGTCCAAACAGGGCCATGAACTAGAAAACAAGAATTCAAATAACTGAATATGTGGACATCTGCTATCTCATTCAAATCACAATTGAGAGATAAGCAACAGGAAGGGAGCCTCCAGCTCAATTCTATCATAATTTCTTTGTATTTTGTAAACCAAGTATATGGTATCTTCAACACTAGTGTTTTACCATCCAGTTTTTCTGTGTAACCAGTTACAACTTATATAGTTTGGGGGGCTCTGAAGTCTTCCTGTTCAACAGCTCCTAGGGAAGTGTCCCACTTCTAGCACTGGGATTTTCTGTTAACAAGCTACGACTTCTGAGATAATCATTATCTACCTACTAATGACACCGCTATTCAGAGTCTTTAAAGTACATTTTCAATTAGTTTATAAACTGGTGGGTTTTCATGTGACTTATTCAGACACACTTGTCTTTGGTTAGTCCTTTCCTTGAATTCCATCTTTTCTCCCATTCTTGTTTAAACCTTGCCACCCTCAGTACTCTCATCCTCTGTTTCCATATCATGTGTATACTAACTTCTGCCTTCCCAGGACCTCTTTTCTCCCTCACCATGACACCTTTCTTGCTTTCAGATTCTAATGGCATTCCAAGATAAACAAATCTAAAAAATGCAAAGTTGTGTCTCTGAGAAAGGACGGATGGCATATAAATTTTCTAGTTCCAATCATTTTCCTACAACTTCTGTTTTTATTTATAATGGAATAAAAGCATGTTGTATGCATGTGCCACATTTTATTATTTTTGGTCTGTTTGTGGATATGTAAACTTATTCCATTTACTAGAAATTGTGCATAGAGCATCAATGACTGTAGATGTGAAAGTACATTGTAAGATACAGAGTCCTTTGAGTATGTACCCAGGGTTTGGTATAGCTGGATCATGTAGTTCTAGTTTAAAAAAAAAACAAACAACAGCAAAAACAAGAAACCCTCCAGGCGCATGTATTTGAATGCTTATCTGCCAAGGAGTAGAACTGTTTAGGAAGAGTTAGGATGTGTGGCCTTATTGAAGGAGGTGTGTCACTGGGGTTGTGCATTGAGGTTTGCATGCTAGTTCCCCCTCCCCACAAGCCTGATGTCTGTGAATCAGGGTGTAAAGCTCTCAGCAAATCAGTAGCCCTACTATATACAGAAGATAAATGGGCTGAAAAAGAAATCCGAGAAACATCACCCTTTACGATTGCCACAAACAACATAAAATGCATTGAGGTAATGTTACCAAATAAGTGAAAGACCTATATAGCAAGAACTTCGAGTCTTTTTTTTTTTTGGTTTTTCGAGACAGGGTTTCTCTGTATTGTTTTGGAGGCTATCGGTCCAGCCCAGCCTCGAACTCACAGAGATCCGCCTGCCTCTGCCTCCCGAGTGCTGGGATTAAAGGCGTGCGCCACCACCGCCCGGCGAACTTCGAGTCTTTAAAGAAAGAAATTAAAGAAGATACCAGAAAATGGAAAAATCTCCCATGCTCTTGGATAGGTAGGATCAACATAGTAAAAATGACAATCTTACCAAAAGCAATCTACACATTCAATGCAATTCCCATCAAACTCCCAACACAATTCTTCACAGACCTTGAAAGAATAATACTCAACTTTATATGGGAAAACAAAAGACCCAGGATAGCTGAAACAACCCTGTACAATAAAAGAACATCCATAGATATCACCATCCCTGACTTCAAGCTCTATTATAGAGCTATAGTCCTGAAAACAGCTTGGTATTGGCACAAAAATAGACAGGTAGACCAATGGAATTGCAAGTCTGGCCTGTATCAGTCCTATGCTGTAGGCGTCATCTATTCCAGACTAATGTCTTTACAGTTGTGATTGGATCTGGCCTAACAGCCCTTGGTCCAACCCTGAGTGAAAGAGTGTGAATGAGGGAATTCCTAGCTACCCAATGACATTAAAGGACCAGATAAAAACATCTAGTCATCTCAGGAGTGCTCTCAGTCAGTTTTGGAGACCACAGTTTATTCCAGGATCATCTTAAATAACTCTCCAAAAGTTGGGTACTGGCAGAAGACATCTATTATCATGTATAAAGTGCTGAATAGGAACAATTTCATTTAATCCTAGAGATACTCATAGAATGCAGGTGCCCAGGCCCTCAAACACTCTGTTGCACTAGCCCTCAGGATGGGTGTGGGTTCACCCAGGGCCTAAACCTTTTATTACACAAACTAGGAGCCCCTCCCACCTTGGCCAGGCAGTTCAGAGGTGACAAGCCCACATCTGAATGACAATAGGAGTCCTTAACTCCTGGAATTTTGTGCTCATACTTCCGACCTATTCTGAAATATTACTTTCAAGCCCTGACATGGAATCGAATTGAAAACCCTGATATTGACTCACACACCTATGAACACGTGATTTTCGACAAAGAAGCTAAAATTATACAATGGAAAAAAGAATGCATCCTCAACAAATGGTGCTGGCATAACTGGATGCTGGCATGCATTAGACTAAAGATAGATTCATGTCTGCCGCCATGCACAAAACTTAAGTCCAAATGGTTCAAAGACCTCAACATAAATCCAGCCACACTGAACTTCTTAGAAGAGATAGTAGCTGGTAGCCTCATACAAATTGGTACAGGAGATAGCTTCCTGAACATAATACTAGTAGCACAGACACTGAGATTAACAATTAATAAATGGACCTCCTGAAACTGAGAAGCATCTGTAAGGCAAAGGACACAGTCAAGAAGACAAAATGGCAGTCCACATAATGGGAAAAGATATTCACTAACCCCACATCTGATAGAGGTTTGATTTCCAAAATATAAAAATAACTCAAGAAACTAGTCAACAAAACACCAAACAATCCAATTAAAAGGAGGTTACAGAGCTAAATAGAGAATCCTCAATAGAGGAATCAAAAATGGCCGAAAGACACATAAGAAAGTGCTCAACATCCTTACCCATCAGGCAAATCAAAACAACACTGAGATACCATCTTACTCTTCTCAGAATGCCTAAAATCAAAATCACCAATGACAGTTTATACTAGAGAGGATGTGGAGAAAGGGGAACACTCATTCACTACTGGTAGGAGTGCAAACTCATACAACCACTTTGGTAATCAGTATGGAGGTTCCTCAGGAAAATGGGAATCAGTCTACCACAAGATCCAGCAATTCCATTTTAAGTCATATACCCAAAAGATGCACATCCATACAACAAGGAAACCTGTTCAGCCATGTTCATAGCAGCATTATTTGTAATAGCCAGAACCTGGAAGCATCCTAGATGCCCCTCAACTGAAGAATGGATATAGAAAATATGGTACATTTACACAAAGAAATACTACTCAATGGGAAAAAATGTAATCTTGAAATTTGCAGACAAATGGATGGAACTAGAAGAAATCATCCTGGGTTCCATAACCCAGTCATAAAAAGACAAACATGGTATGTACTTACTCATATATGGATTTTAGACATAGAGTAAAGGATTACCAGCCTACAATCCAAACCGCCAGAGAACCTGGGAAACACAGAGGACCCTAAGAAAGACATACATGGTCCTCTGGAGAAGGGGAAAGGGACAAGATCTCGTGAGCTAATTGGGAGCATGGGGGAGGGGATAGGATATTAGGAGAAAGAGAAGGGGAAAAGAGGAGGGGAGAGAAGAACATGAGGGAGCAGGAAGTTTGAGTCAGGGGAAGAATAGCAGAGAGCAACAAATGAGATACCATAATAGAGGGAGCCATTATATGTTTGAAGAGAAATCTGGCACTAGGAGAATGTCCAGAGATCTACAAGTTTGACCCCAACTAACAATCTAAGCAATAGTTGAGAGGCTACCTTAAATGCCCTTCCCCGATAATCAGATTGATGACTACTTTATATGCCATCCTAGAGCCTTCATCCAGTAGCTGAGAGAAGCAGAAACAGTCACCCACAGCTAAACATGGAACTGACCTCCTGGAATCCAGTTGCAGAGAGGGCAGAGTGATGAGCAAAGGGGTCAAGACCGGGATGGAGAAACCCACAGAAACAGCTGACCTGAACAAGGGGAAGCTCAGGGACCCCAGACTGATAGCTGGGAAACCAGCATAGGACTATTCCTGACCCCCTGTATGTGAATTTCAGTTTGGAGATCTGGTTAATCTCTATGGCCTCTGATAGTGGATCAGTATTTGTCCCTAGTACACAAATGGACTTTGGGAGCCCATTCCCCATAGAGGGATACTCTCTCACCCTAAATTCACAGGGGGAGGGTCTAGGCCCTGCTCCAAATGACCTGACAGACTTTGAAGATTCCCCCTTGGAAGGCCTCACCCTCCCTAGGGAGCAGAAAGGTAATGGCATATGAGATAGGTGGGGTGGAGGGGAGGGGAGGGAGAGGAACTGGGATTGACTTGTAAAACAAGTGTGTTTCTAATTTAAATAAAAAAGGAAAAAAATCAGTTGGCCATGTCTATCAGTCCCACTGGTTTATATATTTGTTTGTATGCTAGTATAACAAATGCTGTTCTGATTGCTACAACATTATAATATGATTTTAAGTGAAGTTTCATAATGCTTCTTCCTCTTCCCTTTCATTTAAAATGACTGTAGCTATTTTAGATTTTATTTTCATTCCTGTTTAAATTTTAGGATCTTTAAGAACATGCTTTGACTAATGCTATCAGTGTTTCAGTAAACATTTCACTTAGTCTTTTAATAACTTTATTTTCCAACATGTATTTATCTAAGACACAAATGTAAAATGTCTTTTCACTTCATTTTTTTCTCAGTGCTGGTAATCAAATCCAGGGCCTTGGGCAGATATGTATCACAGCCCTGGTTTTTGTTTGTTTGTTTGTTTTACTTCTTTGGGGTCCTCATAAATGTCTTTTATCTAGGTTTTATTAATTTCATTGTAGAGGTCTTTCATCTTTTTTGGTTAAATTTATTCCTCCACATTTAAATTTCATAGCTGTTATAAATATGATAGGTTTCTCCATTTTTATGTCATATATTTATTTCCCTTTTGGGCTATAACATTATTCCTGATTTTGTGAATTGATCTGAAGGGTTTCCTATATGTTATTACACTGCTCTTTGATGAACAAAGGTTTTAGTTTTGTAGATACTGGGTATTATTCTATTCCATAAGTTGTGCGTGGCTCTGTGGGAAGCAGTTAAGTTTAACACTTTCAAGTATTGCTTTTCAGATAGTTGGGTACAGAGCAGATCTTGTTCTAGACCTAATATCACCCAATCCTAAGGAAACACCCCACTGGGTACTATAGTCAGTGCCTTATGAATTATGAGCTTTTCCATTCTAATTGGGCTAGAGCTGTTCTTACTGGGCAGTGAGTGATCACTGGGTTTTGGTTCCTCAAGTCCTTTTACATGCCCCCCCCCAATCTGGCATTGTTCAGTTTTTTCATATGTATGTACTGGTTCCAGTACTTTGTTGAGTAATCAAATTTTAGCCCTAACAGGTCTATGGAATTTTCTGTTTAGGCTGTTTTTCTCCCCACAGCTCTGTGCTGAACTTTAAATAAACTTAATCCTCCTAGACTCTTGGTTTTGTCTCATCAACTTGAAAAGTCTGCCAACCTCCACCTGGCTTGTTTTTGCCTATACAGGAGTCTGGAAGTCTTTCGTAGCAGCAAGCTGGTGCAATCACTGGACTCAGTTCATTGTTTCCAGTTCCCCACAGAGCATTCCTTTTGTTGCCTGATGTTCCAGATTTTCAAAACCCTTTTTGTCTTCTGTTTGCGCTCACACATGCATGCACAAGTATATGCATGGCATTGGGCACACGGTGCTCAAGAAGTTAGAGGACAGCTTGTGAAACTCTTTTCTCTCCATCCTCTATGTAGGTCTTGGAAACTAAACTCAATTCATTGTGCTTGGTAGCAACTGTTCCTTCCCATTGAGACATCTTATTATCTCTAAAAATATTTTTTAAATTTTTGTTTAGCTTGATAGAGGCCATTATTCTGTATTGACCAAAAGTAAAGCTGTTTTGAATTAAAAGTTCAGTGTAATTTCTGATTTCAGAGATCTCTCTGAGTCTGCACAACCTCAAACCCTTTAAGTCACTATCTTTGAAAGGTTGAATGTAATAGCAAGATCAATCAAACAATTGGGGTATTCTCTTTGTTTGTTTTATGTTATTTATTCCTTTCCTGACTCTTCCCATTCAACTAAGTGGAAATTTTTGTCTCTCAAGCATCCCTCAAAATATTATTCAGTGTTGGACAGAGGCATTAAAGCATCTGTTATAGAGCAGCATGGTTGTTTTTGCTGCCTCCAGCTTCCCACTTTGAGGATAAATACGCCCACGTTCTACATTCTAGCTCTTGCAGTAAACTGTCATGATTGAATTATCTATTGACTTAAACCTATAAAAATAATATACATGCTTATTATGAACTATCATTTGAGATTACTGTTCACATGAGAAATAGTCTTTCTTTTTTGTTATCTTTCCTGAATTCAAATTCCTGACCTATTTTTTAGAGAAAATTCCTGTTTAAATATTGTGTGTGTGTGTGTGTGTGTTTGTCCATCCACATCCTTGTATGTGTGCAAGTACAAGTGATTGCACATCTATGCACATATTTGTGGAGACCAGAGAATGGCTTTGGTTATTGTTCCTCATCAGCTGCCTACCTTGTTTATTTGAGACAGATTCTCTCACTTGCCTGGATTTGATGAAGTACACTAGACTGGCTATTAGTGAACCCCAGGAATTTTTTTCTGTCTCCACATACCTACAACTCGGATAATAATTATGTGAGCATTACCACTTCTGACTTTGTTTCATGGATTTGGGAACACAAATGTAGTTCCTAAATATTGTAGGGAAAGCAGTCTGAGCTATCTCCCTAGACCTTATTCGAGTTTTGAAATTTTTCACAAAGATGTTTGGGTTCAGTGCTCTGATGCTGTTTGTGGTCTACTATGACTGATAGTATTCATCTCATTTATTTGTCAAAACAAAACAAAACAGAAAACTCATTCACCTTTTATTGTTATTATCATACAACAGCTTTCCCTTCTTTATCTAAACTAACCTTTGATCATTTCTTTATGTCTGTTGTGCTCTAATGAAGGCCACCCTTGAATTATATTCCATATTACATCTAAAATATTTACATAATAGTATGAATAAACCAAATTTCCTTCTTGTTCCTACCTTGAAAATTCTCAGTACATTTAAGAATGTTTTAGTGAGCACAACACATAAATTTAATGTGTATTGAAAATATTCCCACATTGATTCAGAGCATATCATATTCTAAGTCAATTGTATCCTTTCTCATCAAATTTTCCACATTATCTCTAGAAAATGTCTAAATGTTGTAAGTTACCCAGAAAATTCAATTTTACCACTTTATATAAAGCTACACATTTAAATATAATGGCTTTAAACAATACCAAAATTTGAAATAGGGAGTTACAGGTGATAGTTTTTATCTTGTAGCTATATCAAAATCTATTATATATTTATATTTTGGTTTTGATGCATATTATTGAGAATATTATTTGTTCAGATAGCTATAAAAACAGCAAGTCAGTTATTTATTAATCATAGTTCATTATTTAATTAATTTAAACTTAGTAGAATACTATGAACTCAATGGGCTTATATTTATGAATACATATGTACATACAAATATATATGAATGGAATAACAATTAATGAAAAAAGAGGATGTGTATTTGAAGGAAAGTGGGAAGGAGTATATGGAATTGTTTGGAAGGAGTAGAGGGAAGGCAGAGGCGTGATTAAATTAAAATCTCAAAAATAAACAATAAATAGAAGACTAGCAGCAAACTTTTATTTCCAAGTTGAATCAGTACATTTTCAATAAAAATATAAGAAAAACTTCTAACACTCATAAGTGTATAAACAGCAATACAAATGTATTAATGTATTCAGTTATTTTACAACAATTGTTATAATACGACAGACATAGATTAACAGGTTGTATAGACTAAATTTGTTTCTAACAAAGTTTAATTGTTGTACTTGTGCCTCAGAATTTTACACGAGCAGAAATGTGATTATGATCAAAATACATTGTATGCATGCATAAAATTATAAGAGAATTAATAAAAATACTATATTAAAAAGTGTTCCTGGTGGTGGTGGCATATGCCTTTAATCCCAGCACTTGGGAGACAGAAGCAGGTGGATCTATGTGAATTTGAAGCCAACCTCGTATATAGAGTCAGGGCTGTTCAGTGAAACCCTGTCTTGAAAAAACAAAAACAAAAGCTGACGATTTCATGAAAGAGGAGTGTCTAAAAGAGTTTGATATTGTACACAGATATTGCTGGGGTGCATTTACTCTGAGAATTGAGCAAATACTAGTTAACCTCATAAAAAAGTTAATGTTAACTTTATGTGAGTTCTGGGGATTGAACTCAAATTGTCAGGCTTGTGCAGCAAGTGATTTTACCCACCAAGCAATCTTGTTGGCCCTGTTGCAGCTTTTAAATTACTTAGAAATATTTTGCTAGGTGGTGGTGGTGCACGCCTTTAATCCCAGCACTCGGGAAGAAGAGGCAGGCAGATCTCTGTGAGTTCGAGGCCAGGCTGGACCAACAGCCTCCAAAACAATACAGAGAAACCCTGTCTTGTAAAACCAAAAAAATTACTTAGAAATATTTTAAATGATTTTTCAAGTTAATGATTGGCATGTTGTCTGATGCACTTCTGCATCCTAAAATTCAGGAGACTGCAATTTTAAAATATTCAAAATGTAAACATTTTATACACACAACGTGAATTCCTTTTTCCCAAAATTTATGGAAGGTCCTTAGTTAGCTGAGCTTATGAGGTTTCTCTTTTAATTCAAACGTTTTGGGTAGTCTTCAATATGCAAGTTTCCACACACACAGGGGTATTTCGATTTCATTATAAAATATTATACAAAACTTGAATTTAATATGGTGGAACTTTAGAAATACTGATAAGAGCAAGCTCTATGAATATAGTTGTCCTCAGTAAACACTTGAATCAGAGGAAAATTCGCTATATCCATGGTTAAATGATAGGAAATATGTTTTTGCTATAGGTTGCTAATAATATTGATTGAGGAAAAAATCCCCAGATTTATGAATAGTGAAAAATACTGTTCTCAATCTTATACAACTGAAGTTTTGAGAGTCAGAATACCAGGAGTTACTTATTCAGTGTTTTGTCCATGATCTGTTCTAACACTTGCAGCTCTGTGTGCCCTTCATTTTCCTTTATTGAGGTTTTTGCCAAATAAATCTTCTAAAACTTTTGATAAGTGTACTTGTTGATTTTTATCAACTTGACACAAGCTAGAGTCATCTGGGAAGAGATACTCTCAATTGAGAAAATGCCTCTATCAGATTCCCTGTAGGCAAGTCTATGAAGTAGAAGGGCCCAGCCCACTTTTGCTGGTGCCACCTCTGAGCAGGTGGTACTGAGCTGTATAAGAAAGCAGGTTGAGCAAGCCATGGAGAGCAAACCAGTAAGCAGCATCTCTTCATGTTTTCTGCTTCAGTTCCTGCCTTCAGGTTCCTGCCTTGAGTTCTTAGCATTGACTTCATTTGATGACAATATATTCAGGATGTTTTATTACAACTAAGACAGTGAGAATTTATGATTACATACTATAATTTTCACCAATTGCAAGGCTCAATGGATTTTTATGTTCTCTGTTAAGTAAAATACTCTTGGGTTCATACATCTCATAAGAATTTTGACTATCTTTACTTTTGAATTGCAGTGAAAATGACCACTTATTTGAGCCTGAATCTTGTTGCCTCATATTTTTGTCTTTGTTTTTGCTTTAGAAATTGTAAGGGCAGACCAATGAATGACCCCAAACCTTCAGAATAATAGAATAAAAATGTCTACTACAATTTTAAGGCCTTAATCTCTATTCCAGTGTTGGCAAACATTTTTGCAAAAGGTCAGGGAAGAAATAATTTCGGTGTTCTATCATAACCATTATAAGTTTCTATCACAAACATTCAACTTTACTGATAATCTTGGTAAGCTGTAATATACAGCATAGAAATAAGCATGACTTTGTAATATTAAATATATGCTCATAAAGCAGGCAGCAATAGCATTTTTTTCAAAAATATGTACAGATAGCCAACAAACATGAAAAGAAGTTCAAATTATTACTAATTAGTAAAGTGAAAATCACTTCATACTTCACTAAGGATGCCTATAATTTAAGAAAAATGAAAATAGAAAGTTTTGAGAATTATGCATAGAAATTGGAAATTTACATATTGCTGTCTTCCGTTTCTAAAACTCTCATTGTGGCTGTGAAGAGACACCATAACCAAGGTAACTTACAAGGAAAGCTTTTAATTGTGATCTTATTTACAGTTCCAGAGGGTTGATCGATGATCTTCATGGTGGAGATCATGACAGTGGGCAGTCAGGCAAGGTGCTGGAGCAGTAGCTGAGAGCTTACATTTTGTCTGCAATTTAGAGGTAGAGAGGACTGCTGGGCCTCGCTTGGGCTTTTAAAAACCACAAATTTAGCCACCTGTGACACATCTTATCCAACAGTGCCACATCTCTTAATCCTTCCCAAAACAGTTCCATCAACTTGGGACCAAGTATTCAAATGGTATGAACCTAAGGGGACCATCGTTATCCACACCACTGCAGGTGCATACTCATAAAAATTGAAAATAGATTTTCAAATAACTAATTTTACAAAAATGTTCATAGTATTATTCACTATAGTCAAAGCTGAAAACAGTCCAAAAGTTTAACCCTGAATGAACGGATAATCAAATTGCAGTATATCCATACAAGAGTTTTGTGTGCTGACTAAAAGTAATAACTTTTATTTCTTATTGTGACATGAGAGAAACCTCAATACTATGTCAGGTGACAGAAGTCAGTTTAAGTCTATTTGTATTAGAGATCTACAACAAGTAAATCCATGGAGACAGAAATTCATAATTTTCAGGGTCTGGGATGTGATGAGGAATAAGGCATGAGGTTTCTTGGAGAAGTTATGGAAATATTTTGGAGTTAAGTGTAGATGATGGGTTATAACATCATGAGTGTACTAAATGGCACTGAATTAGACAATTTAAAGTAGTTAATTCTATGTTTTATGAACCTCACCTCAAAACAAAAATGGACAGTTATGCTGATTGACTTCAGTTTACTGACCTCTGCTCTATTTGAGGCTTGAGTACATTCAATCTCCTTAATTTCTGAGGTGTCTCTGTCTCTGGTATCATGAGAGCTACTAGAGAATATGTCTGAAGTTTTAGAAAAAATATATAGATATAGAGCAACCAAACTACCAAGAGCTGCTAAAACATAGAATGTTTCACTCACAGTTTTGTCACTCACATCATCATCATCATCTCTTTCAGTTAGTGTCACTATACATCTCTTGATGTCCTGGAACTCACTAAATAGACCACACTGACCTTGAACTCATAGTGTTCACATGGCTGCCTCCAGAGTGCTAGGATTATGGGAGTTTACCACCTTGTCAAGCTAATGAATGTTTATAGAAGTAACTTCACATGACTTACATGCTATATGATCCACCCATTTAAGTTACATGGCTTGTGATTTTAAATCATATTCCCAAGTTGTGCAGTTACCACTGTATTAAACTTTAGACAATTTTTGGTTGTTTCTTATTCTACCCATTATAATAATACACCTGGGGTGTGGGAAGATGTCTCAGTTGGAGGACCTAATTTGGATCCCAGGACCCAAGTTAAAGAGCCAGTTGTTATAATGCATGCTTATAGTCCTAGCATTGGGGAGGCAAAGATGTAAAAATTCCTGGGAATCACTGTCCAGCCTACCAGTCCAGGTCACCCAGAAACATCCAACCAGTCCAGGTGACCCAGAAACACCCAGGCCTAAGAGATCTTTTCTCATAAAATAAGGAATTATTCACTGAGAAACAACATTCATTATCAGTCTTTGGCCTCTACATTCATGCCTACATAAATGTGTTCACACAGAAACATGTACACACAGAAATAATAACACATTTCTGAATATTCACATACAGATTTTTCCTTTTTTCATTTAAATTAGAAACAAGCTTGTTTTACATGGCAATCCCAGTTCCCTCTCACTCCCCTCCTTCGCTGCCCCCCAACAACCCCTTATCCCCCCTTTGTGCTCCTCAGGGAGGGTGAGGCCTTCTATGGGGGATCTTCAAAGTCTGTCAGATCATTTGGAGCAGGGCCTAGACCCTCCCCCATGTGTCTAGGCTGAGAGAGCATCCCTCTATGTGGAATGGACTCCCAAAGTCTGAACCTGTCCTATGCTAGTTTCCCAGCTATCAGTCTGGGGTCCATGAGCTCCCCCTTGTCCAGGTCAGCTGTTTCTGTGGGTTTCTCCAGCCTGGACTTGACCCCTTTGCTGTTCACTCCTCCTTCTCTGCAACTGAATTCCAGGAGTTCAGTTCAGTGTTTAGCTATGGGTGTCTGCTTCTGCTTCCATTAGCTACTGCATGAAGGCTCTAGGATGGCATATAAAGTAATCATCAATCTGATTATCTGGGAAGGGAATTTAAGGTAGCCTCTCCACTATTGCTTAGATTGTTAGATGGGGTCAAACGTGTAGATCTCTGGACATTTCCCTAGTGCCAGATTTCTCTTTAAATCTATAATGACTTCCTTTATTATGAATCACTTTTATTGCTCTCCTCTATTCTCCCCATGACTCAATCTTCCTGCTCTCTCATGTCCTCCTCTCCCCTCTTCTTCTCCCCTTCCCTTTCTCCTAACCCTCTCTTCCCTCCCCCATGCTCCCAATTAGCTCAGGAGATCTTGTCTCTTTCCCCTTTTCCTGGAGACTATGTATGTCTCTCTTAGGGCACTCCTTGTTTCCCAGGTTCTCTGGCGGTATGAAATGTAAGCTGGTAATCCTTTGCTGTATGTATAAAATTCATGTATGAGTGAGTACATACCATATTTGTCTTTCTGTGACTGGATTACCTCACTCAGGATGGTTTCTTCTAGTTCTATCCATCTACCTGTGAATTTCAAGATTCCATTTTTTTCCCCGCTGAGTAGTACTCCATTGTGTAAATGTACCACATTTTCTTTATCCATTCTTCAGTTGAGGAGCATCTAGGTTGTTTCCAGGTTCTGGCTATTACAAATAATGCTGCCATGAACACAGTTGAGAAGATTTCCTTGTTGTATGAATGTACGTCTTTTGGGTATATGTCTAAGAGTGATATTGCTGGCTTTTTTTTAGTAGACTGATTCCCATTATCCTGAGGAACCACCATACTGATTTTCAAAGCGGTTGTATGACTTTGCACTCCCAGCAGCAGTGGAGGAGTGTTCCCCTTGGTGTTTTTTATTTTAGCCAGTCTGACAGGAGTGAGATGGTGTCTCAGAGTTGTTTTGATTTGCATTTCTCTGATAGCTAGAGATGTTGAACACTTTCTTAAGTGTCTGTTAGCCATTTTAGAATCTTCTATTGAAAATGCTGTATTTAGTTCTGTACCTCACTTTTAATTTAAATTAGAAACAAGTTTGATTCACATGTCAATCCAAGCTCTCTCTTGCTCCCCGACTCCCCCACCCCCACCAACCCCCCACCCCCCACCGAATCCCCACTCCACCCCCAGGGAGGGTGAGGCCCTCCATGGGAGATATCCAAAGTCTGTCATATCATCCAGAGTAGGACCTAGGCCCTCCCCCATGTGTCCAGGCTGAGAGAGCATTCCTTCATGTGGAATGGGCTCCCAAAGTCTATTCATATGCCAGGGATAAATACTGATCTTCTACCTGAGGCCCCGTAGATTGCCAAGGCCTCCTCACTGATACCCTAATTTAGGGGGTCTAGGTCAGTCCCATGCTGGCCTCTCAGCCATCAGTCTGGGGTCCATAGTCAATGCCTTGTTCAGGTGAGCTGTTTCTGTGGGTTTCTCCAACCAGATCTTGACCCCTTTGCTCATCACTCCACCCTCTCTGAAACTGGGTACCAGGATTTCAGTTCAGTGTTTAGCTGTGGGTGTCTGCCACTACTTCCTTCAGCCACTGGATGAAGGCTCTAGGATGTCATACAAGGAAGTTGTCAATCACATTACCAGGGAAGGGTATTTGAGGTAGCCTCTCCACTATTGCTTAGATTGCCAGTTGGTGTCATGTTTGTGGATCTCTGGAAATCTCACTAGTGCCCGATCTTTCCTCAAACCTATAATGACTCCCTCTATTATGGTATCTCTCATTCTGTTCTCCTCTATTCTTCCCCGGACTCAACCTTCCTGCTCCCCCATGTCCTCTTCTCTCCTCCTATTCTCCCCCTGTTTTTCTCCCAGCTCCCTCTCCCCTCCCCCATGCTCCCAATCTGCTCAGGAGTTCCTTTCCCATTCCCCTTTTCCGAGTTACTGTGCATTTCTCTCTTAGTGTCCTCCCTGTTTTCCAGACTCTCTGGTGGTGGCATTGTAGGCTGGCACTCTCCTGCTCCATGTCTAAAATCCATATATGTTTGAGTACATACCATGTTTGTCTTTTTGTGACTGTGTACCCAAATTTTATTTGGATTATTTGGTGTTTTGGTGACTAGCTTTTTGAATTCTTTGCATATTTTAGAAATCAGCCCTCTATCAGATGTGAGATTGGTGAATATCTTTTCCCATTCTGTGGGCTGCAGTTTTGTCTTGTTGACTGTGTCTTTTGCCTTACAGAAGCTTCTCAGTTTCAGGAGGTCCCATTTATTAATTGTCGATCTCAGTGTCTGTACTACTGGTGTTATGTTCAGGAAGCAGTCTCCTGTACCAATTCGTTCAAGGTACCTCCTGCTTTCTCTTCTAAGAGGTTCAGTGTGGCTGGATTTATGTTGAGGTCTTTGATACATTTGGACTTAAGTTTTGTGCATGGCAATAAATACCACATACAGATTTTTGTGTGGACATATCATTTCTCTTATATATGCACCTATGGGTAGAATTACTGGGTTATATGACAACTCTTGGTTTAACCTATTGTTACCTAGTCAGCAGAAATTTGTGAAAATTCTCATTTTCTCTCAGCCTTACCATCAAACATTATTATCTGTCTGTTATTAAACATATATTTGAAATCCTATCATACTCACTCTTTTATGTCCTGTGTACGGCTATTTTATAGTACAAACAGAGTTTAGTAGTTACACCAATGAGTATATATTTCTATATAATACCTCCCAGTACTTACTAATGGAACTTTTGTGTTTTACTAACTTGGGTTTTAAATTAAAAGTTTTCCAGCTGCAAATTCTTAATAAATTGAATTTAATTGTGTTTTGAATGTCTTAGTGGCATCTGATAGTGAAAAGGATTATTTTTTACAGTATTTTCTTTTGAATGACATCCCTAAGTAGCCTGTAGTCACTACACATACATACATATATTCATATATAGTATCCTATATATATAGTTATTAGTTAGAAATCCTATGAATAAAAATGAAAAGGCAATTTGTTTTCATAGTTTATATCCAAAGCATTGACAATAAAAGTGTACTAATATCAAAAGTGTACCAGTAAATGTATTATCCCAGAACATGTGAATTATATAGCTTGAAATATTATAGTGGAGGGGGAAGATTGAATTAGTAAGTTGAAAATGAAGTGAGAAATGACGTTGGCACGTAAAGACATGGGAAAAGACTGGTGCTGAGTCTTGGAAGAATATACAATGCTAAATTTGTTCCCAGAAGTGGCTATAGCCAAGTTCAGTTCTGGTTCATTTTCCACCAAGGAAGCCAAATACAGATCACAATGGTCAGAGATTATAGAAAGCTTGTATTAGGACCTATCCTTTTTTGATAAGTAAAAAGGATTGTACATGAAGAATGCATTGTAATCATGGTGGGGTGAGTGAAAGAAGAAATAGAAAAGTAAATCAGGCAGAAATTGTCATGTTAGATATGTGTGTTCAGAAAAATGACATTAAATGTTCTCGAAAACATACAACAAACAGCTACTTTTGGAAGCTTGGAAACTTGGACTTAAGGGAAGAGGAGGGGTTATAGAACCTTGACGAGAAGTTATTTTTGTCTTGCGTGGTCACACAAATGAGTAGCTTAGCAACTAAATTCAACTACAAAGCACATTTATGATGCTTTGTGTGATTATACAGTAGTGCTTGTTTTAAGCAGGATCTACTTCATTATGGAATAGGTTTACTTCTGAAAGATTTGTTAATGAAATGTCCCACAGATAGAATTTTGTTTTGAACATATTGAAAGAAGGTACAATTCTAGGCTACGGAGTAGATAGAATCTAATACTTCTGTGTTCTGGGTCAACTGATAAAAATGGATGGAGCAGGAAAACATTATATTAAATGAGGTAACTCAGATTCAGAAATACAAAACTTTCATGTTCTATCTCATATGGCTCCCTTGTTTATAAGGCTTATATGAATGTATATGAGTTGGAGGGGCAAGTGTAGGTACAGGTTGTGAAACTCAAAATGAAATCATTAGAAGTCTAAAGAGTTGTTGGGAGAATAGTATAAGACGTATGAGACATGTAAGAAAAAAGGAAGCAATGGGTGATGGGTGGAGGAATAAGTGATGGTGTTATCAGCATGGAGAAAAGGGAAGGGAGAGGATCAACAAAAACAAAACTGGTTTAAAACATCAGAATGAAACTTAACATTGTGTGTGATAATCAAAACATTTTAAAATAAAAATATCTCCCCCGCAAAGAAAAAAAAAACGTTCCGTTAAACCAACTTGGAGAGTGAACTTGGTAAAACGCCTTCTCTAACTTGTACTACAAAGTTGCTTCTTGTAAAGAATGCACCAAGACCATGGCAAAACAGTCATTCCTGTAACTTGTTCACTACAAAAAAGTCATGTTCATTATAATCTGACTTTCTCCTTTGTAGGTAAAGAATATGACCTGTGGATCAATAAATAATATGTAATAAGGAATTTGCATCATTATATGTCAGAAATGACACCCATAAAAATTAAACACTAGTGTGACTGGATATTGAATGAAAAAACAAGACATAAAAAAGGTATGATGGAGAAATTTTATTGTAGATAAAAAGGAGAGGGTAACCAGAGGCAGGGAAATCTTGGAGTACAGAGTGAACATGACTTTTGAGCTGGCCCATGTTAAGAGTGCAGGAAAGAGGAGGGTAAGGATTAGCCAAACACAAGGGGTGGCCTGGGCCAAGACAGTGGACAGGTGGGCATAGGATAGACCAAAAGGGATGAAGGGACTGGTATAACAAATGATTGATTATATAGGAAAGGGCATCTGGGGGAAGAGCAGCCCAGCCCCTGGGATGGAGAAGTTTAGGGTAAGGGGTGGGGGATTTTACCAGCCAGGAAGGCCCTGAAACAGGTAGAGACTGAGGGATCCAGGGAGAACCTGTTAGCCCATGACTGCTTTGATATGTTAATGGGTGCCTCAGCCATTTGTCCTGGGTTCGAGTCCTAACAGAGATGAAACAAAAATGTTGGTAAAGTGGTGAAATAATGTAAATGGAGGTTTTCCCTCCCACCTACCGGTTCCTGAATAAACACTCAGAGACTTAATATTAATTATAATTGTTTGGTTAGTGCCTCGGGCATAGGCTAGTGCCTCAGGCATATTACTGACTAGTTCTCACAATTAAATTAACCTATTTTTATTATTCTTTGTATCACAATGAGGCCATGACTTACTGGTAATGTTCTGACATCTTACTCTCTTGGCAGCTCCCTTATTTGGTGTCTCCCTTATTTTGCCTTTTTTCTCTCCATGTCTGTTTGGATTTCCTACCTGGCTCTATTCTGCCTGCCCATTGGCCAAAACAGCTTTATTCATCAACCATCACAGTGTACAGAATAAAATCCCACATCAAAATAATTGTCATCCAACTAAATAAGAACGATTTTCTGGGGAGCTGGAAGTCATGGGACAGTATTAATGACAGAAGAGATGTTTTGTGGGCTAAACTGGTACACACAATCTGGTCTTATTTATTGACAAATCTAAGATAGCAGCAAAATGACCAAATAAAAAAATGTATGAAGTCAGTATCAAGTAATGAGGTCACATAAGAATTCCTTGAGACAAAAATTCACATGAATGCTATAGGCCAGATATCTTCATTTCCACCATATTCACTGTCACCATTCTATTAAAACTATTGTCAAGTAGTCTCAGACTAAATTCCTAAGTGCTTTGGGTGTTGCTCAGTTCCTATTCTTTGTACATTTGACAGTCATCCTATAGTGGTTCATGGTCTTGGTGGTAATATGCCATCCTACTTTTCCTTCTGAATTTTTACTTTTCTTTTTAGTAGCATATATTGCTTATACATAAGTGTGTTACATCATAGCATTTTTATACATGTGTATTACCCTTCTGTCTCTTTATCAATGTTCTTTCTTCATTCCTGTCTAGCCTCCTATTCTATATTCATTAATTGGTAACATAATATATCTGAAGTTGCTGATTACAAATCTTCCCTAAATAAAAAGGAGAAAGTAGAACTGTAGAACTACTTTGTAACTTGGAACTGACAATAATGTACTAATGTTGAATCTAACATATATATGTTTTGTACCTAATATCTATGTCACATGGGCACAAGGGAGGTAGATTCCAATATGAAGAATGAATGTGTGATGGATAGGTAGGAAAGATGGAAGAGTAGAGCAGTGTGTATGATGTGGAAAGAGGTGGAACTGGAGATAGAATGACAGTAACAGGTCTGAGGAATGGTTCACTTTTGGGATTAGAACGCTTTATGAACCACCATGGTCTGTGATTCCGCTGAGGGCCATGTATGTGTCAGTGATACTGATGCTGCTAGGGGCCAGGTTGATGTATGAGGCCTGTGTTACTACCTAATGCCAAATTGTCTATGCTCCAGCCTGAAACCATGCTGATGCCCATGATCCGTGCTACCTCCAGACGCCATATTGATGTGAGTGGCCTGCATTGCCACCTGAGGTAATGATGATGTCTATGGTCCAGTTTGCCTCCAAGGGCCTTGTCTGTATCATGGTCCTACTACAGCTGAGTGTCATCTCCATGGTCTGTGCTGTCACAAAAAAACATATGAAAGCCCATGATCCATGATCTCACTGACTATAAAAAGCATGAAGACTGCTTTTACAGTGATAACAATGACTGCAGACACACAGTTGAGAAAGAGGGACATGGAAGACTTCTGTGAAAACCCCTACCTTCACCCAGTCCCCTTAAAGTAACTGCTTAAACAAGAAGCCATTGAAGAAAACTCTTAATAAGTATGAGGATACTGAAGAGTAGCTGTCCACAATTGATGGCTTCTGGTGGGGCTGTGGAAGGGGAAGGACTCAGCTCTATTTAAGTGGCAGTTTGCTGGGAGTATGACCATGCTCCAGTGAGTATATAGATAAGACAAATGGTATTTGGCATTTTGTTGATGTTTTGGGGGATTGGAGACATCACATGAGATGTATGAGACATGGAAGGATTGGGAAGTGAGTGTTATTGGGGTGTATAATGTGAGCTTCCAAAAGAATCAATAAAAATATTATATTCGATAAAAAAGAAATCCCAATACCTCAACTTTGAGTATTCACTCTGATGTGATGAATGAAAATATATAAAAGAAATATAACTAATTGTAACTATATTATGAGAAAACTTCTAAGTCTCATTTTGTCAAAATCACTCTAGTGTAAGTGTGTGTGTGCATGTGTGTGTGTGTGTGTGAGAGAGAGAGAGAGAAAGTGAGAGAAAGAGAGATAGACCCCTCAGATCTTGCTTTTATCCATTATTTGACTTGTCTACATATTTTGTTCAGTGTTAGTTTAGTTGATAGCACACTAATCAAGAGGAATATCTAATTTGTGACAAGTCAGTGATGACAATAGCCTGTGGCCAGGAATCCTTCTATATGTATAGCATATTTTATATAGCATGCCTTCCCTATGTAATAGGAATTTTTAGGGCAAAGGTATAGTAAAACAACAAACCTGGTAACCATCTTATGTTGTTGTTATTGTTCTCTGCCTCATGTGCTTTTATAGAGTAATATGCTTCAGTAGAGCCATATCTGACCTGTAAGAGTAAGTATGTAAAGATGCTATATGGTCTGCTCCATGCTGTTGTGTTTTAGCATAGTAGTGGTTGGTATTAACTACTTGCGATTTGAGATACTTTCTTTAATTTCTGGAATAAATCATAAGTTTAACAGCTGGTAATTTTTCTCATGACTTGTTTTTGTTTATTTAAAACACTCTAAATTTATGTAATTTTCCCTACCAACGCCCAAACCAGAAAGTTGAAGGAATTATAAGAGAGATATAGTGTTTTACTTTTTAGTTTCAAAGTATAATAAATGCTTATCATGTGATGGGAAAATGTGCATTATAAGGTATTTTATTTTTATTAACTTAAATATATTTATATTAATTAAAATAAATTAAAATGATTTTAATTAATAAACTAATTAAAATATTTATATTAACTTAAATATATACTCAAGTTAGTATGATAGTTTTCCTATATATTATGTATATTACCAAGCTTAAATAAATATTTATATGCAGTCATTTTTGCATGTAGAATATTGGAAAAGATCCTTATAGAACTATAGGTACTTTAGAAAGACATGGAGATACAAATAATAAAGTTAATAATACTTTTTTCAAAAATATTTACATATTAGTGTCAAGCTAATTTTAAGTAATATTTACTTAGCCAGTTATTTCATACCTACAAAGCCCATTCAAAAATAGGGAGTAGGGTATAGCACAGTACATACGTGAAAGTTAGAAGACAACTAGTAACCTTCTTCTGCGATGTGGGTTCAGGGAATCAAGCCCATGCCATCAGGCTTGGTGGCATACACCTTTTCCCAATAGCCCACCTCTCTGTTCCTAAAACTCAATTTTATGGAAACTCTAAATTGAACTTTTTAGTATTGCCTTTTTTTTTGTTTTTGAAGACAGTCTCACCGTATAACACAGATTGGTTTCAGATTCATTTTGTACCCCAGGTTGACCTGGAATTTATAATCTCCTGCCTCTTTCTCACAGGTGTTAGTACTGCAAGTGTGTGTCAGCATTTCCAGTTTATGGGAACTCTACAAGTACAATTTTATAAATAAAAAAGATCAAACAAATAAATCATTTGAGGCACAGACTGGTAAAATAACATGTTAATGTAGCCAGCTTCCAAATGTCAGAGCTCAGATTTGACTTCAATAAGCCTGAGATAATGTTCTAAAAATCTAACTTCTTAATCACTGTCCCATGAACAAAATAAAGAAAATCAATGTGATATCTAATTAAATGTCAGTCAGAAATTGAAGTTATATTTTAAGAAATGATTTATCAATATATAAATGCTGTTTTTATTGAAATTTGACTGATGACTTTTCAAGGCTACATTTGTTGTGTAAGTCAGTGTTCTATACTACATCAACACCCATGAAAATATCAGCTAAAAAGAAGGAAAGATTTCTTTTGGTTCATGTTGCCACAGGCTTTAGTCTATGATCACTTGACCTCGTTGCTTTTGGTCCTAAATAGCACAGTGGAAGCACTTGGTGGATGAAAATACTCAACTAGTAAAGAAGAAAGGGAGAAAAAGAAAAGGTAGCAGCCCCTGATCACTTTCTAGAAAATATATCATTTATTTTTACTAGGTCCCACCTCCTAAAGCTTTCATCAACTCTTATTAGTTTCATCAACTTGGAAACATACTTGTCTTTGGGGAACATTTAAGTTATAAACCATAACATCTTTGTCATGGTATAAAGGCATACAACCACATTGAAAAGGAACCCAATTAAGGAGGTACAAGCTGTCTTTTGTAAGTTTTATTTTTCAGTGCTTATTCCATTACTCAATAAGATAATTATCAATTAAGATTTCTCTGGGTGTAAGTAACAGAAAACCCAACCAACTAAAAGTGACTTTTAACCGTTTTATTTTCTCCAGTAATATCCTAGTCAGGATTCTAGAATTGAAACATTGTAAGTTACCTAGTGCCAACAAGGATTCAGGGGCTTTCGGTTTTTCTCTTTTACCATCGTTTGCATGTCAGCTATTGCCTATAACCTCTCCTTTCATAGCTGAAATTTTTCTGCTGCAACTACAGATATTATGTCTTTATAAAATTGCGTGTAGGAAATCACTAGTAAGATTCATTAAGATAGTCACACTCATGGATATGATTTATGATAACAAAAATGCAAAAATTACAATGTTTTAGAAAAATGGGATATAGGACAATATAAAAGTATTCATACTCTTCCAGTACTTTCCCATAAATCCTCCCACAATGGAGTGTCAGAGAACATATTTAATTGAAGCAAACCATATGCCATATACTTCCTAGAAAAACCTACTAGCAACTCAGCAGCTAGGTTTTTTGGGGGGGTGGTCAAGTAGGAAATCTCTGCCCTGCACATAATAAAAATAAATTGTCACTCTCCCAGAAGGAAATTAGGTATTCCACATGTACTACATTGGTTGTACAGACAGTCCAGGTATAGTAAGGTACCCTCATCAGTTAAGGAAGGTACATACCAGAAACTCAAATTCTCAGATGCAAACCAAAGGCCAATCTTGTTGGCGGAATGCTTTTCTAAGGATACCAATTCCAGGTCTGCACATTAACAGTTTTCTGCATGAGGTCAAAAATTTTCTTGGAAGCAATGCTATCTGAAAGATAAAGTGCCATTGTCAATATTGGAATAGCTGTCCATTCCCCAACTGAAAGGAGAGTTGGGAAAAAAATCTAGTGTTTTGGAATGTTAGCCTCCCATAGAAGATGGATTTCGTCATGAAGGAAAGTGCAAGGACTTCTGAATAGAGACAACTAATTTCCTCTTCAAAAACTTCGTTACATATAGCTGGATTTAAAAGTTCACTATTTGAACTTGGTCTTGCTTTGTCTAGTAGTCATTAGATATTTATGGAATGCTTCCAACTTAGAAATTCTTGAAAAGGTGAGTAATAAACAAGGGAGATCCTGAACAGAAGAAAGGGTATCCAAAAGACTAAAAGTCAGGTATAGCAAACACAGACTCTGCAGGACATTGTACACCACAGCTGTAAAGGATTTGGGTCTTTAGTTTAATAATCCTGGGAAGCCACTGATACCCTTTGAATATACAGTTTCACAATTAAATTTGTTGATTTTTATTTGAAACTAATTTAAACTAACATTAAATTTCAAAGTAATACAGTGAGTTCCAGTGTTGTATCTACTTGTATGACCCTTATATGTGGGGGTTCATTGTAAATAACAATATTAAAATATTCTAAACATGAGTATATTGCAGCTTATCAAAATCAGGAAAATAATACAAAATTAATTGAAGTATAGACTTTTACTAATATGCTGCTCATTAAGATTTTTTGTTTTTTATTTAAATTAGAAACAAACTTGTTTTACAAGTTAATCCCAGTTCCCTCTCAGTTTCAGGAGGTCCCATTTATCAATTGCCAGTCTCAGTGTCTGTGATACTGGTGTTATGTTCAGGAAGCGGTCTCCTGTACCAATTCGTTTGAGGGTACCACCTACTTAATATTCTAAGAGGTTCAGTGTGGCTGGATTTTTGTTTAGGTCTTTGATCCTGGACTTAATTTTGTGCAAGACGATTGATATGGATCTGTCTGGAGTCTTCTACACGCCAACATCCAGTTATGCCAGCACGATTGGTTGAAGATGATTTCTTTTTTCTCCATTGTATACTTTCAGCCTCTTTGCCAAAAATCAGATGTTCATAGGTGTGTGGGTCCATATCAGAGTTTTTATTTCGATTCCATTGGTCTACCTATCTATTTTTGTGCCAATACCAAGCTGTTTTCAGGACTATAGCTCTATAATAGACCTTGAAGTCAGAGATGGTGATGCCTCCTGATGTTCCTTTATTGTACAGGGTTGTTTTGGCTATCCTGGGTCTTTTGTTTTTCCATATAAAGTTGAGAATTGTTCTTTCAAGGTCTGTGAAGAATTGTGTTGGGATTTTGATGGGGACTGCATTGAATCTGAAGATTGCTTTTGGCAAGATTGCCATTTTTACTATGTTGATCCTACCTATCCAAGAGCATGGGAGATCTTTCCATTTTCTGGTATCTCCCTTAATTTCTTTCTTTAAAGACTTAAAGTTCTTGCTATACAGGTCTTTCACTTGTTTGGTTAGCATTATCCTAAGATATTTTATGTTGTTTGTGGCTATAGTAAAGTTTGATGTATCTCTGATTTCTTTCTCAGCTCATTAATTTCTATATATAATAGGGCTACTGATTTTATGAGTTTATCTTGTATCCTGCCACTTTTATGAAGGTGTTTATCAGCTGTAGGAGTTGCCTGATAGAGTTTTTCGGGTCCCATATGTAAACTATCATATCATCTGCAAATAGTTAAAATTTAAGTACTACTTTTCCAATTTTTATCCACTTGGTCTTCCTTTGTTGTATGATTGCTCTAGCTAGAACTTCAAGTACTAGCTAGAGAGTGGACAGCCCTGTCTTGTTCCTGATTTTAGAGGAATTATATTGAGTTTCTCTCAATTTAGTTTGATGTTGTCTGTTGGTTTGCTGTATATTGTCTTTATTATGTTTAGGTAAGTTCCTGTAATCCCTGATATCTCCAAGACCTTTATCATGATGGGGTGTTGGATTTTGTCAAAGGCTTTTTGAGTATCTAGTGAGATGCTCATGTGATTTTTGTTTCTCAGTTTGTTTATATGGTTGATTACATTGATGGGTTTTCATATGGTGAACCACCGTGCATCCCTGGGATGGAGCATAATTGATCATGGTGGATGATTTCTTTGATGTGTTCTCAAATTCGATTCAACAGTATTTTATTGAGACTATTTGCATCAATGTTCATGAGGGATATTGGTCTGAAGTCCTCTTTCTTAGTTGTGTCTTTGTGTGAAGTGGGTACCAAGGTAATTGAACCTTCATAAAAAGAGTTTGGCAATGGCCCTTCTGCTTCTATTGCATGGAATACTTTCAGGAGAATTGGCATTAGCTGTTCTTTGAATTTCTGAGAGAATTCTGCACTGAAGCCATCTGGCCTTGAACTTTTTTTGGTTGGGAGCCTTTTGTTGACTGCTTCTATTTCATTAGGGGTTATAGGTCTATTTAAATTGCTTATCTGTTCTTGATTTAATTTTGGTAAGTGATATCTATCCAGAAAATTGTCCATTTCCTTATTTTTCAAATTTTCAGGAGTACAGGTTTTGAAAATATGACCTGGTGATTCTCTGGATTTCCTCAGTGTCCGTTGTTATGTCCCCCTTTTCATTTCTGATTTTGTTAATTTGCCTATTCACTGTCTGCAGTTTGGTTAGTTTGGATAAAGGTTTGCCTATCTTGTCCTCGAAGAACAAACTCTTTGTTAATTAATTCTTTGTATTGATTTACTAGTTTCTACTTTTTTGATTTCAGTCCTCAATTTGATTATTTCCTGGAGTCTACTCCTTCGGGGAGAGTTTGCTTCATTTTGTTCTAGAGCTTTCAATTGTGCTGTTAATTTTTTAGTGTGACTATTTTCCAGTTTCTTCATGTGGACATTTAGTGCTATGAACTTTCCTCTTAGTACTGCTTTCAAAGTGTCCCATAAGTTTGGGTATGTTGTGTCCTCATTTTCATTGAATTCTAGGAATCTTTAATTCCTTTCTTTATTTCTTCCTTGACCCAGGAATGATTCAGTTGCGCATTGTTCAATTTCCATGAATTTGTAGGTTGTCCGCAATTTGTGTTGTTGATGAATTAATTATAATTTCAAAGAATGGTGGTCTGATAAAATACAAGGGATATTCCAAATTTTTTGTACCTGTTGAGGTTTGCCATGTTGCCAAGTATGTGGTCGATTTTAGAAAGGGTTCCATATGGCACTAAAAAGTATAGTCTCTTATGTTTGGATGGAATTTTCTATGGATGTCTGTTGAACCCATTTGATTTGTAACTTCTATTGGTTCCTTTTTTTCTTTGTTAAGAGTCTGTCTGGTAGTCCTGTCTAGTGGTGAGAGTGGGGTGTTGAAGTCTCCCACTATAAGTGTGTGAGATCTTATGTGTGATTTTAGTTTTAGTAATGTTTCTTTTACGAATGTGGATGCCTTTGTATTTGGGGCATAGATGTTCAGAATTGAGACTTCATCTTGATGGATTTCTTGTGTGATGAATATGAAATGACCTCCTTCATCTCTTTTGATTCAGTTTAAAGTCTAATTTGTTAGATATTAGGATTGTTACTCCTGCTTGTTTCTTGGGTCCATTTGATTAGAAAATCTTTTCCCAGCCCTTTACTCTGAGATAATACCTGTCTTTGAAATTGTGGTGTATTTTTTTTTTTTTTGGTTTTTCGAGACAGGGTTTCTCTGTGGCTTTGGAGGCTGTCCTGGAACTAGCTCTTGTAGACCAGGCGGGCCTCGAACTCACAGAGATCCACCTGCCTCTGCCTCCCAAGTGCTGGGATTAAAGGCGTGCGCCACCAACGCCCGGCTGTGGTGTATTTCTTGTTTGCAACAGAAGGATGGATTCTGTCTTCATATCAATTCTCTTAGCCTATGTCTTTTATAGGTGAGTTAAGATCATTAATATTGAGGGAAATTAATGGCCATTGATTATTTATTCTTGTTTGTTTTGGATTTTTTGACAGGTAGTGGAGTTGTGTGAGGATTTCCACCCCTTTTCCTTTTGGCGGTTGGTAAATTGGGATTATCTATTGCCTATGTTTTTCTCTTTGTAGTTAACTTCCTTGGGTTGGAGTTTTCCTTTCAGAACTTTCTGTGGGGCTAGACTAGCTGATATATATTGTTTAAATCTGGTTTTGTTATGTAATATCTTGTTTTTCTCCATCTATAGTGATTGAAAGCTTTGTTGGATATAGTAGTCTGGGCTAGTATCCATGGTGTCTTAGTGTTGGTAGAATATCTACCCATGACCTTCTGACTTTCAGAGATTCCATGAAGAAGTCAGGTGTGATTCTGATAGGTTTGCCTTTATATGTTAGGTGGCCTTTTTCCTTAGTTGCTCTTAATATTCTTTCTTTATTCTGTATGTTTGAGGTTTTGATTATTAAGTGGCCAGGGGACCTTTTTGTGGTCCACTCTATTTGGTGTTCTGTAAGCTTCTTGTATCTTCATTGGCATTTATTTCTTCAGGTTGGGAAAATTTTCTTCTATGATTTTGTTGAATAAGTTTTCTGCACCTTTGAGGTGGGTTTTCTTCAACTTCTTCTATATCTATTATTCTTAGGTTTGGTCATTTCATGGTGTGCCATATTTCCTGGATATTTTGTGTTAGGGATTTGTTGGACTTAAGATTTTCTTTGGTCGATGAATCTATTTCTCCTAGTGTATCTTCAATGCCTGAGATTCTGTCTTCCGTCTCTTATATTCTATTAGTTATGCTTGCATCTGTAGTTCCTGTTCATTTACCCAGCTTTTCTATTTCCAACATTCCCTCACTTTGTCTATATTTCAGTTTTCAGGTCTTGAGCTGTTTGAATTGTTTTCTTTGTCTGTTTGAATGTTTTTTCTTGGCATCTTTTAAGAGATTTTAAAAATTTTTTTGGTTTGTTTTTTCTTCTATTCCTTTAAAGAATTTTCACATATCCTCTTTGATGGCCTCTATCATTTTCATGAAGTTGTTTTTAAGGTCATTGTCTTTGCTTCATCTGAGTTGTGATGTTCAGGTCTTGCTGGTGTAGAGTCCCTAGAATATGCTGGTGAAATATTGGTTTTTCTGTTGTTTAATGTGTTTTCATATAGTCTTTTTACCATCCCTTCTCCCAGTGGGTGCAGGAAGAGTCTCTTCCTCTCCTGTGTGTACGTGTCCAAGGTTCCATTCAGGTGGGTGCAAGCGGACCCATACTCCGATGGCTCTCCTCTTTCCGTGGGTGAAGGCAGGACTATTACCAGGCCTTGGCAGTCTCTGGGTGAGCTGGACCGCTGTGATGGTATCCCCAGTGCGCGGTCCCCAGGACTCAAGTGGCTCAGAGCAGATCACTGGAAGGCTGGTCAGAAACAGGCCCCTGCACATCTCCTCTCGTGGGTGGAAAAAAGGACTAGGATGCTGGCAGTCTCTGAGTGAGCTGGACCATTGAGATGGGATCCCCAGAGTTCAGTCCCCAGGCCCCAAGCAGCTCCAAGCAGGGAACTTCATTAAGAAAAATTTTTAATGTTCACCTGTATGTAGTGTAGAACAACATTTTGGTAGTAGAATGCTGTCAACTAGATTCAGTTGATACATAAACCATAATATAACAAAGTGGGATGATTCATTGGGTGGGATGGTCAGAGAAAAAAATGAGGAATGTTTTATAAAATTTTAACTTAGAGAACTTGATAGAGGTGGACTGGAGTCTTTGAGTATGTAGTAGGGTAGAGATCAGCCTGTAGGGCAATGGAGTACACACTTGGATGCTAAACTCTAGAGCTCAGATGAGGGACTACATAGTACTCTATAGCATGGATGCATCATGACATATTTAGCAATCATTTTCTGTTACACATCAACAAGAATTTTTTGCTTAGAGTGTGCAAAATATTTTTATACATATTTTAAAATTCCTCAGGGTAAATTCTCAGAAATGAAATTTCTGAACCAAAGGACATGTGCATTTTATTTTAATACTAACTTGCTCAATATTGAAGTTGGATCCATAGTATATGATCCTAATGTGATTCCTCATTAGCGATATTGTTTTATTGACTATAAAATTATTAAGCATCAAGCAATATCAACAATTTGTATAGGTTACAATGTGGCTTGTTCCCAGCCTGTGCTGGAAACTTGGTCTTCAGTATGACAATATTAAGAGTTTGTGTGATTTTATTTGAAGAGGTGGGGTTTAGTGAGATTTTGTTAGGTCAGTGGAAGTGCTTGGAAATTATTAATCTGGTTCTTTAGAATCTCAGTCTTTATGTGACTTTCCTGCATTGCTGTGAGATCTCTTTATCTTGCAAGTATTCCTACCATGATGCAATTATCCATGATTTGACCCAGCCTGAAAGGCCTTGACTAAAGGCCAAATCATTCCATAGGGTTTTCAGCCTCTAAAACTGTGAACTATATAAACCTCCTTTCTTTATAAAGAACTTGGGCACAGATGCTTTTCATATTAATGAAGAATAGACTAAGGCACCAGTAAAATGGGTTTGGTGCTATCTGTGGAATAAGTGGGTATCTAGACATCAAACCAAGCTGAATAGTCTAAGACAAGCTAGACTCTTGTGAGCAACAAAATTAAGAAACTGTACAACAGAAAAGTAATATCTGAATTCCAGTCAGCTACTGGTACAGTAAATTTAGATAGTTACCATATTAGTTCACATATTACCACATTTAAAAATTTTAAAACATTACTCTGCATTTAAAATAAAATACTTTTGCTACTGTAGAGCCTGTAAAATGTATTCTTTACTGAATGTCCTTGTATGTCAGGCTAAGTATTTATTCAGGGTTTTTATCTACTGATCTTTAACTCAATAACCTGAGATTTTGCTTTTCCTTAAAGCAAAGTATTAAAGAGATTATATCCTAGTTTTCTGTGACCTCTGCAAGTTTACCAATACAAAAACTACGAAGTAGGAAATGAACATATACAGATTCTATTTGGTACTTACAGTCATACACAATTCGAAATTACATCCAAGGGACATATACATATGTCCCTTTTTAGCCAGAGCTGGAGTTGACATCTAAGTGTGATGGACACATCTTTGTGTGTAGCAAATTATTTAAAACATATAATTTCAGTGTGATGAAAATAGTAGTAAAACAATGCTTTTTAAACTTTAGGTAAAACTTTATTTTGGAATTAGGAAAAATTTTAAATATACCAGAAGTCTCTCCTAACATTAAAAACTCTTAATGTTGATATACTAAAATGCTGCATTTATGTTCATCTAAAGCCAAGTATACATTAATGATAAAAATCCAAACTTGACCTATGATTTATATCACATATAATTAACAGAGAATCATTACTCAGAATAAGCAACTACTCAACCAATTATACAAATAAAACTAATTATAAAAATCATTTTAGTATTGTTCTTCCAAGGTCTGTGAAGAATTGTGTTGAAATTTTCATGGGAATTACATTGAATCTGTAGCTTGCTTTTGGCAAGATTGCCATTTTATTATGTTGATCCTACCTATCCAAGAGCATAGGAGATCTTTCCATTTTCTGATATCGTCTTCAATTTCTTTCTTTCTTTAGGGACTTAAAGTTCTTGTAATACAGGTCTTTCACTTGTTTGGTTAGAGGTACCCCAAAATACTTTATATTTGTGGCTGTTGTAAAGGGTGATGTTTCTCTGATTTCTTTCTCAGCCCATTTATCATTTGTATATAGGAGGGTTACTGATTTCTTTGTCAACTTTGTATGCCATCACATCTCTGAAAGTGTTTATCAGTTGTAGGAGTTCTTGGGTAGAGTTTCTGGGTCACATATGTATATTATCATATCACTTGCAAATAGTGATAATTTAACTTCTTCCCTTCAAATTTGTATCCCCCTGATCTCCGTTTGTTGTCTTATTGCTGAAGCTAGAACTTCAAGTACAATATTGAGTAGATATGGAGATTGGACACCCTTTTCTTGATCCTGATTTTAGTGGAATTGCTTTGAGTTTCTCTCTCTCCATTTAATTTGATGTTGGTTGTCGCCTTGCTGTTAATTACTTTTATTATATTTAGATATGTCCCTTGTATCGCTGATCTCTCCAAGACCTTTATCATGAAGGGTTGTTGGATTTCATAAAAGGCTTTTTCAGCAACTAATGAGATGATCGTGTGAGTTTTTTCTTTCAGTTTGTTTACATGGTGATTTACATTGACATATTTCCATATGTTGGACCATCTCTGCATCTCTGGGTGAACTGTACTTCATCATAGTGGATGATTTTTTTTTGTGTTCTTGGATTCAGTTTGACAGTATTTCTAGTATTTTTGCATCAATGTTCATGAGGGAGATTGGTCTGTAGTTCTCTATCTTTGTTGCACCCTTGTGTGATTTGGGTATCAGGGTTACTGTAACCTCATAAAAGGAGTTTGGCAATGTCCCTTCTAAAACAACAGCTGTGGAGATTCCATAGGACCAAACTAGGCTCTCCGTATATGAGAGACAGTTGTGAATCTCAGACTATCTGAGGGGCCCTTGGCAGTAGGGCCAAGATACAAATGTGGTACGTGAGGTACCTTGTTTGAGCCCATCCCCTATAGTAGAATGCCATGCTCAGCCTTAATGCATGGGAGAGGGACTTGGCCCTGCTCCAACTTAATGTGCCAGACTTTTTTGACTCCTCATGGGATCCCTTACCCATGAGGAGGAGTGCAAAGGGGTGGAGTGGCCTGGGGGGGTAATGGGAAGTAAGAGAAGGGGTGGAAGGAAGAACTGAGGTTGGAATGTAAAATGAAACATGCAAAAATATGTAAATAATTTTAAAATGTCATTTAAATAAGTAGTTCTCAGAAGAATAAGCATGATTGACCAGTGAACATGATGAGATTAGTATTTTTATTAGAAATAAATGCCACCATGCTAGCACTGCATACCTGTCAAATTACAGAATCTCCCAAGTCTGATAATTTGTTATTAATTATAATGCACAATAGTGAACACTTCCTTTATGCCAAGTGGGAATGTAGATATGTAAACCCATTTTGAAGAAGAATATGGCAGTATCATCTAAAGTGGAAGATGTTAAAATTCCTAGAGACAAATAAAAATGAGAACCAAAACTCTGGAGACCTGCCAAGGTAGTCCTAAAAGGAAAGTTTATATACATACACACTCACTTTAAATTTTTTATTTAAATTAAAAACAATCTTATTTTACATACCAATCCCAGTTCCTTCTCCCTCCTGTCACTTTAAAATTTTTAAGAAATATCTCACATAAAAGGCCTGATTCAAGGTTCTCAAAAAATAAAAGGTAGTCAATCCAAAATTCAACAAATAGCAAGAAATAATAAAGATTGTGCAAGAAATTAATGAAAACGAGCATAGAAGATCAAGATCACTCACACAATAATGTCAGAAGCCTTTCCTGTAGTCTAACACATTTCTGGCAGCATTGAATTTAAATTCCATTGAGTTCTTTATTATACCCTTTGGTACCATAATAGCTTATAGACAGATGTCAGAAATACAAATGGAAAGCACTATACCAGTGGTTCTCAACCTTCCTAATGCTGTGACCCTTTACATTTCCTTATGCTGTGGTGACCCCTTACCATAAAATTATTTTCACTGCTATTCCATAACTGTAATTTTGCTACAATTATGAGTTGTAATGTAAATATCTGTGTTTCCTGATGGTCTTGGGTGACACCTTGAAAGGATCATCCAATACCCAACCCCAAAGTGTTGCAACTGACTTTCTCTGTTGCAAGCCCAAAAGCAAGAAAACCTAAGTGATCAGAGAAGATTCAGTAGTAGCTGTTTTCTTCCATTAATCTGTTAAGGTGTATGTGGGTAAATTATTCACAGTAATACAGATACTATGATTTTGAGATACATCTGTAATAACCCTTTTGTAATTTTCTCTGTATTGTAATGTATCGCAATCCTTTTTAGTACCTCAAAAAGATGATTCACGGGGTGGTATTTTTTAATGATTTTAGGAAAATATCTCATACATGTCACTAAGTTTTTACTGTTTTTGATCACAGCTAACCTAATTTATGTTGAGAAGGGATGTGGTTTACTTCTTAATATTTCTTTGATGCAAAGTAGATAAGATTTCTGATTTTTTTAGATATACAACTAAAGGATGATGATATAAATCAGAATTGTAGATGTTCAATTTGCTAAGAAGGCTGTGTTATTTGATCATTGTCATGCTCTTATGAAATATTATAAGACAGTCCCAACCACTAGTCTTATTTTTCTTTCTAGAGCAAAGATTAAAGAAACAGAGTTAATATACATTGGGAGTGTTAGGTTACACATAAAGAAGAAATACTAAGTGGCAATGTTTATTCAGTACTAGATCAGTTAACCAAAGGAGACAGTTGAATTTTACTCCAGAGTAAAATCTTTATGAAATAGGATAGACAATCATCTAATATGATTAGTTAGGGAGAATGAGCTTCGTGTAACTAAATGGCCTCTCAGGATGTCTTCTAAACTCTGATTCCTGTGAGTATAATTGAGTTAAAACCTGTTACCAAGGCAGACCTGACTGCTCATGCCTGTAGTCTTTCATTCAGATAGTGTTCTTTTCACTATTAAAACTATACTGGTTCACAAAAATTTATTCAAATATTTGTTAAAATTTTTGATGGATAAGTAAAATTACCCTTTATTGATGGGGAAACAGAAATTGATAGGTCATTGGCTATTTGTAAAGCTCTGTACATCCTCTGTTATTTTTCGTAACACCTCTCCAAGATCAAACATTTAAAATTTTAAAATTGTATGCTCTCTCCCTAGAAAAACAAAGACAAAATAAAACTAAGCCCCCTCCTAGTTCCTAGGTAAAATTTTCTGCATTTATTTGCTTCTTGTGATACAGTTAAGCTTACCACAGCAATTAACATTTACTATTAAATCAGCTCAAATATAAAATGCTTTAATTGAGCAGCCATATGCCCAAGAAATTAAGAATTTGCTGATTGAAATTAAGCAGCTGTGGTTCCTGCTTGTAGTCTAACTTGAACAACACTGATCAAACATAACTTACATGTAAATTATACTCAAAGCCGAGCAAATGACAAATAGTAAATTGTTTATATACATGAATTTTACTTGTTATATTATGTGCTCTATGTCCCACCATTTACTAACTACTTATTACCAGCCTGCCATTATGCTGACGTCTGTCTATATTTTTTATGCATATAGTTTGACCTACTTTTATAAGTCCCACAACACCCTATGAAATGAACATTGTCCAAATATAAATTATAATTCATTGTAAATATGGCAGAATTCAAGGTCATTTTAACTGACTTGAAAATCTATGGTTTTTCTTGTATACATTACCTCTTATGATATAATAGATGAAATAGAAGCACTGCATAAATAATCAAAAGATATTTGTATTTTAGATTATGTTGTGCCTTGGGGAATTAACTCAGTTATGCTATTCTCTCTCTCTCTCCCTCTCTGCCCCCATCTCGTGTGGATGTGGGGGTGTGGGTGTGGGTGTGAGTGTATGTGTGTGTGTTTGTTGTGGAGTGAAATATCAGCCTTTAATACCATCACTTGAGAGGCAGAGCCTGACAGATCTCTTTGAGTTCAAGGCCACCCTAAGCTACAGGAAAGTGAATCAGTCAAAAAGAGAAACAGGGCTCACGCCTTTAGTCCCAGCACTAGACACGTGATAGGGCTGGGCAGAGAGAGGAATATAAGGCACTCAGGAACTCAGAGGAGTCAGTCTGAGAATTCATGGAGTCAGGATCTCTCCTTTCAGTATGAAGTTTTCGTAGAGGCAAGAATTCTCTAGTGGCTGGCTGCTTTGCTTCTCGGATATCCATCTTGAACCCCAATATCGGTCTCTGAATTTTATTATTTGTGCCACAAATTGGGACAGATAAAATGAGTCCCATATAACAGAAAAAAGAAGTTGTAGTCAAGGAGGGTTTAGTAGGTGAAATTAAACTATGCCACTATTTATAGGCAATGTTTAAGAACTTGGTTAACTTGTGGTACAAGTTTTAAAAAAGAGTTTTATGAAAAGAAATTACTCATATTTTTGTGTATACCAAGTGTTTTACAAGTAAATTATGTGATTATAAGAACCAATTAATAACAGTACACATAGTTGAAAGTGAGTAATGAATGACATACAAGTATGAATGGAAATTAGGAAGAAAATTCTATACACGAACATAAATCAAGTGCCTGATACATAGTATCCTAAAAAACTCAGTCTATTAAGTAGCTGAAATAGTCTAAATAGCTATCATAGGAGATACTGATAAATAAAAAAAGGATATCATAAATGAGGAGGAGCTATAAGGAATACAGTAAAAATAAATTGCTGTGAAGGCTGGGTATATGCCTCAGTGAATAAAATCACAAGCCTAATCACCTAAATTTTGAACCCAAGAGCTAGGTATAAATACCAGATACAGTAGCACATGCATGTGTAATCCCAGCATTCCTACAGTGTGATAAATAAGCATGAGGTTCTTCAGGAGCAAGTGATCCATCCAGCTTGGCTTATACAGTGGCAAAGAGACCTTTATCCCCATGTTGAGATAACGACCAACACCTGAGGTTGTCACTGACCCCTACATGCAATCTAAATATAGATTACAGTTAAACACCTTGAGTCTCAAAATCTCAAATTATAAACTTGGAGAATATTGTTAGAGAAATTGATTTTTTAGCCTTATTAATATAATTCTTCCATCAAGTAACCTAAATATAAATTAAATAATTATTTCTAGTGCCACATTCTTTCAAAATACAATTTCAACATTCCTTATACAAAAAAAACAAACTCCAAAATGCTCTACAAATATTAATGTTTTGAGTACCAGTATGATGTCAAAAGTGGTAAATTTCACATCTAGTGCCATCTCCTTTAAATACTATAAAATCACCTTAAGATTGTTTGTATAGGGCATATATGAAATATAATTAAATTTCAGATAAATGAATTTTATCTCTATACCAGGGTTCTAAATGTGGTCATACCTTGTTTGTACAAATAAAGCTTGACTGAAGATCAGAATGTGGAGCTAACTACTAGCAAACCATAGAGGTCTTGAGGTCTGTACAGACAGACAGGAAGTGATATGACTGGGTAGAGAGAGGAAGATAGGCAGAAGGAGACAGAACTTGCTCTCTTTTCAGTGTGAGATTTCACAGAGGCCAGAGCTCTAGTGGCTGGCTGCTTTTCTGACCTTTCAGCTTTCACCCCCCTAATGTCTGACTCTGGCTTTTGTTGTTGTTTTAAAGATGACTCAAGAATATTTTTCCTGTTTTCTATTTTTATTTAAATTAGAAACAAACTTGCTTTACATGTCTATCCTAGTTCCCCCTCCCTCCCCTCCTCCCCCACCCCCCCAACAACCCCCATCCCATCCCTTTTCTGCTCCCCAGGGAGGGTGATGCCTTCCATGGGGGATTTTCAAAGTCTATCAAATCATTTTGAGCTGGGCCTAGGCCCTCCCCTGTGTGTCTAGGCTGAGAGAGTATCCCTCTTTGTGGAGTGAGCTCCCAAAGTCCATTCATATGCTAGGGATAAATACTGATCCACTATCAGACCCCATAGATTGCCGAGGCCTCCTCACTGACACCCACATGCAGGGGATCTGGAGCAGTTCCATACTAGTTTCCCAGCTATCACTCTGGGGTCCATGAGCTCCCCCTTGCTCAAGTCAGCTGTTTCTGTGGGTTTCATCAGCCTGGTCTTGACCCCTTTGCTCATCACTCCTCCCTCTCTGCAACTGGATTCCAGGAGTTGAGTTCAATGTTTTGCTGTGGGTGTCTGCTTCTGCTTCCATCAGCTACTGGATGCAAGTTCTAGGATAGCATATCAGGTAGTCATCGTTATGATTATCGGGGAAGGACGTTTAAGGTAGCCTCTCCACTATTGCTTATACAGTCTTATCTTACCGAGTATACCAGCCACATGTGTCCTCTCTTCCTAGGATCACATGGCGACTCTCCACTCTTGACTACATTTCCCAGACTCCTCCTCGACTCCTAGTTCCACTTATCTTGCTTCTCTCTTGGCCAACAGTGCTTTATTTATCAGCCAGTAAGACAAACATATACACAGAAGGAATTCCCCCATCAGTTAGTTGGTGTCATCCTTGTAGATCTCTGGACATTTCCCTAGTGCCAGATTTCTCTTTAAATCTATAATGGTTCTCTGGGTTTTTATTATTGAGACTAATTAGAACTTGTGTTACATCTAAATATATGTGTACATTTCAAAATCCAAAATACTAGTCTCGAGCACGTTAGGAGATGTTCAGTATATTCAATGGTATTATAGATATTGTTATATGGTCAACTTCCTTAATGTAGTTTTCCAACAGGTTCAGTCTGTGCACTGGGCCAAAGCTGTCAGTGTCTCCATATTTGATCACTAACAGAGAATATTCAGAGAGGTAGAACCGAAAGAAAGAAGTTAAGTGTAGGAAAAGACATGAGTGTGTCAATATAAAGCATGCAAACTTTGGAATCAGAATCTCTGGCTTCCTAATCTGATACTACCTACCCGTTAAATGAATCACTTAAATTTTCTCAAGTTTGAAATAAGACTAAAAGCATATTTCCTTTATAACCTAGTATGAGAAATAATAAATGAAATGTTTTGTAAAATACTTTGCACATTATTAAACTTTATGCCAATGTAAATTAATATTGTCATCAAATACATAAAACCAAATTGTACATCCAATGATAGCAACTGTGAAACCATTTTTCTCACCCCCTTGTGTTAAATTTATTGTTTTTATATTATATGTTTATAGTATATAATTTAGCACAGGGAAAGAATACAAATTACAGCTAAAGGAAAAGTAGGGAAAGATCAAGTATAAAGATCCTATTATTTTCAGGAATAATTATGTTCTTTGCATAAATATGTGTCAGTATACATGAACTCTTGCCAACCCAGACAACTTGCCTAAGCTTCAATATTCAGATTTTGATTGAGGCTTCATTATGTAGGTATGACTAATTGAATTGTTGTCCATATAGTTGAACCCAGCCTTTAGATTAACTGATTTGCAATGACTCAAAGCCCCTACACAGTAAGATATTGTTGGTCTTTTTATGACTAGTCCCCAACACTAAGACTCCCCAGTATGTAATATCATAAGTATGACCTTGGAAAAGTCAAGTGTGGTTAATAACTGGCAAATACTATATTTGATAGCAAGGCTGTTAAAATATCCATGAGTGGCTACATGAGGTATATTTTAACTTTTTCAAGATGAAAGCAAATACAAGGCTAGTCAAAAAAACTGGCTAATAACCACCACAACTATTAAAAAATATTGTTTAGTTCTTGATTGTATGGAGTCAGCTATT
Organism: Mesocricetus auratus; assembly: GCF_017639785.1. NCBI lineage: Eukaryota > Metazoa > Chordata > Mammalia > Rodentia > Cricetidae > Mesocricetus > Mesocricetus auratus. The sequence goes on from NW_024429188.1 coordinate 46,711,521, forward strand.
TTCATATTATTTAATATTATCTATGGGGGTCTTAAGCAGGAGTAAGATGACATTAAGACTGTGGCAGTCCACTGCTGAATGTCATTCATTGTATCATTTTTGAACATTGGTCACATTATGCTATTCAAGAAAAAGGCAGCAGTAAGAATGACCTCCTTCAGTGGATCTTTTCTAGTTCTTGCTTGTTTTGTTTTACTCCTACATTGGTCCATAATAGGCTATTTAAAACTTGGCATAGGTCATGTCCATGGGTTACCACTTGCAATGGCTTATTGGAAGTATGAAATATTTATTTTATTATTCTTTGACCCGGAGTATCAGTACTGATTATGAGATATTTTAGACCAGCAAACACTGTAATAATAGGGAATATAAGCAAGGAAATAATATTAAGATGACACATACCTCTCTGTCCTCTATTTTATGTCTAGTAACTCCTCTTAAATTTAGTGGGATGTCGTGGTATAATATAATCAAAGTCAGGACACTGATTAAAGCCATGAAAATTTGACAGTGGGTATATCTTGGTATATGCTAAAATTAATTTAGAACCTATGTGCCTACAAGTATAAACCATTCTTTTTTGTTTGTTTTTGTTTTGTTTTTTACTTTTCTATCACATAAATTGACTTATACTATTTTAGTTTCAATTAGGGTATAATTATAGACTTCTGTTTCGTTTTTGTGCTGTTATGTTTTGTTTTGAAGTGCTAACGGGTGATCTCTGGACCTTGCATGTTTCTAGGCAAGCATTATACCACTGAGATGCATCCTAGCACTTCTGCTTCAGTTTTTGCTTTCCCTTATGTCAAGGTTTATCAACTTATTTTTTAATTTTTTTATTATTCTGTATATTTCATAGGAAGAATAATTTCTATGCTATTCATATTATGTTTTTGCTCCCAGAGGATCCAACTCAGAGTCATAAAATTTAATGGCCTATCAAATGTAATCATTACTTAGTTTGGTTTGAAATCCTTAAGCTTAAGTCAAGTTTGATTTAACATTTTGACATATTGGCAAACCACATATCTTTGTTTACCCCCAGAGTTATTGTGGGTTTTTTTATTTAGTTGCTTGATTTTTAAGGTTTTTCACAAAGTGTAATTGCTTTCTTTGACATTTTAAATATTTTTAGATAGGATCTTGCGTATGTTGCTCAGGCATGCCTTAAGCTCATTGATTGGTTCAACGGATTCTCCTGCCTCAGCTGTCTCTTAATAGTTGCGTCTATAGACACATGCCACAAAATAGATCTACTACAAATTCAGGCCTACCTTTTATAATGGTCATGGGTATCTATATATAACCTTCCTAGTCAGGATTTTTTTGGCGATATAAGCAATAGCAAAAACATGTCAAAGAGCACTGATGAACTATAATATTTAGAAATGGAATAAACCATATGCATGGTGATCATTCTTTGCCACGTAACCAACTACCCAATAGGCTCATATATTTTAGAGGATGTGGTTTTTTCTGAGCACTGTATAAAATAAGAGGAAAGGCCTCATTAACATGTACAACCAACAATCATAGGATAAGATTCATTACCCTGGCCTAGCATCAATTGTCTTCCACTAGCATCAAGACACCTGATTTGATCTAAAACAGTCATATTGGACTGAGTATTTTATGTTCATGTTTCATATTCCTAAATGTAAGTCATCAAGACTTAGATAATTTAAATTTATTTCAGAAACTCAGGCAGACTTGGCAAGTGTAGTACAGCACAACACAACTTAATACAAAATAATCCAAAGGTAGCAGCACAGTGCAAATATGTGCTGGTGAGTGCACCATGGAGACCCAGTCAATAAATCAAAAGGGAAGCATGAAGGCTCCCTGGGTTATTCACATTGACATTCTGCTAGAAGTATGATTATCTCATGGTTGCTGTGCAAAGAGCCTGATCAGCATCCAACCCAAAATATGATTTGAATGCTACCCATGTACTAAAAGAGTATGAGAAAGTTTTTTACTGACGTAATTGGGAGTTTGTTTCTTTGTTTTGAGATAGAGGTGGATCTCAAGCCACAAATATCTTGAGTGAAGGGAAGACAGATTAGCATTGAATTTTATCGTGGTAGGCCCTGTGCTGGCTGAACATTCATGGTCTGAACTTGCATGTATGCAACATGGAAAACAACACCTTGTCAGGTTACTCTGATGTGACACAAAAGGGAGAAGGAAATTATTGGGAAGTAAAAAGGGATAGGCAGGAATTAGAAGGGGATAAGAGAGAATAATACAAGCTTGATATGATCAAAATGTATTATATACATGTATGGGAGTGAATTTCATAATGAAGTCCATTATTATGAATATTAAGCATTTTAAAATAATAAAACATTTTAAACGGAAGGAAAGAGGATTATTACTTGAAAGCTGTGAACACCAAAAGAGTAGTAAGGCTCTTTATTAAAATTTACATCTCTAAAATAAATTCCAATGTTACCAATAGATGTTTACCAGTTGAACAAGAGCTCTATTAATAGTCTGATGTTTTCTTTTTCAGTTTATCAGCCTTTTTTGCTGTTTAGTGAATATGATGATCTACTGGTGAGATACATATCCTTCTCTCTATGTGATTCTGTTTTTAGAAGCTTTGATGTGATGTTTTACTTTCAAAATATGTCCTTTTATTTCTAAAGACTTTTTGTCTGTCTTAGAATAAAGCTAAATAACGTCTCACAAAAGACAAGATCTCTTTCCTGTGTCAGTGGACTTTTTTTCTACACCACAATTTAACTGTGCTGTTTTGGGAAAAGACATTTACTTTGCACATCAGCTTCTTCATGTGCCTTCTATAAGATAGACATTACAAAAGGTGCTGAGGGTACAAACCTTAGTAAGGTATCCCCAGTATTTAAGGAGCTCCCCATCTGCTAGAGAGCATACATGCTTCCCATGCAATATGGAACCATAATTGCCACAACATAACTGTGCATGTGGTACTGGGAATTATCAGGATAATACTTTAACTGCATTACTGGGAAGGGAATAAATTTTTAAAAATGTTAAACTACTTTGGGATATATAAAGTAAAATAAAATTACAGATACATTTTCCTAATTTATTAAATTTTCGATTAAGTACTTAGAGCTTATGGTATTCCTAAGATGCATTTTTGGAATTTGGGGAGGCTTGGGAGCTGTGTTGGTTGTATTTCTAATTAAGATTCATTTTTAGTTCCTAATGGTTTTATTTTCCAGAATAGGGAACTGTGTGTTCCTCTTGCCACAATGACTAAGTGCTGCTGGCACAAATAAGACAACTGTGAAAATTTCTAATATTATAAAATTATGGCTTCCAAGGACCCCAAGTGCCCCTGTAGAGTACAACCAACTAATCTTTTTATGTGTTCTTATTATTCCCCTTTTCTGTTGACAGTGGTAGCCGTTGTAAACATTACTGTAACCTTTCTCATGAACATGTCTCTATACATTTTCTCCAACTCAAACCTCAACCTTTGTTAGCTGTCTTTCTTCCTATGTTCTGTGAGATACAGGATGTTGTACCTCTAACTAGTTAGTTGGGTATCCATGCTGCCTTATATTTCTGTACCTTTGTATGTACTAGTTCTGACTGAAAGCAACCACCATACAACAAAATTTACTAATTCCTGTTTTTCTCTGGATTCAGACAAAATATCTCTACTTTGTGAGACTTTATTTGACAGCCCAAGTATAGCTAGGCATTCTAGTCCTTGCGCAACTATTAGGCAGACTTTCTGCTATCAAAGAATATAATATAAAATATTGCACTTGTTTATTTTCAAACTTGTCTCTTCTAATAAACTGTGAAATCCTAAAGAGCAGGTACTATTTAATTTGTCTCTGAGTCCCCTGGACAAAGTACAGTGCTGGCACAAATAAATATTTATGGAGAGGGGAAAGAGAATGAGGAAAGGCAATAAATGTTAAGTGTATACTTCTTTGAGAACACAAACCACTTTTTAAAAAAATTCTTTCAACCTTTTAAAATAATTTTCAATGGCATACCCATTTCCATTTTCTCTCAACCTTTACAAAACTTTTTTTCCATTTAATAGATACATGCTGAAATTTTTTAAAGGAACTTCAACAAAGACAGCTGTCTGACAGCTGTACACCATCTGTGCTTTTCAGCCTGAGTAAAAACATCTGGCTACTTGAGAATAGGAACTCTGTACGAAAGAAGTTTCCCAGGCTGGTGATTATTAGTATTCTACAAATGTGCTTTGCTTTGTCCCACTTTGACATGACAATTTATACAACTTGTCCTTCTGAATTATGAAGTTTCCTTTTGCTTATACACCTCAACAAAAGTAAAAATAAAACATAACAAAATTAGACAGAAATGGTAGTGTGTTGCTACATTTGTTCCATGAACATCTTTTATAGTAAAAGATAATATCGCAGAAAAGTAAATGATAAACAGAAAAGAATGTGCATGTATACCTGTACATTTGTGTGTTGGGCCAATCATCTCCACTGATTGTGAATCTCCATTTAAACAAAATTATTTCCAATTTAAATGTCCTTTTCTTTACTTCCTTGATTTGGAATTACTTCAGGGGCTATTGTTTCCATTAAAAGATAGAAAGGGGATAAAGGGGAGATATTAATTTGAGTATAGAGGGCTGTAATGGAATTGAAATGACATGAAAACGTAACAGAAGTATTTGCTGAGAGGAAGAGAACCAGCAAGGGGGCCGCAGGAGGGATAGAGGAGTGCAGTAGATGAGAGGAATGAATAAAAGCAAAGCATAATGACGTGTGTGTGTGTTTTAGTTTGTGTGTGTGTGTGAAGTGTCTTAATGAAGCACATAAATTCATACACTTAATTCAAAAATAAGAAAGAAAGAAAATGAAAGAGAAGCAAGTCCCTGCAGTGATTGCTGGCTTGTTACTTACCTAACCCTTTGAATCAGCCTCCCTGACCTAATTCTGAAACATGTCTAATTACCGTACATAGCACCCCCTCTCCCACCATCCTGTTTCATATTTTCTTTCTTGTAGCTAACAATAATGACAATATTTTTATTTAAAAATTTTTTCAAATATGATGTCTCAGGTTTCACAACTCTGGTTTTCTATCACGTATAATAATTTTAAAGTAAATTTAACTACAATTTTCATAGTTGTTAGGGCTTGAATGTGTTCTCCCAAAGCATATTCTGTAAACCTAATCACCAATGCCATGTTGTGTAGTGAAGCCTACTAGGACAATTAGATCAAGAGGGCCTCATCCTCATGGGTTAAAAGGTCTTCAGGCTGCATGATCAATCTTTTGTGTCCTCATGTGATTTCCTGCACTTCTGCCTTTTGCCATGAAATGTTACTGGAAAAAATGCAAAGCCCTCACCAGATATCATTCCCTCAACTTTAGACATCTCAGCCTCCAGAAATATGAGATACACGTTTTTCTTTTTTGAAAATTACCCAGTCCGCAGTACTTTGTAATAGCAAACAAAATAAACTGAGTATAATTGACCTTCTCTAACTTTAACATTAGCACAGAATTTGATAGCTGTCAAATTACAGTTACAAGGTCCTGGTGTATGCTGGGAATGTAGTGTCATTGGTAAAGAGCTTCTAGCATGCACAAAAACGTGAATTTGAACTCCTGCACAGCATAAACTAGGTGTGCTAGCACAGGCCTGCAGTCTCAGTACCTGATTGGTAAAGTGGGGAAACCAGAAGTTCAGCTTCATCCTTGGCTACATACCAAGTTTTATGCTAGCCCAACATACATAAGACCATGTATCAAAAAAAATTCTAATGTTTGCTTCTGTGTTAGTGTATATGAAAATTAAGTGTGTAGTCCAATATATCAGTAAGCAGTTTAACAAAATGAAATTATTATGGCAGTTGTGCATAACCCATCCACAACACATTTTTTTTGTTTTTGCTTGTTTCTTTTGTTTTTTCAATTCAGGGTTTCTCTGTGTAACAGCCCTGGCTGTCCTGGAACTAGCTCTTTAGAGGAGGATGGCCTTGAACTCACAGAGATCTTCCTGCCTCTGCCTCCAGAGTACTGAGATTAAAGGCATGTGCCACAACCACCATGCCCAGCTTCCGTTTACAAGATGTTTTTTTACTGCTGAATTCACATTGATGTTTTCAGCACATATATGCACTATATACATGTATATGTTTGTGTGTATGTATATGTTTGTATGTATGTATAAGTTTGTGTGTACATATATATACACACATGTATATAACCATATGATATGCATTTGTATGCATGGCCATGTGTGTGTGTGAGCACATGTATATGCATTCATATGTGTGAACATGTATGTAGAGGCCAGAAGACTATCTCAGATGTCAGTCCTCAAGTTCTGTTCACCACTTTTTTTAAAAATAGGGTCTTTCAGTGGCCTGGAATTCACCAAATAGGTCACAGTAGGTAGCTACTGATTCCTAAGGATATACTTGTTTCTGTTTCCCTAGGACTGGGATTACAAACATATACCACCAGGCCCAGCTTTTTAATGCAGGTTCTGAGGATCATGCTTTCTAGGAAACCACTTTACTGATTAGTCTTCTTCCTGTGTCCTTTTCAATATATATTTAACATATATTTATTGTAAAAAGTAGCTGATACCATAGTAATGCTTTGATATATCAATATTATTATTGTGATAAAATATACATAGCACAAAATTTTCAACCATGTGAAGTATTAATGTCATTTAATGTACCCATAATGTACAATCATGACCACTGTTCATCTTTATTATTTTTGTCTTGCAACATAAATCATTTGAACATGCTTGGTGAGTGTGCTATTATATAATTCTGTTATTTAAAAAATGGAACCTGAATCTTTAATTTTATGAATATGTCCAGAGGTAGTTTGATTTTAAGCAACTTACTAAGAAACTGTGATGAATCTGGAGGTAACATAGCTTCTAGATGGCCTAGAAGCCCTGAACAATGGTTGAAGGACTGGCTTAGAAAAGAATAGTGAATGGCGATATATTTCTTACTTTTGAAAGGCTAGAACTAGAGTCAATTATTAAAAATTTCTGAACACCAATTTTGAGGTAGTTAAGAAGAAAGCTTGTAGCATCTGGGACACCTCAGAGTGGCGTGTAATGCCTTAACTGCTTAATGTATTTAAGCAGTGGAGCCATGATGATCAGTGGGGGAATACATTGAATAGGAGATAAGATTGAGTTCTACCATTCTTCTGCAATTATATCAAATATGAGAAAGGTACTGAATGCTAGTCATGTTTCCTGTTGTATCAGATGATATATTTGCCAATGAACTACATAGTTGCAGCATTTTGTCTAGTGGTTACCAACGTACTGTTTTGCTCTTTCTGTTTGTTGCACCCATAAAATTCTTCCCTTAGATCGACAAATGGCAGTATTATTTTTATCATTTATAGCATACAAATGCATCAATTCCAGAAGGCCTCCCTTCACTATCTTACTTAAAATTTTCCAGCTGTAGCCCACCATCACCATCTCCCATTACTTTTTAGCATATATCTTTATTTCCACCAGAGAAGTCACTATATCCTGTAATTTTCTTGTTTGTTTTTTATTCTTTCTCCACAAAAAGAGAGCCTAACTTTATCATAACAAGTAAGTTCCTATTTTCCAGAGCAATGCCTTGCATAAATTAAGAACTTGATAAATATTTGTTAAATAATGAAATGAAGACCACTCCATGAGTTGAAGTTTATGTTATGTTAAAGCATTCTGGTAGTAGAAGATTCTTACTCAGACATTTTGCAGTTCTCCACGATGCAAAAGCAGATATTTGGTTATCTAAGGATGATAATTTTTCATGTGTCAAATATCACCCATTTTCTGTCACTGCTTTCAATGAGGCCAGGTTTTATGAATTATAAAGACAAGATTGGAGCATCCATGGGAAAATGTTGTAATTAAAATTTTGTGGGTATTTAAGAGTAGATGATGGCCATCACAGAGTGTCATTTAGTTGCTTGGGCTTCATCCAATGAATTGCTATAACTTAATTACTTAATTGATAGATCAGAAATAGAAACACCCAAGATATGATAACACCTGCTTCTGAAACCATGATGAAATTGAGTTTTATATTACTTGCTTACCATGACTTGTCTTTTCTTTTGTGCTCATTCGTGTTTCATTTTCCCTCTTCCTAATATTAATGGTTTGAACAAACAATGTATCAGTTTTATGTGGTGTTAACATTAAACTACTTTTCTCTTTTCATAAATTCCATAATAGCACATATCCTTTACCAAACCTTTTCATTTGCAATTACCCTGTGTTAGAGCTTCCCATTACTTTCTTTTTCTATATTCAACAGTATTGCCTAAATGTATTTTGGACTGGCTTTTTGATCAGGCATTTTTTTTCCTGATAATAGCGGGCAAGTAATTCCATTAGGCTTTGACTTCCTGTTCCTTTTATCACTATATTCTTCCTTTCTTAATCCTGTCTTTTCATCTTGTTTATTTCCAAGTCATTTTTCTATTTATCCTAAAATATTTTCTTGCATGATGTATGATAAATAATATTGACAAAATGGTTTCTATCAATAAATGGATTCTTGGATTCACTGAAACTTTTGAATGGTTTCTTTTTCTTCCTAAAGACAGAATACTATTCATTTTCCATATCAGCTAATGTAAGCTTCAGATTCCTGGTCTTGTGGAAGCCACATAACAGTATTCAGCACTGTTCCTAAAGTTTTTTTACACACTAGAATACTCTTGTTGATAATGTTATTGAACAAGTTAGATGTTGTCAAATACGTTATCATTATGTCTACTGAAGCTCCAAGAATAAGTAGAAATTCTACTAGTTAGGTTTTGCAGGGTGTGGTAGGGGGAAACAGCCAATTCTACATAAATCTCAAAATACTGAACTTCTGTAAACATTATTTTCATAGGTCCCATGTAGGATTTTAGTTTTTTGGGTGGACAGGGACTCATTATGAATCATACTCTGGTCTTAAATTTAAGATCCTCTTTACAGGTGTATACCATTATAACCATTATAAGATTACCTGAAAGAAAAGAAGGATGAGAAGGGGAGGGGAGAAGAAGAGAGAGAATGAATGAATGAATGTCAGAAGACAGCACATAGAAATCAGTTTTCTCCTTTCATCATGTGAGTCTTGGGTCCTAGGGAACCACACTCAGATTCTCAGTTTTGGTGTCAGGCTCCTTAACCAACTAAGCCAGAACATCTTTTAAGTATCTTGTAAAAATGCTACACAATGAGTAGAGAAATGGCCAATTGTCTGACAGGATATTTGGTGTTTCCCAAATGCACCATGGAGGTCGTGAATTTATATGTCAGGCTAGCTTTTACCAAACTGTATTCTTTGGAACCGTAGCTTAAGAAAATGTTTCAATAGTTTTGCTTAAAGGAATGAGTGATTTTGTAGCTAACAACTTAGAGAATGTTGCATACTTTTTGTCTTTTGAGCCAGGGTCTCTCTGTGTAGCCCAGCTGTACTGTAACTCCTATATAGACCAAACTGACTTGAGCTAGCAGATCTGCCCGTCTCTGCCTGCCGGGTGGTTGAATTAAAGGTATGCACCACCACACTCATCTCATGCATACTTTTTTCACTTACATTATTACACATCAACACACTAACGCCAGTAAAAATATGAATTACTTAACTTTATTGTGCCCATTATTTTCAAACTTGCTGAGAAATCTTTTTACTGTAGATCATACATTAGTATGTTGCCAGATATTAAGCCATTCTTCTAAATTATATTTGAGTAATGAATGGGGTAGAGAAATGGTTTAGTGTAGCCCTTGCAGAAAACTTATGTATGGGTCTCAGCACTCTCTTTAGGCACCTCAGAAACACCTGTGACTTCAGCTTCAGAGTGATCCAAAACCTGTGACCTAGGCAGGCACTGGTAATCATATGCACATGCCCACACAGACAGACAGACAGACAGACAGACAGACAGACAGACAGACAGACAGACACAAATTTAAACAATAATGAGATCAAAATTTTAAGAACCAGGATAAAGTCTGGTATGCCTCATTGGCAATGTGGACAATCAAACCCACAATTAGTACTGTAGGCCAGTCAAATTCTCAAGTCTTTATTTCTACAATTAGTCCTTGATACTATCACACAACTACCATGTTACAGCCTTGAAATAAGGAAAGAAATAAGGAATTACATTCTTTTGTAATATAAAAAGAGTTATATTTTGCCATCACCACGCCTTTTGAAAGGCACTGTTGTAAGACCTAGTACTTGGTGAATTCCAGTTGATCTTCTAAATGAAAATCTCAGGGATACCTGAAGATGCAAGTAACTGATCCTAATGTTTGCTCACTCACTCACTCTTCCTTTCTTTCTTCTTTCCTTCCTTCCTTCCTTCCTTCCTTATTTTCCTTCCTTCGTTTCTTTTTTTCCTTTATTTCTTTGAGATCTATATAGTACTTTTAAAAATTAAGATACATTTATGTCACTTCCTCCTTCCTTTCCTCCTCAGGTCCCTCCCTTCCCCAGTCGAATTCATTACCTCTAATTTTTTAAATTATTATAGCATATATGTAAATGAATAAATAGTTTTCTTCTATGATTTTGTGTGGAATCTAAAATGGCTTAAAGACACTTAAGAAACTGCTCAACATCCTTAGCCATCAGGGAAATGCAAATCAAAACAAATCTGAGATCATCTTATACCTGTTAAAATGGATAAAGTCAAAAACACCAATGTCAGTTTATACTGGAGAGGATGTGGAGAAAGGGGAACACTTCTCCATTGCTGGTGGGAGTGCAAACTTGTACAGCCACTTTGGAAATCAGTATGGAGATTCCTCAGAAAAATGGGAACCAGTCTATCTCAAGGTACAGCAGTTCCACTCTTAGGCATGTACCCAAAGGATGCCCATTCATACAACAAGGACATCTGTTCAACTATGTTCCTAGCATCATTATTTGTAATAGCCAGAAATTGGAAGCAGCCTAGATGCCCTTCAACTGAGGAATGGATGTAGAAAATGTGGTACATTTACACAATGGAGTACTACTCAGTGGAAAGAAACAATAGAATAATGAAATTTGCAGGCAAATGGATGGAACTAGAAGAAACCATCCCCAGAGAGAGGTAACCCAGTCACAAAAAGACAAACATGGTATGTACTCACTCATATATGGATTTTAGAAATACAGCAGAGAATTACCAGCCTACAATCCACACCTCCAGAGAAGCTAGGAAACAAGGAGGACCCTAAGAGAGACAAATGGCCTCTCAGTGAAGCAGAAATGACAGGGGCCCCTGAACAAACTGGGAGCATGGGGGAGATGGGAGGGAGGTAGGAGTAAGAGGAGGGGAGAAGAGGAGGGGGAAGGAGAACATGAGGGATAGGGAAGATTGAGTAGGGAGAGGAATAGAGGAGAACAATAAAAGAGACACATCAATAGAGGGAGCCACTATAGGTTTAAAGAGAAATCTGGCACCAGGGAATTGTACAAAGATCCACAAGGATGACCCCAATTAAGAACCTAAGCAGTAGTGGAGAGGCTACCTTAAATGCCCTTCCCCTTTAATGAGAATGATGACTACCTTAAATGCCATCCTAAAGTCTTCATACAGTAACTGATGGAAGCAGAAGCAGAGAGCCACAGCTGAGCACTGAACCCAACTCATGGGAATCCAGTTTCAGAGCGTGAGGAGTAGCCAACAAAGGAGTCAGGACCACACTGGGAAAACATGCTGAAACAGCTGACCTGAGAAAGTGGGAACTCATGGACTCCAGTCTGGCAGCTGGGGAACCAACATAGGACCAAACCAGGCCCTCTGAACAGCCTTTATGCAGTGGCTGATGGAAGTAAATGCAGGCATCCACAGCTAAGCACTGAGTCATACTCCTGGAATCCAGCTGTAGAGAGAGGGGAAATGAGCAAAGTAGTCAAGACCATGCTGGAGAAAACTACAGAGCTAGCTGACCTGACCTAGTGAGAGCACATGAATCCCAGTCATAAAGCTCTGGAACCAGCATTGGAGTGAACCAAACCCTCTGAATGTGGGTGCCAGCTAATGAGGCCTTGGATCTCTAACAGTGGAATCAGTATTTATCCCTAGTGCACAAATGGACTTTGGGAGCCCATTCCCTATGGAGCCATACTATTTCAGCCCAGATACTCGGAGGAGGGCCTAGGCCCTCCCCTCAAATGTCACAGACTTCAATGATCCCCATGGAAGGCCTCACCGTCCTGTCCTTGGGGAGCGGGCAAGGGGTGGGTTGGAAGGGTTGGTAGGCGGCATGGGAGGATTGGAAGGAGAGGGAACAGGGAGATTGATATGTAAAATGATTGTTTCCAAATAAAAAAAGAGTAAAAAAAGAGAAAAATAAATGAATAAATATATAAACATAATCTGTAAAGTTGATTTAGTGTTGCTTGCATGTTTATGGATTTAGTGATGTTCACTTGGCATTGGATAACAATTTAATGGGTTCATCCCTGAAGAAGACTAATCCTCCTTCTCTCTGTAGTTGTTAATTACCTCGAATTCTTCATCTGGAGTTGGGGCCTATGAGAGTTCCCTCATTGATGTTGGCATATCAATTCATGCTGCCATTGTTTAGGTCCTGTTTAGGCAACCATATTGTTGATATTTTATGGGTATGACTTTCCTGACATATCTAGAAGACACAGTCTTTCAGTAGATCTACAGGTACTCTGTTTATAATCTCTTCCTGTCCCTCTTCTCCTATCTCTCCTGAGTCTTCAGTTAATGTAGAGATTTTCTGTAGATGAAACAATGGGACAAAGATTGAAAATGAAGCAGGACAACAGGAAATATGGTGGAGGAGGGGATTACACAGATTAACTAAAGATAGCTAAACCCCTTAGCTGCACTGGATTTCCTTAGACCAAGGTAGCATGCTCAAATAAAGCCATATTATATCAACTTGGGAGAGGTAGATATGATATAAATGACCTATGAAATGTCATATATACCCTGCAGCCAGATTACGAGCCAATCTGACTCACCTCCAAACTCTTTTATATCTCTCCCTTAAATAATAATCTCCTTAACTGTCCCCTTGCCCCTCACAATTCCGTGTGAAGTGGTACAAAACCTGGAAACTCCAGTAACTTTTCTTCAGACTCAAAATCAAAAGCCTATAACAAGAAAAAATATAAAATCCAGAAAGAATGAGAGAAAGAAATGTAACTCTAGAATACTGAACAGAGGAGAATGGAAGAGAAAGGATCCCTCTTCCCACACTATGGGGGAAACAAACAAAAGAAAGGAGGAAGGTCTCCGGAAGCAAACTCCACAAAAACAAATCTTTGAAAAGGAGATCTGCATGGGACCCAGAAGTAGATACTTAGAACGTACTTGCTGCAGCCTGTGCCTCCTTTCCTCCAAAGCTGGTACAAAAGAGGAAGCTGTCCTTGAGGCCCTGCCATGAAACTGCTCTGTCAGGAGAAACAAAAAATTTGGCACTATAAAATCTCCAATCCCTACCGTTTCCAGTAAGCTGAACCTGACATAAGCTCATGAATACGAACATATTCAGACAAGGTCTGTGGGTCATGAATTTGGAAAAGTTACTTGAGGCCTAGTGAGAAGAAAACCCAGTGGTGAAAGTAAATGCAAGTATCGGTGCCCCACACACATGCCTTAAAAGTCTAAGATGTAGACAACCATGCATAGAAAACATAATCACTCAGCACACCAGAGAGCAGGCAGTAACTGGCAGGGGCACAATAAGAACCAGGAAACTCCTACTGAGGGCCAGGGTGGAGGGCTGATTCTTGTGCAGGAATCTAACCCAGCAGTGGAGACATTCTGGTTTAACTTGTTTTGAACTGCATAGAATCTAGCAACTTTCTTCCTACCTGCAGAGTCAGCTACAAAAGACAACCTATAAGTTAGGAGGAATCATATTCATCCTACAAGGAAGAATTATAGACTGGTGATAATATAATATTTTTATTTATCTTTTTTCTACATTTTACTTTTGTATAAAAAACATCAGGGATGGAAAAAATGTCAAGGTGATATTCCATTCAAACATCAATAAATAAAAATAAGTATATATGGCCACAATACCTAAGAGCTCATATGTAATCAAGAGACCAAACTTAAGAATCTATATTACAGCGAGAGTAACTGAGATGAAAAAAGACACATAAAACCAATTCAGTGAAGATATAGCAGAAAATTTCTCAAATTAAAAAAATTAACATCCAAGTACAAGAGGCACTTAAAACTACAAATAGACAGAACTGGAGAAGAACCTTTCCACAATGCAGTCAAGGTGGCTTATATAGAGTTGTAAGAGAAAAAAAAACATACCTACCAAGCTACAAAGGCATATATATCAGAATAGTATCAGGCTTCTCAGCAACCCAAAGCTAGGAAAAGAACATGAAGATGTATTTTGAGTTCTGAAAGTAAATAACCACCAACCAAGATTGCTATTTCCAGCAAAGCTCACTTAACATTGAAGAAAAGATAAGGATATTTCAAGACAAATGCAAACTGGAACAATTCATGACCACCAAGCTAGCACCATAGAAGATGCTTGATGGAATCCTTCACAGGAAGAAGAAATAAAAGGTTGTAATCAGCGAATACAGGAAAGAATAAATTTTATAAGAGAAATGGCTAAACAAATGAGAATTAAAAAATAATCCATCATGCCCAACAAAACCCAATCCTAATACAGAAAAAAAAAAGGAAAAGAACAAATGAAAATCCAACCAACCAGAAAAATAACCAACACAATAATAGGAATTAGAAACCTCTCTTCAGTAATTGAATGTAAATGGCCTCAAATCTCCAATTAAAAAATGCAGACCAGATGACTGAATTAAAAAACAAGGTCAAACTATCTGTTGTCTCCAAGAAATGTGTCTCAATGTCAAAGAAACTTAAAGATTGTCAGAGGATAGAAATAAATCTGTCAAATAAATGGAAACTGGAAACAACCTGTCATGGATGTTCTGATATTTAAAGTGGACCTCACTATGGACACCCCCAAGGAGGGCCTCACCCTCCCTGGGGAAATGAGAGGATATCGGGGGGGGTTAGGGGGAGGGAACGGGAGGAGGGGAGGGAAAGGGAGAGGGACCTGGAACTGACTTGTGAAGCAACCTTGTTTCTAATCTAAATTTAAATTTAAAAATAAATAATAAAAAAGAAAAAATCCACTTAAAAATTAGCCAGAAGAAATAAAACTACTATATATTAATAAAAGAAACACGTCATCTAAAAGATATGCCAATTATAAATATGTATGAATTACACATTAGGACTACTAGTTTCATTTTAAAAGTGAACGTAAAATGTCAAACATATCCTGATAAAATGATAGTGTGTAATTGCAATACCCAACTCTTATCCATAGATAGGTCATTCACTAAAAATCAGAATTGAACTACATCATAGATCAAATGAACATGACAGGTATCTCCCGATTTTCATATTCAACAGAATCAGAATACACAGTCACACTAGTTACTTTTCTGTACCTGTGGTTAAAATAGTACTATGAAAAGACCCAAGTTGTTGAGGAAGGGGTTTTATTTGGTTTACTCTTCCAGGTCACAATCCATCATTAAAGGAATACAGGGCAGGAACTCAAGGCAGGAGCAGAGGCAGAAACCATAAAGGAAGACTGCTTCATAAGTCTGTATGTGCTTTGAGTTAGAGTCTAACTGTAGTTAGAGTCTATCCTGTTGCTTGGATTCACAAGTCTGGAAATCAAGAGGTAGAGATGGAAATAGTATCACTCATTGCCACCCCTAGTGATCCACAAGGAAAGTTTTTACTTCCTATCCCTGTGATCTTATGCTCTGTGGCCTAGAAATTTTGGTTCCAGAGAAGGGACCACTTGTGCCAGGAGATGCTGGCAAACTATTAACCTGGAAGTTAAGACTTTCTCCAGGCCAGCCATTTAAGGCTCTTGATACCCATAAGTCAACAAGCTAGAAAGGGAATAGCATTGTTAGGACAGGTGATTGACCCAAACTACCAGCAAATAATTGGATTGCTTCTCCACAGTGGAGATAAAGAGGATTGTCTACAGAACAGGAAATTCTTTAGGGTATCTCTTGGTGTTACCATTTCCTGAATTAAAGTCAACAGGAAACCATAAAGAACCAATCCAGACAGGATGGCATTGGGCCTAGACCCTTCATGGAAGGAGGTATGGATCTTCCTTCCAGGGAAAGAACCAAGACCTATTTAGATACTTGCTAAAGGCAGAAGAAATATAGAATAGATAGTAGAGCAAAGTAGTTATAAGTACCAGATAAAGCCACATGACCAGTTGCAGAAATGAGGATTATAATTGACATGAGTGTTTCTGTTCTGTTTTGTTAATAACATGTTTGTGCAGGTGAACACATATATTAAGCTGACATTTGCATTTCCCTCTTTCTTGATCATGTAAAATAGCATAAATTGAGACCATATCAGTAGTTAAATTTTGTAAGTCTATATTATAATATTTAGGGTATAAGACACTATAAGACTAAGCAGTCATCAAGGGACTTTGCCACCTATTCTAAAATGTATATATAGTGTGTTGGCAGTTGAACATGGAATAGTTATAGTACATTGGAAGTGTGACTGTTGTGGATTATTTGTTTGCACTGAATCCCGAAACTAACAATAAAGTTTAACCTTGAATCAGGGGGCAGAGTTAGCAACTGGATGACCAGAATTAGTCATTGATGTCTTAGAAGGCCCAGGATATATATAGAAAAACAAAGAAAGTAGTAGGGAGGGACTTAGAAAGACTTGTGTGCCTTTTTTATTGGGGAAAAAGAGAGGAGTTCCTTAATCACTTCACTACTTCTTTGGTCAATCAGATTTTTCCCTCGGTATCTGACTCCTGAATTTGATTTAATAATAGACAATATAAGTAAATGCTCTGTATGGCCTTCTTGTTTTCATTTGAAAATTAAGCATGACATAAGAAATATGATTGGGTATCATGTTGATATGGGGTGAACTTGTGATGTATAATCTTGATCAGATTATTTGAAAAAGTAAAGCCTACCCTAGATGTGGGTGACACCTTTTGGTGGCAGATCAAAGGACAATACGAAGGAAACTGATTTTTTTTTGCATGCTTGCCTTCATTCTCACTGGCAAGTACTTTTATCTTCTTGTCATGGCATTAGTTCACTAATATTAGAACCAAGTTCTTCAGAATTCCATTGTATATTGAAGACCAGCAGATTTCTAGAAATTCCCCTGGCCTTCAATACCATATTTGGCCTGCTGGTATATCCAAACTTGTGGGCTGAGGAACTACAGGGTTGTCAACCTGTGTGAGACAGCCATTGTTGGATTACCTGAACTGCATTCTGTAAGCCAATCTAACAGTTCTGTTCCTTTAGAGAGTCCTGACTATTGCAACATTATTTTTAGCCACTTACAAAATCTTTCTTAAAAGAGATCTCATTCTAGGCCACAAACAAAGTTTTAATAAATACAAAAGAATCAAATAATTTCTTATATCTTACCAAGGCATAGTAAAATAAAACTAGAAATCAATAGCATGAAAAAACACAGACACTTTACAAACTATTAGAGACTAAGCAATATACATTTGAGTGACTAGTATGTATGTCAATGAAGAAAATACAGAATTTTTTAATTCCTAAAATCAAATGAAACCAAAAGCACAATTCATCTGAAATTTTCAAACTCTTAGAAAAGCAAGAAGACGCCAAACTAAGACATAGTAGATGGCAAAGAATATTAATGCATATTAATGAAATAAAACTAAAAGAACAATACAAGGAATTAATAAAAAATAAGTTCTTTGAAAAAATAAACTGAGTTGATAAAGCTGCAGCTAAACTAACAAAAAGAAAGAGAAAACTCAAGTTAATAAAATTATAGGTAAATATGGGAGAACAGGAAGGTTGAGTGGGGGGTAGAATAGGGGGAGAACAGGATGAGAAATACCATAATAGAGGGAGTCATAGGTTAGAAGAGAGATCTGGCACCAGTGAGACCTCTAGTGATCTAAAGGGATGATATCAATTGGAAAGCTAAGCAATAGTGGAGAGACCAGTATAAATGCCCGTTCCTGATAATGAATTTGACGTCTACCCTATATGCCATCCTAGAACCTTCATTCAGTGACTGATGGAAGCAGAGGCAAACACCCACAGTTAAACACTGAAATGAACCCATGGAACCCAGTGACAGAGAAAGAGGAACGATGAGCAAATTGGCAAAGAATGAGCTGGCAAAACCAGCAGAGACAGCTGATCTGAACAAGGGGGGAGCTCTTGGACCCCAGACTGAGAGCTGGGAGGCCAGCATGGGACTGATCCAGACCCCCTATGGGGGCCTGGGCAGTAGATCAGTGTTTATCCCTGGCATACACACAGACATCGTGTGTCCATAACACCAAGAGGGATGCTCTCTTAGGGAGTGCCTGGACCCTGCCCTGAGCAGAATGACAGACTCTGGATATCTACTATGTCGAAGGAAGTGGGGATAGGGTAGGAGGCTGGGGGGTAGTGGGGGGTTGCGGGAGGAGGGGAGGGAGAGGAAACTGGGATTGACATGTAAAGCAAGCTATTTAAATTTAACGTAATAAAAAAGTTTTTAAAAATGTGATACCATTACAGGAAAGTCTTATAAAACACAGAGGCTCGCTGAAAACTTCTTTTCTTTTTTTTATATTTTATTTTCCAGTTTAAATTTAGATAAGAAACGAGGTTGCTTCACAAGTCAGTTCCAGGTCCCTCTCCCATTCCCTCCCCTCCTCCCGTGCCCTCCCCCAACCCCCCCCCCGTTATCCCCTCATTCCCCCAGGGAGGGTGAGGCCCTCCATGGGGGTGTCCATAGTCTGTCATTTCATATAGGGCAGGGCCTAGACCCTTTCCCAAGAGTTCAGGGTGAGAGTGCGCCTCACATTGTTCTATGGGAGTCCAAAGTCCGTGTGTATACTTGGGATGGGTACTGATCTGCTGCCCAAGGCTCAATAGATTCCCTAGGCCTCCTCACTGACACCCAGATTCAGGGGGTCTTGATCAGTCCCATGCTGGATTCCCAGGCTGATGCCTGGGATTCAAGAGTTAACCTTTGTCTGGTCAGCTGTTTCTGGGGGTTAAACCAGCCCAGTCTTAATCCCTTTGATCATCAGTCCTCCCTCTCTGTTACTGGCTTTCTTGAGTTCAGCTCAGTACTTAACCAAGGGAGTCTGCCTCTTCTTCGATCAGCCACTAAATGAAGTTTCTGTTTCCCAGACTCTCTGGCCATAGGATTGTAGGCTGGCACTCCCCAGATCTATGTCTAAAATCCATATATGAGAGAGTACATGCCATGTTTCTCTTTTTGTGACTGGGTTACCTCACTCAGGATGGTTTCTTCTAGTGTCATCCATTTGCCTGCGAATCTCATGATTCCATTATTTTTTCTGCTGAATAGTACTCCATTGTGTAGATGTACCACATTTTCTCTATCCACTCTTCGGGTGAGGGACATCTAGGTTGCTTCCAAGTTCTGGCTATTACAAATAAAGCTGCTATGAACATAGTGGAACAGACATCTTTGTTGTATGAATGGGCATCTTTTGGATATATGCCTAAGAGGGGAGTTGCTGGGTCTTGTGGTAGGTTTATTCCCATTTTTCTGAGGAATCTCCATACTGATTTCCAAAGTGGCTGAACCAGTTGGCACTCCCACCAGCAATGGAGGAGTGTCCCACTTTCACCACATCCTCTCCAGCATAAATTGTCATTGGTGTTTTTGATTTTAGCCATTCTGACAGGAGTGAGATGGTATCTCAGAGTTGTTTTGATTTGCATTTCCCGGATACAACCCTGTTCAACAAGGCAACGTCCGGAGGCATCACCATCCCTGACCTCAAGCTCTATTACAGAGCTATAGTCCTGAAAACAGCTTGGTATTGGCACAAAAATAGACAGGTAGACCAATGGAATCGAATTGAAAACCCGGGTATTAACCCACACACGTACGAACATCTGATCTTTGACAAAGAAGCTAAAAATATACAATGGAATAAAGAAAGCATCTTCAACAAATGGTGCTGGCATAATTGGAGACTGGCATGTAGAAGAATGCGGATCGATCCATGTTTATCGCCAAGCACAAAACTTAAGTCCAAATGGATCAAAGACCTCAACATAAATCCAGCCACACTGAACCTCTTAGAAGAGAAAGTGGGTGGTACCCTTGAACGAATTGGTACAGGAGACAGCTTCCTGAACATAACACCAGTAGCACAGACAGTGAGATCAACAATTAATAAATGGGACCTACTGAAACTGAGAAGCTTCTGTAAGGCAAAGGACACAGTCAGCAAGACAAAAAGGCAGCCCACAGAATGGGAAAAAATATTCACTAATCCCACATCTGACAGAGGGTTGATCTCCAAAATTTACAAAGAACTCAAGAAGCAAGTCTCCAAAACACCAAAGGACCCTATTAAAAAGTGGGCTGCAGAACTAAATAGAGAGTTTTCAATAGAGGAGTCTAAAATGGCTGAGAGGCACTTGAGAAAGTGCTCAACATCCTTAGCCATCCGGGAAATGAAAACTTCTTTTCTAAAAAAACTGAAAAATCAAGAAATATGTAATTTCCTAGACACAAATAATCTAACAAAATTAACTCAAGATTATATAAAATATTCAATCAGATCTTTATAAAACAACAAAGTAAATAAAAAGTTAAACATTAGCACTTCTCAAAGCACTCTATAAATTAGAAAAGAAATGATTATTATCATACGTTTTTTGGTACCAGCATTACTTTTGATGCCAAAATCAGATAGGGACAAAACAAAAAGAAAACTATATATCAATTTCCTGATGATGTAGACTCAAAATTCCTCAATAAAAGCCTTCCAAACAAAATTTTAAAATGCATTAAGTAGATAATATACCACGGTGAAATTGTTTTCATTCAAAGGATGTAAGGATGGTTCAACCTACACAAATCAATGTGATACAGCATGTAAATAGACTTAACAGAAGTCACATGGTCATCTCAATAAATGTATAAAACACTTATTTTCAAAGTGAAACATCCCTCCATGATAGTAGTCCTGAAGAAACTAGGAATAAAGGGTAACACATCACTATGAAAAAAGCTGTGTTATAAACCTGTGGCAAATGTTATACTAACTGGGGAAATAATAAGACCATTTCTTCCAAGATCAAGACTATGAAAAGGGTGTTAACTCTGCACTTTTATACAATATAGCAATGAAGTCTTAATTAGACTGATAAAACAAGGGAAAATAAAAGGAATGAAATTATTAGGCTGAGACAATGAGTCATTGGACAAATCAGTTTTCATGGAAGCATGAGACCAGAAATTTGGACAACCAGAAATTATGTAAATGTTGAATGCTCTTGGCAGCCTGCCTCAAATTCCAGCACTTGGAAGGCAGAGATCTCCAGAACAAGCTAATAAGCACTGTGTTCAATTGGCAGATGCTATCTCAATGAACAGGGAAGCAGGTAATCAACGAAGACTCCCATCATCATTCTTGGACCTTCACACATATGCACATGCGCTTGCACACGTAGATACGTCCACACACATGCTTATGTGCACATTCATACATATGTGTAGACAACTCTATGCAATACTTAAAGACACTAAATGCTATACCAGAAAACTCATAGATCTGATAAACATTTTGGTAAAGTAGCAGGATGCAAAATCAATGTACAAAACTAACTAGCTTCCCTATGCACCAATATAAAATGTGTCAAAAAAAGAGAAAGAAATCACACAAAAAATTCCTTCAGAATATGTTACTAAAAATAATAAAATACCTTGGTATAAACCTAGCTGGGAATGTGAATGACCTATATATACAGTGAAGAGTGTGAGACATTAATATGAGGAATTTAAAAGCACATTAGGTAATGGTGAGACTTCCCATGCTTATGAATTGGAAGAATAAAAAATAGTTATATTTTTGGTTTTGAGCCTAGCCTTTAGATGGGGGTGGGTGGGTAGTGGAAGTTGGGGAAAAGAATTGGAAGGAGGAGAGGAAGAGAGGGAAACTGTGATGGGGCTGGAAAAATAAATTAAGTAATTTGATTAAAAATAGCTATATTACCAAAATCTACCTGCAGATTCCACGCAATATCCATCAAAACTTCAACATTATCCTTCAAAAAAATAGAATAATTCTAAAATTCCTATGGAAGCAGAAAGACCAGTGTTGGAAGTACCACAATACTTTACCTCAAATTATAACAAAGATCTATAATAAATAGAACAAATTGTAGTAGCTCAAAACAGGCATGTAGACCAACTGAACAAACTAAAGGACCTAGAAATGAGCCCATACAGCTATAGGTACCCAATCTTTTACAAAGATGTTAAAAACTAACAAGCATAACCAGCCTCTTCAACAAATGGTGCTAGGAAAGCAGATAGCCCCATATAGAAGAATGAATCCAGATTAAAATCTTTCACCCTGTGCAGAATTCAAGACAAAATTGATCACAAACCTTAATGTGAGACCGGAAACTACAGAAAACTTTAATATGTTTGAAAAATTTGTCCAACATTTTTAACCATTATGAAAGTGTAAATTAAAACTGCTTTGAATTTTCATCTTATCTCAGTCAGAATAGCTATTTTGAAGAAAAAATGGGTGACAAGTATGAGTAACTTCAATGTACTTCCGGAAGGCGTGTAAACCAGTGCAGACACTGTACAAAATATATATGATAGTTCCTTGAAAGACTAAAAATAGCTGGGCATTGGTGGTGCATGCCTTTAATCCCAGCACTTGGGAGGCAGAGACAGGCAGATCTCTGTGAGTTCGAGGCCAGCCTGGTCTACAGAGCAAGTTCCAGGATAGCCTCCAAAACAATACAGAGAAACCCTGTCTCGGAAAAAACAAACAAACAAACAAAAAAGACAAAAATAGAACTACTGTATGATCTATGTATACTCCTCCTGGGTACATAACCTAAGGGGATCTAAGTCAGTATACCATAAACTACTAAGTTTTTATTACTGCACTATTCATAAAAGCAACAATAAAGGAATAGACTAAGTCAGTGGTTCTCAACCTATTGGTCAAGACTCCTTTCAGGGGGAGACAAAGGACACTTTTACAGGGTTCACCTAAGACCATTAGAAGCACAGATGTTTATATTATGATTTATAACAGTAGCAAAATTACAGTTATGAAGTAGCAGCAAAAATCATTTTATGGCTAGGGTCACTACAGCATTAGGGACTGTATTAAATAGTCACAGCATTAGGAAGTTGGCAACCACTGGCATAGATGTTCATCAACAGGTACACAAAGAAATGTTTTGTGTATAGATACACAAATGGGTTTCCGCACTATAGAAGGATGAAATCATGTCACTTGCAGAAAACTGGTGATAATTAGGCCAAATAAAATAAATCAGACTAAAAACAACCTAAGTTTTGCATGTTTTTTCATATGCAGAATTTAGATTCATGCATACATGTATAAATGAAGTTACAAGGTGGCTTTGAGGCAGGAAGAGGCACAAATGAGGAAAGACGGTGAATAAGAGACACTAATGGGGGCACATGAAGATAAAATAGTGCATATTTCTCTCATGTGTGCAATCTAAATGTAATTGCATGTATGTTTGTGACTAAAAAATAGGGAAGTGATTAGTTTTCCACAGAGTCCATTAAGACTTGGTGTTCTTTCTTTTATAAGGTGAATTTTATACTTCTGTACCACATCCTAAGTCCCTGCCTCTGACTATGAGAAGACAAAAATATTTGTATCATCTACTATATGCTTTTATTTCTTTGAACAATGCGTTTACTAAGCATCTGCCTTATGCAGTGATAGACATTGTACGTTAAGTAATACAAAACTGTATAAAGAGGAAAGTGTCTTCAAGGAGCTTCTGGGTTACATTTTATTAAAAAATTAAATGAAAAAAAGTTACAGTTTCTCTTTAGGAAAATGGTGGAATTTTCTCAATCCATTGCAGCAAATCTTCAGCACTACAAATTTGTTAATTGTACCCTTATAGATAACTTAAACATTAATAGGTTGTCATTAGATTTATATTATTTATCTTAAGTAAAGTTTATTGTGTATATCTGAGGTTTATAGCATATTATTGTGAAATTTATATTAATAGTAAATGCTTGCTATGGTGAAGCAGATTAATATATCTATCATCTCACATGGTAATTTTTGTGATAAGAGCAGTCAAAATTTACTTATTTAACAAAATTTCCTAATAAAATCAAAATGTCATTGTATTAGTAGAAAAACAAGTTGTGTTTATTCTCTTTTATATGACCATTTCCCTCTTTAGTAATACGCAGTATACTTTCATTTCACTACACAAATTTTCTGGTGCCAGTGAAGTTCAAAGATCACTATGCTTGGAGTTGAAGGTCAGTTCTTGATGTCTCTCCTTTCTATCAGTTGGCTAGTCATCACATTATCTATAAAATGAGAATGATAAGAGTTACACTTCTTCTCTTGTATAAGACAGGCCCTTGGTTAATTATATGTGGTGACATCATAAAAAGTTCATTAAATTAATAAAGAGTTTATATGATACCACCCTTTTGAAGAAAAAACAAAAGTTGGAGAAATAATGAAAAACAAATATAGATTGTGGTAGATATTATCCTTCGTTTCTTGGTTCATATGCATTAAGAACAGATCCATGGTCTAATTTGACCAAATTAAGGTGGAAATTTTCAAGGTTTGAGAAAATATTTAATAGTATCATATCTGTAGATAGGTAGACTTGCAAAATATATATTGATTGCTATTGCTATTTTCTGATTTCTGAAAAGTACAAATGAACTTTAAATAAGCCCATGCTACAGCAGTGATGGGAAATGAGCTAATTCTATTACTGATCAAGCTGCTTGAGTATTTGATGCAATTTCATATTCAAAAGCATATTGGGAATTATCTGCATTAGCAGAGCCACTCAGTACTCCCAAGTACTGTTCCTCAACCCTCACTTTGAAAAATATTAGAATATAATTCATTAGTTCCTAAAATTCCCACAAGCATTGTCCTAGAAGAGGTCCTAGAAAAATTCTCCATTGCAAGGCTCCATCCTTTACCCATTTTAGTGCGGCTATCTGACCACCACTTATGTTTTCCTTCTAAGGATATTTCTTTAGCTAGAACATCCCACATATGCTTATGTCTTCAAAGTTCAGGAAGCACATATTCAATCCTATATAAAAATGGCAGGAAATAATGATGAAATCTACTGAAACAATGGCCAGTGATTTCTTCCCACCACCACTCTACAGGATTGACGTGTGCTGCAGCCCAGTTCCATTTGTTGTTCCTCAGAAGTGACTTCAGCAGAAGTATGTTTGTCCTCCCCAGGCTTAAATGTGATTCTTCTGGAATATATAATTAAAGTCTCGATGATTGAGAAGGAAATAAGGGATGTGAAAATAAATAATTGCTACCAGTTGATAGCTTTATAAACTTAGCTTTTCATGGAACTCATAAAATAGCATGCAAGGTATATTCAACTATAGATACTCTCTTTAAAATCTCCAGACATCTTTAAACACACTCGTGTATTGAGGTAGCTTTAGTTCAAATATAGTTTGACATGCAAAAAATTTCAGTAGGCATATTTAATTGGAAGCAGAACCTTTGCTTCTATGGCAGTTTGGGGATAACCTTTCACAGTTGGTTTTGGTGATCGTCTGTTTGTGATAGTGAATATCAAACTCAAGATTTTGTACATTCTAGATAAGAACTCATTCACCTAAACTATACCTTTTAAAATTATTTATTTTAATTTATTAGATATCATTTCACCTTTCCCTTTTTCCTCTCTAAACTCTCTCATATAACCTTCCTTTTTCTCTTTCAAATCCATGGCCTCTTTTTTAAATTAAATGTTGTTGTTGGTAGTGGTGTCTGTGTGTGTGTGTGTGTGTGTGTGTGTGTGTGTGTGTGTCTTCCTAAATACATAAATACACAGTGGTTATTGTGGCACCTTGAAAATGCAGTGTATTCTCCCAACATGCTATTTTCCAGCCAATGATTGCATTTTTAACAGATATTTTATTTACAGTTAAGTTTTTCTTACATTTGACTTATTTTTTAAAAGCCAGTGGGATTGGTCTCTGTTCATTTGTAGACTTCCAGGATATTAACTTTCTCTTTAATGTATTTTTGTCTCCCAGAGAAGTTTTAGCTGTGCTTGCAAAGGCTTCCTAAAGAGAAAGATCAATTCGTAGACCTAAATATCCTGACTGTTCCTTCTTTTGCCAGTAGTATAAATCAGTATTTTAGCTTCGATCAATTCATTCTAAAGGTTATAGAATTCTTTTCTTGGTTTGGAATGGTGATATACAGCCTTCAGACAGTCTCTACTAATCCCCATTTTCTTATATTGATGATGATATTGATAATGTTACTGCCTACAGAAAGAATAGGGCTGGTCTGTGTGACTTACAGCACATAGTGAGCATAATGAAGTGTTAATTCCAAATCCAGAATACATCCCAATGTTGAAAATGCTCAGAAACATTTGTTTTATTGATGACTTGGATATACTGAAAGGAAATCTTGGTCTCTTCCAATTGTAGGCAGAGTGTTTTGGAATTCCTATTAATACCAACCTGAAACTTTATTTTTACTCTTAATAATCTTCAGCACAACACTGAAGGAGGAGAGCAGGATATTTTTAGACAATATCAAAAACTCAAGTAGCCTATTCAGATGACCATAAATGTAGAAATTGTGCCTGTTTGTGTTGGTTGATGGATTGATTGTTTTGAAAATCACCCTTATGAATGAATTTTAGAAAAATGAGACTCCCCCATCGTTGTGATAAGAACCATTTGGTGTGTATTAAGAGGTCTAACCCAAGGCTAGGAAGATGGTTCACCAGATAAGAGTTCTTATTGTGCAAATCCCCTTAACCCACATAAAAAGCCAGGCATAGTAAAGTACATGTCCATAACTCCAACACTGAGGAGGGTGGAGAAGGGAAAAATCTCTGGGACTTGCTTGCCTCCAGTCTAACTACAGGTTGAGTGAGAGATACTGTCTCAGGGGAATATGGTG
Source organism: Mesocricetus auratus (assembly GCF_017639785.1). Classification (NCBI taxonomy): domain Eukaryota; kingdom Metazoa; phylum Chordata; class Mammalia; order Rodentia; family Cricetidae; genus Mesocricetus; species Mesocricetus auratus. Next base: position 46,738,558 of record NW_024429188.1, read on the forward strand.
AACATGGTATCCTCTTCTGGCCTCTGCATGAGAGTCTGCGCTCACATACACGCATGCACATCCAATACACAAGCACACAAAGAATTCCAAGCTGGAAATAGAGAAAAATTGTAACATCAATGAACAAAGTTGTAAATGTCACCAGCCCCTTAGTAGATTTTGCTACACATACATGTTTAGACAAATGTTATTTCTAAATAGTGAGAGAATTAAAAACTGAATACTTGATTTTTAATTAACATTGAATAAAATAAGGTTGAATAAGGGGAATTTCATGTCTTAATACATTTTAATTTTATAGATTAATTTAACTGCAAACCTAATCAGTTTTACCGCCTGAAAATAACTGCTTCATACTGCCTGTTATATTCCCTTGCCTTCCTTTCCACCAGGTAACCTCTGATCCATTGTTTTCTTTTCAAAATATATAAATATGTACAACTGTATAAATACAGCTTGTAACATTTGAGACTTCATTTGTTATTTTTCTATTGCTGTGACAAAACACAATGGCTAAGACAACTTGTAAAAGAAAGCTTTTAATTAGGATTTCAGTTTCCCAGGTTTGAGTCCATGATGGTGGATGTAGGCATGTCACCAGGAACAGCAGAGAGCTCATATCTCAACTCCAAGCAGGAGGCAGAGAGCCTACTGGGAATGGCATGAGTCTTTTGAGAACCCAAAGATCACCCCCAGAGACACACTTCCTCCAACAAAGCTCTACCTCTTAATCCTTTCCAAATAGTTCAAGCAACTGAGGCCCAAGTATTCAAACATATGAGCCTTCCGGGGCCATTCTCATTCAAACCACCACGGAGATTGTCTTTTATACAGCATAATACCTTTGAGATTCCTTTAAACTTTTCCAAGTGACAGTAACTCCTTCTCTTTTTGCTGGGCTGTTATTATTCTTCCTTGGTATGATGTGCCACAATTTATCCACTAACACACTGGAGACTATCTAGAGGTTTTTCCAGCTTTGAATAATTATGAGTAGAACTACTAAAAACATTCATGTGTATTTATGCATTTTGTGTGAACCTTAGTTTTCACTTCTCTGGGCTAAATGCCTAGGAGTAGAATTGCTGGCTTATAAGGTAAGTATATGTTTAATTTCAAAAGAAACACCCAGACTGCTTTCCAGAGGAGCCACACTGGTAATACAGGAGAATGTCACTTGTTCCCCATCTTTCCCAAATACTTGATATTTTTAATGTTTTTCCTTTCATTTTAGCCACTGAAGTGGGTACTTAATGGCTTAATTTTAATTTAATTTTGTATTTAATGGCCACTGGTATTGACCATTTCTTCATATATTAAATTGCCTACTTTTTATTTTGTAAGCTAAGAGGGCATTTTAAAAATTTGATGTAAATTGGCATATAAAAATTTTAGTTTGACAGCCTCATATATTTATATAATAATTTTAAGTTATTTTCATCTCTCATCTCTCTCCCTTTCCTGCTGGAACTCTTCACAGCAAGCCTCCACCTGATTCCATGTCTTCTGTTTGTTTGTAACTGACTCTACTTAATCAGAGGGTTTTTTTCCCACATTATGACTGGGGAGTTAGCAGTGGTCATACTAGTGAGAAAAAATGACACCACCTCTTCCAACAATTATTAATACTGCTTCAGGAAGAGTGGGACATCAACAGTCCCTCCATGAATAGGTATTTTTAATATCACAAAAGTAAATAGAAAAACTGAACAGAATGGTGATTTCTAAAGGGTATTCAGGTTAGAGAGAAGGGGAAGAGAAGAGTGAGTAACAGATACTAAAATCAAATAAGTAAGAATGGATTCTAGTGTTCTGCAGTAATTAAGGTAAATATAGACTTTAATATCTTATATATTACAGAAGGCCTTGAAAAAAAGGATTTTGTAGATGCCAAATAGAAAGAATCAATACATATTAAATTGAAATGCTGACTATCTTTTGATCATTACATGTTATACATGTATCAAACTATCACACTGTATTTAATAAATATATACAATTATGTGTTGACGGATTTTTTTTAAATGTAGTAAATGTACCTTCATCAAAAGTTCAGTGCACTGTGCTCATTATTTGCATTTTATCCTAGACTCATTGAAATTTTATTGTGAATCAACACTACTCTGCTGACAATTCTTTAGGAAACCAACTGTTAAAGACCAGATTTTTTTGGCACTTGACACTATTGCTATTAGAAAATTTGGGGAATCTGATCAGAGTTACCACATGTTGTCAGGGAATTTGGGGTCCACCTTTGGGTTCTTAGTCTCATCAACAAACTAATTTAAGAATGGACTGAAATGAAAACATGAGGACAATTTTATTATTAGAGTTTATATGAAAATCCCTAAAGTAGACAAGTTGCAAATATTGGCAGCTACCCGAGGAGGTAAATTGAGAATAAAAGTGAATACCATGCTATTTGTAAACAGTCACATTGCAGACAAATACCTACATGGACTTCAGGAAGAGTGGAAAAGCCCAAAGTCCCAATGACAGCACACTTAGGCTATGACTAGCATCTGAAAGAGACAGAAGAGTCAAACAAGGAAAAGTTACACCTTTCTGAAAGGTGAACAGGCTTAACATAGTGCCATGGTGACTGTGTAGCAACTACACGGAGAACAGGGTTTCCTGGAAGTAAAGGTACCTTATTCCATTAAAGGGATAATTATCTTTCCTATCTCTTTAGCATGGCTTCAACTGGGCCTGCTTTCCTTACCAGGTGATTGCTAGCTCAACTCAATTAACTCTTAAGAGGCAAAACCAGCAGAGACAGCTGATCTGAACAGGGGAGAGCTCTTGGACCCCAGAACGACAGCTGGGAGGCCAGCATGGGACCGATCCAGACCCCCTGAATGTGAGAGTCAATGAGGAGGCCTGGGCTACCTATGGGGTCCTGAGCAGTGGATCAGTGTTTATCCCTTGAATACTAACAGACATCGTGTGTCCATAACACAAAGAGGGATGCTCTCTCTGCCTAGACTCTTAGGGAAGTGCCTGGACCCTTCCCTGAGGGAAATGATAGACTCTAGATATCCTCTATGTGGAAGGAATTGGCAATAGGGTGGGAGGATGGGGGGGATGATGGGGGATGCAGGAGGAGGGGAGGGAGAGGGAACTGGGATTGACATGTAAAACAAGCTATTTAAAATTAAAATAAAAATAAAGAAAAAGAGAGAAGACAATAGAATACTTCCACCCAGAATCAGATTCCATTCTTTTGTACAGAAGAAAATAGCTTTCCCTTATTGGCCTCAAGTGCTGCTGTAACATTGGTTGAGTTCAGTTAATTCAGTCTTACTGAATAAATCTTCATTGAATCTGTGCAATTTACTAGAGTCATATGCAAACTCCTGGTATGATAGCTGAGGTGATTCATAATTTTCTTCCTATTTTACCTTTTTTTTTTTTGGTTTTACGAGACAGGGTTTCTCTGTTTTGGAGGCTGTCGGTCCAGCCTGGCCTCGAACTCACAGAGATCCGCCTGCCTCTGCCTCCCGAGTGCTGGGATTAAAGGCGTGCGCCACCAACGCCCGGCCCTATTTTACCTTTTTAAAAAATTCATTTTCCTTTTTCTAGATATTGGGAGATGGATGCAAAAGGATCGGAAGTTTAAGGTCATGGTCTTCTACATAGGTGGTTTGTGGCCAGCTTGGGATATATGCGACTCTGTCTCAAACCAAATAAAATAAATAAACCAACACGAAATGAATAAACGGATACCAAGTCTTTGAGCTTGGGAAGTAGCTCAAACCATTTTGCCTCCACTTTCCAAGTGCTGTGATTATAGGTACGCACCACCAAGCCCAATCACCTACATTTCCCTGCATTGTTCCCTCAGTTTGTCTTCCATCCACAGACCTCAGGATTGTACACTAGGCCCAAAGAATGGTGGGCAAGTTTCCTTACAATTTACTGTATCTGCAGCCTTTTCCCTTTTTGGAACAGATTCTTGCTGTGTAGTCCAGGCTAGCCTTGCACTTACACTCCTTCCTCAGCCTCCCATGTGCTGGAATCGCAAGCCTGTGCCACCTTCTGGTTCTGCCTCACTTCCATTACTGTCTCTATGTAATTCCAGCTTCATACTTCATTTGGAATGTTCATCAAGCCTGCTCAAATCTTACTTTGTTGAACTCTTAGTGCTTCACAAAGTGTATTCTGAAGAGCACCTGCATTGGAGTGTTGTGGAATTGTTAAGTGTGTGGGATCTCGAGCCTTGCTGTTAAAGTGTTCAGTTAGATTTTACAGGAATTGGAAGCATAATGTACATTTTAACCAGTGTCATATATACGGTTATTAGATACAAGTGAATATAAAATTCCCTGAATCTAGTAGCTGCATATCACTTGTAACTCTCTGCCCACAACAGTTTCTCCTTTCTATAAAAGACTATCATAGTCTCTTATTTACACTTGTCAGTAGTTCTTATTTTGTCACTTCATCTGTTATGTTAAATGTTAGGCTGAGTTGGTTGGTGGTGGTGCACGCCTTTAATCCCAGCACTTGGGAGTCAGAGGTAGGTGGATCTTTGTAAATTCGAATTCTGCCTGGTCTACAAAGTGATTTCCAGCATGGCCAGGGCTGTTACACACAGAAAACCTGTCTCAAAAAAACAAACAAAAAAAAAGTTAGGTGTGACTTAGTTAATAAGCCATTGAAATGCAGGGACTGTCTTCATACCTTGTTTAATATGTTAATGTGTAACATAAAATAGCTTAGTATAATGCACATAATATGTACCCATTTCAGTAGTGGAGTTCTGAGATGCAAGGAGAACAATTGTTTTTAATCATTTTTCAAAGGCATAGTTACTCTGTGAACAATAGTGATGTAAAGCTTTGGGAATCTTGTCTTTGATTCGATATAGTGTGTATTTCCAGTGCTAAATTGATTTAACCCTTTGAATACTCTATTGACATTTCAAAATATCTCAAATATTTGTGACATGAAGGGGTGATGTGTGCTATATTTGTTCCACTTGCTCCTCATTACTTTATTCATACCATACATTTCCTGTACCCTCCATCCTCCCTTCCTGCCCCATATTTTTCCCATTATACAAGTCCCACAGCAATCTCCATCACCTTCAACTTGTTGTTACCATTTAAACCCACAATCCACATGATTTCTCCTATCAGTGAATATCTAATATTTCCTGCCTGTCATTCTTTTTTTGGCACCTAACGTAAAGATTGGTAACTTGCTGGCTTTTCCTCTGACTCCTTATTGTTTAACTTTGCACAGGTGAGTGGCACGATTTGGAAGCTATCCCAACTTCCTAGATGTTAGAGAAGTTTAGAAACTATTTTTAATGCTAAAGAAGTGATTAAGTACTGACTTTTGCTAAATTTTAGACAATTGTTTGTGGTCAGAGCTAGCAAAGGATGACACAATGAAAGTTATCTAAAGAGAAAACCATTGGGAAAATATTAAACATAGGCAAATCTATTGGGGGCATGGCTATATATACATGTACTTATACTGGTATTCTTAATTTGCAGTTAATAATGATTAATGAAGAGAGGCTGTGGTTGAAGTAATACCTATTTTTGTCCTGCATGGTCAAACTGCTCATTTTGAGGATCTTTGTCATGAGTATTAATATTAGTTGTATCCAAATCCATCATATCATGAGTACCAATGGTCACTAATATAATCCTGAAAAATAGATGGCTTGTGTTTTGGTCTGTTGATTACAGATCTGTGGGTGTCACCTCACATTATGATGGACAGGATGACCATGAATAGCATCACTTTGTCTTGTAGTAGAGGAATAGGAATGGTGTGAGCCTCTGTCATCTCAAATTTCCTTTAGGTTAGAGTCTACTTTACCCAACCCACAGATCTAAGAATCACACTTAGTGGTTCCTTTCTTGGTCTAACCCCATATCATCTCTTAATTCTATGTCCCTTTCCCACATGTCCTTACTGCTAGTATCTTACTTCATGGTTTTCTACTTCACCAAGATTAACTATTTTTCAGCTCTTAGATTGGCAGAATAAAACTTGGGCAAAAACAATAAAAGAGATTCCTGGTTAACCATAGCACATGGACTGCTTGCTTCTACCATTTACTCGAAAGTTAAAATAGAAATAAAAGGATACAAATTCATAAGGATAAAGAGATGAAAAGAAACATTAATTCATGAAGAAAATATAAAGATAGAATAGCTACTCTTTGCTATAAAAATTACTCTAAAACTTTGTGATTTAAAAATAGCACAAAATTATATGGTTTTTGGCAGTCAGGAATCTGATAGTTGTTTAGTGGACACTGATGACATTACAGCAGGATAGCTGTAGTCATAGAGATGGAGATAAAGGTGGTTCTATCATATGACTCTTTACAAGAAACCTCAGTCCATCACCATCTGTGCCTGGTACACAGTCAGTTTGGGTTATCTTACAACATGACACCTGGCTTCTAACAGAGTAAGTGATGCAAAAGACAAGGATGAAGTCACAGTACTCTTTGACTTCACCTTCAAAGTTTCACACCATCCTGTCTGTTTTATTCTGTTTATTAGAACCAAGTGATTAAATCCAACTCCTGAAGGCAGGAGGATTGGGAGTTCAAGGGCAGCATGGACTGCATAGTAAATCCCTGTTTTTAAAAGCCAAAAATAAGTGATCTAACTCTAAAATTTTGAATAATCTTAATATATACACACAAAACTGACAGCTGCATTTAAGTGGTACAGTACTTTTATTTTACTTGAATGTCTTAAGCCACTAACTGATTGACATGACCTTTTTGTTCTCTGCCTGACCCATGGAACTAACTTAATAAATTAACTTTTATCGAATTTTTAATATGACGTATTTTGATCATATTATTTCCCCTCTCCCAACTCCTCTCAGATCTTCCCCATCTAAATATCTACCCAACTTCGTGTTCTTTGTCTTTGGACGACGCTCAGAGTGTGGAAGACTTTGGAGCACTCAGTTCTGAATGGGAAATTTATCATACCCTTTTGCTCAAGCCTCAGGAATCTATGCAGAAGAGGAAGCGGAAAGAATGTAAGAGTCAGAGGTAGTGGATGTCTCCAAGGAAACAGCATCATCTAGACATAGAAGGACTGATGCACATATGAACTTACAAAGACTGTAACAGCATACACAATACCTGTACAGTTTCACACCAGACAAAACGCCAACACAGACAAAGAAGGAGAAGTCAACACAAAGTCCCACCCCCTAATCAAGAAGCCTTTTCTGTTCTTCATTTTCAGTATTTAAAGAAAAAAATATTCACTTCTTTCTATACACTAATGGAAGAAATAATTAATGGGAAGGATCTAATTTAATTCATCTCTATTTCACTGTTATTTTAATGTCTAATTTATTGGGATAATTTACATACAGAAAATTTAGCTTTTTAATTGTACAATTCTGGTAATTGAGCAATTCATATAGCCATGTAATCAGCCCTTTTATAGTTGTTTAAAATCATCCATCACTCACAAGTTATGTCAAGACAATTTTATAGGCAGATTTTACCTCAGTCCTCTATAAATACATCTCCTTTTACCATAGTTTCCCTTTTCTAGACCATCTTAAAAGTAAATACATAGTGGATATACCTTTTTGGTCTAACTTTTTCATTTAGCATAATATATTTGAGGTTCATCTATGTAATGATCTTGAACATTTTAAAATCTAGTTTTAACTCTATTGCCTGTTATTAATTTTTAGGTTTCTTTTTATTGACTTTTGAGAGTTAATTTTTTTCTAGATAGAAACCCTTTAAAAGACATGTAAATATTTTTCCCAAGCAGTGACTGGTCTTGATTTCTTAACAGTGTTTTTTGAACAATATGATTTTTTGTTGATACAGTTTCTTACTCTGTAGCCCAGGCTGGCCTTAAACCCCTAGCAAGCCTCCAGTTTCAGTGTCCTACATTTGAATTACAGGCATGAACCACCACCTGGTTTGCTGTAGTAGGAACTTTGATGGACTCCAGTTTATCAGGTTGGACCTCTTAGAGATTATATTTTTGCTGATGAATCAAAGAAGTCTTTGTGGTGTGTGTGTGTGTGTGTGTGTGTGTGTGTGTGTGTGTGTGTGTGTGTGTGTGTGTGTAGTACTGGGATGGAACCTAAGCCCTACACATGTTATGCGATGCTCTACCACTGAGCCATACTCTGCCTGATTTTTTTAAAAAGAAAATTAAAAGTGCAAAACCCCACATTTTCCCTTTTTCTAAGGACAATTTTAATTGTTCTACTTTAGTATAGAGAACAGTTCCTACTTGCTAAGAAAGCTAAGAACACCAACACATGGGACAGTAGACTAAATGAGAGAGGGATGAACCTGGACACCATGGACAGAGTTGATGGTGGTACGTGGGCACAGAGGAAGAAGAATCCATACCATTAGATTCATTTGGTATGTGGAGGTGATTCTTCTCTTGAACTATGACATAGTTCAAGATGGCAGAGTGAAAACTATGGCATCAGGAGCAAGGAGCAAGAATCTGAGAACTCACATCTCAAACAGTAAGCAGTAAAGCAGAGTGAACTGGAAATGGAGCTATGCATCTGAAACCTCAAAGCTTGCAACCAATGATGAACTTCCTCCAGCAAGGCCTCACACACATCCTTAGCTTTCCCAGTTGGCACAACAACTGGGGACCAGTTACTCATTTTGTCCAAGACAATGGGGGGAATCTCATTGAAACTACCACAGTGTGTGTGTGTGTGTGTGTGTGTGTGTGAGAGAGAGAGAGAGAGAGAGAGAGAGAGAGAGAGAGAGAGAGAACAGCATAAAATTAAAGGGATCAGGGGTGGCAGGATTACATTTTAATTAAAATAAACAAGCATCAAATAAAGACATAAATGAATTACTAAAAGGAAAATCTGTGTAACACTTAGTTTGGCATATAATGGCTGGGGAGATAACCCAGTATGTACAGTGTTTGCTATGCCAAATGAGCACCTGTGTTTGATCTCTAGCATCCACATAAAAATCTCGGTGTGTTATTTTGAACTTATAATCTTATCATTGGGAAGCAGACACAGACTCATCTCTGGAGCTCACTTGCCAGCAAGCCAGCCTAGCCTATTTGACAAGCTGCAGGTTCCAGGGAGAGACCCTGTGTCAATAAATAAATAAATAAATAAATAAATAAATAAATAAATAAATAAACCACAAATCCGCAGCACTTGAGGAACAATACATGAGGCTTGTTTCTGATCTCCACATGCATGCACATGTATATGAACAGACAGACACACACACACACACACAGGAGAAAAAGAGAGAAATAGAGACAAAGAAAGAATGTTACAAGAATGTGACCAGTCAAGTCATTCAGAGAGCTACAGCAAATGGAAGATAAACCAAGTTCTTTGTCCTATTGAGTAAATACAAGGGAACACACTTGGATTATCATTTGTCACGCCAAAGAATGTTTTTGACAGTCCCTTAACCTAATCATCCTGTAATATGGAAAATTTAGCCTTCCTACACATGGGACAAGCCAGAGGAGCCATACTGTGGTTAAGAGATATCTCATCCTTGTCTTGAGAAGGTTAAACAAAAAAGGGGGAAGGGAGTATTCTTTTTTCACTGCCAGCACCTTCAGAATATAGCCATATAAATTCCTGGCGTTTAAACTAGAGTTGAACCCGCCTCCCCCCGTTCTCAAAGAGATGTAACTTGCTTTCTGCACAGCAGAAGAACCTCAAGGTGTGGTATAAGGCAGGAAAAGAAAAGCCATGTGTGTGGTTTTCTACCTCAATGGCTTAATTCATCATTTGTGTTAGCTTACCTGACAATAAACCCATGGATATCATATTCATGAAGGTCTAGAGTGGCAGGCCTAGAAATCAGCATTCATGGCTATAAATAAACCATAGAGAAAGATTTGTTCCTACTAGAAAATTGCAGAGAAAATCAGTCAGAAATGAATGGAAGGTCTGAAATTTTCTTTTGCATTGAGCTAGACACCTTTCAGAGAAAACAGTAGTCCTCAATCTTCCTAATGCTGCGACCTTTAAATAGAGTTCCTCATGTTGTAGTGACCCCCAGCCATAAATTATTTTTAATGGTACTTCCTAACTATAGGTTTGCCATTGTTATGAATCATAACATAAATATATGTGTTTTCAGATAGTCTTCGGGGTCATAAGCCACAGGTTAAGGACCACTAGTCTAGAGTATGCTCTACCTTTTATTCCCTGTGCTTCCCACCATGGCATGCTCACTGTGGACTCATATGTGAAGGAACTTTGCTCTCCATCAGCGCTTGAAGCCTCAGTATTGTGTCAGGTAATCTTTCTGTGCTCAAATTTTATTTCGCTTCAGCAGACATTACAAACAGTGATGTTTGATTCTAGAAGTACCAGAGGAATAAGGATTGTTTGTGGGGTGGGAAATAGTTGAACATTCCCCTTTTGTCATTGCATTCCACATTTCAGTGGAAGACAATGGCTGATGAATTAGTCATGTGGATTTAAAAGCAAGGACAAATGCCTCTATTAAGGAGTAAGTCTAAACTTTATATGAAAAAACAAAAGACCCGGGATAGCCAAAACAACCCTGTTCAACAAGGCAACATCCAGAGGCACCACCATCCCTGACTTCAAGCTGTATTACAGAGCTATAGTCCTGAAAACAGTTTGGTATTGGCACAAAAATAGCCAGAACCTGGAAGCAACCTAGATGCCCCCTCAACTGAAGAGTGGATAGAGAAAATGTACATTTACACAATGGAGTACTTTTCAGCAGAAAAAAAAGGAATCTTGAAATTTGCAGGCAGATGAATGGCACTAGAAAAAGAGAAACATGGTATGTACTCACTCATATATGAATTTTAGACATGAATCAGGGGAGTGCCAGCCTACAATCCCACTGTCAGAGAGTTTGGGAAACAGAACCTTCATCCAGAGACTAAAGGAAGCAGAGGTAGACACCCACAGCTAAACACTGAACTGAATGCCTTGAATCCAGTGTCAGAAAGAGAGAACTGATGGGCAAAGGAGTTAAGAGTGGGCTGGTTTAACCCACAGAAACAGTTGACCTGAACAAGGAGGAGCTCTTGGACTCCAGACTGATGGCTGTGTGGAAAGCATGGGACTGACCCAGACCCCCTGAATGTGGGTGTCAGTGAGGAGGCCTAGGTAATCTATGGGGCCTTGGATAATATTTATCCCTGGCATACAAATAGACTTTGAGTGCCCATCCCACAATATGGGAGACTCTCTCAGCTGGGACTCTTAGGGGAGGGCCTAAGCCCTGCCCTGGATGAAATGACAGACTCTGGAGATCCACCATGGAGGGCTTCACTCTCCCTGGGGATCGGAGTGGAGATTTGGGGGGATGACTGAGGGACCTGGTGGGGAGGGCGAGGGAGGTGTGGAGGGAGAGGGAGGTGGGATTGACATGTGCAACAAGCTTGTTTCTAACTTAAATTTAAAAAATGAGTAAGTCTATCTTTCTTATATTGAGGGATCCTTTATGTTAGTCTGTAGGTCCTGACAAGCCCCCTGGTGTACCTAGTTTAGAACAGAAATAACAGTGTTTGGGTAGATCAGTTACTGGATTACACCTGTTCATGATGTCTTGGCGAGGAGATAGCATTTTACTGGCTTCAGTCCTGTTTAATTTATGTAAAGATCATAATCTTGCTTTCCTTGAAGAAATCTTTCTGTATACAAAACAGAACAACAGCCAAGTACAATGCCATGTTATTTCCCCCAAAAGCCTTTGAGTTTGGGGGGTTGTTCCCTTGCCACTTTGCAACTACTAAATACCTCCTATTTAAGTCCTCATCAATGAAACACAGTTTCTCAATTGATGTTTGGACAACTTAAACTTTCTCATCCATCTGTAGAAAAATCTTTGCCTCTCACCAAAGGGAGATGATAACAAAGCCTGTACTAAACAGAGGGCCATAGCACCACAAACAAATAAAAATAAAAAGGCCTTGAGCATCTAGTTTGGCTGCATCCTTGCAGTTAGCTAATACAACTTCTTTTTCTCCTTAAAATCTTTAAAGGCTAGCTCTTAAGGGTTTGATCCTGTGAATCTGTTGCAGGGAAGTCCTTCCCAGTGCACCATTTTCATTTCATTCCTCAAATCTCTTACTAGATTCTGCCTTTCATAACAAAGAGAAAGTACCCCAGGCCTTGCATGCAGGGTGATAGTGATCCATCCAAGGTTACTAGCACCAATACTGATCTTGTTAAAACTGAGTGTCCTGGAAGAGATTTAGCCATTAGTTCTATCCCTACAAGCATGTCAGAACTGTCTTCAGCCTTGTTGCCACAGTGGCTTTGCTGTATTTCAGATCCTTGGTATTGTATCCTTCTCCCATCCACCCAAATCAATTTGCTCTATTTTATGTGCCCCCCCAGCTTTCTTTTCCGGTAACAATGCCAAAGGATATTTACTTGAAAGGAGGGGATTCATGTTATTATTTCTCTGTAAAGTTAATTCAGCATTGATTCTTTTTTAAAAGGATTTTTAAGTTGCCATTGGGAGATCTCTTAAATCCTATAATTCCTTATGCATTGCATACTCTACAGATTAAGGAAAATACCCTAGATTTCAAAACATAAGTTCTCCCGTCATGTATAGAGCATGACTGCTGTCTGTACTGTCTTAGAATCTTAGGATAAAAGGGCTGGCCAGTTGCTATACATACACACTTTGGTGCTTCCCAGAGATCTTATTCCCAATTGCTCTGTAAGGGTAAGTAGAGGATACCAGCAACAAGTGTATGTTTGTGACTGTTAAAATGTGTATTCTGTGCTGAGTGTTGGTGGCACACGCCTTTAATCCCAGCACTCGGGAGGCAGAAGCAGGCGAATCTCTGTGAGTTCGAGGCCAGCCTGGTCTACAGAGTGAGTTCCAGGACAACTTCCAAAACAATAAAGAGAAACCCTGTCTCGAAAAACCAAAAAAAAATGTTTATTATGCTTCTATTTTACATATGTCTGAGATTAAATATAATCTAAGGAGGTACAAATTGAGTGCTGGATTGGCCTCCAATTAAAGTTTCATTTTCCTTTTGGTGTAGAGGCTACAATACCCTGAAGTTTTCAGTAAAAATGCTGAACTCCAAGACGTAGCAACAGCCTGTGCCCATTAGGCAAAAGAGGCAACCATCATCTCTAAAGTAGTTCTAACTGTATTTGGTGGAAATGAACACTAATAGTACATAAGCAGTGTTTCACTATAAAGCTCAGGCTGGCCTCAGACTTCCTATGTAGTTCATGCTGTCTCAAACTCATGATCCTTTCTCACATGCACTAAGATTGTAGACATATACTATCATGCTTATATGTATTTTAAATGTTTTTATATTTCTTAATTTTGTGTGAGAGAGGGCTGGAAAGAGAAAGCAAGCAGAACACACACCACACATATGTGACGGCACACTTGTGTAGGTTAGAAGACAATCATGAGGAATGAGTTCTTTCCTTTTACCATGTGGGTTCTGGGGTTTGAAGTTGTTAGTCTTCATAGCAAGTACCTTTACCTGCTAAGCCATCTCACCAGCCCTTATAACCAATTTTAATACCAAAAACATACAAGTTTTATTAAACATACAAGATTTATTAAACTGATGAGGAGTATAGGCTTAACTTTTTAAATAATAGTTTATTTCCTAAATATAATACTCTGTTTCCTCTCCCTGTAAGCAGGTATATTTTCATTTCTGAAAAAGAAGAACTTCAATGGCAGCCCATAAAATAATTCCACAATAAATACAATATTTCTTCTGTTTAGCCTAAGCCCATATGCCTCCTGTGTCCTCGACACCTCTCTCGTGTTCATATTTCATTCGGTTTTCCATTCCCCATGAGATGCCCAGTGTCAGAACCATATTAGACCTAGCATTCTTCAGATCAGCCACTGTCACCATTGCCATCATTGTTCCAAAGTGGACATATGTGTTTCAGAAATGATTAGGGAACCAGACTAACTTCTCATCCCATCGGAATTGCCCACATGGGCAACAGGCATTTTTCTCTGTTCTCTGACTCTTCAGGACCCTACAAAAGTCCTGTCTGCACCTTGAAGTTCATTGGCTCTCAGTCTTTCCCATAAGTTAATAGGAATCAAACTGCGTTCCCTTTCATTTGTTTTCTTACATGCTTTTCCTATTTTTCATAGAAGGTCGATGTTTTTTCAAAGTAAGAAAAGCAAGGGCTCTTCTAGGTGTATGTAGAATGAGCAACTAAGCTTTTCCTAAATCCTATTACATGTAACTGAGTGCAAGAGTAGGTTTCTGTAGCCTGTTTAAAATAGCAAGTATTTCTAGAAAATAGTAGGAATAATAACTGACGCAGTCTTTAACAATGGAACCTGGCAACATACTGCAATATCTGTAGATCAACTTTCAAAGTAAAAAGTGAACCTATAATCCATATATTTCTAGTTTAATTATCAAACTTAATGTTATTAAGATCTAAGTTCTGTGAAGAGTTACTTTTATCATTTTTCTTCTTTGACTCCCACATCCACCTTTCCAGAGTCATCAGCAGCTTCACAGTCTGAGATCAGATGGTTCTGCAAGACATTATAATGCATATAAACCAAATCTACCCAAAAAACAATAGCTGCCTTGACTTTTCCAAACTCCTTATTCAGAAAGGCTTAGACATTTTAAATATCTTCTTTGTAAGTACCAGCCCAAAGCCCAGAACAACTCTTGCACTAAAACCCTTGTTTTTTTTAAGAGGCTTATTGGTCTTTTAAGAATGTCCCAGGAAAATTGAGCCATTGCTTTTGGTGGGTAAGTATGCTTACAGCTGAGTGCATGTGATTGCATGTGTAGGCATATGTTTGTGCTCAGCTGTGTGCATTTCACTTTTAGACAAACTCACAGCCCAGGCTGCTGGGAACCAGATGTTCCTGAGGATTCTTAGAAGTAAACAGTGACAAGTGAGTTTCTCAAATCAATGTTGCAGCAATCTGGCTCTAGGAATGATGCCCATTTATAAATCAGAGGGGAGTGTAACGGCAGAAAAGATGGACATGAAACCACAAATATTGTAATCTCCTCAGAGAAAAATGTTGATTCAGCAATGTTCTAATATATTGTTTTATGACCATCTTTTCCTTTAACCTTTGCCCATTATACTTTTGCAAAGATATTGGGATACTGGTTGTAATTTTTTAAAAACTGCATAGTATAAAAATCAGCTCCAAGAATTAGTTTTAAGAGTTATGTGACTGTAATTAGGGTTTTTTGTTATTTGCCTTTGAAAGACAGGTATTAATTTATAACATACAGCAATGGTCACAAAAGTTCAGCTATGAGATTAATTTTATAGCATCTTATTTTGGGGGAGTTTTAAGAATTTTATACATGAGCACACTGTATTTACATATCCACCCCAGCTCTCACCTTTATACTCCTCTCAGGGTACCTTGTGCACGATCTCCTTTCAAATTCATGACCTCTTATTCTATAAATATTTTTAAATCCAGTTAGTGTTGTCCATATGTACATGCATTAGGGGTAGCCACTTTGGCATGGGCTCATCAAGGAACTCATGCCTAAAGAAAACTGGCTCACACTCCCTCAGGAGCTATTGACTGTCTATAGATCTTCAAGTAGGGAATAGGTCCTTTAGACCTTTACCTCCTCCATGTTTGAATGTCTACCATAGTAGTCTCATGTAGATCCTGTGAAGATTAACACACTGTTTAGAGTACATGGCTGTGATAACCCTTTCATGTCCAAAAGGCACTATCTAGCAGAATTCATCCTTATCCTCTGGATCTTACAATCATTTTGCCTCCTTTTCTACAGTATTTTCTTAGCAATCGTTATAGGGGTTATATTATAGGTATATTAATTGGGACTGCACACCCATCATGATGTATTCCCTATATTTTGACCAGTTATGGATCTCTGTATTAACCTATGTCTGCTGCAAAATGAAGCTTCTTTGGGAAGTGTAATAAGTGAAACCTGCACTTATCTGTGGGTTTAAGGACAGTTGGGTACTCATCAGATTAGCAAAATGCTAATAATACGTTCTCTTCTAGAGATTATGCCCTCTCCATTCACAGGTTCTTGCCTAGGTTTACCATATTAGGCACAACTTCCCTCCTATCTAGTAGACTTTAAGCCACATCAGACAAATTCTGGTTAACCCGGAGATATTAGTACCACTACTACACCATTAAGCATATCTTGCTATACTGGTTGTTATTGTAGTTCACAGGATTTATAGCTGAATAGGACCAGTGATATCTTTCCTCTTTCTTCCAGCTTGCATAGTAAGTACCTTATAGCAAGTAGAAGAGGCTTCCAGTTCCATCCCAACTTTATTTATCAGAATCCTGGGACCAACCAACGTATCTGGTGTCTTTTTTTTTTTTTTTTGGTTTTTCGAGACAGGGTTTCTCTGTATTGTTTTGGAGGCTGTCCTGGAACTCGCTCAGTAGACCAGGCTGGCCTCGAACTCACAGAGATCCGCCTGCCTCTGCCTCCCGAGTGCTGGGATTAAAGGCGTGCGCCACCAATGCCCGGCCGTATCTGGTGTCTTTAACAGGGCTTGACTCTCTTTAAGTTGTAGCAGGCACAAACATCAATAGCAATAGTGTATATTATTGAGGGAGTTTTTAGTGATCCCTGGCTTACAACTTGAAAGGAAGTATCCATAGCCTGGCACTGGGCTTAAGATCTGAATTCCCATTTCAATTGTGTGGGAAAATGGTTCCTCTGAGAGAGAATTGGATACAAGTCAAATAAATTCCCCCTACATAGGAAGTAACTTTCTTTGAAGAGAATGAAAAATGTTTCCTATGCTGTCTGAGAGAAGCCCATTTCTGAGGCACCATGGTTGACCCAAATGTGATCTTTAAATCTAACTTTTCTCCAACTGAAGAAGAAATCCTCTTTGTATGTAAATAAAATTCCTTACCATAAGAAAATATAACTAGATAATTTGGGGAGTGGTCCCATTTTACACCTGGAGACCATATCTGTATTTGGAGTTGCCTTGAATTTAGAGAGTGATGACAGAATAATTTGAAGGTCACCTTCACTTTGATGGTACTTGGAATTTTGACCTTCTTCTCATTCTCCACAATACACTTTAGCTCTTACAGTCTTCAAATAGCTGCTTCATTTATTCTGTGTAATTTCAAATCAGCATTTAGTAGAAAGGACAGGACACAGTATAGCCACCCCAACTTATCTGAAACTAGGACCCACCTACGTATTCTTTAGACAGGAAATGGCATTCTGTAACTTTTCTAAAGGAAGTAAATTACAACCATTTAAAGTCATTTTCAGAGAACATTTTGTTAATACCCAGGTTTCTGTTTAAGAATTTTTTTCTCCATGAGGAAATCACCTTCACATTTAGTGTAATGCAGGTTTTCTAGTATGAGTTCTGTTTGCCTTTGTCTGAACAAAATTATTTCACTTTTATTTTGAAAGATCTTTTTGGTAGGGCATAAAATTCTGGATAACAGTGGGGGTTTTTTTGCTTTTATGTTTGGCTCTGGTGCGTTATAAAGTGTCACTCCATTATCTTACATAGTTCTAATAATATCTACTATAATTATCTTTGTTTTCCCATAGGATTATATTTTATATTCCTTTAGCTCTGTCAAGATTTTATCTGTAATTTTAAACAATTTGATGTTCCTTTATGTTTTAAAATGATAGTTCTCCTGCTTGGCATTTTCCAAGCTTCTTGGATATATGGATTAGAGTCTTTTGTTATTTTTTTAAAGTTTTAAAATTATTAAATATTAATTTCTTTTAAATTCTTTTGTTAATATACATATGTGTATGTTAGATCTTATGATATTGTTCCTCATCTCTTGGATGTTATGTTGTGTTTACTTAGTTTCTACTCTTTGTGTTAAAGTTTGTACAACCTTTATCGGTTTATCTTCAAATTAAATATGAGACAATTAAAGGCATGCTCTGATATTGTATTGGTTATTTTTCTTGTTGCTGACAAGAAGCAACTTAAAGAAAGAAAGTTGTATTTTTGGCTTACAGTTTGAGTTATCTGGCAGGGAAGTGTGGTAGGAGTTGGCTCCAAATAAGCTGGAACATGGGACTGTGACTCTTTGGCTCATCACACTTGTGTGGAAGAGAAAGTAGAAGAGAGCAGAAACTGGTTCTACTGTAAGCCTCAGAGTGAGCACTCTAGAGATCTACTTCCTTCAGGTAGACTTCACTGCCTAAAGGCTCTCAGCCTCCCAAAATAGTACCACTAGCTAGAGATCAAGTGTATAAGCACATGAGTCTATAGGAGAAATTTCATATTCAAATATAACAGTCTGTTCCTGGCTCCAACAGGCTCATGGGCATCTCAACACATTCAAGCCAACTTCAAAAATCTCCATAGTTTTATGCTTCCAATAGTGTTCTAAAGTCCAAAATTTGGACTTGAGATGGCCTATTTGGCAAAGTGCTTACTTTGAAACATGTGGAGGTTATTTTGGATTGCTAGTAATATATAAAATCTGAGCAGGGCGTGCTACGGAGGTTGACCCAGGAAGACCCATATAGGGTCTACTGGCTAGTTAGTCTTTCCAAATCTGTGAGTTCCAAGTTCAGTTAGAGAAGATGTATCAAAACATACTATGGAGAGTGGCAGATGAAGAAGATACCTAACATTAGTCTTTGGCCTCCATACATACATGAACAGACATTTATGCCCATACACATGTTCATACACACACACACACACACACACACACACACACACACCCCAAAGTCTCTTCTGAAACTCAAGCAAGTCTATTAATTGTGAACCATTGTTAAAAAAATTGATTTACACACTTCCAACATACAATCACACAAAATATACATTCCCACTTTAGTGGTTTGAAAGAAAATGGCTCCCATGGGGAGTAGCTTTATTGGAGTAGGTATGGCCTTGTTGGAGGAAGTGTGTCATTGTGGAGGGTGAGCTTTGAGGTCTCCTATGCTCATGCTAAACCCAGTGAATACAGTTCACTTCCTGTTGCCTGCTTATCCTGATGTAGAATTCTCAGCCAAATGAAATTTGAAACCACTTTGAGATTCCATCTTGCTACTCAATTACAATGGCTATTATAAAAATGGGAGGGAGTGTACAATGCTATATATGAAGATAGCATATTCATTAAAATACCCATCATTTTGGTGAAATACAATGAGGACAAAACCTAAGAATTCCATAGTTCTTATTGATAATCTTTCTAAGGAAAGTAGTAGACTTTTTTATTACATTTAAGAGAATTTTACCTAATTTGATGTGTAAAACTTATTCAGTTCACTGATTAAACATATTCTTTCATAGTTCAATGGACAATAAGTTTATAGAAAATAGAACAAGTAACAACAAATGCTGGTGAGGGTATGATGAAAGAAGAACCTGCATTCACTGCTGGTGACCTGGTGGGAGTATAATCTAATACAACCAATATGGGAAAATGTAGGGAGGTTTCTGTATTTCTGGGCATATGACCAAAGGACTGAATGTCCTACCACGGAGATACATGTTTATTGCTTCTCTGATCACAACAACAAGGAAATGGAAGCAGCCTAGATGTCCATTAACTAATTTTAAAAGTTTCATTACTCCAATGAAAACCCCATGTTCATTCCACATTCCACCCATTGTGTCCAGCCCAAAACAACCATAAATATACTTTCTATGTCTATATTTTTACCTCTTTTGGATGCTTCATATAAATAGGATTATATAAAACATGATCATTTGTGATTATTATTAAAAATGAAAGATACTATTTTCAGGTTTTATCTACAAAATAAGTACGATTATCAGCATCCCATTGTATCTTACTGCTGAATAGTATTCCATCCTATGGATACTCCAAATTTCTATGTTTATCAGGTGGGCATGGGAGTTGTTTCAACCTTTTGACTATTGCAACAGGAATATTCACATACAAAATTTTGGTTAACTACCTAATCGAGTTCATTTGGAAATATACACACAGTTAGAATTACTTGGTTATATGCTTATTCTGTGTTTAACTTTTCAGGAAATTGCCAAACTACTTTCTGAAATGCCTATAATATTTTGCATTACTACTACAAATAACAGACGATCCTAAGTTCTCCAACACCAATATTTAGTATTGCCTCTATTTTCCATTATGGTCATGCTAGTGGATGTGAAATGATATCTCTTTGTAATTTTGACTCATGGTTTCTTAATACCTAATGAAATTAAGAATGTCTCTGTGTGCTTTTTGGGTATTGTATTATGTTCTTCAAAAGAGCATCTATTCAAATCCTTGTCCCAATTTCTTTTTTTTATTTATATTAGAAACAAGCTTGCTTCATATGTCAATCCCCTCTCCCTCTCCCTCCCCCACCCCCTACCAGCCCCCCATACCATCTTCCCTCAACTCCCCAGAGAAAGTGAGGCACTCCATGGGGATCCCCAAAGTTTGTCATATCATGCAGGGCAGGGCCCAGGCCCTCCCCCATGTGTCCAGGCCAAGAGCACATCCCTCCACATGGAATGGGCTTCCAAAGTCCATTTGGATGCCAGGGATAAATAGTGATCCACTACCTAAGGCCCCATAGAGTGCTGACGCCTCCTCACTGACACCCAAATTTAAGGGGTCTAGATAAGTCCCATGCTGGCCTCTCAACTATCAGTCTGGGGTCCATGAGCTCCTCCTTGTTCAGGTCAGCTGCTTCTGTGGGCATCACCAGTCTGATCTTGACCCCCTTGCCCATCACTCCTCCCTTTCTGCAACTGGGTTCCAGGAGTTCAGTTCCTTGTTTAACTGTGGATGTCTGCCTCTGCTTCCATCAGCCACTAGATGAAGGCTCTAGGATGGCATATAAGGTAGTCATCAATCTCATCATAGGGGAAGGGCATTTAAGGTAGCCTCTCCACTATTGCTTATATTGCCAGTTGGTGTCATCCTTGTAGCTCTCTGGAAATCTCCCTAGTGCCAGATCTCTCCTGAAACTATAGTGGCTCCCTCTATTATGGTATCTCTCATCCTGCTTGCTTCCCTCTATCTTCCCCTGACTCAAATTTCCTGCTCCCCCAATTCCTCCTCTTCCCTCTTGTTCTCTTCCTCTCCCCTCCCCCATGCTCCCAATTCACTCAGGAGATTCTGTCCCCTTCCCCTTCTCCAGGATATCATGCATATCTCTCTTAGGGTCCTCACTGTTTCCCAGCCTCTCTGGTAATGTGGATTGTAGGCTGGAACTCCCCTGCTCCATGTCTAAAATTCATATGTGAGTGTGTACATACCATGTTTGTCTTTTTATGAGTGGGTTACCTCACTCAGCATGGTTTCTTCTAGTGCCATCCATTTGCCTGAGAATTTCAAGATTCTACTGTTTATTTCCCACTGAATAGTACTCCACTGTGTAAATGTACATATTTTCTCTATCCACTCTTCAGTTGAGGGGCATCTAGGTTGCTTCCAGGTTCTGGCTACTACGAATAGTGCTGCAGTGAACATTGTTGCACAGATGTCCTTGTTGTATGAGTGTGCATCTTTTGGTTATATGCCTAAGAACTGGAATGTGTGGATATTGTAGTAGACTGATTCCCATTTTCCTGAGGAATCAGTCTCCATACTCCTTGCCCCAATTTCTAATTGCTTTTCTTTTTGTAATTTACACTGTAGCAAATATAAACAACATAGTTGTTTTGTGACACTATTTTGGAACCATCATTCATATCCATTTCTATAACTTTTTCATGTTTCCATGCTAAAATTCTAATTCTCACATACCCCATCCTCTGACAGCCATCATTTTGCTTTTCTCTATGGTTTTACATAGGCACCATATATAAATAGAATATTGCAATAGTTATCCTGTGTTGGCTGACTTATTTTACTTAGCATATCTTCAATGTTCATGCATGATGAGGAATGAATCAGAATTTTATTCCTTTTTAAGGCAGGAGAGCCATGTCAGCAAGATGTCAGAATAGACCACTCCCAACAAGTATACTCCCCCAGCAGCAAAAATTTATACCCAACTACAAACAAAATTGCTTTGTGGAATCCTTGGAATTTAGGTAAGAGTTTGTGAACTTCATTGGTACCTAAAACATATGAAGATTATTTTTAGAGGGTGAATTCATGCATAGGTGGCAGACTTGCCAACCTTTGTCCCAGATGCAGAGGTTCCATCTTCTTATGAATTTAGCTACAACCCTACTTGGCATTGGTCTTACTACCAAAACCATCTGGTGGAGTTCTTTTGAAGAAGTTGCACATACCAGGGCCTCAAAGGATAAGCCTGCTAAACTTAACCTCACCTGTCCACCAGAAATAACAAAAGTTCTTAGCTGTAGTCCAAGGTCAGTTTTGCTTGTACAAGTATCCAAAGAGAGGTGTACCTATGCATTTTGGGATCAGACTTGTTGACCGAAGTCCCACAGAAAACCCCTACTAACCCTGAATCTCCCTTTCAGCCCCTTGCCTGTCTGTATAGATATTCAGAGGCAAGTATGCAGGCATAGTTCTCATAGCATATCCCAAAATGGCCCTGAGATGCATGTCTAGCCCCTCTCAACCATGAATTGAAAGCGGTCTACCATTCAGAGACTTTTCACACTGGGAGGAAATATCCACACACCAAGAGATGTGTCCATCATACTCTAGAAGGTGGAACCCACTGATTTTCTTGCCATTGTGAGTCTTGAAACTGCATTAATAATCAGCTATGGTCTGTGAAGAGATCTATTTGCTTGCCTAGGAACAGCGAGGAGCCTATTTTTATCAGTCTCAGCTGAAGGTTATAGACCTCCCAGTCCCATCAGTCCAGAATGTTAACATGAATTAACCTGCTGAAATCAGTCTAGGAAGATTCAGAGTCTGGCCATGTGGTACAGAAGACTGACTAGGAAGATCCTAAGTACAATACCTGCATTGTCTAAAGAGGAAATTCAAGGCCAACCATGGCAATGTAGAGATGGTAATGAACTTAGTAATATACTAACTACAATGTATGGAAGAAAATATCTCATGTTTTCAGAAAGCATTTAACTGTCCAACTTCAGTTCTAAGATACATGTACACTTCTTGAATAAACATTTGCTAATGTCCTTGTGTAAAAAGTTAACTAAGATTTTGAATGCTTTCCTGCAGAACAGATTAGTTTCAGGTATTTGCTAGATATTCAATAATAGTCACTTGTTTTTACATTCCTTTTTTGTACTTCAAAAGGCTAGCAATAGGTGCAAACATTGCACATAAAGAATGCCCTTCCTGAGTATTATTTTAGTAGTAAATATTTCCAAGGTAATAAATTTAAAGTCCCCCAAAAGAAGCTATTTGGGAAGCAAACATGTTGACCCATGCCTGTAATCCCAGCACTGAGAGGAGGATGCAGAAGGATCACTAGTAATTTTACAACAAGTTTCAGGCCAGCCTGTAAAACATAGTGAGACCCATATCTCAACAAAAAATCAAACAAAATAAAAATGTATACATGGGAGGGAGATAATATGGGAGAGAGATAAGAGAAAGTGTGGGGGAGAGAATTATCAGATTACATCAGAAACATAAAATTATCAAGAAAAATAACTAATTAGAAAAAACCTGTATGATGTGGCTTCTCTTTCAGAAATGAGTTAAAAGAACTATCGCATTTATACTGTGACCACAAATACTATTGTCTCAATACAAATAGGAACCAAAAAACAAAACAAAACAAAAAGCCAGTCTCCTGGTTACAAAGACATATTTCAGTGCTGGGATAAATGAATTAAAAATAAAAGATAAAATTCATAAAGAAATGTAGAGTTCATGTAGTATGTGGCCTACAAATTTTAATACCAAATATTAAAATTATGCTCCCTATTTTTATATGAAGAGATTTCAGAAACAAGATTATATTATCAGGTCTTCTTGAAAGCTAGACATTCTGGCAATGCTTGGCTGCTTGGCCTACATTCCCCACGATAACTCTGGGCTAGAACTGAGTAGTGTGCATATCATCATTCACTGGGTTGTCTGTGATGCTAATGGATTTGTCTACTATCCATCAATCATTACAGTTACATTTGTCATGTAGCAGTCAATTTCATTCATTTATATTACCTTCCTGAACCCTCAGTCACATGTAGTCCAGTTTCCATCCTCCTTGTATTTTCTGTATTTTCTAAGAATGCCACAAAAGTTACTACGAACTTAGTTGCTCAAAATAACAACAAAAATATTAGCTCAAATCATTGAAGATAAGAAGTACAGTTATTGCTAAGTTTCTTTCCTTTTGAAACCATTCAAGACAGCCTTGCCATGCCTCTCTGCCCTACTTACTGAGGTCTGGTAAAAACCCTTAGTATCTGTTTGTTTTTCTTTATCTCCACCCCATCTTCTCAGGTGTGTGTGTGTGGCTTAAGTTCTCCTTTGCATGTTTCTTATAAGGATATTCGGATTTATATTTGTATTTGTAACCCAACTTAAATGCATCATAATGTATCTTAAGGTCATTAACTTAATTATATCTATAAAGACAATTTCTCTAAACAAGGTCACATTTACAAGTAACAGGGCTGTGAATTTACAGGTTATAGGGCATAGAATTTTTGTGATCACTC
Source organism: Mesocricetus auratus (assembly GCF_017639785.1). NCBI lineage: Eukaryota > Metazoa > Chordata > Mammalia > Rodentia > Cricetidae > Mesocricetus > Mesocricetus auratus. The sequence goes on from NW_024429188.1 coordinate 46,763,089, forward strand.
TTTAACTCATTATACCCACATTTACAAATAATACTGAAACAAAGGTAGGTTTATGCATGCCTGCCAAATACACTACTATTTTTTGACAGTTCATCCAAGAATCTTAATTTCCTCACACCCAAAATGTTTCCTTTCTGTTGGGGAAGTCCTTTGTCAATAAAGCACTGCTGGCCAATAGGAATCTAGATAGGTGGGACTAGGAGTCCAGGAGGACTCTGGGAAGGAGAAACACAGAGAGTCGAGATGTAACGCCATGGGGTAGGAAGCCCAGAAACTTCTCTGGTAAGAGACATACTTAGATTAACAATTATGGGGTAATTACTTAAGTCAGAGCTAGCCAGTAAGAAACAAGCAAGGCCAGCAGCTTCATAATTAATACAGCCTCCTGTGTGTTTATTTGGGACTGATGCGGCACTAGAACCAGGCTGGCAGGAAGGCTTCTCTCAAGGAAAAAGCCTCCCTTTACACCTTTCCAGCAGTTTATGCTTGTATTTTACTTATGATCAATTCATGTTCTAAATAAATTATAGAATGAACAAATAATACATTTCCTTTCCCTTTTCTATTTATCTGTGGAAACATTTAAGAGTAAAATTCTTTAAACATTTGTTATTCTCTTTAAGAACATGCGAAATAACTGAGTATGGTATCATATACCGGTAATCTTAATTAGGAGATAGAGGCAGGAGAATTAGAGGCCAGTTCATACCACACGGTGAGATCTTGTCTCAATCCCTGCCCTCCCCCAAAATAAAACACCATGAGGAATTAGTAAGGAACAAATTACATGTTAATAAAATTTCCCTGAAAAAATTTTAGTTCACAACCTAGCTCTGTAACTAACCTATTGTGTTACCTTGGGCAGGCTCCATATTCTCTGGGCTTCAGTTTCTGAATTGTAAAACAAGAGACGTGAACCTGATGGTGTCTAAGGTTACTTCTACCTTTAACATTCTGGGATTCTACTTGCACAGAATTATCCTCAATGTGGTTAAGCAGCCATTTTTGAGGTACTATTCAGCTTAACTTTAAGACATAATAGTATCTAACAGAGAAAAACTGTTCCACCACTATTGCAGTGACTTTAATTTCCAGCAGTAAGAATGAGTTTGTCTTGAGCTGCCTGTACTCCTCTCCCATACCCCATCTATACCACCCATCTTTGTAACCTTGTTACACACACACACACACACACACACACACACAATATTATACAGTAATGCTTATACCCTCACGATCATCTTCTGATCTATAATATAGGCATTGAAAAAGCAAGCCAACTAGTAGACCAAGATATCAGACTGATTATAGATAAAACTTTATATAAATTTTGTACTGATAACCTATTCCTACCTGGTTCCTCTTCATTGTATTGCTGCGTTTCAGTCCCCTTGACACTTGTCTGTATAGGCTATAATTTTCTATAACAATTATCATGAAACCTACACATGCTGAAATGAACAGTCACAAAAATTGGTCTTCTAGCAAAATCACGCTGAGCACACTTCATGATAAGATGTAAAAATCAAATCAACTTTAGTTTTTACCCAAACAATAAATGCTATTCATTTGCTAAGGCTATGTAGAAAATGATGCAAAACAAATGAGGCTGTGTTATCTCACAGTTCTAGAGGTTAATGACTGAAATCAAGGTGTCAGTAAAGCTAGTTTCTTCTGAGGGCTCCCTCCTTGGCTTGCAGATGGCTACCTTGCTACATCTTCATGTGGTCTTTCTTTTTTGAGTATGCAAGACTGACAATTGTGTTTGTGAAAAGAACACCAATATTGAATTCATATTGAATTCAAGCCCACCTTATCAGCCTAGACACACTGCTTAGTACAGGGGCTTAACCCTTTAAGATATATGAATTAAGGCAGACACAATGTAGCCCATGACATGCCATATAATATGTACTCTGAAATACTGAAGCTAGACTTTAGCGATTGATTACTCTTGTTTTGCAGGCTGTAGAAATTAAGATGGAGGGCAGTTAAGACCCTAGTCTAAGGTAAGCCATATGGAATTAGTGGCAGAGGTAGGACCAGAAAACATCTCTTGGTTCCTTGTCCTTTCCAACATACCATGTTGGCACTGTAGTTAATGTCACTTGTTCATACCTTAAACAGCCCCTTGCTCTTGCTTGTTTACTCAAACTCTTTGGAATAACTTTAGAAAAAGTCGGAAATCACATGCTTTAAAAGATATGTTTAATTTTCTTTTCTTTTGTGGGGGGGGGCAGTTTCAAGACAGGGTTTCCCTGTGGCTTTGGTGTCTGTCCTGGAACTAGCTCTTGTAGACCAGGCTGGTCTTGGACTCACAGAGATCCACCTGCCTCTGCCTCATGAGTGCTGGGATTAAAGGCGTGTGCCACCGCCACCTGATTGTTTAATTTTCTTATACTTATGTAGCTTCACAAGTCATATCTTTAAACAAAAAATATTTTATGATTAATTTGTCTCCTTCTTTGATTTTATACAGGTAGCCTTTTTCATTGAAAATAATATCATTTTTTTCTGTGGTGAATGAATTTGACTTTGCCAAAAAAGACAGTAGATTAAAAGAAAAGCAACCTCAGCTTTAAAAAATTACCTTTGGACTATGGACACCCCCATGGAGGGCCTCACCCTCCCTGGGGGAATGAGGGGATAATGGGGGGGTTGGGGGGAGGGCACGGGAGGAGGGGAGGGAAAGGGAGAGGGACCTGGAACTGACTTGTGAAGCAACCTTGTTTCTTATCTAAATTTAAACTGGAAAATAAAAAAAAAAACTAAAAAAAAATTACCTTTGGGATCTGAAGTAGCAAATATGATTAGGGAAAATCTCTGTCCCACTTCCACACTTCTCCTTTTCCTACAGCATGAATTCAGAGTTTCTAAAAACCTTGATATACACCCCTCCACACACAAACAATAAATATTAGAATGGAACTGATGCCCTAAAAATGACCTAATTCTTTTTCTTTGGTCCGAGGTATTTAAACTCAAAGTTTGGAATCTAAAAGGAAATTCGAAATGTAAATGCCCCTTTTCTTCACTTGTAAATCTCTGTACTTTGTCTTTTTAGGCTGAAATATCAAGAGATAAAAATGAAAGAAATTTTGAGTTATACAGTAAAGTAAAAGGTCTGACAGTTCAAAAGATTTATTAAAATCAAGTGTACTCTTCCATTTAATCCTCAAGGGGTTTAGTTTTACTTAAACTACTGGCAGACGCTATTTCTTTTCAACAGCCAGTTAGTTACTCCAGTGGACCGTAGAATACTTAATTCTATCATCCCTAAATCCTCACTTATTTGCATCTTGAGAGAGAGAGAGGGGTGTTTAATGACAAAAAGCTTTTCTTCAGCTACGTTTCTCTGAGTAATATGGTCCCTAGACTGCCCTCTCAGGTTAAGTCATCCTCTGTGGAAACAAGAAAGGGACAGGTTCATACCTCTAGTGTATCATGTCAGAGCTTCTTCCTCTTGTCTGCTTAGTACAGACAGAAATCCTGGGAAGCACAAAAATATAGACAGTTATGCCATTGAGGTACAAAAGACATTCAAAACATGTCTATCAAGCAGATATCAGTAATCTTCAGTCTATAGGAGATATAAATGTACATTAATTGGTCTGATAGGTTTCATACTGGTCATGAATATGGAGGTAAAAATCAGTGCAGATTCATATATTGTATCGGAAAAACTTGAGATAATAAAGCAATGATTTCTTTAATAAACCATAATTTTATGCTTTATATATGTTAACAACTTTGTTTCTATTTAGTAGTTCATTTGAACACAAAGTCCCTTGCTTCTGACAAATATCCTAATGTACTATAAGAATTTCTTTCTGACTTATAAATGTGTTTCTTTTAAAAATATTAAGTATTTATAAAATATTTTATGTAACTTTCCTGATTAGTTTTTATTATCACCTGGTATAAAGGAACCTTGGTTGAAGAGTTGTCTGATCAGATTGGCCTAAGGATACATCTGTGGAGCTTTTTCATGATTGCTAATTGAGGACTCAGACCACTGTGGGCAGTACCATCCCTAGGATGATGCAAGTGGGCTATATCTAAGAAAGGTAGTTGAATATGAGCCTATTATTGAACCAGCCAACAAGCACTGCTCCCCCATGGTTTCTGTTTTAAGTTTCTGCTTGAGTTCTTGCCTTGACTTTCCTCAGTAATGGACAATGACCTGAAAGTGTAAAGCCAAATAAACTCATTGCTCCCCTAAGTAGCTTTTTATCAGGGTTTTATCACAGCAACAAAAAGAAAACTAGGACAGTATTTAAATAATTAAATGAAAATAAAATTACAATAGCTGTGCCTATGAAACTTTTTCTTTCACAGAGTGAAAGCTTCTCTCCATTTGCATTTTAAGCAGTTGAATGGTGAACATCACCATATTCTTTATGTACTTAGTATCAGGTGCTGGTAAAGACCCTTTCTTCACTTTCTTTTGTCTTTGAACTTACTAAGGTTTTTGGCAGATATCTATACTCTTTTACATTGGTGTCTATTATTCTTATTATGATTTTTAAGTGTTCCTTGAATATGAGTATAGTCCTAAAGAATAACTGTTGTGTCATAGGAATAGAACTGTTGAGCTCTGCTTGATGGTTCTTTTAATGTGAAATCATACTATCCAAAAAGCCAGAGAGGAGTATAATATAAGGAAGTATTTAAAAATCACCCGCATTCTTTTATAGCACTTCTGCTCATCACAAAGATGGAACTACTTCAGTGAGGAACACAATAAGAATATATCTAATAGGTTACATATGCTGTGATGGCCTCATCAAATGGTTCCTGTTAATCATAGCAGTCACTGATTATCATCACCTGGGTTGCCATTTAAAACATTATTCCAGTGTTTAGTAATGAACTGCCCCTAATCCACCTGCTGATTTCAGGTATGTGAGTCAGACTTGAAATATCATTAAAAATATACCATTCCTTGTAGCATATTCTAGAATTCTAAAAGATCATGGCAAATAGGAAAGAGGACGTGGCTCATTTTTTTTGAGCAGAGTATCATGTATCTCAGTCTGACCTCAAACTTACTGTGTTGCCGAATATTACCTAGAACTCCTGATCCTTCTGCTCTAACTCCCAAGTGCTGGTGTTATAGGATATGCCACCTATCATAATTCATTTCTGATTATTAGAAGTTCTAATTAGTGCAGTATATGTGCTAGGAATATAAATATATACATACATATATATGTATGTATATACTTAGTAAGCATGTATAGAGTAAATATTATGACACATAGTCAATATATTGTTAGCTGTTCAACATGCTTTCTGCCATAATTTCATACAATTATATAGCTGTACATTCTCCAAAATTATCTTACATATATTCTTCTTTAATCCTTAAAGTACATCTAAAAGTAACATATTGTGTTGCATAGGTACAGAGAGTGAAACTAAGAGAGGTTTTATATCTATCTTACAAGGTTTCAGAGCCAGGAAATAGTTGATCCTGGATCATTTTTCTAAGCTCCTGCTCTACTATTTTGCTTGTTATGCCACAGCTATCATCATTACAGAAGTAATGTGCTAAAATAGAGCCAAACCACCTATATTTGAAACACAGATAGTTTACTTCCTGGTGGTGTCATTTCAGACAATTTTAAGCATCTCTATGCTAAAGGTTCCTCATCTGAAAAGTAGAGACAATAATAGTACTTTCACCTTAGGGTTATTTTAAAGCTTAAATGAATTGATTTATAGAAAGTATTTTGAACAATGCCTTGTGTAGTCAGCATTATGTTATTGTTTGCTGCTAGTTTTGTATTATCTTTATTATTCTCATTATAATCAGCAGCAGCATTATTGCATGGTGGCTAAAATTTTCAGTCATTATGTACAGACTACCTGCATTCAAATCCAAATTCCATTAATTATGTGGCCTTGCACAAATTTCTTTGATTCTACATGCCTCAGTTTCATCACAAATATATAAAATACTAGACACATAAAACTCAAGCTGCAATGAATCTTAAGTTAATCTATGAAAGATGTTTGATGCACAGAATCCCTATTTGCCTTTTCCTTGGTATCTTGGCTGCAAACTCAGAGCTATGAGGTGTCTGTATGGCAGTTGTATATTGTATGTGGCATATGTAACTCATCAGTCCTCTGTAGTCTAATCACAGAAGCCAGTGGTTTAGTTGTCATGGCAGTCCTTTGGTAGGAATGCATTTGTCATATAAAAGTTATTTTGGTCAATCAGTATGGTATGGTGAAATGAACATTTGCTGGTAATTCAGTTCTATTGCTAAATATCTTTACAAGTGAAATTCTGGAGCCTGGAGAAATTGCTGTACCAAGAGGAAGAAATAATAACTTTCTAGTCATGATAGTGGTGCTATATTTTCCAACATATAGTAGTTTAGATTTATATTCGTTAGACAATGTGATGCCACTGTATTTAGGGAAAACATTCCATATTTGATTTTTCCTCCTCATTTCTACTAGAAATCAATTGGGAAATGGGACATACTTGGCATTTACTTCAAAAATTATGTGGTAGGCTCTGTTCATTAAATACTACTAATGGGGATACTATGGATACATTTATAGGTAACACATCAGTTTGTAAAATGATTTTCTTCTAAAAGACCATTTCTAGACTATTTGATACTTTCAAAATTTCTGTAGAAACTAGGTTATTATTGTGAGGAAGTGCCCAGGTTAGCTCATAACCTGTTGTAAGACTTGTATGTGCAGTTTACAAACCATACATATGATGCTACTTGGTGTTAGTAATTAAAACAAAAATATAATTGAGCAGAAATTAACACCTGAATGCTAAAACACAAGAATAGTAGAATTAATTACAGATTGAGGATAGAGACGGCGAATATCGGAGAGGCTTTCTGAAGAGTACTTCTAGCCACTTTCAGAGGGCATGATAAGTTGACGGCCCAGGGTTTTTTGTCTAATTTCAGTTCCGAAGCGATAGCAATCTCACTAACATTGCTCTTTATAACTGTCAGTCATAATTATACTCATTTGAGATCCACAAATAGAACAAAAGGACCAATGGAGTTGTTGAAGGTACTGGGCAAGAGAAAAGGATATGTGAGAACAAAAGGAGTGATTCTGGTCAAATGATGAAAAAATGTGGAGCTCAGCTTTTATACAGGAACCTTGTTTAAAAAAAAAACTTAAGAGTTCCATAATACCCGAGCACCTGCTTAACTTTTATTCTCATTCTCTCCCCTACTAGATTGAGTCTTAAAGACCAAAATGATTTCTTTCTTTCCTTTTTTATTTGAATTAGAAACAATCTTATTTTATATATCAATCCCAGTTCCCTCTCCCTCCCATTCTCCCATGCCCCCCACTAGCCCCCATCCTGTCCCTCTTCTGCTTCATTGGGGGGGTGAGGGCTTCTATAGGGGATCATCAAAATCTGTCACATCATTTTGGGCAGAGCCTAGGTCCTTGCCTGTGTGTCTAGGCTGAGAGAGTATCCCTCTATGAGGAATGAGCTCCCAGTGTCCATTCATACACTAGATATAAATGCTATTCCATTACCAAGGGACCCATAGACTGCCCAGGCCTCCTAACTGACATCCACATGCAGGGGGCCTGGTTCCATCCTATGCTGGTTTCCAAGCTGTCTATCTGAGGTCCATGAGCTGTTTCTATGGGTTTCCCCAACATGGTCCTTACTCCTTTACTCATCACTCCTTCCTCTCTACAACTGGATTCTAGGAATTTGGTTCAGTGCTTAGTGGCGGATCTATGCTTCTGCTTCTATCAGCTCCTGGATGAAGGTTCTAGGATGGCATATAAGGTAGTCATCAATCTCATTATAGGGGAAAGGCATTTAAGATAGCCTCTCCTCTATTGCTTAGATTCTTAGTTGGGGTCATCCTAGTATATCTCTGAACATTTCCCTACTGCCAGATTTCTCTTTAAACCTATAATGGTTCCCTCTATTAAGGTATCTCTTTCTTCCTCTCCTCTATTCTTCTCCCAACTCAATCTTCCTGGTCCCTTATCTGCTGCCGACAATCACTAGTACCTAAGTGTTGAATATACTATATGTCAAATGAAATCAGATATCATCTCATGGGTAAACTTCTTTGCTTGTAATTCACCAGGGCATTAAAAATTTACAAAATTATGCTATGATTAGTATGTGGTATGTAGTTTTGAAATTTTCCATAATTAAATTTATATTTTGGAATTGTGATATTGCAAATGGAGAATTAAGAATCCAGTCACAGGCTGTTGGTTTGGTGACTAGTAAAATCCTTCCTCCCCAATTCAGAGGTTACAGCCCTTCTGACTCCATATCTCTGCCTTGAAGAAGGATGTAACCAGAGTAATTTGTAACACTCTACACATGGGCTCCCTGATTGACAGAACTCTCTGAAACTTCTGTAGCTTCTCACAGGAACACATAACAACATGCTGTCACAAAAAAAGGTGTTATGGAGTTTGGCTATTGATTCTTTCTCTTCCTTGTTACTTTTTCTTTTTGACCCTTTCTCTGATGCACTCCTGCTGGAGACAAAACCACATGCTGAACCATGAGGAACAGACTGTAGTGAAACAACAAACTGCTCCCAGTTTTGAATATTGCATGTTGGGGCAAAGGCAGAGTTCCTTTTCCTCTAAAGCTATAACATTAAGAAACTTCTGTTTGATATTCAGAGTTATTTGATCTGGCAGTTTAACAACTGTTGATGTTTTAATTGCTTCTTTAAAGGATTTCATCTACATTTTTAGCTTTATTTTTATTTTACTCTGGTGGAATGTCAATATTAGCCATCACTTTACCCTGTAAGTTACCACTGCAAGATCTTGGAGTAAAATCCAGTAATTACTGGTAACTTAAGACTCTGCTGAGAAATTTGGCAGTTTCCCTTGTCCTGAGGAGGCTGTCTTCCCATAGAGCTAGCAATCTTTTATTGTTCTGAGTCAATTTAAGCAAGTCTTGTACCTTTAAGATGAGCTTTCTATGTTCCTTTGGAAGAGATTGAGGTCACTATATTCTTGAGTGAAGAAAAATTTTAAGTCACTCAACATGGATAAATGTACACTTGTAAGATGTGTTAAAATGAATGACTTGGAGATTTTTTTAATTCCTTGGGGCCTTGGTTCATTTTTATTTGTCTACTTTTTAGTCTGCTTCCAGGACCAAATAGAATGCTTAATTGGCATACCACTTACATGCATGTAACTAGCCATTTAAATTCTCTGAACAAAACTGCTAACATTCAAAGTGCTTTAGAGATGAAAGTGCTCTCTGAGATCATCTGGTCCAGCCTCTTCTAAATGGTTTAGCTTGCATTCATTAGTAATTTTTTTAAAAAGATGCTTGCTCTCAGACCTCATTAGAGAAGTTTCTTTGTGTAATGGGTTGTGATTAACTCAGAAGTTCACAACCAACTGAAATGCAGTGGATGAGTGTCTGTGGAGTGCTAAGTCACAAATAGAACATCTATGTCATATCCACTTCACGAGGCTCAGAGACCATTGTGGAAGACGGGAAAGAAAGTTGTGTCAGAGGTTTGGGAAGACCTGAACAAAACAATCTGTTCTAGACATGACAAACTGTTGCATACATGAACTTACAGCGGCTGAGGTTGCCTGTATGAGACCTGCATAAAATCAAACCAGTCAACATTCTAGCTTGAAATGGGAGGTTCATAAGCCTCTATCCCCAGCTGAGGGGTTATGGACTGTTGATGGCTTCTCAGGGAGGTGGAGTCTATTTTCTTTAAGGGTATGACTCCTAGTAGACTGACCACACTCCAGTGAATGGCCCCACACCCATGTGGGCCAGTGCATTATTTATGAAATGAACAGGAAATTGGGGGAGTAGGAGTTGAAGGAGGAGTTTGAGGGAGAATATGATTAACACCCATTGTGTGAAATTCTCACAGTATTAATAAAATATATTAAAAGAATGCACAGAAAATAAAGAGGGGTGTTAGAGCTCACATATTTGTTCACTTGCTATGTATCATTAAATTATTTTTGTGAGCCTTGCCTTTAATGGCTGAGCAATCTCTCCAACCCTCATTTGAATTATTTACATCAAGAAATATTTATTAAATGCTTAATGAACCCAGGCTGAATTAATTTTCTACTTGGAGTTTGACACTCTAAGCACTGATATACCACATTTTTACAATTACATTCTCTCTTCTGAAGCAGTATACTTAAACATGGGATATATTATTCAATCCTATTATCCTTTCCTGCCTATAACCTATCTCCTCAACACAGGGATCATATGACATTTTGATTAGAAACGTAATGCCTACGTTTTTGTATATTTAGACTTTAGACTTATATATCATTCTCAACCAACTTTTTGGGAAAATGGAAGCAAATGCTAGTTTAGCTAACTGGTTCTTTTGAAAAATATTAAATAGTATTTACAATTCAGATGCTCCCAAAATAAGTTTCTACCACTTCTTTTCTGAAACAATTTTAATAGGCTTAAAAGGTCAGCTTCTTCTGTGGCTGATGATGGTATGATTGTAACTTGCACCCTTTCCCAACAGACATCTCTCCATCTTTGAAAAGCTTACATTATTATTCTATGAAGAATTTTGAAATTTAAGTTATGGTAGTTAAAAAATTATACATGGGCTGGAGAGGTTGCTCAGCAGTTAAGAACATTCATTGACTGCACTTTCCCAGTTTCAATTCCCAGCACCCACGTGGTGTCTCACAGCCATCTGTGACATCAGTTCTAGGGGAATTGATGCCCTGTTTTGTCCTCCACAGGCACTGTACACATGTGGTGCACAAATATACATGCAAACAAAATACTCGTACATAAAAATATAAATAATAATTTACAGTTATACTGTTAGGATAAAGTGCGAAGGGAACCTTGGCGGATTCCAGAACAAACAAGGGTGACCAAGGCAAAGGGACAAGCATGCCAGGCAGACAGAGCTCAGTGAGAAGTTTTATTAGAAAGGGGAGGGTGTCAGAGAAGAGGCCTCACCAATTTATGGGACCTTGGAGAGTAGATCAGTATTTATTCCTGGCATACAAATGGACTGTGGGAGCCCATTACACATGGAGGGATGCTCTCTCAGCCTGGACACATGGGGGAGGGCCTAGGCCCTGCCCGGAATTATATGACAGACTCTGTAAATCCCTCATGGAAGGCCTTCCCCTCCCTGGGGAGTGGAAACGAGATGAAGTGGGATGAGGGATTGGGAGGAATGGGGAGCCGGGGGAGGAGGGGAAGGAGAGGGAACTGAGAGTAATATGTGTAAAAAGTTAAATAAAATATATTTAAAAAAGAAAGAAGAGGGAGGGGAGGAAAGAGAAAAGAGGTAGAGAGACACAGAGACATAGAGAGGACAGAAGAGAAGAGGGAGACAGGAGAACTCCTGTCTGTCCCAGGGGAACTGCGGGAAAAGAGAGGAAAAGATAGAGCTGGAAAGAGAGAGCAGAAAGAAAAAGAGAGGAGCAGGAAAGAGAAGAACAGGAAAGTGCATAAGTGAGCGGAGGTACTGCCTGAGTGTATTCTGCCAGGTGACAGGGGCAGGCCAGCATAATGCCTGAATCCTTACATATACAGCATCATATTTGATCTTGGTTTGTTTGTTTGTTTTCAAGATCACTTTTGCTGAGTCTGATGATGTTTACCCATCCAGATTTTTTTGCCTAGGATTTCAGTTTTAGTTTCTGCTTAACTTTCTCTAGACTATAAGCTCCATATAAGAGAAGACTACCCTGTTTGTCTTATTCTTTACTAATAAATCTGTATATATCATATGCCAAACATAGTACATAGCAATAAATTGCATTCAATATTTCATTTATTCATCCATTCATTCATTTTTTGACAGGTGTCTCATATGTATCCCAGGCTTGCCTCAAACTCATTTTTCCTTCCCCAGATTCTGAAGTCCTGGAGTTGTAGGAGTGTAACACCATGCACATTTTAATATTTAGTTTCAGACTGGTTTATGGTTGTAGCCTACTGCCCTTGTTTACTGTATCTTTGCTCTGATTAGATCCCTCTAGCTAAACTCTGTGTAGTTACTGATAAAACACAAGGTACTCAGTGGGCATTTATATTTGATATTGAGTACACCCAATTATTCCCCAAATTCTTTCCTATTTCTAGTTTCATTTCTCTGATAACCCACTGTTGAAACTCTTCAAGTATTTTCTTCTTACACCAGATTTCTCTCTTAAGTAGTAATTCTCCTTCATTTCTGACTTATTTAATTCCTTCATCTATTGTTCACTGTTTTACCGAGATTGTGTTTTGGGTCAAAGAATTGTATGCATATAACATCCAGTCATGTCAGTCTCTTGTCTGATACCCTAAAGGGTACAAGATTGCATCTATGCTTTTATTTGCATAATAAAATCCAACTCCTTTCTGCCTCCAATTTATAAACAGTAAAAAGTATCTTCAAACACAAAGACAAAATGTGAAGGAGTAATTCTGTTTTTTAAGTAATTTTTAAATCATGACATTGAGATCATAGTGTGAAAGAACTTTCCTAAAGTTAAATTTGGATTTTATGAAGCTTTTGATTTGGAAGTTGTGACACGGAATACTGCAATTTCTAGAATGTCTTTGTATTATTACCTCCTGAGAGCTGGAATTATGGGATATATTACAATGGTTTTGCCTCTATTCCCAATCACCAGGGTAAATTGATAGCAAACACACACACACACACACACACACACACACACACACGTTGTTACACTGTTAGAGGACAAGTTCTGCAACATGTCTTAAAAATACTTTGCTTCTCAGCCTTTTGGCTAAGATAAAGTGTAAAAATATTTATACTAAAAGTAATCTCTTCTCTGGACTTCCATGCATAGCTTAGAATGATGAAAATTTCAGCTAAGTAGATGGCAAAGTTAGAATTGTTGCCTTTATGACAGTTTTATTTCTCAGCATGTGAAATAAGTCAGGCAAGTAATTGCTACTCTGATCACAATTCTAAACACTTAGGAATAACTATTTGGTAAAACAGTTATGATAGGAACCTTGGAAGAAAGTAGGTGTGCATCTTAGAGTTTGTAATAATGAAGGAAATGCTATTGATGTCCTCACATCTTTACAAAAACATGATTCATAATTAGACTGAAATATAGGTCTATCATATGGTACTGAAACTATGAAGTCTTTCAAAACTGAACAGTCTTAATTTCTGTACAATAGACAAGGAAAAGGAGTTAGTCATACTCCACCTCTCTTATACCTCCATACACCAAAAGGGATATGGCATATGTCACTCCAGGAAGTACATGAACACACATCACAATTTTCAGAGAAGTATATATAATTTAAAAAGCCTACCCAACATGACATTCCCCATTTCCTAGCCCCCTCACAAAGGCATCATTAACCTGTGTGGCTACACAGGAATTTATTCAATACATTCATAGGTGACATGATACAAAGTAGAGCACAAAAGCAGTTTTAGTAAAGACAGTAATTCTAAGACCAGTGTCATGAAGGTCGGAACATTACAAAAATGCTAAGGACCTCTAAATATATGCATAATAAAACTAAAAACAGTTCTCTTTAGAGCAAGAGAAATCTGGTCCTGCTTGGCATCCTGTTGAAAGCGACAGCTGGCAGTACTACTTGCCCAGACCTCTATCAATGAGAACGGTGTTCAAAAAAAGAGGCATGGTTGAAAAAATTAAGAAAGAAGTTGAAACTCAAAGTAAATGAGAAATATGAAAATATTTTGTATCCTTTTTTTTTGAATCTCTAAGACCAGACCAACTAGAGGTAAGGGTACAGAAAGAAGTTGTAGTCACAAAATGACTACAAGGTGTCCATCCTTAATACAATAACATTAAATATGCAGGAATGTGTGGCATAAGCCTATAATACCAGCACTTGAAAGACTGAGGCCAAAGGATCACATCCTGTACTACATAGTAAACTCTATCACCAAATATAGACACACAGATAGATAAATCACACACACACACACACACACACACACACAGACACAGACACATAGACACACACACACACACACACACACACACACACACGCCTTAAATGCAAAATGCACTGGATGCCAAACTATTTGACAGCCAATGTGATGCGACAAGTGTAAATTCTGTATTTGACCTTACATGTTTTTTCAGGCAGATATACATGAAACGACTTAATTTTATGTTTAACCTTGAGTCTCATTCCCAGGATATCATACTCTGAATTTTTTAAGTCTCCTAAATATGAAACATTTCTGTCTATAACAGTTTCAGATAAGGAATTTCTAACCTGTAATCTAGATTTTAAGACATTATATTAAGGATAAACTCCAGAAGACAAGTAATAAACAAACTACAAACTCTTCTTTGTCCTCAAACTAAGAAGCTGAGAGAGATTTTCAAATATTGTGTATCTATAAATTTGACAATTGCTATCAGCATAATTCTAAAAAAATTTTTCAGTGAAATGCTTTATACACATACAGTGAAGAAAATATTTCTCACCAGGACCTTCAAGTTCATTGTCTGAAGATAAATAACAAAGGAACATATGTTTATTATCTTTTTGTTTGTTTGTGTTTTAGGTAGGTACTCTTTAAGTATTACTTGCTGTTCAGGAACTCACTATATAGATCATGCTGGCTTTGAACTCAGAGATTCACCTGCCTCTGACTCCTGAGTGCTGAGAGTAAAGGTGGGTACCACCATGCCTGGTTTATGCATAATTTCTTGAAAGTTATTAAATTAGATTTTAAGAAAAGGCATCACACATAGGGATCTGGTAAGGTAATTCTTTTATCTTTTGTTGTTCTTATTCAAAAAAAGGATATTAGAGAGTTCTGGCATCATTTCCTTTTATGGGAGAAGGGTGGATTAGAGATAGTTGAACTTGATGTATTTGCTGTGACTTAGAGAGAGTTTTCCAGTTGTTTACTGTAGAGAACTGTGCTGTTCAACATTCCTGACAGTGACTTGGACAAGATTATTGAAGGGTTACATATCAAATATTTAGGTCATAGAAAACCAGAAATAATTATATATTTGAAAACCTGGTATATATATATATACATATATAAACAAATTAGAATGAGACAATATTGAGAGCAAGAGAAGAAAGCATACAGAGGAGGATTTATTTTTTGTTTAGTATAAGACAAATTTTCAAATAAGTTTTGATGGTTTAATATCTAGTATTGTGATGGTATTTCTGATAAGACAGTGAGTGCCCTCATTTCCAATAGATGAATTTATACTAAAATTAGATGACCAACTTTGAAACTGATTGTTAATATGACTCACTGGGAAAAAATTAGAAAATTGAGTTCTAAAGTCCCTTCCATCTATACAGGCAGCTTTGACAATAGCTATTTCTACCATACTTTCCAAAAAAAGAAATTTCAGTAATTCCAAAAGTCACATTGCAGATACTCCATTCAAGCACAACCAAATGGAAATATTTACTTATTTGTGTAGAAGGGGATATTATCCTTGGTCTTGCACATATCAGACAAATGTTCTAACACTAAGATACATCCTCAACTCCCATATACACTCTACATTTAAAGCTCCTCTCCATGTTAATTTCTCCTCCTGTCATCTTCTTTTATTTTCTAAATATCTATTTAAAATGGTTTATTAAATTATTAATGGACTTTTTGTGATAACTAGAGTTCTACCTATTTATGTCTCTTTACAAAACATTTGTACCATAAAAATAAACTACAAATAGACTTTCTATTTTATTTTTTATATGTGTATTTGGAAAAAATCATGATCACATTCTTTAAAAGTAAGTATTTCCTTTGTAAGAGTGGCATATGCCCCATTTCCACAACTAGCCAGTGGAATACTCTATCACGTAGAAGTATCAAGTACTGTTTTGTAATTTAGGGTGTTATCTGAAAGCTATCTAGTATTCTGTATTAAATTACTGTGGATTTATCTTTTGTCTACAAACATACATGAATTTCTTAGGCTTTGTTCCCATTTCTGTGTCTAGTCTAATTTATAAGTATGATAATGTGCCCAGAAAGCTTAGGTAAAGTAAAATGCATTTTCTTTAGCACAAATGTTTGTATTATTGCTTATCTCTTTGGGGTGAATAATTCAACAGTTAATGAGCCCCTATTACATGCTAGTCAAGTCCATAGTCATTATCTGTTCTTTTCTATTAGTGTTTGGGAAGTAAGCAAGTATCACCCACAGATTTTTATCTTTGGTTTTCAGCAGGGTATCTGTGATGTTCTTAGATAGGTGTGGGTATGTGGGGGTGCAGTGGGGTGAGGGTGCACACACATGTGTACACTCATATATGTATGCAAGGATATGATCACCTAAATTAGTTATAGATGTTTGCTAAACATTTTCTAACTTCCCGCTAATAGTTTTAGGTTCTTACTTTCAGCAGTGAATTTCATCTCACAAGAGGCAAAAAGTCTCTTGCCTTTTTTTTCTAGTGACCTTTCTACGAGGTGCCTTAGCAAAGTCTTCACAGAATGGATTATAGTGTTCTTGTGTATTTCTGTGTTAAAAGTAGAAGGTAAGAGACCTTAATGAATTCAAATTGTTCTACTCCTTAATGTAGTCCTTATTCACCCCTAAGAAGGTTTAACATTTTCTTCTGTTTCATTAGCTGTTTTATTTTTAGTGCTTTTGGTTTAAAATGTTACAACTGTGTGGTGTAGTAGATTTAAAACAGAATTACAAGAGTTGTATGTCTGTGTAAAATAATTTGTGACTGCCTAGTGTTTACTAATCATTCTTCTGTGTAATAAGCAAAGTAGACACAATATTCATCCTGCGGAATCTCTTATGATCTACTAGAAAAGTCGCTCAAGTAATCAGCACTAATAAAATGACAAGTATGGATGGACAACTAGGTTGTTGTATATAATCAAAACATACAAAGATATATATGTGTATGCCATTTATAATTTTCCTAGGGTAAGGTAGGAAAGAGAAGACCCTAAAATGAAGGCATAAATTCTGATCCCACTTCTAATTTCTATATTGCCATTTTCCATGACTTGCTTTTCACTGATTGTCCCCAGCTTTTCTCACAAAAGAAATGACCATGTGGACAAGACTTCCTTCAATATCTTTTCTAATTAGTTAAATATTTGGTTCCACTAGTGATAGATAGATACACTAATTCCCTCTCTGGGTCTCAAGTCTAATTTTATAAAAAGTAAGTGACTATTTCAGAACATGAGTAAGACAATTGATCATTTTATTTTTAAAGCTTTATTTTTATTTATGTGTCTCGGTGTGTGAGTATGTGCACATGAGTACAAGTGTCCTTGGTGACCAAAGGACATCAGATTTCCTGGAGCTGGTGTTATAGGCAGTTGTCAGCTACCTGGCATACGTGCTAAGAACTGAACTCAGGTCCTCCGCAAGAGCAGTGTGCACTCTTAACCACTGAGACATTTCTAATGCTCCTTTTAAAATGTTTTGTGACTTCATATATATTCACTGGCTTGTATTTCAATTTTTGAGACAAGGACTCATTATATAACTCTGGCGAGTCTAGAAATTGCTATCTATACCAGGATAGTCTCAAACTCACAAACATTGCCTGCCTCTGCCTCCCACATGCTGGGATTAAAGCTATATACCATGATACTTGGGCTGATTGAATGAGAATTAAATGAGGTGAAATATACAAGTTTAGAATTAAAGGTAGACTCCATTTTTCTATTTATGCCTATGTATAATATGTGATTTAAGATAACCGTTCTTTGAATAAAGCATACTTATTATAAAATAGAATTTAAACTTTGTCCATTTTTAAAGAAAAACTAAAATAATTTTCTACTTTTGCATATACTTTTGACATTAGTAGCATTAGAACTCTTTGGATTTAATGGATACTTTACATTAAACCTAGATCTCAGAAGTGCTCATTGTTTATACCTTATTTTCCAATCCTAAGGTTCTATATACTTTTGATTTAAAGCACACTACTTGATTTGCTGTCTCCTGGTTGCACAACTTCTTCATTAACTCATTTCTATTTTTAAGCATTCTTTGGTATGTGACTGGAAAAAAACCTTCCTAAAATCCAAATAAATTGCATCCATTGATTTTCCATTGGCCACATCTTTATTTACTTTCTTAATGAGATCCTACAAATTTAATCAACATTATTTCTACATTTAAAATGTGTTACTTCCCACTGAGTTATAGCTATGTACACATTTGTTCTTAGAGATTAAGGGGTTTAAATTCAAAAAAACATTTCAGAAACACAATAACCTACATGAGGTCCAAGTCCTACTGTATGAATTTCTAGGTGGAGTTATGGATAAATAGGATCCACAGATAAGCCTCCTTTTTTACTATTTTTTCCAGGAAGCTTATTATCAGAGGACAAAATAATCCAATTCCATTTTTTTCGTCTAGTCAAGCAATACCACATTAAATCTATTTTGTATTAATAGCTCCTATTCCAAGTTCCCTAACACTTCAGTTTTCTAATTTTTTATCATGAGATAAGGGCTTTCTATGTAGCCCAGTCTAGCCTTGAACTTGTCACATAGCTAAGCATTATCGAGAAATTTCACTGTTCCTACATTACCCTCACTCCTGCTTTGGTTACAGGTGTATAGCACCATACCCAGTTAAATTTTAAATAATAGCATTGTTCATAATTTTATGTGTACATATATGTTTGCATTTTAAGTTAGTTGCAGGATTTCATATGCCTTACATTTTACTATGACTAAAAGATCATAAGCCTATGTGGCATGATGATGCATTCTTGTAATCACATAACTTGGAAGATAGAAGTATAAGGACTAGGAGTTCAAGGCTAACCTAAACCTCATAATCAGTATGTACCCTCAACTACATTATATTTATCTTTTCAAAAATTGCAATCAAAATTCCAATGCCATTCTTCACAGAAATAGAAAAGACAGTCTTAAAATTCAGACAGAAGCATAGCAGCCAAAGTCAAAGTAAGCAAAAAGATTAGTGTTGACAGTATCAGTATTGACAGTATCACCATTCCTGATTTCAAATTATACTACAAAGTAACAATTGTAAAAGCATCATTGTACTGAAACAATACAGACACATGCCCCAATGGAGAAAATATATTGTCTCCAATAAATGGTTTTGGGAAAACTAGTCATCTACACGTAAAAGAATGAAACTAGATCTCCCACCACCACCACCTTACAATCAATCAATTACAAATGGTCAAAGATCTCAATTTAAAATCTGAAATTCTGAAACTGTTAGAGGAAAAGTAGGGAAAAATTTTCTAGATATAGACATAAACAATGACTTTTTAAATAGGATTTAGTTACTCAAGAAATAACACCAACAGTTGACAAATTGGATTTAGTGGAATTAGAAAGCTTCTACACTGCAAGGAAAACAGTTAATTGGGTGAAGAGGTACCCTACAGAATGGAATAAATCTTTACTATTTCTACACCTGTCAAAGTAACAATATCCAGAATATACAAATAACTAAAAGGTCAATCCAAGAAATCATACAATCCCAATCAACAAATGAAGCTAATAAAATGAGCTGATATTTCTCAAAATATGAAAGACAAATGGCTAGTGCAATGGAAAAAATGTTCAGTCTCATCAGCCATCAGAGAAATGCAAATTAAAATTGCATTGAGTTCAATTTGTGCTGCTCAAATACTCACAAATTGGACTCAATGTAGTTTTAATTTGAGTTTTTCTGATGGCTGATGAATTTTTTCAATGAGGGCACAAAGATGTGTGGATATGGAATGTGAGTGGGTCTGGAAGGAGTTGGAAGAGGGGATGAATATAATCAAAATATAATACATGGAATTCTCAAAGATAATTTTCCCCTTCAAATAGTCTTTTTAAAAGCTACCTTGATGTTCTGGAGAGATGACTCAGTCGTTAAAAAACTACATTGAGATTCCATCTCAACTTAGTCAAAATGCAACTGTCTTGGTCAGTGTTCTATTGCTGTGAAGAGACACCATAACCACAGTGACTCATAAAAGAAAGCATTTGACTGGTGTTCACTTACAGGTTCAGATATTTAGTGTATTATCAGCACAGTGGGGAGCATGGGACAGAGAAGTAGCTGAGAGTTCTACATTCAGATCCATGGGCAGCAGAAGAGAGAGACCCTGGGACTTCCTTGGGCTTTTGAAACCCAAGTATGTCTTCAGTGGCATACTTTCTCCAAAAAGGCCACACCTCCTAAGCCCTCTTAAATATTGCAACTCCTTGGTGACCAAGAATTCGAATATATAAGCCTACAGAGGGGCACATTTTTACTCAAACCACAGAAGCGACTATTAAGCCAACAAAGGTTAATAGTATGTCGACAAAAGAGAACCCTTATACACTATTGGCGGGAATATAAGATAGTCCATCTACTTTGTGAATCAGTATGGTAGTTTCTCAAAAACCTAAACATAGGTTTCCCATATAATGAAGATATACCGTGCCTGAGCCTTTATGTGAATGACTCTAAATCAACAAATCACAAAGATTCTTGTATAAAATACTATTCATCAGCCAGATGATGGTGGTGTTGACCTTTAATCCCAGCACTCAGGAAGCTAGTTCAAGGCTAGCCTGGCCTACAGAATGAGTTTCAAGACAGGTTCCAAAGCTACAGAGAAACCCTGTCTCAGAAAGCAAGAACAGAGGGAAGAAAGAAAGGAAGGGAGGGAGGGAGGGAGGAAGGGAGGGAGAGAGGGAGGGAGGGAGGGGAAGGAAGGAGGGAGGGGAAGGAAGGAGGGGAAAGAAAGGAAGGAAGGAATGAGCGAACGAACAAAATAACCTAGGCATCCAACAATAGAGGAATGAATAAAGAAAATTGTGTGTGTGTGTGTGTGTGTGTGTGTGTACCTCAAAAAACAATCCCTATCAAAATCTCCAACACCATTCTTCACAGAAAAAGTATATATACAAGTATATTCACATTTTAAATTTTTCTGCCATAAAGAATGAAATTATGTAGGAAAATGGATGAAAATATAGATTATCATATTGTGCAAAATAAGCTAGTATTAGAGATATAAATATCATAAGTTTTCTCTCATTTGTGTCTCTTAGCTTTTATGGAGATATATAAAATCATAAATTTATATATGACTTGAAAATACAAGCAAAACTGTCTAGGAGACTAAGAACTAATGGTAAAAGACACAGAGGATGGTGGGAGTATGGAGGAAATATGTTCAACAAACTATATATACTGTATAAAATGTTTCTTTTATTAAAAAAGTACCATGCATAATAAATGCATACCATGAAATTATTTTTAAAAGGATAAAAGAAAAATATCCCAAATTCTTGTGCAAGCATAAAATATATTTTGGGGTTCTCCTTATTTATCCTATTATGTTTGTAATTTACAAGCTTCTGTACAATGTAGATGCTTAGTAAATATTTATTGATTGGCTTTACACTTTCTCATAGCAGTAGGTAAATTGAAAATGGTAGGACAATATTAACATAAATGTACATGAATGGAAAATCAAGATGATAAATGATTGTAAGGATGAAATAGCACCCAATAACGGGAGTAAACTAATTTGTCCTTTCTGCTAAAGGAAGCTGAATTCCTATTGAAAATGAAAGATAACTTGGACAGTCTGCAAAGATAGCATTATTCTACCTGGACTATATGAGAGCCTGCATCTTTCCCCCAACCCCCAAAAGAAAGAAAAATAAATCACTGTTCTGAGATAACTTGCCTTACTGTGAAGTGACAGTTCTTTTAAAAATACATTTACCTACTTCCTACAAAGGGAACCTTCACTCTTCTAGAAGCCAAGTGAGTTGATATCCTTTCAGTTTTGTCAAAACCATTTCTAAGCTCCATGTTAGCTTGTGAAAGCAGTCAAATTTGCTAGCAACATACTGATTTGAAAAAGTTCTTGTGAAAGCAACTCGTTGGATTAAATCTAAATAAATGTGTTTTAACATATACTAGAAATATTTGTGACTGCTTAGCAGTAGAGACTATAATAGATTTTTTAGTCTGACAAGAGCTGAAACTTGATAAATGGTCGTTGATGAAAACCCATAACTGGTCAATAATTAACCATTTGGAGTTATAAGCATAGGACAGAAATGCCACTGTTGATTTATTATATTTTTATTCCTCCTACAAATGCCCATTGGGTATATTTACAAACATGTAGACACCAAACATAGCTAAG
The DNA here is from genome assembly GCF_017639785.1 of Mesocricetus auratus. Lineage (NCBI taxonomy): Eukaryota > Metazoa > Chordata > Mammalia > Rodentia > Cricetidae > Mesocricetus > Mesocricetus auratus. The sequence goes on from NW_024429188.1 coordinate 46,785,242, forward strand.
ATCACACCTGGGCTATACAGCTTCTCCAAACTCATTAACTGAAAAGATATAGATTAATTGGAGAGAGTTCAGAGAAGAGTAACAGAAATGATTAAGGGGCAAGAGGGATTGATTTATGAGCAAAGATGAAAAGAATTTTGTCTATACAATTTAGCTAAATGATGACTAAGGGAGAAGGGGGTGGGGACACAACTGTCTGAAGGGTGTAAATACCAAGCAGAGAAGAGAATAATTTACTGTGCAACATGAGAATATAAATAGGGCTAATAAGCTGTAATTACCCAAAGGAATAACAGAATAAATATTTCAGGGAAGCTCAGAACCACAAGACTGCCAACTTGTTTCACAAAGAGACACCGACAGATACTTCTAGTCTTATCCAGATTAACAAGTATTTAGTGTGGAATTATCATTTGATGTTACTTAACTTCCTCTTCCCCAACGTCTGCAATGGTCCTGCCTTTTGCATCACTATGATACAGTTCAAGTTTAACCTAGTACATAGTTCTACATAATTTTCTTAGCGCTTGTGGGTCTTTCAAAGCTTTCTTCCTGTAGTAGCTATGTAAGAATTTCCCATTTCGGATTTACTGTGAATTGACTTGTAAAGCACCAGAACAAGGGCTCAAAACTGGAGGTGTGGAAATCTTGGATTCTGCTTAGGATTGTAAACAAGTCAGAATTCATAGTGTTTATGTTTAGGTCTTTAATAATGTTTCAAAATGTTAAGAAAAGTTCAAATTTAGCATTATTGGAAAAAAGAGACACTAAAAATAAATCTTTGTAAGCTTCATGATTTGTGTAAACTTTGGAATGTGGCTCTTCAGAAAACAAATTAGTCTGTGGGTAACTGCAGGGAAAGTTATTTGGCTAATTCCTATTGTGCTGTCATGACGTTCCAAAGCATTGTGTTTAACTTTGCCAGATAAGATTTTGCATGTCACTGCAGTGAAAGCAGCTTCTTTTGTATGCATACTTTTCTCCTTCTTTTCCTTTTGTTGAGAAACTTCACAGGGTGATTCAATTCTGGAAATAATGTTGGGGGGTTGAATTAAGTTTTCCCCTTCATCATTGTGTTGACATGTTCTTCTGGTTTCACCTTACATCTTATACTTCCTCGTCACCATCTTTGGGGGTAAATAATATCTTACTGCAACATTTTATTTGTTCTGTGAAGTTTGTTTTAATTTTTGCAGGGAGGAGGAGTTTGAACTTTGGTACTCATGCATTCTGGACAATTGTTCTAAACTGAGTTTTAGTCTCATTATATCTTAAATTTGAATATTTGTGTATTCTATATTTCCAAAAACGCAATGGGAATACTACAAAGTTTTCGTATGCTCTGTCCCTGGCATCCTTTATTACTACAATGCATATGCCTCACCAAATTTAACATAAGTATTAATTGAATCAATCTTATGAACTAAAATTTATGATCAAATCATATTCTGTTACATTTGATCTAATATGCCTTATATTTTCCAGGGTTCCATCCAAGATACTATAGTGTATTTAATAGGCATCATGTCTCCTTAAATTCTTCTTAAATGTAGTAATTGATCAATTTTTCCTTGTTTTCAGTGACCTTAACAAATTTGTGGAATGTTGTAGGTATTTTGTAGAATGTTCATTTGTTGAATTAATCTGATCTTTGCTTCATGATTAGGCTTTTGGAAGGAATTAAGTGCATAGAGTTAAAATATATCGTATCAACTGTACATGCTACCAACATAGATTATGTTCAGAGTTAACCTTGGTTCATAAGACCAAGTTAATGTTTTTTAGATTTCTCCATTGTAAGCTTATTATTTTCTCCCTTTTAATACTTTTTTCTTTGGAAGGGAGTTGTGATGTCCAGCCCCCACTTAAGTAATAGGGATTTGTGTTCCAGCTCCTTGAGAGTAGAAAAGGTTACAAAGATTATATGGAATTCTGCAAGGTTGACTTGCCTGATCATAGATAGATAGATAGGCAGACAGACGATTTATTTAAGTATTAACACATGGGTATTTGGTTTATAGTTTGTATTATAATGCAATACTACTTTGTTTTGAATTCAGACTTACTTTGAACACGGGAAAGTATATTATTTAGGTTCCCTTCTTGTGGGATTTATTGAATACTTCCTAACTTTATAGCATTGCAAGTTACTATAAGCTCATATATGTATATATTTCCTGTTCTGGTCAGTTTTATAGTCAACTCAATTTCCTAATGTTTCTTGGTTCCTTTGTTTGGACAATGACATTAGAAAACAAGACTTTGGTGTTAGGTTTAATTATTTCTAGCTGATAGAAGAAAATATATGTGTGCTAACCTATGTATATATAGACGTATCTATAAATATTTCTATATCTAGACTTCTGTATTGTTTACTTTTGTTGTTTTTTATAGCAAATTAACTGCCAAAAGTAACTTTGAAAAGGAAAAATTAGTTTGACTCAATGTTTCAGAGGTATCAATCAGTCCATCGTGGTGGGAAATAGTCAGCACAGCAGAACAATTTATACCATGACAGGCCAAGAAGCAGAGAAAAGGGAACTCTGCTCTCTACTAGGTATCCTCTTTTCTTTCTTTTATTCTTCCTGTACCTCAAGCCCATGTGATGATGCTGGCAACATTAATGGTGGGCCTTACCCTCAGTTAATGCTTCCTTACAGATACACACAGGGATCACTAGTCTCCTAAGTGATTCTAAATCCAGGAAAGTTGACAATGGAGTTAACCATCACATCATCTAAAATTCTGTTAAACTTAAATTTAGTTCATACCACTGTCTGCAATGCTAATTAATCTATTATCATGTGAATCATTCTAGCCCTTTGTTGGCTTATAACCTCCCATTTCCATCCACCATCTAATCAACTTGACCATCTTATTTCACTAGAGATAGATGACAGACAGACAGACAATCTGTGAAAACTTTATTACACAAGTATGCATGCTTATCCAGAGTTTTCTTTACCATTAGTTTTATGACTAACACTCATTCCCAAAGTTCCTTAGAACTTAGTTGCTTTAAACCCTTTTAAAACAACTTCTCCGAATGAGTTGCATAGGCCATTTTCAATACAAGTATATAATTCATTTTTAACGTATTTCCCCATACCTCCCTGTGGATCCTGTGGTTTCCTTTATTGCCCTAAATAGTTTGACTTCTGTTTTCCTGTTATCTGAATATATATTCTAGGACCTACTAATGAGAGAAAGCATGCAACATTTATCTAAAACTATTCTCACCATCTATTTCGGTGGAGCTGTTCAAACATATATAATAAGATTATCTTATCAAATTCTGTATCCCCCCTGGAATCGATCCCTTGATGAGTTTTTAAATGATTTTTTTTCATTCCATAAGCTTCACTCTACTGTAATGCTCTGTGTGGTTTGAAAAATGCCATGTAGCTACCAGTATCTGGCAAATGCTATTGAAAACCTATTTATCACCTGTATAGGTCATCCCTTTCCAAAATGTCATATAAATAGAATGACAAAGTATATAAAGTTTTTAAACATTTTAATTTATTTTGTGTGTGTATGTGTGTGTGTGCATGAGTATACATGACACAGTGTGCATACAGCAGTCAGAGAACAACTTGCAGAAATCCATTTTATCCACCATGTGGGACCTAGGGATGGAGCTAAGGTCATCAGGCTTAGTGTCAGGCACCTTTACCCAACCAGCTATTTCTCTGAACCTAATAATAATATATGGAATTTTCAAGTATCTTACCTTACTCATCATTATGGTTTTGGGGTTTATCCATGTTTTCTGTAACCTCATAACATATTCCTCTTTTTCTCAAAATAGTATTCCATTTTATAGATATACCATTTTTATTTATTCATTCATCCATTTAAATTACATCTTGTTTTTTATTTGGATAATTTTAGATAAAGCTGCTGTAGCCATTTGTACACATGTGTTTTTGTGAATATAAATATTGAATTAGTTGAAGAAATACTATTTGTTGAACAATACATTTAGTACATTCTTCCAGAATGGCTGTATCGATAATTAGCTTTGTCATTGCTGTTACCAAAATACCTTCCACACACAACTTTGGAAAAGGATTTTGGCTCTTGATTTCAGAGATACCAGTCTATCACAGCTATGAAGGCATGGCAGAAGAATTAACATCACATTAGGCCAGGTGGCAGGAAAGGAAGAAATTCAGTACTCAACTAATTTTCTCCCTTTTCCCATTTTATTCCATCAAAGCCCTCAGTCAGTGGGATAATGGCACCCACATAAAGGATGGAACTTTCTAACACCTCATTTAATCCTTCCTAGAAACACCCTCACAAGCATACAGAGGTGTATCTCACCAATCTCCTTATTGTCTTTATATATCACTAATAACAAACTAACATACATTTGAATAGTAAAAAAGTCAAAGCTTCCTTCCCTGCCTCTGTGATTCCCTCCCTCCCTCCCTCCCCCCCCCCCGTGTGTGAATGTGTGTGTGTGTGTGTGTGTGTGTGTACATGTAGACCAGAGACCAACATTAGGTGTCTAATTGCTCCCAACTTCCTTCCTTCCTTCTTTCCTTCCTTCCTTCCTTCCTTCCTTCCTTCCTTCCTTCCTTCTTTCTTTCTGCCAGGCTCCTCAGTGCCTGAATTATAGAAACACCATATCTGACTGTAATTTGGATGCTGGTGATCCCATCTCAAGTCCTCATAGTTGAAAGGCCTATGCTTTACTGACTGAGCCATCTTCATAGCTTCTCCAAATTCAAAGTTTTAAGCAATGCTTAGAGTTGCACTATTTCTTCTTTTATTGAAATTGAATAAGCAAGCTTATAAAGTATGATAGTTTATTTATATAGGAAAAATGTTGCTTAGCATTCAGGCTACTACGTTTTATAAATGTGAAGGTTTTGTGCTTCTATGGTAATTAGCTACAAGTTAAGCAAAGAAGCATTTACTGAGGTGAACACTAAGTCACCGGTGACAGAGAATCAATCCTATGTGATCATTGTGAAGAAAGTGGAAGTTTTATTATTAAGCAAAGTGCCTATAAGGTCATTGTGATCACTTTTATTCCCATCACACCCTCCATACATTCACATATCCCACTCTCCATCCTTACCATGTACATATGGAAACAGTGGTGAGAAAGCCTAAAATGCACTCAGGACATATGCCAGCATGATTTCTAAAGTAACTTTAATTCCCTTAAAATTATTACTTAATGCCCAATTCTTACACACACACACGCACGCACACACACACACACACACACACACACACACACACACACACACACAGGAACGGAAACCAGGAATTTTTCTCTTTTTTGGTTTTTGTTTTGTTTTTTGACACAGAGTTTCTCTGTGGCTTTGGAGGCTGTCCTAAACTAGCTCTTGTAGACCAGGCTGGTCTCAAACTCACAGACATCTACCTGTCTCTGTCTCCCGAGTGCTGGGAATAAAGGCGTGCGCCACCACCGCCCAGCAGAAACCAGGACTTCTCATGCATGCTAGATAAGCAGAATACCACTGAACTCTACTCCCAGTCCAGTATCTGATTTAATTTGCTTTTCATTGCTAAGGATCTAACCCAAAGCCTTGTGCATATCAGGTAAAAATTCTATTGCTGAACTACATCTTAAACCCTTGATTACATTTTAACACTAACTTAGCCTGTCTTTTGCTAACTATAGTCAGTGCTTCTATGCTGTGGGTAGCTCTCCAAAACTGCAAATTTATTCCCCCCTTCAATCCCTATTGCATCTTATCCGTTATGTATACCACTTTTTCAGTTTCACAGAAGTTTAAAAAAACTCATTAAACAAATTTTTAAATGCTAATAGAGAATAATACAGCTAACATTGATTGGACATCTGTGAGCACAAGCCATTTTCATACATATTCTCATTACAACTCCATGAGGTAATTGTTACCTCTATCTTATAGATAAAGTTTCAGAAGAAAGTGGTATGCTCTGAATGAGACATTTGTACATGCTATTCCTTCTACCTAGAATACCACTTCAGTTCCATCTATAACTAGCAAAGTACCAAACATACAAAATCACTTGGATATTGTTTCCCTAGATGGTAGTCTCAGCCTTATCCATGTGAATTCATTAGAAATCTGATACTTGCCCTTGTCAAAAGTCACCATACACAGAATCGTGTTATTTGCAAATAGGAGTGTTTTAACCTTTTTCCTTCCTAATTGTACCCCTTTCTTTATCACTATTCTAGCTAGCACTATATTGAGTAGGAATAATGAGAGTGGACATCCTTGTCTTGTTCTTGACCTGATCTTAGTGGGAATCATTCAATTTTTTTCTTCATTTAGCATACTAGTGACAATTGGTTTGTCATACATAGCCTTTAATATGATAAGATATCACCCCACCATTCCTAGGCTTTCCAGGGTTTTTTTTATCAAGGAGGGAAATTGCATTTTGTCAAAGGACTTTTCTGCATCAATTAAAATAATCATGTGATTTTTGTGTATGAGTCTATTTATGTAGTGAATTACACTTGTTGACTTATATGTGTTGAACCTCTACTGAATGAAGCTAACTTGTTTTCTTAAATTTTGTTTGCAAGTATTTCATTGAGGATTTTAGCCTCTATGCTCACTGGGGAAATTGGTCAATGATTCTCTTTTGTTATTGTTGTTGTTGTTATTGTTGAGTCTTCATCTGCCTTTGGTATCAGGATAATACTAGCTTCATAAAAAAAGAAAGAAAAGAGATTGTAAGTGCCCCTTCCTTTTATGTTTTATGGAATTATTTGAGTAGGTTTGATGTTAGTTCTTCTTTGATGATATAGTAGAATTCTGCATTTAATCCATCTGCCCTGAACTTTTTGCAGTTGATGTCTGTTTATGCCATGGTTGTTAAGTAATGCAGAAACATACAACTGGTCAAGAAAACACACAGAGAAAAGGTGTTCATGGAGTGGCCAGCCAAAAAAGAGAAGTCTGTAGCACATTCTCTCCACCAAAGTTTTAGGCATCATCATAGAAGAGGAATTAGAAAGATTTAAGACCCAGAGAAACAATGTCTTCTTGGCATGGCAGGAAAGCTGCACATGAACTAAATAACAGTTGTGGTTGTCTGAACATCACCTGCTCAGAGTCCAACCTGTCGACATTGCAGCACAGATGGGACAAGGACTCATAAGTCTCCACCCCTAGCTGTGGAGCTATTAATAGTTGATGGCTTCTAGAGGAGGGAAAGCCAGTTTTCTTTCCGGGTATGATCCTGTTGGTATATTGTACTCCGTGGATGGCCTCACACCTATGAGTATATGAGCAGCACAAATTGAACTTGATAGGTTATTAAAAACTTAGGAAGAGGACATGATTTGGGGAAGGGATAAAGGATACATGTGGATCTGGAAGGAATTGGGGGAAGAATATGAGTATGATCATGGATGAAATTCTCAAATGGTAGTAAAATACTGTATTTTAAAAAAGAATCACCATAATAAACCATTACTATGTAAAGGTCAAGGGCTATATCTTATAGATAATTTGCATGCCTATTGCATTTCATGGTCACTTTTGCATAACACAGTAGTTTGCTACTCAAATTTTAACAAATGAATCAGGAGCTTGTAGAAGTGCATGAAATTTTGTTGTTGATGCTGCCGCTGCTGTTGCTTGGGTGGGTGAGTGGGTGAGTAGATGTAGAGCCAATTGAGCAAAACTTCCTCAAATAAATGCTAAATCCCTGGACAGGGGCAGAACTGAAAACTTATGGTAATTATAAGTAGAGTACATATAGACACTAAAGAAAATATTTTCGCATGAAAGGAATGGTTATCCTATGTTATTTTTTAAATTTTTCATTTAAATTAGAAACAAACTTGTTTTACATGCCAATCCTAGTTCCCTCTCCCTCCTCTCCTCCCCTGCCCCCCACGGACTCCCTATCTCATCCCCTTCCTGCTCCCCAGGGAGGATGAGGTCTTCCATGGGGGATCTTCAAAGTCTGTCATATCATTTGGAGTAGGGCCTAGGCATCTCCACCCCTCCCCAGTGTGTCGAAGCCGAGAGAGTATCCCTCTAGGTAGAGTGGGCTCCCAAAGTCCATCCGTGTACTAGGGATAAATACTGATCCACTACCAGAGGCCCCATACATTTCTCAGGCCTCCTAACTGACACCCACATTCAGGGATTCTGAAACAGTCCTATGATGGTTTTCCAGCTATCAGTCTGGGGTTCATGAGCTCACCCTTGTTCAGGTCAGCTGTTTCTGTGGGTATCTCTAGCCTGGTCTTGATCCCTTTGCTTGTAACTCCTCCCTTTCTGCAACTGGATTCCAGAGTTCAGTTCAGTGTTTAGCTATGGGTCTCTGCTGCTGGATGAAGGCTCTAGGATGGTATATAAGGTAGTCATAAATCTTGTTATAGGGGAAGGGCATTTAAGGTAGCCTCTCCAGTATTGCTTAGATGGTTAGTTGGGAGTCAACCTTGTAGACCTATGGACAGTTCCCTAGTGCTAGATTTCTCTTTAAACCTATAATGACTCCCTCTATTATGGCATCTCTTTTCTTGCTCTTCTCTATTCTACCTCTGACTCAATCTTCCTGCTCCCTCATGTCCTCCTCTCCCCTCCTTTTATCTCCTTCTCTTTCTCCTAACTCCCTCTTTCCTTCCCCCATACTCTCAATTAGCTCAGGAAAACTTTTTTGTAAACAAAAAGAATTACTGTTCTTATCTTGTACACTACACCAAGCAAATTTTGGGAAGGTGTTTTGGCAGGTAGAGATACATAGTAGATTATTTTAAATGAGGAGTATTTGTTGGAAACAGGTTGCCTTCAAAAGGGGCTTCCCAAAATGTTTAACACTTATTAAAGCAGGTATAAGTTAAATATTGTAGTTGACAAACATTGTAGTAGGATCTCATAGAAAAATTTAAGATACCTAATATCATTTAACAAAAGCACCACAAAAAATCAGTTATTCACACTTTGGTTACCTTGACCTATACTGTAATAAACATTGCTATCAATATCGAAATTTTTAAAGTTTATTTCCATTCAATGGAATCAACTTAATGGTTACATACCAACTTAGGATAACAGGAAATAAAGATGAACATAAATGATAATGTTTCTTCTTTCCTACAACATAGTTAATACCTAGTTCAGTTTTCATCCGTTTTCATGTAAAACCTACCTAGGAAAGTTTGATCATGTAAAACCTTCCTATATATTGAATTTTATATGAAGAGCTATTTGTTTACATTACATAGATGTGGTATTTTGCTACTTATAAAATGATTTCAGAAGCGCTCCTAGGAAACTAAAATTAGTGATATGTGTATGCTTATGTGAATATTCAATGTACATGTTCATAGTGTGATGAGAATTGTAAGTAAACGGCACAATGGCTGCTACAGTATAAAAAGTAAGATCTAAAAAATGCTAATCTCACTTTAACTGTTTCTGCATTTAAATAATATGGAAAGTTTTTCTCCTACAAAAGTTTTTCTAGCCAGGGGTAGTGGAAAATGCCTTTAATCCCAACACTGGGGAGACAGAGACAAGTAGAGCCAGCCTAGTCTACATAAGAAGTTCTAACCCGGGCAGTACTGCAGAGTTTCTATTGTATTGTAAAGGTATTTGTTGCACATAATCTCATCATTTTGGCAAGGAATGATGCAAAACATTCCTAATCAAATTTCAAGACAGATACAGCAGCACTTTCCACACAGCAGGGTACGATTAGAGGTAAGGTCTTTGATTACTATTTCAACAATAACCATTAGTATAAGTCAGACTAAAAATTGGGACTGGCCCAAGGATTTCAGTGCTAACATGATTATTTATTGCTTAGAACTTGGCTCTGCATGGTCCCAGTTCAATGACAATTCAAGACCCCGGGAAGATACAGTACAGCTGACTTGATTTGCCAAAGAAATTTGAAAACTTGTTTAAAGCTATTTAAAAGCATTCTTGCTACTTTTTGGCAGTGCTAGGTAGAACTTGGCTCATCATGGAGCTGGGGTAATCAAAGAGTGAGCAAATGATAATTTAGGGCCTTAGGCAAACATACGAGCTTTGAAGCTACAGTGTTTCTAATTGCATGCCTAATGGCTGATTGACGTGATTCTGAGGTTAGACAATTACCTCAAAGTACTACTCCTAGCTGTTGATTGTTTACCAGTGACCTTCCATTTTTCTACATAGAACTCTGAGTCACAGACTGACAGTGATCTGCCAGGGTTCAGGATGTATTTTTCTACAGTGTAGATGTTACTCAGGATTAAAGGAAAACACTTCACATTTCCTTGAATATATATTATATGCTGTAATTCTTCAAAGTAGAACATATTCTAAGACTTCAGACTGTCTTTCTCTATTCTGCCATGGGAGAGGCAGGAGTAAAGGAAGTATTGGGAAGTGTGAAGAAACTTAAAAAGCACTGTCCTAAGTTGTGGCCACTTTTGTGGAGTGCTCTCAGGCCTGCTTAGAACTCTCTGCTTTCTTCCTAAACGTCAACTCAGATGTCATCCTCCTGTTTCCCTACATCTTAAGGAAAATCTCTCTCTTCTGTGGCTCCATTGACTTTATTCAATGACCTTACTGTAGCTTGGTGTTTTTGTGGGAATCCTAACTGTGGAAGCGGATGTATCTCTGACTCTTTTGCTTGTTCATAGGACTCCTTTCCTTCTACTGTGTTGCTGTGTACAGCCTTGATATGAGGGATTTTGCCTTGTCTTATTGCATCTTGTTTTGTCCTGTCTGGCTGTAATATCTTGGCGGCCTGCTCTTTTCTGAAGAGAAACTGAGGTGTGTCGGATCTGGAAGAGAGGGCAGATGGGGGGACCTGGGAGGAGTGGAAGCAGGGGAATCTGTGGTTGGTGTATATTGCATGAGGGAAGAATCTATTTTCACTTAAAATTTTTGCTAGAGAAAAAGAAGGGGAATAATGGAACCGGAAAGATTAAATGGAGAGGGGGATAGATCATGGAATGGATTGCTAACACTAAAGGCTTTTGAAAATGCCATATGGAAGCCTACTACACTAGAAGCTTCCTAAAATATATGTGCATACTTATTATACAAAAGGAATTTGAATGGAGTTGCCCTATAGCATGGGGATAATCTCTCTCTCTCTCTCTCTCTCTCTCTCTCTCTCTCTCTCTCTCTCAGACATTGTAGGCTATCAAACACTAAGCCCAGTGCAAGATCTGGTTACCTCTTTTTACAGAGTTGTCAGTGTGTCTGTGAGGTCATATAGACTCCTCCAAGCACTATAGGCTATTGCCATTGTGCTTGGTTACCTTCCAGAACTTGATGGTAAGACCCTGTTTCTGAAAATACCATATACTTGAGTCATGGGGCATGGAGAAACCAATTTTACCTACTACTAGCTTTCATATTTCTGGGAGGTTCTATCTATGCACTACCAGGAGAGAAAAGACATCAGTAGTCTTACTCAGCTGTGAACTCTGCAGGCTACAATAACAATTGGCCTGGCAAGACAGCGCCACTCGTGTGATAGTGTCAAGAATGTTATGAATGTAACCAGTCATTTTCTGGTTGGATTTAAAGTCTGCGCCACAAGATGAAACTCATGCCTGACATCATTAACTGGGTAAAAACCTATGGTTGACTAGATCATAGGTTCTAGGGGAGAAGTTAATACTATTACTCTGCTAAATTGACTTAATATTAAACTGCCCCCCCAAATTCTTATATTTATATCCTGAGATTAGTGCTCTTCCAACCCTTACCCGAGAAGCTTTTCAACAGATGGCAGTTAATACAGAGAATAACAACTGATCAGTGTGCAGAGAATAAGAGATTTCGGGTTCTCTATTCTAAGTGAGATATCTATCGCACATCCCTACCCCAAATCCCAGAGATCATTGTGAAAGAGGGAACATAAGTATAGTAAAATTTGAGGTTTTGAATGCCTGCAGTGAAACAATATTTGTTGAACATGACAACACCATTTCACTCATGAACTAATAGTGGCTGTGACTGCTTGCGTAAGACTTATACAGGATCGAGTCACACAGAATTCCAGCATGGGTGGGAAAAGGGATCTCAAATTGAGGAGCTATTGACAGTTGTCTGCTGGGAGAGGAAGAGACAGTTTTCATCGGGGATGTGACCCCTGAGAAGCTACCCATGCTCTGATGCAACATTAAATGGACTCCATGGAATTTCTTAAAGGATAGGATATGAAGTTGGGATGGAGATGTGGTATGGGGGATACTGGAGGAATTGGAGGGAAGTGAATGGAGGTGGATTTGATCAAAACACATTATATGCTTATATGAAATTCTCAAAATCCATGTAGGTGTATATGTATCCATGCACAATGACTTATAATTTCAATTCTTGAGAGGGTGAGGACCAGACAGCTAGTGCTTGCTGGCAATCCAATCTAATTAGAACTATAAGCTCTATATCTGGTGAGGTACCCTGTCTCAAATAAACCTGGTGGTGAGCTCTCATCCCGCCCAACTCTTCCTCTGTCCCCCTATCACATCAATAAAAAGGAATCAAGTACTGATATTTTGTATAGCATAGATCTCAAAATAATTATGCTACATAAGAGAAGTCAGACAAAAAAAGAAGAGTACATATTTTATGGTTCTATTTATATACAGTTCTAGAACATAAAATCTATAGTGACAAAAAGCAGAGCAGTAGCTACTTGGCAATGCAGAAAGTATCAGAGACCTGACTGAGTAGAAAGGCTTGGAAAGAACGTGAAGGACTGGGGAAATGGTTCAGTGGATAAAGTGCCTGCTGCACAAATATGAGGACTGAAATTTAGATCTTTGGCACCTATATAAATGCATGGCAGCCCGCCTATAATTCTAGCACTTGGAAGGCAGAGACAAGGAATACCTGAAGCAAGCTGGCTAGGTAGACAGGTTGTTTTAGTGAGCTGTGAGTTCAATTGTGAGATCCTGCCTCAAAGAGTAAGATGGAGTGCTATCAAGGGAGACTCTTTAGGCCTACACACACACACACACACACACACACACACTGCAAAACAAATATTTAAAGAGCATGAAAAGACTTTTGGGACTGTTGGACATCTTCATTATTTTAATCATGAAAATAGTTTTATAGGTGTACACACATATGCCATAATTTAACAAATTTTACACTAAAGTATTTCCAGATTTTTAATATGTATAAAAGACCATAAAATAACCTCTGTGGATAGAAATAATGCTGGTCATAATAGTATCCATAATTTATGCTTAGTTTCAGTGGTTGGAGAGGAAGGGTGTAGTCTTTAAGGCAGGGGTTGAGGGAAAGTCAGATGACAGAGGGAGAATATACATAAGTGGCCCCTTGCCAACACTCTTTTCAGGTGAAATTTCTTAGGGGCCGGTTTAAATTTAGATTTCTGTTTCAAGGTTCCTGGTTGATTTTGAAATAACCATAGGATTACATTTATGTCTTATGAAGTAATGCATGCATGTGGTTTTTAAAAGTATGAACTATGTACATAAAAGCTTACAATGCATGCAATGTGCTGTTCCAATCTTAATCCTCTAACATTATTACCTTTCACTCTATTAACTATTTCTGTTTAGTTCCTCTGGCAATTGTTCCCATGTATTTTGCTATTTCTTGAATTCTCTATTTTAAATGTTGTTAACTTCTTGATAAGACAAATTAGGACTTATATCACTCAATGTAGTTACTATGTTCTTAAATTCATTTATTTTTCTGAGGAACATACTTAGACCATTCTTGTTCCTTAAACTGTGAACAGTATCTCTTCAGTAAGAAGAGGCCATGAAATTCCCTGGTCCTCTTTGTCTCTAGCCCCTTCAGCTATCAACCACCTTTTTTGTACTTTTATTTTATACACTGTCAAAGGAGTAGCATTTATGTTTTGTTTCATATCTATAACTATCTCTATAGCTAACTAACCTATGCTTTAATATTTTTGTTAGTGTTCTAAGTTGAAAATCAATAAACATTATTTATGCTAGCATTGGCTATTAAAATAGCTAATTATTTAAAATAATTTTTAATTACAAACTTTGTTTCCTATTGAGTTTTAAAATAGCAATTATGACTTTTAAAATTTCTGATTCCCTTTTTATTGTCTATGACACCCATAATTTTTTCTAATTTCTTTGTGATGAATGTAATTATGAGTCTCTCAACCCCTTTTTTTTGTAGGTGCTATCCTAGTTAATGTTAATTGTCAAGTTGGCATAGCCTCATGTCATCTAAGAGGACAGGCTTGATTAAGGAATTCCTAGATGAGATTAACCTGTGGGCATGTCTGTGGGGTCTCATCTTGATCATTAGAGCCATACTTTGGATGGGTCTATTCCTAGGCAGGCAGTACTAGGCTGTATAAGAATGCTAGTTAGATGTAGCATGAACAATAGAAACCCAGAGACAGATTTGGGATTCAAGCTGAAGATCAGAGAAACAAAGTAGCCAAGCCACCAGAGAGCTCTTACTTCTGCCAGGGCTGGGGAGACCCTACTCCTATCTTAAATACCTCTCTAGTGCTGGGATTAAAAGTGTGAGCTCCGTTTCTCTTTTAGACTGCTTCACTCTCATGTAGCCCTGCGTGGCCTTGAACACACAGAGATCCATCTTACTTTGTCTCCTGAGTCTTGGGATTAAAGGCATGTGCCACCCTTGCTCATATGTTCCCTCCTCCCTCTCCTCGCCTGGTGAGCAAGGGAGGTCAAGATCATGATGGAGAAATCTACAGAGACAGCTGAACCAAGCTCATGGAAACTCATGAACTCTAGACCTACAACTGTGGAGATTCCAGGGGACCAAACTAGCTCCTCTGTATGTGGGAGATAGTTGTGAAGCTTGGACTAGCAGAAGGGCCATGATACAAACCTGGTACATGAGCTAGCTTGTTGGAAGAGCCCATTCCTTAGCGTGAGATGCCATTCTCAGTGGCCATAGGACCATGATATAACCCAGGTACATGAGTTGCCTTGTTGGAGCCCATTCCATATGGTGAGATGCCATGCTCAGTCTTAATGTATGGCAGAGAAACCTGGCCCTGCCCCAACCTAATGAGATAGACTTTGTTGACTCTTCATAGGAGCCAACCCGTGAGGAAGAGTGGAATAGTGGAGTGGGCTAGAGGAGGAGGAGGTGGGAGGAGGTGGGTGGCATGGGAAGAGGGTTGAGAGGGAGAACTGTGGTTGGAATGTAAAAAGCTTTATTAGATCATAAACAATATATCACCACAATTCCCCTTTTTGTCTAATACAAAAAGAAGGCTATAACTAATATAAACAACATGTAAATAAATACAATGACTGTATACAATATATACAGACAATAAGTACATCAACAATGTCTAGTCCATTTGCATTTGACAAATTCAGAAAAAATACTCCATTATCTATCCTATCGTATTGAGTCCATCATCTTCTCTGTAGTAGGTTGATGCTGCCAGGAGTAGACATGTCTCATTGTCATAAAAAAGGGCCTGTTATTAAAACACCTTAAATGTCATATTCTGTAGATCTCTGAAGTGTTTGAAGTCAACCTGTCTTTCTAAAATATGCCTCTGTTTGGCCTTGAAAACATACCTAATATGACTACAAGTTCTATTGTAATAGATGACTAATTACTAACCTGTATTTCCTTGTTATCCTATATAGTTGGTAATAATAACTTTCAGGTCCCTCTGGCATCATCAGGTAAACAGGCCAGCTTCCCAGCCTGAGTTCCAGAGCCTGCAGATCGCCTGGGAACTGCACAGAGCTCCCAATCCCGGCGGGAGCATCAGGTAAACAGGCCAGCTTCCCGGCCTGTGTTCCAGAGCCTGCAGATCGCCTGGGAACTGCACAGAGCTCCCAATACCGGCGGGAGCAAAGCACCCCAGACTCCAGATCTTCTCTCCCACCAACGATTCCAGGAAAGGAGAGGAGGCTGGGAGTACAGGGAAGTAGCTGTCCCTCTGGCATCATCAGGTAAACAGGCCAGCTTCCCGGCCTGAGTTCCAGAGCCTGCAGATTGCCTGGGAACTGCACAGAGCTCCCAATCCCGGCGGGAGCATCAGGTAAACAGGCCAGCTTCCCGGCCTGTGTTCCAGAGCCTGCAGATCACCTGGGAACTGCACAGAGCTCCCAATCCCGGAGGGAGCATCAGGTAAACAGGCCAGCTTCCCGGCCTGTGTTCCAGAGCCTGCAGATCGCCTGGGAACTGCACAGAGCTCCCAATCCCGGCGGGAGCAAAGCACCCCAGACTCCAGATCTTCTCTCCCACCAACGATTCCAGGAAAGGAGAGGAGGCTGGGAGTACAGGGAAGTAGCTGTCCCTCTGGCATCATCAGGTAAACAGGCCAGCTTCCCAGCCTGAGTTCCAGAGCCTGCAGATCGCCTGGGAACTGCACAGAGCTCCCAATCCCGGCGGGAGCATCAGGTAAACAGGCCAGCTTCCCGGCCTGTGTTCCAGAGCCTGCAGATCTCCTGAGAACTGCACAGAGCTCCCAATCCCGGCGGGAGCAAAGCACCCCAGACTCCAGATCTTCTCTCCCACCAACGATTCCAGGAAAGGAGAGGAGGCTGGGAGTACAGGGAAGTAGCTGTCCCTCTGGCATCATCAGGTAAACAGGCCAGCTTCCCGGCCTGAGTTCCAGAGCCTGCAGATCACCTGGGAACTGCACAGAGCTCCCAATCCCGGCGGGAGCATCAGGTAAACAGGCCAGCTTCCCGGCCTGTGTTCCAGAGCCTGCAGATCACCTGGGAACTGCACAGAGCTCCCAATCCCGGCGGGAGCATCAGGTAAACAGGCCAGCTTCCCGGCCTGTGTTCCAGAGCCTGCAGATCGCCTGGGAACTGCACAGAGCTCCCAATCCCGGAGGGAGCATCAGGTAAACAGGCCAGCTTCCCGGCCTGTGTTCCAGAGCCTGCAGATCGCCTGGGAACTGCACAGAGCTCCCAATACCGGCGGGAGCAAAGCACCCCAGACTCCAGATCTTCTCTCCCACCAACGATTCCAGGAAAGGAGAGGAGGCTGGGAGTACAGGGAAGTAGCTGTCCCTCTGGCATCATCAGGTAAACAGGCCAGCTTCCCAGCCTGAGTTCCAGAGCCTGCAGATCGCCTGGGAACTGCACAGAGCTCCCAATCCCGGCGGGAGCCAAGCACCCCAGACTCCAGATCTTCTCTCCCACCAAAGAGACCAGGAAACTACAGGAACCAGGGAGACCAGGGGAGTAGCTGTTCCGGATCAGGTACAACAGGACCCAGCATAGGGTCCAGGGGACCAGGTAGGAGGCTAAGCGCCCCAGATTCCTGTTCTTCTTCTCTACCCACGGACCAGCATTTGGACAAGGCATAGAAGAACCACCAGATTACTGGACTTACTAGCACCCACCAAAGGGAACTCTGGTCCCCAGACCAGGAAGGGGCTCTTTCTGCACCCACTAAAAGAAGAGATGGGAAAGAGACAATACAAAAACACAGTCAGCAACAGAAAAACAAATATGACACCGCCAGATTCTAGAGACTCCACACCAGCAAGACCCCAATATTCAAACGCGAAGGAAGCAGAAGAGAACGATCTTAAAAGCACTTTCATGAAAATGATAGAGGCCCTAAAAGAGGATATTGGAAAATCCCTCAAAGAAATGGAAGAAAAAACAAACCAAAAAATGCAAGAAATGGAAGAAAAAACAAACCAAAAAATGCAAGAATTGGAAGAAAAAACAAACCAAAAACGGCACGAAATGGAAGAAGAAATGAAGCAAAAAATGCAAGAAATGGAAGAAAAAGCAAAGCAAAAAATGCAAGAATTAGAAGAAGAAACATACCAAATAAGGCAGGAAATGGAAGAAGCAACAAAGCAAAAAATGCAAGAAATGGTAGAAAAAACAAAGCAAAAAATAAAAAAAATGGAGGAAGAAACAAACCAAAAAAGGCAGGAAAGGGAAGAAGAAACAAAGCACAAAATCCAAGAAATGGAACAAAAAGCAAACCAAAAAATGCAAGAAATGGAAGAAAGAACAAACCAAAAAATTCATAAAAGGCAACAAACGGACGAACAGATAAACAGAAAATTGCAAGAAGCAATGCAAATGCTGCAAGGGTTGAAAACTGAAATAGAGACACTAAAAAAAACACAATCTGAAGAAAGGCAGAAAATAGAAAAGCTGGACAAACAGTCAGGCACTACCAATACAAGCATTACCAACAGAATAGAAGAGATGGAAGAGAGAATCTCAAGTGTTGAAGATACATTAGGAGAAATGGATTTATCAACCAAAGAAAACCTTAAATCCAACAAATCCTTAACACAAAACATCCAGGAATTATGGGACACCATGAAAAGACCAAACATAAGAATAATAGGTATAGAAGAAGGAGAAGAAATCCACCTCAAAGGGGCAGAAGGCATATTCAACAAAATCATAGAAGAAAACTTTCCCAACCTTAAGAAAGACATGCCAATGAAGGTACAAGAAGCCTACAGAACACCAAATAGAGTGGACCACAAAAAAAATCCCTCGCCACATAATAATCAAGACCCCAAACATACAGAATAAAGAAAGAATATTAAGAGCAGCTAAGGAAAAAGGTCAAGTAACATATAAAGGCAGACCTATCAGAATTACACCTGATTTCTCCATGGAAACTCTGAAAGCCAGAAGGTCCTGGATAGATATTCTACCTACACTAAGAGACCATGGATGCCAGCCCAGACTACTATACCCGGCAAAGCTCTCAATCACTATAGACGGAGAAAACAAGATATTCCATGACAAAACTAGATTCAACCAATATGTGTCCACTAACCCAGCCCTACAGAAAATTTTGGAAGGAAAACTCCAACCCAAGGAAGCTAACTACAACCAGAAAAACATAAGCATTAGAGAATCCCTCTCTACCAACAGCCAAAAGAACAAAGGGGCGAAATTCCACCCATAATTCCACCAACAACAACCATCGCAAATCGAAGAAGGATGAGCAATCAATGGTCATTAATATCCCTCAATATTAATGGCCTTAACTCACCCATAAAAAGACACAGACTAGCAGAATGGATTCGAAGACAGAACCCTTCCTTCTGCTGCATACAAGAAACACACCTCACCCTCAAAGACAGACATTACTTGAGAGTTAAAGGTTGGGAAAAATTTTTCAATCAAATGGACCCAAGAAACAAGCAGGGGTAGCAATCCTAATATCTAACAAACTAGACTTTAAAATAAAATCAATCAAAAGAGATGAAGGAGGTCATTACATACTCATCACAGGTGAAACCCACCAAGACGAAGTGTCTATCCTGAACATCTATGCCCCCAATACAAAGGCATCCACATTCGTTAAAGAAACATTATTAGAACTTAAATCTCATCTAAAGCCCCACACAGTTATAGTGGGAGATTTCAACACACCACTCTCACCACTAGACAAGAATACCAGACAGGAACTCAACAAAGAAGCAAAGGGTCTAATAGAAGTAATGACCCAACTGGGATTAACAGATATCTATAGAACATTTCATCCACATAAAAAAGAATATACCTTCTTCTCACCACCACATGGAACCTTCTCAAAAATCGACCACATACTTGGCAACATATCAAACCTCAGCAGCTACAAAAAAATTGGAATAACTCCATGCATCTTATCAGACCACCATGCCTTAAAATTAGAATTCAACAACAACACAAAGTGCAGAAAACCTACAAACTCATGGAAATTGAATAATGCTCAACTGCACCATCCCTGGGTCAAAGAGGAAATAAAAAAAGAAATTAAAGACTTCCTCGAACTCAATGAGAATGAAGACACAACATACCCAAACCTATGGGACACTTTGAAAGCAGTGCTACGGGGAAGTTCATAGCACTAAGTGCTCACATGAAGAAACAGGAAAACAGTTATACCAGAGAATTAACATCACAGCTAAAAGCTCTAGAACACAAAGAAGCAAACTCCCCCAGGAGGAGTAGACGCCAGGAAATAATCAAATTGAGGGCTGAAATCAACAAAGTAGAAACCAGGAAAACAATACAAAGAATCAATGCAACGAAGAGTTGGTTCTTTGAGAAAATCAACAAGATAGACAAACCTTTGTCCAAACTTACCAAACAGCAGAGAGTGAACACGCAAATTAACAAAATCAGAAATGAAAAGGGGGACATAACAACAGACTCTGAGGAAATCCAGAGAATCATTAGGTCATACTTTGAAAACCTGTACTCCACAAAATTTGAAAATTTAAAGGAAATGGATGACTTCCTGGACAGCTATCATTTGCCAAAACTAAATCAAGAACAGATAAGCAATTTAAATAGACCTATAACCCCTATGGAAATAGAAGCTGTCATCAAAAGTCTCCCAACCAAAAAAAGTCCAGGTCCAGATGGCCTCAGTGCAGAATTCTACCACAAATTCAAAGAACAGCTTATACCAATTCTTCTCAAAGTGTTCCACACAATAGAAGCAGAAGGGTCTTTGCCAAACTCTTTCTATGAGGCTTCAATAACCTTGATCCCCAAGCCACACAAAGATACAACCAAGAAAGAGAACTTCAGACCAATATCCCTCATGAACATTGATGCAAAAATACTCAATAAAATACTGGCAAATCGGATCCAAGAACACATCAAAACAATCATTCACCACGATCAAGTAGGTTTCATCCCAGGGATGCAGGGATGGTTCAACATACGAAAATCCATCAACGTAATCCACCATATAAACAAGCTGAAAAACAAAAATCACATGATCATCTCACTAGATGCTGAAAAAGCCTTTGACAAAATCCAACATCCCTTCATGATAAAGGTCTTGGAGAGATCTGGGATAACAGGGACATACTTAAACATAATAAAAGCCATATACAGTAAACCAACAGCCAACATCAAACTAAATGGACAGAAACTCAATGCAATTCCTCTAAAATCAGGAACAAAACAAGGCTGTCCACTCTCTCCATACCTTTTCAACATGGTACTTGAAGTTCTAGCTATAGCCATACGACAACAAAGGGGGATCAAGGGGATACAAATTGGGAAGGAAGAAGTCAAACTTTCACTGTTTGCAGACGATATGATAGTTTATATCAGTGACCCAAAGAACTCTACCAGGGAACTCTTACAGCTGATTAACACCTTCAGCAAAGTGGCAGGTTACAAGATCAACTCAAGAAAGTCAGTAGCCCTACTATATACAGATGATAAAAGGGCTGAAAGAGAAATCAGAGAAACATCACCCTTTACAATTGCCACAAACAACATAAAATACCTTGGGGTAACGCTAACCAAACAAGTGAAAGACCTGTATCGTAAGAACTTTGAATCTTTAAAGAAAGAAATTAAAGAAGCCCTCAGAAAATGGAAAGATCTCCCATGCTCTTGGATAGGTAGGATCAATGTAGTAAAAATGGCAATCCTGCCAAAAGCAATCTACAGATTCAATGCTATCCCCATTAAAATCCCAGCACAATTCTTCACAGACCTTGAAAGAACAATAATCAATTTTGTATGGAAAAACAAAAGACCCAGGATAGCCAAAACAACCCTGTTCAACAAGGCAACGTCCGGAGGCATCACTATCCCTGACCTCAAGCTCTATTATAGAGCTATAGTCCTGAAAACAGCTTGGTATTGGCACAAAAATAGACAGGCAGACCAATGGAATCGAATTGAAAATCCGGGTATTAACCCGCACACGTACGAACATCTGATCTTCGACAAAGAAGCTAAAAATATACAATGGAATAAAGAAAGCATCTTCAACAAATGGTGCTGGCATAATTGGAGACTGGCATGTAGAAAAATGCGGATCGATCCATGTTTATCGCCATGCACAAAACTTAAGTCCAAATGGATCAAAGACCTCAACATAAATCCAGCCACACTGAACCTCTTAGAAGAGAAAGTGGGTGGTACCCTTGAAAGAATTGGTACAGGAGACAGCTTCCTGAACATAACACCAGTAGCACAGACAGTGAGATCAACAATTAATAAATGGGACCTACTGAAACTGAGAAGCTTCTGTAAGGCAAAGGACACAGTCAGCAAGACAAAAAGGCAGCCCACAGAATGGGAAAAAATATTCACTAATCCCACATCTGACAGAGGGTTGATCTCCAAAATTTACAAAGAACTCAAGAAGCAAGTCTCCAAAACAGCAAAGGACCCAATTAAGAAGTGGGCTGCAGAACTAAATAGAGAGTTTTCAATAGAGGAGTCTAAAATGGCTGAGAGGCACTTGAGAAAGTGCTCAACATCCTTAGCCATCCGGGAAATGCAAATCAAAGCAACTCTGAGATACCATCTCACTCCTGTCAGAATGGCTAAAATCAAAAACACCAATGACAATTTATGCTGGAGAGGATGTGGTGAAAGGGGGACACTCCTCCATTGCTGGTGGGAGTGCCAACTGGTTCAGCCACTTTGGAAAGCAGTATGGAGATTCCTCAGAAAAATGGGAATAAACCTACCACAAGACCCAGCAACTGCACTCTTAGGCATATATCCAAAAGATGCCCATTCATATAACAAAGATGTCTGTTCCACTATGTTCATAGCAGCTTTATTTGTAATAGCCAGAACTTGGAAGCAACCTAGATGTCCCTCACCCGAAGAATGGATAGAGAAAATGTGGTACATCTACACAATGGAGTACTATTCAGCAGAAAAAAATAATGGAATCATGAGATTCGCAGGCAAATGGATGACACTAGAAGAAACCATCCTGAGTGAGGTAACCCAGTCACAAAAAGAGAAACATGGCATGTACTCTCTCATATATGGATTTTAGACATAGATCTGGGGAGTGCCAGCCTACAATCCTATTGCCAGAGAGTCTGGGAAACAGAAACTTCATTTACTGGCTGGTTAAGTACTGAGCTGAACTCAAGAAAGCCAGTATCAGAGAGGGAGGACTGATGATCAAAGGGATTAAGACTGGGCTGGTTGAACCCCCAGAAACAGCTGACCAGACAAAGGTTAACTCTTGAATCCCAGGCATCAGCCTGGGAATCCAGCATGGGACTGATCAAGACCCCCTGAATCTGGGTGTCAGTGAGGAGGCCTAGGTAATCTATTGAGCCTTGGACAGCAGATCAGTACCCATCCCAAGTATACACACGGTCTCTGGACTCCCATAGAACAATGTGAGGTGCACTCTCACCCTGAACTCTTGGGGAAGGGTCTAGGCCCTGCCCTATATGAAATGACAGACTATGGACACCCCCATGGAGGGCCTCACCCTCCCTGGGGGAATGAGGGGATAACGGGGGGGGGGGATGGGGGGTGGGCACAGGAGGAGGGGAGGGAAAGGGAGAGGGACCTCGTACTGACTTGTGAAGCAACCTTGTTTCTTATCTAAATTTAAAATGGAAAATAAAAAAAATATTAATATAAAAAAAAAAAAAAAAAAAAAAAAAAATAATAACTTTCAAGGACTAGAAATTTACATTACATTAATAAAAGGGCTGCATAGGTTAGCCGAATAGGAAAGCCACGTCCACAGTTCTGCTATAATTTCTCTAGTCAAGGGTAATCTTGTGTGGAGTAACGAGCAGTTCTGCCTTCAGATTCTTGCCTTATATACCTTTCCTGGCTTCACTCAGTGGTAGACTGTGGTCTGGAAATATAAGATGAGAGAAACCCTTTCCTCTTCAAGTTGCTTTTGATCAGAATGTTTTGTCGCAGAATCAGAGAGGAAATGACAACAGGTGCTTTTTAGAGCTGTATTTGCTTCAATTTGGATGCTGTGTTCCCTGCTGTTCAACTATCACATTGGGCTTACTTGCATTAGTCTCTGGTCTAAGGTCCACTATTTTCTTAGTAGTCAATCTTTGTTTACTCTTACTTTTTATGGAATATATCTCTAAGGATATGGATAGAGTGTAAAATATAAAGTTTCAGTTATTTGTGAAATAAAAATGTCTTTCTTTTGCTGTCAAACTCAACTTTTAGTTAGGAGACGGGTTGCATTTTAAAATTTTAAAAATATTTTTCCTTCAGATCTTTGAAGGTATTTCTCTATTGTTTTCTCTTAAAAATAATTTTCTGGTAAGATGTTCAATTCATTCAAAGTCTTGTCTATTTAACTGTTGATGTTTTTCCTTCCTGAAAGATTTTAAGGACTTTATCTTTTGATTTTCCAAAATCAAAATGTGTCTAGAGTTTGAGGGCCTAGCATACTCTACATATAAAGCCTGAAGGACAATAAGCCATATCCATCTGTGTAGTCATTATGTTTGGGGACATATAAAATTCATAATGTAGAAATCTTTGCTCTGGAATGGTAATGTTTATGCTGTTCTTTCACAATTTATTTAATCTCTTTGGAAAAAGCTTTCTGATTTAGAGAGGAGCACTTGGGACTAAATACCTGATTACTAGAGATTTTATACACGAGGAAAAATGTGATTATTGATATGCAGATTTTCAATTTCATTCTCACAAACACACCCTTTTGTGGTACTATGAATCAAACTCAAGGCCTAAGTACTCCCAGCACTTCACTTTCTTTTCATTTGTCTTGTCCAATTTTTAGAATACTCCATTGTCAATTTGGGTAGATCAATATCTTCCCAAGCTCGAAGCTCCTTCCGATACTTTCACTTTTATGAGTTCATCTTTATTATTCAGCATTCTATTCACTTTCTGTCTTTCACAAATGTATTGAAATCTCTTTTCTCCTGATACCCTGTATTACTCTGTTTATATCTTCTTTATTTGTTTAATATCATTTTAATGGAGTCTTGGGAGGCAGTGGTGCTAACATGGTTTGGTTAGTCAGCTACCTTGATCTAGATGTCAATATCCTTGTTAAATTTTAAAGTTTATTAGTTTTCTGTTGATTCTTTTGGAAAAATTTGTAATTAGAGGCAATTAGATATGAGCTGGACAAATATACACTGTTTACCCATTAGTGGAAAATAGGGAATTCATTAGGGTAAAGTTTCTATGAGAGAGATTAGTAGGCAGTGATGAAATCTAATTCTCCATTGCTCTGTAGAAATATGGCTTTCTCCCTAACACTAACAGCCAAAGGTTATACATAAAATTAACTCTAATTAAAATGTTGTCTTGCCATATTTCATTTGCTTATATTTTACCCTAATTTCTTTTTGAGTGGATAGTTCTGTTGAGATGCTATAGAAAAGCCTTATGAGACAATATTCAGCAACAGTCTTTCTTTATTCAATGTTAAGTTCACAAATGAAAGGTAGGAATTTTTCTCTGGAAAAAAATAGAATTTTCCATAGCACACTCTAGAACTGGATTCTAATCAACAGCCATATTGAATTTTCTTTCTTTTTGCCTATTATACAGCTACTGGAACAATATTGGCCTGCCATTATGTCACATAACCAGTTATTTGGTATTTACCTCACCAGGAGGCCAGGCCCCACTTGGACAGAAGGGGAAGGAAAATGCCAAATTAACTGAGAACTGAATTGCAACTTTGGATTTGTCTAATCTCACAGTGAAATGATCTTTCTTTCTAGCTGTGCAATTTTCTTGCCAACCTTTTTATGGCCCTAGTGGATCTGGTTTTACAGAATTTAAAATTCTGAATTTGAGCACCAGGTCTTTTTACTATTTTTTCTAATCCTTAGGCTTTTCTTCTGTACAATGATTATACACTGATTCTCTCCTGATAATATCACCAGTGATTAAACTGCCTGTCCAAAAGACATTTGTATCTTAGACTCTTCTCTTATCCCACCTAACCTTTCTCTTCAAACTTACCAACTGGTCTCTGAGATTTCTCTCCCTACCTCTTTTCCTCTCCCACTACACCCTCTCTTCTCTCCTCCATGCCCTCTCCCTCTGATTTGATTTCTCTGTCTACCTCTCCCTCTCTTTTTCCCTCTCCGTCCTCATGATCCTCCTATCCTATCCTTACAAGTACTCGGATTAAAGGTCTGAACTACCATGGTTCTCAAGATTCATTTTCTATATTCTTATTTTAGAGGGCCAATTGTGGATTAAAACTAGTTTACAATTTATTTCAGTGTACACATAACAGACTGTAATTTATGTCTTCCTAAAATACTCTCTACTGCTTAATTTTTCTAGGATATTTGAAACATCTTTTCTATCTCAGAACCAACAGCCATCTATTTCTTAATTTTGCTTGTATCTAGTCCTTGCTGAAAAGTTCTCATGGTTATCCCTTGGATATCATAGCTTGCATGGCCCAGGTGTCCATGAGAAACAAAATAGACTTTCTACAATGCTAATGACAAAGAAATTTTGAAGAGGGGGAAAATACTAGTTTAAAATAAATAGATTACACAAGCAATCTCATTTTGGTAACTTTGCTGTTCTGGCCTAAATTAGTCCAGCTTTGTGAAGGTAAACTATAACACAGTTATAGAATTTTCAGCAGCCTTTATATAATCTATAATTCAGAGGATGCATTTGAATTTATTTTTTTAATTCAGAGTATAGCTGTTTTACGATCTGGTCCTACTCACTAATGGTAATATTTAATGATTTCCAAGTATTACGAATGGAGGTGCTTCTTTGTCCTTTACTATACCAAAGTGCTTTTATCTTTACAAGTATGAGGAATTACACATTAAATTAGCAGACAACTCCTAAGGGAAGGAAGTGACATCCAGTATATATCGTCCTTCCTCTTAATTAAATATGTCACTTCTCATTTCACCCTTACTTGAAGAGAAAAAAGACTAAATCTTCAACCAAAAGTCCTCTCTATGTGGTATATATACAAACTGCTTTTTGATTTGTGCCTGCAGCTGCTGTTTGTGCAGCCTGTCACTGTCTGTATTTCTGTGTTCAACTTGTGGTCAGCTGAAAGCCTTTCTCCAAAACAGTTTTCAAATTCCATATTGTTGTATTCCTAGCTAGTCTCCTCTGTTATTTTCCCCAGCAGCCCACAGCTATGCTGTGTTATTTGAAGCTATGCTTTAGTGCATCCTTTACAATGTCTCTTATGTTTTGTCTGCTTGTGGTTATGCTATAAAGCTCACCATACCAAAGATGCTTGGATATCCTTCTGTCATTGCATCTCCACATATGTCACCAATGAACATAGTTTTAATGCTGATAGGCCAGCTGACTTCCAAAATCTCAGTAGTGGTGGTCCTCTTGCCATTTCATATTAAGCATGATTCTGACTCTAACAATAAAATAGATCAATGAGGTAAATGTGACATCTGTGGGGGCTGTGAATTTCAAAGTCATATGAAAGCTGGGCATGCTTGTATTGTCCATTAATACAAATCAATTCAAGAAGTTTGTCTCTTTCCACCTCTGTTCTGGATATTGGAAATAGAGCTAAACATAGAACAGGGAAAGCTGAAGGAGGGGTACATTTCTCCTTTCATTAGTAGTCATGTGTTTATAATAGCTCACCTTTCCCCTTGATATACATATTAAACAGATTTCATACTTGTCCTAAGGACAAGTCTAAACACATTTTGAACCTTCTTTGAGGTGCTTCCTGCCTCTAAGGAGAAGAAAGTTTATATTAAAATATATAATGCATTATTTGATAAGGATTAGGTAACTTGTACAAACCAAAAGTGGGTAAGAAAAAGCTAAATATTGAGCTGGTTGCTTATGCAATTTGACACTGATACCACACTAAGATAATCTTCCCAAG
The DNA here is from genome assembly GCF_017639785.1 of Mesocricetus auratus. Taxonomy (NCBI): domain Eukaryota; kingdom Metazoa; phylum Chordata; class Mammalia; order Rodentia; family Cricetidae; genus Mesocricetus; species Mesocricetus auratus. The sequence goes on from NW_024429188.1 coordinate 46,812,796, forward strand.
CAGAGATACTGCTCTTTCTAAAATTTTCTGTATCGCAGTAATTTGCATTGTTTGATAATGATTACTTTTTCAGTCAGACTGCCCAGGAAGCAGTATTTGGGGACTTCTTTTAGCAATATATGTGATGTAAAATGTTCATTGTGTTTAGCTTTCATGTTTAGCTTTACTACAAAATTTCACAGATCTTCCAATGTATCTATAGCATGGATGGTAAAACCAAACATCCATATCAGAGATATCCAAGGAGCCTATTTATTTTGGTGTATATAGACTTATTGCTACAACTGCCACCCTGACTCTGCTGGTGGTATGTCCTGTGGATGATGCTTTGGTCAATGCTGAATGTTGCTGTTTGCTTACTCCCAGAAGCTGGCACAGTGCACTGCACTCTGTTGTACAATCAGCACATGCTCTGCCTTTCTTATTTTTCCATTTTTCTATTTAAATTAGACACAAGCTTGTTATACATGTTAATCCCAGTTCCCTCTCTCTCCACTCCTTCCCTGCCCCCCACCGACCCCCTATCCCATCCCCTTCCTGCTCCCCAGGGAGGGTGAGGCCTTCCATGGGAGATCTTCAAAGTCTGTCATATCATTTGGAGCAGGGTGTCTAGGTTGAGAAAATATCCCTCTATGTGGAGTGAACTCCCAAAATCCATTCGTGTACTAGGAATAAATACTTATATACTACCAGAGGTCCCACAGATTGCCCAGGGCTCCTAACTGACACCCACATTCAGGGGGTCTGGAAAAGTCTTATGCTGGTTTCCCAGCTATCAGTCTGGGGTTCATGAGCTCCCCCTTGCTCAGGTCAGCTGTTTCTGTGAATTTCTCCAGCCTGGTCTTGACCCCTTTGCTCATCACTCCTCCCTCTCTACAACTGGATTCCAGAGTTCAACTCAGTGATTATCTGTGTGTGTCTGCTTCTGCTTCCACAAGCTACTGGATGAAGGCTCTAGGATGGCATATAAGGTAGTCATCAATCTCATTATCGGAGAAGGGCATTTAAGGTAGCCTCTCGACTATTGCTTAGATTATTAGTTGAGGTCAACCTTGTAAATCTCTGGACATTTCTCTAGTGTCAGATTTCAATTTAAAACCTATAATGGCTCCCACTATTAGGGTGTCTCTTTTCTTGCTCTCCTCTAGTCTTCCCCTGACTCGATCTTCCTGCTCTCCTGACCTCCTCTCCCCCTCCTCTTCTCCCCTTCTCTTTCTTCTAACTCCCTCTTCATTCCCCCGCCATACTCCCAATTAGCTCAGGAGATATTCTCCTTTCTCCTTCTCCAGGGATCATGTATAACTGTCTCTCAAGGGGTCTCCTTATTTCCTAGCTTCTCTGGCAGTGTAGAGTGTAGATTGGTAATCCTTTGCCCTATGTCTAAAATCCATATATGAGTGAGCAAATACCATTTTTGTCTTTTTGTGACTGGGTTACCTAGCCTGTGAATTTCAAGATTCCATTTTTTCCACTGAATAGTACTCCATTGTGTAAATGTACCACATTTTCTCCATCCATTCTTCAGTTGAGTGGCATCTAGTTTGCTTCCAGGTTCTGGCTATTACAAATAATACTGCTATGAACATGGTTGAACAGATGACCTTGTTGTATGAATGTGCATCTTTTTGGGTATATGCCTAAGAGTGGAATTGCTGGATCTTCTGGTAGACTGATTCCCATTTTCCTGAGGAAACTCCATACTGATTTTCAAAGTAGCTGCACGAGTTGGCACTCCCACCAGCAGTGAAGAAGTGTTCCCCTTTCTCCACATCCTCTCCAGCATAAATTGTCATTGGTGTTTTTTATTTTAGCCATTCTAACAGGAGTAAGATGCTATCTCAGGATTGTTTTGATTTGCATTTCCCTAATGGCTAAGGATGTTGAACACTTTCTTATGTGTCCTTTGCCATTTTAGATTCTGCTATTGAGAATGCTCTATTTAGATCTTTACCTCACTTTTTAATTGGATTATTTGGGTGTTTTGGTGACTAGCTTCTTGAGTTCTTTGTACATTTTAGAAATCAGCCCTCTGTCAGATAGGGGGGGTTGGTGAATATCTTTTCCCATTCTGTGAGCTGCCATTTTGTTTTGTTGACTGTGTCCTTTACTTTACAAAAGCTTCTCAATTTCAGGAGTTCCCATTTATTAATTAACAATCTCAGTGTCTATGCTACTTGTGTTATGTTCAGGAAGCAGTCTCCTGTACAAATTTATTTGAGAGTACCACCTACCTTCTCTTCTAAGAGGTTCAGTGTGGCTGGATTTATGTTGAGGTCTTTGATCCATTTAGACTTAAGTTTTGTGCATGGCGATAGACATGGATATATCTGTACTATTCTACATCCCAGCATCCAGTTACTCCAGCACCATTTGTTGAAGATGCTTTCTTTTTTCCATCGTGTAATTTTAGCTTCTTTGTTCCTGTTGTCACTGATCTCTCTAAGACCTTTATCATGAAGGGGTGTTGGATTTTGTCAAAGGCTTTTTCAGCATCTAGTGAGATGATCATGTGATTTTTGTTTCTTAGTTTGTATATATGGTGGAATATGTTGATGATTTTCATATGTTGAACCATCCCTGCATCCCTGGAATGAAGTCTACTTGGTCATGGTGGATGATTTTTCTGATGTGTTCTTGGATTTGATGTACTAGTATTTTAGTGAGTATTTTTGCATCAATGTTCATGAGGGATATTGGTCTGAAGTTCTTTTTCTTAGTTGTGTCTTTGTGTGGCTTGGGTATCAAGGTTATTAAGCCTTTTTAAATGAGTTTGGCATTGACCCTTCTGCATCCATTGCGTGGAGTACTTGGAGGAAAATTGGTATTAGCTGTTCTTTGAATTTCTGGTAGAATTCTGTACTGAGGCCATCTGGCCCTGGGATTTTTTTTTGGATGGGAGCCTTTTGATGACTGCTTCTATTTCATTAGGGGTTATAGGTCTATTTAAATTGCTTATCTGTTCTTGATTTAATTTTGGTAAGTGATATCTATCCAGAAAATTGTCCATTTCCTTTAGATTTTTGAATTTTGAGGAGTACAGGTTTTCAAAGTATGACCTGATGATTCTCTGGATTTCCTCAATGTCTTTGCTATGTCCCCCCTTTTCATTTCTGGTTTTGTTAATTTGCATGTTCACACTCTGCCATTTGGTAAGTTTGGATAAAGGTTAGTCTATCTTGTTGATTTTCTTGAAGAATCAACTCTTTGTTACATGTATTTCTTTTATTGTTTTTGTAGTTTCTACTTTATTGATTTCAGCCCTCAGTTTGATTATTTCCAGGGTGAGTTTGCTTCTTTTTGTTCTAGAGCTTTCAGCTATTCTGTTAATTCTCTAGTGTGACTAGTCTCCTGTTTCTTCATGTGGGCACTTAGTGCTATGAACTTTCCTCTTAGCACTGCTTTCAAAATGTCCCATAAGTTTGCATATGTTGTGTCTTCATTCTCATTGAATTCTAGAAAGTCTTCATTATCTTTTTTTAATATTTCTTCTTTGACCCAGGAATGGTGCAATTGCACATTATTCAATTTCTATGAGTTTGTAGCTTTTCTGCAATTGAGGTTGTTGTTGAATTCTAACTTTAAAGCTTGGTGGTCTGATAAGATATACGGAGTTATTCCAATTTTCTTGTACCTGTTGATGTTTCCTATGTTGCCAAGTATGTGGTGGACTTTTGAGAAGGTTCCATATGGCACTGAGAAGAAGGTATATTCTTTTGTGTTTTGATGGAATGTTCTATAGATGTCTGTTAAACCCAATTGGGTCATAACTTTTATTAGTTCCTTTGTTTCTTTGTTAAATTTCTGTCTGGTGATCCTGTCTAGTGGTGAGAGTGGGGTGTTGAAGTCTCCCACTCTAAGTGTGTGAGGTTTTATGTGTGATTTGAATTTTAGTAATGTTTCTTTTACGAACGTGGATGCCTTTGTATTTCGGGCATAGATGTTCAGGCTTGAGACATCATCTTGGTTGATTTCTCCTATGATGAGTATGAAATGACCTCCTTCATCTCCTTTGATTGATTTTATTTTAAAGTCTATTTTATTAGATATTAGGATTGCTACCCCCGCTTGTTTCTTGTGTTCATTTGATTGGAAAATCTTTTCCTAACCCTTAACTCTGAGATAACATCTGTCTTTGAGGCTGAGGTGTTTTTCTTGTATGCAGCAGAAGGATGGATTATGTATTCAAATCCATTCTGTTAGCCTGTGTCTTTTTATGGACAAGTTAAGATCATTAATATTGAGGGATATTAATGACTACTGATTGTTCATTCTTTTTTATTTTGTTTTTTTTTTTTTTTGGTTTGGTGGTGGTGGTGGAATTGTGTGTGGATTTCCACCCCTTTTTTTCTTTTGGCTGTTGGTAAAGTGGATTATCTATTACCTGTGTTTTTCTGGTTGTAATTAACTTCCCTGGATTGGAGTTTTCCTTCCAGAACTTTCTGTATGGCTGGATTAATGAATATGTATTGTTTAAATCTGGTTTTGTCATGTAATATCTTGTTTTCTCCATCTACAGTGATTGAAAGCTTTGCTGGTTATATAGTCTGGCCTGGCATCTGTGGCCTCTTATTGTTGGTAGAATATCTATCCACTACCTTCCGGCATTCAGAGTTTCCATGGAGAAGTCAGATGTAATTCTGATAGGTTGCCTTTGTATGTTACTTGACCTTTTTTCCTTTGCTGCTCTTAATATGCTTTCTTTATTCTATATGTTTGGGGTTTTGATTATTATGTGGCGAGAGGACTTTTTTGTGGTCCACTCTATTTGGTGTTCTGTAAGCTTCTTGTACTTTCATTGGCATGACTTTCTCTAGGTTGGGAAAGTTTTCTTCTATGATTTTGTTGAATACGTTTTCTGACCCTTTGAGGTAGGTTTCTTCACCTTTTTCTATACCTATTATTGTTAGGTGTGGTCTTTTCACAGTGTCCCATATTTACTGGATATTTTGTGTTAGGGATTTGTTGAACTTAAGATTTTCTTTAGTCGATGAATATATTTTTCTTAGTGTATCTTCAACGTCTGAGATTCTGCCTTCCATCTCTTGTATTCTGTTGGTTATACTTGCATCTGTAGTACCTGACCGTTTACCCAGCTTTTGTAATTCCAGCATTGCCTCAGACTGAGGTTTTTATTGTCTCTATTTCAGCCTTCAAACCTTGCATTGCTTGAATTGTTTCTTGCAACTTTTGCTTTGCCTTTTCCTCCACTTCTTGAATTTTTGGTTTGTTTTTTCTTCCATTTCTTTAAGGGATTTTTCTCATATCCTCTTTGATGGCCTCTATCATTTTCATGAAGTTGTTCTTAGGGTCTTTCTCATCTGCTTCATCTGCATTGAGCTGTTCAGGTCTTCCTGGAGTAGTGTCTCTAGACTCTGGCAGTGTCATATTGGTTTTTCTGTTGCTGAGTGTATTTTTATATTGTCTCCTTCCCATCCCTTCTTCCAGTGGGTGCAGAAGGAGTGTCTTCCTCTTCTGGTGGGTACGGGCAAAAGGTTCCCTTCCGGTGGGTGCAAGTATGTCCAATACTCTGGTGGCTCTCTTCTTCCAGTGGATGGAGATGATCCTAGTACTGGGGCCTTGGCAGTCTCAGGGTGGGCTGGATCCCATTGGGATAGGATCTGCAGTGTGCAGTTCGCAGACCTCCACTAGCTCCCAGCAGGGCACTGGAAGGCAGGCCTGAAACAGGCCCAAGCTTACCTAGTCCTGTAAGTGGAGAAAGAGACTAGGAAGCTAGTAGTCTCTGGGCAGGCTGGACTCGGTCACAATGGGATCTGCAGCGAGCAGTCCTCAAGCCTTTTGTTGGTCTGTGCAGGGCACTGGAAGGAGGGCAAGAAACAGGCCCAGGCTTACCTAGCCCCGCGGGCAGAGAAAGGAAGTAGGATGGTGGCAATCTCTAGGTGGACTGGACCCAAACAGGATAGAATCTGCAGTGTGCAGTCTCCAGACCTCAAGTGGTTCCGTGCAGGGCACCAGAAGGCGGGAGCTCTGCCTTTCTTATTACCACTAAGTTAGAAACTTTTCTGTCTCCTTTCATGAAGTGCCATCATTGTACTGTGCTACTTGCATTTTGTCTATGTATGTTTTAAATAATATCTATTCAGTACCTTCCATGTGCTAAGTACTCAATGTTTATTCAAAAGACTCAGCTTGACCCTCTCCAAACTTAGTGCTTATAATCACAGAATGTTAAGGCCTCTTAATAAGAGTAAAAGAGTATTCACTGATACCTTTTGATTCATTTTGTATCTATAATGTGTTTACCAAGCTTATTGGACAATACTTCTTCACTAATTACTCCTATCTTGCTATGGTGGAAGCACTTGAAAATTTTATTAAGTATTTAGGATATAGCTCAGTAGTAGAATGCTTGCCTAGCATGTAAAAAACCCTGTTCAATCCCTAGCACTGTAGGAAGAAAAGACTGACATTTCAGAGCATAAGTTATTTTGCTTTTAATGATTTATTTTGTTTGCATGCCCTGTGGAGTCTTGAAGAGGACAATGGATCCCCTTGAAAGTAGAGTTATGGGCAGTTGTGAGCTCTTGAAATTGGTGCTGGTAACCAAACTCACTCCCTTGTAAGAACAGCAAGTGCTCTTATCCACTGAGTCTTTTCTTCAGGCCATCAGAGTATAACTCACTTTAATGTTTCAGAAAATCCAAGCTGATTATCGATATATGATAGTGATGATGATATATTTGCTGCAATAAGAAAAATAGATTAGATAAATTAACTCCAGAATATTGAAAGAGAAAATTTTTCAAGTAAATGATGTGCTAATTCTAGAAAGCCTGGAATGTATATGTCTTTTGTTTCAAGAAATTCAGTATTGGCTTTTTATAACCTTATTAAGATTGGCAGAAGAAAAGGTGTGAAACGCTAGTTGTTCGGGAACTCTGGCTTACTAAGGAAAAGAAATAGAGCATAGCTTTTCAGTCTAGGTGATAAACTACTTATAGAATGAGCAATATTGAAGTTTCTTGAAGTGTAATTCAAGGATTATGTGTGTCAAAATTCCCTAACGATCAAATTCAGGTCAGATTCTAGGGTTTCACCTCAGGTCTATTCAATCTAAATTTGGGGGGATGGAGGCACTTTTATATTCATATGATGTGATTCTGATGTATGTCAAGGTCTAAAAAAAACTGACTTACCGGGTCTCTCAGTTTTAGGATCCCATCTATTTGATTCCTATTGATCATATAGGAAGTAACCTGTCCCTTCATTGCTGGGCTCCAAAACAGGCCCAATTAGGATGAAACCACACTGTGGCTTCAAGAAATGAGTTGTACTTCAAGTTGAACGTGGACTCCCTAAAATTCGGGTATTGTTAATAAGATGGCATCATCATTGGGGGGTTCTAAGATTAAATTAGGCCATGGGAGTTCTTTCCCCATGAATGGGATTAAGACCCTATAAAAGAACCGTCATGAAACAGCCTGTTTTCCTTCCCTTTCTACATTCCACCACACAGCATTCCTTCTTTCTGGGAGATGTATTGAAAAGGCACCATCTTGGAAATACGGTGAAGCCCTCACCAGACATCTGAGACGTAATTTTGTCTGTTTAGCTTCCAGACGATGAGAAAAATGAAGTTCTGTGCTTCATAAATTACTCAGGTTCAAGTGTTTCGTTATAGCAGCATGAATAGACTAAGATACTTCAAATGTTCTCTTAACATAAATACATTTATTAGGGGCCTACTGTGTGCTAGCACCAGGACTAGGCACTAATTATACAAAAATTAATGAGATGGGCTCCTTCCTTCAAAAGACTTGTGAGTCATTTCCTGTGAATCATCTAGTACAATCCAATATGTTAGTGATAAAATAGAAAATGAATTAAATTAAATTCATTCTATGCTGTGTGAAAATTATCCAATAAATTTGTGGGGTTTGATATTAGAAAAAAATGTTTGTAGTAGTAATATCTGGAGAGTCACTAACAATAATGTATGTATCCCTTGTGTCTCACTGTTAACAAATTGTTTCTAGCTGCAATCCCTGTAATCTGCAGGTGCTGTTTACCATGTAATTTTGCCATAAGAAACAAGAATGTAATCACATAATAAAGTGTAAAGAATTAGATTTTCTACCCCTTGAGCAAAATGCCTGACTGTAGCCAACATTCCTGTTGCTTTCTCCTTTTGCAATGGGAAAGCAATATTCTGAAAGAGAAGGCTATTTTGTTCATATTCTACAGCATGCCTCTGGAGGCCATGCTAATGAATGCAAAGCTAAAGCTAGAATTCAAACTTCTTGTATGAGAAGCTACTGATTTTTTTGTCTTTACCATTATGCTATGTAGATTATAATTTTCCCTCCTGCCTCTAATTGAGACTCAAATAGGGCACTGTGAATAGGGAATCCATTTGATTAAAAAAGTGTTTTGTGTTGTTTTTTCTAGTGTCTGAGGAAATATAACCTATTCAAAGAATTTTCATAGTCAAGGGGTCCCTTTCTAATGAACACTTGACTTATGAATATCCTTGAGGAACTTTGAAATGTTCCTGTACCCGTGGAAGCTGGAATTGTTTCTGTTGTCTGCATAAGTTTGTTTCTCCCCCAGTGCTCCTGTTCTGGAAGCTTGGATTTTTGTAAGCTGTCACCAGACACTTTGGAACAGTTAACATGTGAACATCTTCTATTTCTACCACCACAAGTTTCTAAGAACATACAAAATTCCATACCAGACCTCATACAGTTGTGCTGAGGAATAGCATCATATTGTGATAACCTACCCTTCTAGAATTTGGGTATAGACAGACTCAAATTACAGTCACAATTCAAGCAGTAAACAAATAGTCTCTAATCCAGTCAATGTGCATCTTACTGAAAGCACCATTCAAAAATACATTAGCTGCCTGTTTATTATTTTTACATGAGCCTAATTGGTGTTTTAATTAGATGTCAAGCCTGTAGCAGCAAATTTGAAGGATCTAAAGAATATGTCGTAGGTGGGTGATTTGAATTCTGGTAGTTGACAACAAGGTGACAGAAAAGAAATTTCAGAACTCGAAAGACAGCTACAATGAAACACTGTTTTATATCTACCAGAATGGAAAAAATTAAAATTCCTGACTTTACCAAATATTGGTGAAAATAGAGAATACTGGGATTCATATACTGCCAGCCCTCCAGTAAGCAGTTTGACACATCATATAACCCTTAGGTTCTTTTCAAAAGAAATGAAGGCATATCCACAGAAACTTATACATAAATGTTCACATCAGCTTTATTTGTCATAAGCAGAACTGGAAATACCCCAGATGTATGTCAATAGGGGGATGTACTTAGGAACCAGTGATAACCCCTATGCTGAACTCAGGGAACATCTTAGAAAGAGGGTGTAATGTGTATTCTCCCCACCAGCCTGGTCCCAGAGCTGCATCAGTTCCAAATGAACATGCAGAATGCTATATCAATTATAAAGCTGTTGGCCATTTGCTTTGGTTTCTTAATGGCTAGATCTGACTTAATTATTAACCCATAGTTACTAATATATATTTTTATAAGGACTTGTCTTTTGGAGGACACCATTCTGATGCACCTTCTCCTTCCAGGATCACATGGTGACTCCCCATTCTTGACTATATTTCCTAGAACCCTCCTCGACTCCTAGTCCCACATATCTTGCTTCCCTATTGGCCAACAGTGCTTTATTTATCAACCAATAAGGCAAAATATACACAGAATGACTTTCCCTATCAAGAGGGGGGTGAAAGTAAAAGCCAGAATGCTGAGAAACACTGTTTTCTGTACAGGACATGGATATAACACTCACACTCATAGTGTCTGCAGTTACCTACATAGGACCTGTACAATACTGGTCCCATTAACATTCCAGTATAGATGAGGGAGGGGCACATGATGCCCTTATGAGCTATTGGTAGTTAATGGAGGAGCCATTTTCTTCAGGGGTTTAGCCACTGGTAAGAAACCCAGGCTTCATTAGTACATGCTTGTACATGCAAGCAACCCAAGAAAACTCAAAAGAGTTAGGAAAAGAAATGTTTTAAAAAGAAAGACATGACACTGGTAAGAAGGTCATCCTGGAGCCTTCATCCATTGACTGAGGGAAGCAGAGGCAAACACCCACAGTTAAACACTGAACTGAACCCAAGGAACCCAGCGACAGAGAGAGAGGAGTGATGAGCAAATTGGCAAAGAATGGGCTGGCAAAACCAGCAGAGACAGCTGATCTGAACAGGGGAGAGCTCTTGGACCCCAGACCGACAGCTGGGAGGCCAGCATGGGACTGATCCAGAACCCCTGAGTGTGAGAGTCAGTGAGGAGGCCTGGACAACCTATGGGGCCCTGGACAGTGGATCAGTGTTTATCCCTTGAATACTAACAGACATCGTGTGTCCATAACACAAAGAGGGATGCTCTCTCAGCCTGGACTTTTAGGGGAGTGCCTGGACCCTGCCCTGAGTGAAATGACAGACTTTAGGTATCCCCTATGTGGAAGGAATTGGCAATAGGGTGGGAGGATGGGGGGATGGAGGGAGGTGCAGGAGGAGGGGAGGGAGAGGGAACTGGGATTGACATGTAAAGCAAGCTATTTAAAATTACAATAAAAAACTTCTAAAACAAACAAACATAAAAGGAAAAAAGAAGGCATGCTAAGAAGAGTTTCAGTGGGAATGGGAAGAAGATAGAAGAAGGGGATGGGGTAAATATAATGAAAATGTAGTTGATCCATGTATAATGTCATCAAAGATAAAACTTTAAAACAGAAATTTTAAGGAACAGAGTCTTCCAATAAAATATATTAAGGAATTCATGCTGAATCAACAGCAGGGGGTCATATTCATAATTATTCAAAGGTAATGGAATGCTTATATATATAGCAACAGGAAATTAATGTCATAGGCCTATTGAATGAAAAGTTATATAGCCTAGGATGGGAAAAACCAAACTGATGATACAAATCAGAACTGCACTATGAGAATGAATGGAAGGGATGTAAGGGAAACTTGTCTATTCATGGAAATTTTCTATATCTTGAACTGGGTAGAAGTTGTACAAATGTACAAAAATGTGTACAGATATCAAATCTCTTGATTTAAAATAGCATTTTTATAGGTAAAAATATATTTCCAATTTCCACAAGGCAAAAAATATCAGGAATGAAAAAATCCTTCACATGACCCCCTGCTGTTGATTCAACATAAATTCCTTAACATGATCTAATTCCATAATACTTAATACCCCTTGTTTGTTTCTCATCATTCCTTTCCACCTCCTATCACTTATTCTAAGTTACTTGTAGTTTTGTTTGTTTGTTTGGTTGGTTGGTTGGTTGGTTGGTTGGTTTTTCGAGACAGGGTTTCTCTGTATTGTTTTGGAGGCTGTCGGTCCAGTGCGCCCTCGAACTCACAGAGATCCACCTGCCTCTGCCTCCCGAGTGCTGGGATTAAAGGCGTGCGCCACTACCACCCAGCATTACTTGTAGTTTTTAAAATGGTATTCTCCTTTTCCTCTGAGACTTTAAACACAATACTCATTTCATTTGGAATTCCTTTTCCATTTTTCATTTATCACTAAATCCTTGACATCATTCAGGAGTTATAATGCTAACATCTTCTCTAAGAAGCCTCATTTATTAGAAATCTATATTAGGTGCTTCCTCTTTGCCCCCAGAAGATCTTAAGCTCATTTTTAACAAAGCATGTATTCATCTATAATGTAATTATAATAACAAACCCCCCTCAGGATTGTAGTAGACTGGGGTCATTTGGTATACAAGCAAATAGGCCTCCATTTATTCTGTAAGCCTTGAAGTAAAAAGTAAAACTAAATTCTATCCATAATAGCCCAAGTTCTAAAAAAAAAACTTGTTCTATCCCAAGATTACTGGCACTCTTTCTGGTTTGGTGGTTTGGTTTGAGTGTTTTGTTTGTTTGTTTGTTTCTTTGTTTTCTAGACCAAGTTTTATTAAGTAGCATAGTCTAACTTTGAGTTTATATCATCTGCCTCAGCCTCCAAAGTGCTGGGATTACAAATACTGACCATCACACCAAGCATGATTGACATTTTATTTTAAATGCCAGCTTGATTTCATATTATTAATGCTGAATTAGCTTATTTATATGGTGGTTTAAGTGACATTTCTGTGAGCCTAACTAGATTTATTTTGATTCTACAGGAAACTACATTTTATGTCCCAATCATGTGACTCCAAAATACTAATCAATTGAACCATGTGAAATTGCTGATGTTTCAACCCTTTCTCTCCCCTCTCCCCCCTCTGTGTGTGTGTGTGTGTGTGTGTGTGTGTGTGTCTATATGTGTTTTTATGGGTGCATGTGTGCATGTGGAAGCTCCCCAGTACTGGGATCACAAGTGTGTATCACCACACTTGGCTATTTTATGTGAGATCTAGGAATTGAATTTAGGTCCTCATGTTTTCATGACAAACACTTAGCCAACTAAGCCATTTCCCAAGTCCCAACTTTTTGCATAAAAATACATGTGTGTGTACACATGTGTTTTCTCTTTGAATTTCTTGCATGTGTACAATGCACTGTAATCATATTTGCTTTCCTTTTATCCTCTCTTAAACCCACTCCTGATGACCCCATTCTTCCTCCAAACTAGTCCCCCTCCTACGTTCATGTCTATTATATGATACACTGAGGGGTTTTTTTTTAATCTTGAGAGAACAATTTGTTATAATGAACCGGAAACACACTGAAACTGAACAGCTGACAAAATATGGTTGAACTTAAACCTTCAAGAGGGTCAAATAAAGCCAGTTATGTGGATCAGACCAAGATTGGTTTAAACAAACATAGGTAACTGCATTTCAGCATGAGCAGCACACGAACCTTCCCAGTGGCGAGTTTGTAAACAGTCTCCCACCTTTGTTTCTTCTGACACATGTGCCACACCAAATGACTTCTTCTATACCGGATGTGTGCAAGCCTCTTGGACATGACACAAAGCCAATAGAAAAGTTTTTTAAAAATCTTACTTTATGGTGGGTGTTGTACATATCTAACTCAGCATGTCAGCTACCATTTATGTAATATCTACATAGGCAGCACCAACTTTGACCAAATCAAAGTTGCTACCATATATAAGCCATTCCTGGTCCAGTACCAATACCAGCATTTCCAATTTACTACCTTCACCATCAACAGAGCAGACACACCTATAGTTTTAGTTATTTACAGGAAGTCTTTAAAGAAAATGTAGAACTCTATCCCAGTGACCACATGCTATTGACAACACGGGCTCCTTCTGAGAACCTTTTTTGGGGATCATAAAAATGAATAGAGGAAATATTAAAATGTCAGAGTATATGACAGGTGAGACAGGCTGAAAAAATGTTTGCTCACAAGTCCAATGCACTCCTGTTCAAACAGAAGTCTGGGTGACTGGATAAACAACAAAACAAATTCAACCAAATCAAAGGAAAATAGGGTTTCATATAACACAGTATCAAAAAGTAGAGGGAACAGACTAAATGTGCCAACTGGTGACATGTAAGTCCACAACCTATTGAGATAGGTCCTTCCAGCATCAATAAGGTTTCTTCTCATATTTTCTCAAGGTTATTTTTTCTTTTTATAGATGTGGTGACTTTAACAAGATTCTAACAGGCAGGCAGGCGTCTTCAATCATTGGTTTCAGGATCTATCTGTGTCATGAAGGCATCCAACTCAATATCCAATTGTTCTTTACTTTTCAACATGTATGCATCCAGTTGGTTGTCCATCTGCTCCTTGGTCAATACAAGGCGAGGGAGAGCACCTCTCCCTTGACCACGACCTCAGCCTCTGCCTCCAAAACCCCCTCTTCCCCGACCTATCATACTCTGACCTCGGAGCGACATCCTGCCCCAAGCAGGATCCTGGTGGCATGTCCCCCACATTGTCCTCCTCGGGGCAAGACTCTTTGGTTATGGGTAGGCCTCTTCCTCCAGTCGCTCCCATGGCCAGGGTACCTATGGGTCGGCCTAAACATGCCTGGATGTTACTCTTACCCAAGCGCTGCTTTAAGCTCTTAGGTACATGGCACCACTACAGCTTAGACATATCCTTCCGCAACCACTGTCTGGACTTGCATATAAAGTCTGCTTAAGTTTTAATGCTGCCTGGACAGAGGGTCTATTCTCCATCTGCAGGGCCAGTCTTCTGTTTCTGGCACTGGCTAGCTGCTGCTGCTGCTACTACATCGAAGCCTTAATATTCACTGGCATCGGCTGTTTGTTCTTCAGCTTATTAGTAAAGCACTCAGAGACATCTTGGTGGTGCTTTTTAGCACAACTTTCGGCGCTGCCTGTGCAGCCATCTTAAAATCTCGAAAATTGAAGGAGACAGACTCCAGAGCTCCTCCCGGAGCTGAACCTCCACTACGGCTGCGGCAGGCAGGCCAGGGACTGGCCGAACCTGAGCTGACAGGGGACCCCTTGCGTTAACTTGCTGGGCCATTGGGTTACATGCTTAAATGGTATGATGCGAAGCTCACTCGTGGGTTGGGTATCTAGCAGGTCGATCCTCCTGCTCGCTCATCAGGCCTGCCCTTTCCTGTCTTTTCGTCTGTGCCACCACAGCACGTGCAGCCAACTCCTGTTTCGTGTCCAAAAAAAAAAAAAGATACACTGAGTTTAATTGGAGTTGATTTAGTGGACCATGGCAACTTAACAGTGGCTACACTACTGAAGAAAAAGACTCTCCCTCTCCCAACAGCCATTACTTCCTCAGCAGGGGGTTGAACCTTCATAAACCCCTCCCCCATACATAATGAAATATTGAAGGACCCAATCTTGTGTAAATTATCACAGCAATATGTTCTTACATACAATGGCCATGTCATATACAGAAGACGGTACTTCACAACACTCTTCCCCATCTTCTAGCTCTTACACTCATTCTTACCCCTCTTCCAAGATGTTGCCTGGGCCTTGGAAGGAGTGATATAGTCTCATTTAGCAGTATGCACTAATTGTCGCTTTTTTCTGCACTTTAACCAGTTATGAGTCTCTGCACTAACTGCTGCCTACTGAAACAAAACTTCTCTGAAGACTGAGAGCACTCGTCTATAGATATAAAAAATAGCTAGTTAGAAGGCAATTTGACTGCATATTCATTTAGCAAAACATCAAAATACTGAGCTCCCCCTTAGGGCCTGTGACTTCCCCAACCATGGTTTTTGACTAGGTTTCCACTACTAGGCATGTATTTCTTCCTGTGGGGTCAGCCTCAAATCCAATCAAAAAGCAATTGGTTGCCCTCAACTATTACACCAGTGGGTGCATCTTATCTGAATGATCAGTTTTGCTGCATGCAGGGTCCACAGCTGGCAAAGACCATTGATGTTGTCTTTTCTCCCTAAACAGCTTGCATAGCACTTTCCAGTACTATGAATGCTAGCCATCCGGGCGGATGCTTCTAACTCATTTCCAGCTTGATTTCTCTGTGTTATCTAAATTAAATGTGTACTGTGTTCAGTGATAGGATCTTAACCATCTATTTCTGATAGGTAACCTAAGAGCAATGGCAATAGCCTGTATTGTTTTAGGAGAGTCTGGGGCACTCTTAAAAAATGGCCATATCAAGTGAATCAACCTAAATATTTTTTAATGTGCTGTGATTAATAATCTAAAGATTAGATATATTCATATTTTTTGATATTTAATCAATGACTATATCATTCTAGACAGATGTGCCTTAAGGCTACTGGATATAATTGTTTAATATAAACAATAAATCATAGGTATTTGAAGAAATTTTGTATAGACTGTTAGGTCTTTCTTGGGTCCAGCACATTTTAACTGATAAATGCACCAGACATGAAGACTCTTGGATTACTATTTTTTCCAGCAGACAATAGAGTGAAAATGTATACATTTTAAGTTTCAAATAATTAAAGTTTTTAAAATAGCAATACCTTACGTTTATTGTTATGAGTAAAGTGATATTATCATCTAAGGTTACACAGCCAGCAAAGTATAGAGTTGGTCTTAGAATCACTCGAGTCTAAAACTCTGTCCAATATTTACCTTATGCACTTCTTTTTACTTCAAGTATACACTTAAGTTATTATTATCATTAGTGAAACCAGACCCATACACATACAAAACATATTATGTCACTGTAAGTGGTGATTATTGGACATCAGAGGACCAAATATTAGATTGAGTACCTTTTAATACAAGGCTTATTTTTCAGATACATAATTATATAAAAACTTAGTAATAGAGTGATAACACATTTAGGTTTTCCTTAAAAAGTAACAAACAGAATAAGAAAAATAATCAACTGTTCTATTTCACTGACATGCTCTGATTGAGTTTGGGAAAGGCAGAGAATTAGTGTTTACTTTATCATGACTTAACTCCCAAAAGAAAGTTGGCACCTCAGGATTGGATGCTCCCCACTCTAGAAACAAATTAAAAGCCAAGCATTAGTATGAAAATGAAAAAAACAGATATATATATATGATAATAAATTCCAAGGGGTAATAGAAAATCCAAGGCTAGTTCTGTATATCCATCAGTAATGCAGGAGGAAAATTAGAAATTTGTGACAAACCCCAGAAGTTTGTGGACAAATGTAACCTAAGGGATTTTTCAGAGCTATTCAGAGCAGAATAGAGAGACTTCAGAGATTAACCAAAATTTCATGCCTACATGTTTAGAATAGTAATGAGTCTATGATTAAAGTCATTGAAAACTAGAAGGAAAGATGGACTCAGACTTTAGATATATTGAATTTAAGGTAAAGATGGACTATCTATTGAAAGCCAGCTGGTTGGTTTCTTATGTTGGATACAGCTAGCTGGCATCAACCTTTGACATATCTACTTGTTAATTTTACAGATGGCCCTCCTGAATTTCTTCTTTCCTGATGAAAAGGCATATTCTGAAGAGGAAAGTAGGCGTGTTCGCCGCAATAAAAGAAGCAAAAGTGGAGAAGGAGCAGATGGTAAGTCTACTCAAGTGATCCTTTATCACTCTGACTTACGAAACGCTAATAGAAATTCTCTTTATAGCTCATGCATTGTCCAAACAGCACTGATTTCTCCAGCCTAACCTGATATTCAGTCCTTTGACATAGAACTAACAATAGAACGGTCCTTCATCCTCTAACTCCAGATACCTTCAGTCCCTTTTCAGTAGGTTTGGAGGCCGTGATAGCATTTATATCCCTCAAGGTCACTCTCCTTAAGGACTTCCTCTCTCCTGAAGACATACCATATCTGACATGTCCACCAAGATAATTTGATTCTATTTTTGGAACTGATAGTGTTTTCCAATCTAGCATTTATATGATATATTATTTACAATGATAATTATAACAATTTTGGTATCTGTTACTATGTCCAAACTAAACCAAAGCATGTAGCATTACTCTGTAAGTTCCTTGAGGACAAGGATCCACTTCCCTTTATATAACTCTAGAATCTAGTCTAATATTTATCTCACTGTTGGTTTTGTAATGTAACTTGATAGTGTTTACTGTCCCTTCAGTTAGGCAGTGATTCCCCCCCCAAAAAAAACCATTGCCATTATTGGTGTAACAGCTTTGAGTTAACTAGTAGTACCATCAGTGGGATGACAAAATGTTGAAGTAGCTCCTGGGTAGAGTCTTTGAATCACTGTATTTCAATGTTATTCTGTCAACTAACAGAACACTGCCCCTTTGGCACAGAGGTTTATAGGAAACATAGCTCTAGGCTGTTGAAAAGCCATCTGGATTCAAAGACAATGTGTCTGGCTACATCTGCTGATGATATGTGTCTGTAGGGGGTTACAAAGCAACATGATTTTATAAAGATGAAAATGAGATTTTTAAGCTGACATTTATCAATGTGAGTAGGGGCCAATGATTGAAGCAGTTGCAGAAAGTGGAAGCAATTGAAGAGATGAGGCTAGTACTGCCTTAGAGTTAAGGATAAAGAGTACCTGGGGATCGTGGAGTTGTCTAAGATATTTACCCTTTCACCTAAGAGGCTATGGAACCGTTTCTTTAGATGTGATGAGTGTTTCAATGAGTTAAAAGGTGACAAGCCAATCCAAATCTCCTTTTTGAAAGCCATTCTTGTTATTCTGCCAAGTGTGTACTGTGTTTATCCAACACATCCTTCAAATATTTACTGAGTAAATACAGTCAATTTATATCACACTAGGATAGAAGCGCTATAAGAATATCTGTGTTTGTTTGTTTAATATTTATATTCTTACTGCCTACAAAAGGACTTGGTACATGATAGACCTCAATGAATATTTCTTGTTCCCCAGAGGACTTTACTTTGATAACAGCGATAAACAAAGCTAAGTTTGTAGTGATAAGTGCTGTGCAGAAAAATACAGCAATGAAACAGGGAGATAGGGTCATGGAGTATATTATACAGTGATCAGAGGCAGTCTCTGTGATAAGGAAGCAGTTGAGAAGAGACCTGAGTGAAATGAAGGTGAGCCAAATAGATTGCTGAGGGGAAAAAAGCAACTGTGGGGGGAAAATCTCTGAAACAGAGAATACATGCTGAGGGCAGACAGTAGAACTCACTTGACAACCTTGTGAGCCAATGTAAAGGTCCTGGTTTCTTATTCTGCATGGAATGGGGACTATTGGATGAGTCTAAATAGAGGAATGCCAGGACTTGACTTACATTTTAACAGAATCCTTTTGACTTCTTTATTGAAAATGATTTAGAAAGAGCAAGAGGAGGGAGGCTCAAAGGGGGCCATTTCCAAGCAAGAGATGATAATGGCTTGGAATAGGGTGGAAGCAGTACAGCTGGTAAGAAGTGGTATGATTCTATAAGGATTGTGAAGGGATGACTGACAGGGTTTTGTGATTTATTAAAGGATATGAAAGACAGAGGAGAGCTGACAATGACCTTGAGAGTTTGGGATATAAAGAACTAAATGACTAATGGGAGAAGGAGGGCATGGGTAGAAGATGGAGAGTATGAGTGATGAATATACTCAAAGAACATACTTAAAGAAATTGTCTTTCTAAAACTAATCACTATGCATACTGAATATATATATTAGTATTTTTAATTAAAAAGGCCAAAACATAAAAGAATTTAGTTAGGCCTGCTAAATTTGAGATACAACCAAACAGATATAGTACAATATCGCCATATCAAGATAATGAGCCAGACCTGTTTTAAACAAACATAGAACTTTCCAGCAAATAAGTACATGTATCAGTAGTTAATTTTAAATCCATAGTTGTTCATTATGTTACAATACAAATTTAGATTATACATTTCAAGTTTCCCTCACAAGTATCAAAGAAAAAGTGATTTGCCTTAAACATTTAAGAAAATGTTTCAGAAAAAAAATCATTTGTCAAATATCAAAAGAAGGAGTAAGGGCGGCAAGATGGCCCCACAGCTAAAGGTGCTCACTGCAATCCTGACAATCTGAGCTCAACCCCTAGGAACACATGGCAGAAGGAAAGAACCCAATCCTGCAAGGTGTTCTCTGACCATCACTTGAATCTTAGCAGGTTCATGGTTTTACACACACACACACACAGAAAGAGAGAGAGAGAGAGAGAGAGAGAGAGAGAGAGAGAGAGAGAGAGAGAGAGAGAGAGAGAGTAAATGTTGGGGCTGGAGAACTGGCTCAGCAGTTAAGAGCATTTGCTGATCCTAAAGATGACCTAGGTGGTTCAGTTTCCACACTGGGCAGCTCACAACCACATGCAACTTCTATTTCAGGTGATCTGACACACTCTTCTGATCTCTGAGAATAATTCCATGCATGCACTGTGCTGCATTACACTCAGGCACACACACATACATAGTAAATGTTAATTTTTTCTTTAAAAAAAGATAGCTATCTCCATGATGTATCAAATATTTCTAACCTACAATTTAAAAATGTTTAGATACATCTGTTTCTAAATTCTGAGTACTCTGTAAGTGAAGGCATTGAGTCATAAATAGTAGTCACAAACACAAGGTTATTTTCTCTCCATTATAAATCTTGTAATGTTACAACAACTCTTAAAATGAATTTATTTTTGTTTTAAATTTGGCAATTGTGTAGATGCTTTTCCTGCATATATGTCTGTCTGTACACCATGTGTGCAGTGCCTATGGAGACCAGAAGTGGTGTGAGGTCACATGAAACTTACAGATGGTTAATAGATGACAAGCAGGTGCTGGGAATTGAACCCCAGTCATCTACATGAGCAGCAAGTGCTAAACTGGCACATTAAATTCATGCCTCTTGAGTTGGCCAGAATCTTTCTGAATAGTTTCTGAGTCCATTTGTGTTAAGTATCTGGTGTTTGGGAGTCATTGTTGTACTATAAGAAAAGCATGCTCATTTCATGCTATTCTCTGAGGCACAATACGTACAGAAATCTGTTCGATATTTTCTGATGAAGCCCATTCTCTGAAGTCATAATTGCTCTAGGTGACTTGCTTACCCATCTCTTGCAGGGAACTACAGGAACTATAGAATGTATTCAGGGGCTGCTGAGGTCTTAAAATCAGATAATGTGTATCAAATATTATCAAGGAGTTTTCATAGTTTCCTATCTTCATAAGTGAAAAAAATACGAATACGTGCAGGATAGTATAATTGAAAAAGACTTGACCAAGTTACAACTTATAGATTCCAATCCTGATGTCCCCACTATATAACTTGCCTATGCTCTTGGAGAAGTCACATACCTCTGAGCTTACATTTTCTTGTCTATAAAATCAGGACAATGAACCTGGCTTAAGGCATTCAGTTACTGTATTGATTCAAAGTATCAATGGTTTATAAACAACCTTGAAAATTACTAAATACTATTAGTATGTTCTCTCAAGCATTATCACTCTAGTAGACAACCATTATAATTCATCAGCGATGCTGCTGTATTTCAGCAGAATACTCTTTCTTTTCATTGGTGTTCTTCAATAGAATAGCCCATAGGAGTCATGGGTAGAAGACTCAAAGCCTCAGGTTCTGACCTACCTCATCACAACAAATGATTACCCACAACTGCACACTTTCCCATGTCACTTTCTCACTCTATCTGGTTGACTATCTTTGTCTATCTATAATGCATAAATATATATATGATACATAGAGACTTAGAAATAGGTAAGTGTGTGTGTGTGTGTGTGTGTGTGTGTGTGTGTGTGTGTGTGTTATGGTTTGTGTCCCCAACCCTCTTGGATAATTTCTTCTTTGATATTTACTTATAGGCTGATCAAAGAAGTTAGCATTCTTTTCTACTATTATAAATGAGTTAAAAGAATAAATAAATTAAAATTGCATAGCTACCATTAAATTGATACAGTGGACATGAAAGGCTATGGCATCAAAGAAACCAGATGTTTTGTATGTGCAAATGTTACCTAGAATTAAAAATTGCCCTTATTTTGGAATTACTATTATATTTATTGCTTTTCAGCGATCCATCACTGGAATACTGTCAAATGAGAGAGACTCAAATCATTGTGATAACTGATGAAGTTTCAGAGGCTTATTCACAAGATGAAATTTAAAATTTTAAATGCTTACTGTGTGTAGACTTGAAGAGGATTGTTGATTTCAGTTGTAGAATCCCCCAAGGTTGCCTGATGTTTGTGACTGCCGACAGCTTAAGGGCCCACAGCAGAACACTCTAGAAAGTGGCTTTATATCAAATAAGACATTAAGCAAGCCAAAATATCTGAGCTTGTTCATCACTAAAATAGCCTTTAAAGCTATATTTTCTTTGGTAGAACTAGCCCCATATTAAATTATCTCAATAGGCCATCACCACTGGCACTTGATTAACAAGCATTTTTTTGAATAACAACTAATTTTTTAGATTATCTAGTAAGGCGTTATTCTAGGCTCTGTTGTTGGCCAAACTCTGATTTTTGTTATATATAGACAAAGTTGATCTGAATATGAGAGGTTAAAGTTTAAGCTGTTTGTCTCAGAAGACAAATATATGTTTGTTTTCTGTTGTTTGCAGTTCCTGAATTTTATGTTGCTACATAAAATCATGTATACACATATGATATGGAAGCACAAATAAATGTCTAGGCGGCAAAAGAGGATAACAGGAGTGTAGACAAGAAAGAGAAAGCAGAGTAGGAGGGCATGGTGGACAGAATATACTCAACATACAGCATATATTTGTACAAAAACCTTAAAAACAAATTCAAATTGTTATAAAAGTTAAAGTTGATTAAAAATATTCATTGGATTGCTTTTTGACAATGTGGATGATTGAACCCAGGGTCTTCCACATGCTAGACAAACAGTACACCACTGAGCCACGGCCATATCCCCTGTTCATGGTGTTTTTATAATTGTAAAAATAGAACACATTTATTGTAAAAAAATTACATGTAACCAAGAGCCAGGCATGATGGTACAGGCCTGTTTTGCCAGCTATTTTGGATGCTATCATTCCAGTCCAGGAGTTTGGAACTAGTTTGAACAACACAGCCAGATCTTGTCTCAGATCAATAAACATTAATTAATTAATGGTTTAAGCCGTACAGAATTAGGTAAAGTAAGCTGAACATGCCATCCCAGCTATTTAAGTGCTAAAGAGGTAATATGTCTACTGTTTGCCTGAAGGACACAACAGGCCCAGATGTTCTGAGTTTCTCTAAAGGTCCATCCAGTATATTTTTTCAGTATAGATGTTTGTTCCTCAGTATTAGGGAGACTTGTGATCTCTAAACCAAGAGACTTGGATTCTAATCACAATGTCATTAATAGTTTACCAATAACTCTTATTTCACTTCTTCCATTTTAGTTTATTTTGATAAGTTAGAACTAGTAGTTCTAAATGAAATTCTAACTGAGATAGATGTCAGAGATTCAAAACCATGTAAGGAGTTTTTTCCAAGTATTTCCAACTCTATAAATTCTAATCATTGTATACCATGCTGAGAAAACTCTAGTGGGGTAGGTTCTGTTACTGATAAAACTTTATCATATTCCTCAAAAAATAGAGATAAGAAAAAGATGCTAAATTACTACAATAGAAAGTATAATCATTTTCTCCCAGTTCTGATAACAGTTTCTAACTATTCCTGATCTCTATAATATTGCAATAATATCTAGACTAGTTTTAACCAATTAGATGGTGTCTGAATGATTAAAGACTCAGTATTTTAATTTGCATGGTGAATGAGCCTTTTCATTAGCATCCATGAAGAGGCTCAGAAAGGGATAAGAACATGCAAATGTCTTTAAGAAGTGAAGGATGAGAATGTTAATCTGTCAGCTAAGTGGTGAAGTGTTTCTGTATAGTTCCTCAAAATATTGTAAACAGATGTAGTAGGCATCTGTTGGCTCACCCTGCATTACTTTAGATTCTACTTCTTAACCTTCTAGGCCTCTGGCCTGAAAAGTTAAGGAATTTCTATGCTACGTTGTTGTTTTAATTCATTTAATGCATGCTTATTATTAAGTACAATGTTTATTGATCATTGCTCTGGATACCAGGGACAAATCCACAGTAGATGATTATAATGTAAAAAGTGGTACAATAAGGTAAGCAGAGTGTTATTAAGCTTCCTGATGCCTGATCTAAACTTAGAGAGTCAAAGGAGATCTAATGAGGGTAACATCTGAGCTACAACCTGAAAAGTGCCAGAGGTAACCAAATAAAAACTTGAGGTAAATTAAAAAAGCTTTGAGTAAGAAGGCAACTTGACTCATTTAAGAAATTGTGGGGGGCTGGAGAGATGGTTCAGAGGTTAAGAGCACTGCTTGCTCTTCCAGAGGTCCTGAGTTCAATTCCCAGCAACCACATGGTGGCTCACAACCATCTGTAATGAGATCTGGTGCCCTCTTCTGGCCTGCAGGCATACATGGAGGCAGGGTGTTGCATTCATAATAAATAAATAAATCTTTTAAAAAAAAAAGAAATTGGGATGATGATTTTGGCCTTTATTATGTTGAGGTATGTTCCCTCCAATTCTACCTTCTCTGGTCATTTTATCATGGAAGCATGTTGAATTTTGTCAAAATTTTTGAGATGATCAAGTAGTTTTTGTCTTTACATCCATTTATATGAGTTACTAATTTATTGACTTATATACTTAACTCCTGAATTGTGGGGATGAAGCCAACTTGGTCATGGTGGATTCACTTTTTAATAAATGCCTATATTCAGCTTGCCGGTATTTTATTGAGAATTTTTACAACTATGTTCGTCAGAGGTATTAGAATGTAGTTTCATTCTTTATCTTTCTCTGGTTTTGATATTGGACAGCCTCTTTGGGAGTTTGTTTCTAAAACCAACCAAATATCTCTGTCTCAGCAGCCCTTGACTTCTGTAGCTCTTCATCTAGGTGTAGAACCACATAAAATTTTCCCTGTTGGCACTGACATGTCTTTATGCTGGTCTTGTTCAAACAACTATATTGCCAAGCATTTATAAGTGCATTTCTCCTGTCATATCCAGGAGACATGATCTACCAACAGGTGCTCTGGGCTTCTGTCTCTTACTTACAATCCTTCCACCAGTCTCTTCCACGTTTTTACCTGATGCTTAGGTTTAAGAGCTGCATTGCCGATGTAACAGTTGAGGTTGGGCACCCCACAGTCATTTATTCTCTGCATTTTAACCAGTTTTTTATCTGTGTAATGTCTCCATCTGTTGAAAAAAGAAACTTTTTTGATGAGAGGTGAAAGCTACACTTACCCATGTTTATAAGGACAGGCATTTAGAAAACAGTAAGAAATTATTTTGGTTTAGGAAACTGGTAGTAGTAAGTTCTGTTGGTTTAGGAAACTGGTAGTAGTAAGTTCTGTGGGTTTATGGTCATTCCAGCCATTAGTAGTTAGCTAACTTTACAGTAGCAGGCATGAATTCCCTCATGTTGAGTAGGCCTTAAGTCCAATTAGACAGCTGTTGATTATCCCTAAAAGTGTCACTATTTCACCATTGTGGATATTTTGTGAGTTCAATAGTAATTGTTGTTCTTAAGCTTTACAAATGGGTGGGATTATTCTTTGCTTTTCTCCATTAACAGCATAGTACCTACTGATACTATGAAAGCCAATTCTCAGGGAAGAGGCTTCCAGGTTCAGCTTGAACACTCCAAGTCCCATGTTCAAAGTTGTGTGTTGCTTTTAGTAATTGGGCCTTACCTTCAAATTATGAGAAATAACCAAGGGCAATGTCAGTAGCCTATTTTGTTTTGAGAACTTTCTTAGACTAGACACATGCACATAAAAGCAAAGTTAAATGCACTCAGTATGTTGTATATAAATGTGTATATATATGTAATGATAATAAAGAAGAGACCATGAATTTGAGGAGGAGGAACTAAAGGGGAGAGGGAAGAGCTGAACTGATGCACATGCAATGCTCATGTATAAAATTTTCAAAAATATTTTAAAAAGGGAATAAGAAGCTTCAGACAGCCTGGACTATGACGACCCAAGCTGCCCCTGGATGTCTGCCCTGTATCTGGGCTGATGGCCATGGCTCGTGTTGCTACATATGAGGGCTATCATGAGATAGCCCTGTCCCTCCCTGGCTCCAGGATAGCTATCTCTACCCTCCCCCATGGGAGAACTGACCCCAGAACTGGGAAGAGATGGCCCCCACCCTGCACCACAGGCTTAGGAGAGCTGGCCCCAATGGCACGTGCCTAGGAAAGCTGGCTCTGCCCATCACCTGACGGGGTGGTCCCAATAGCCTGGACCAAACCAGCTCAACTACCACCCAGACCCATATCCTGGACCTTGGGTTGGCCCACCTTAGCAGCTGTTCCATCTTTGACTTGCTGAAGTACATGAAGGGACTGTTCCTGCCAAATGATAACTGCAGGATCTTCATGATTCAGGGCAATAACAGGGTATCCCAGAGTTTTGATGAGGGCCCAGTCCAGTGATGATGGTGCGCCAGAGGCCTTGAACCAGACCAACAACTCATTGCAATGAACATTTGCGGGTGGGGCTGATAGGACACCACAGCTCCCAGTGCCACAGGATGAATGAAGAGGTGTTGGAAAGATGAAGGAGCAAGGTGGACTTTTTGGTTCTTTTTTTGTTTTTAATTAATTTGGGGAGGCATACTACAGGGGTAAGGGGCAGATAAAGAGGGACTGGGAGGTGAACATGATTGGGGTGCATGATGTGAAATTTCCAAATAATCAGTAAAGAATTTTGTTTAAAAGAAAGGAATAGGAAGACGTTTGTGTGAGTAGGGTATAGAGATCTAAAGGGGAAGTGATGATAAATGAGCTGTCTAATATGAATGCATCATTCAGGATTTTGGAATCCATTTCATGTAGCTTAGAAACTCCTAAAAGCAATGGAGAAGCACAAGATCAATTCCAAGAATAGATTATATGGCTTGTGTCTTTAAATACTAAATGCACATAATCTGATCCAGCAGGTCCACTTCTATTTCTAGATATACTCACACATGGAAAATCATTTCTCAACAAAGATGTTCTTTGCTGTACTATTTGTCATATTATAGGACTAAAATTCACCTAAATGTCCATTATTTAGAAACTAGTTAAAATATGAAAATCTGGGACATAATCATGGTTATATCCAGGAAAGAAAAATCAAGTTTTTGCAGTAGGTATGGGAGGAAAGTGACTTAATGTCCATATTTTTGTATTTTTTGTTTTTTAGCTTTCATTTCCAAAATTTTAAAATAAATAATAAATAAAATTTAATTTTAAAAATAAAACAAGCTGGGCGGCAGTGGTACAAGCCTTTAATCCCAGCACACAGGAGGCAGAGGCAGGTGTATCTCTGAGTTTGAGGCCAGCCTGGTCTACAGAGTGAATTCCATGGCAGCCAGGAAGGCTACTCAAAGAAACCCGGTGTTGAAAAAAACAAATATAAATAAGTAAATAAATAAACAGGCATGACATGCCACTTTTCTACCCAGAGCTAAACATACTGATAACATCTTCACAATATGATAACATATACTAATTAAGATATGGAAGATATGCTTTGGTAGAGAAAATAATATAAATTGTTATAGCCATTTTGTATACTAATCAAATTAAATATCAGAATATATTTGGCCTAGAACTCATAGTGAATCTTAGAAAAATGAGAATATAAGTATATAGGTCTTGAATACAGGGATGTCTCAGCAGCAAAGGGGGGACTCACTTCAACAGCCACAGTAAATGGTTAAATTATAATATAGCCATACTATTGACTATGATATAATTATTTAAATGAACGAGTTAGAGTTCTATATGTGTATCTGAAGAACTGACAGTGTTCTTTCTACTACTAGACTTTTTTTAAAAAGCAAATTCCAGAGTGATGTGTATAATATGTTTCCATTTTTAGAAAAAAGAGGGAAGGATATTTTAACTCATCAAAATGTTATCATAAAATCAGTTGTAGAAAGAAGCAGCATCAAACAGAAAATATTAGGAAACTCAGGTTGAAAGAGCTTTGATGGAAACAAAATAGACTATGAAGTGATTATTTATGTGGTTCTGTGCTATTTCAATTTCAATAAACATATATACTGCTGTACTATATAAAAATTAAAAGTGGATAAAACAGGAAGAAAATGGACTGAAATGGAGCATAAAAGAAACATAGAAAGAACTCTGGAGGGTGCTACTATATCATGACGGAAAGAATTGAGGGGGATTAGATTAGAGGGGCAGCAGTGGAGACTAGCAGGCAGATTTAGTTAGTAAATGGAAGCATTAGAGATTGGTCCTGTGATTGAAAGAAGACAAAGATGTCAAGGAAGCCATCCAGGTTTCAGGCAAGGTGCTGGAGCATTCGCTGAGATAATGATCAGGGGAGGAAGATGTATGGTTTTAGACGGGTTGAGCTACAGGTACCTCTGGGAAATTCAGGAGAAAACACTAGAAGCAGTCTGAGATATGCATCTGAAACTAAGGAAATATATGAAGCTGGAAATACAGATATAGAGATCATTAGCATTACTCGGTTTCCAAGTGATAGAATGTTGGTCTAAACTGATTTATAATTTTTTAAAGAGAAAGAGAAAGATTTATTGTGTCATTTAACTGAAAAGACCTCAGTGAAGCTGGCTTTGAACATTGCTTAACCTTGGGGCTTAAGTGATGTCATCAGGATTTTTTTCATCTATGCTTTCTTTTATACTGGCCTTCTTCTTCAGGCATGTTCTATCTATGAAATGGCAAAATGAATGTTAGCAGCTCTGAGTTTATCTTAACAGTTTATTAAACTCAGTGAAACAAGTGTGCTTCATCTGACTGAATTCAGCAAGGGGTTGTTGACAGCATTGGTGACAGTAGTTTTAATAGAGAAGTTGGAGCATAAAAGTTGAGGATGAAGCCAGTTGAAGAAGCATAAAATACCAAATATAAATCAAAGGAGAGAACAGAATAATAACCTGAAAATTTTTAATGCATACTGTGTGCAAAACACTGTGTTAGGGCTGGAGAGATGTTTCAGTGGTTAAGAGGCTGTTATTACAGAGGACCCGGGTTCAATTCCCAGCACCCAAATGACATGTTACAATTGTCTGTAACTCCAGTTCTAGGAAGTCTGATCCCTTCACACGAATACAAATAAAATAAAGTTTTAACAAAAACCACTGTGTTATCCTAGTGCTCCTAGGAACTTCAAGCTGATGAAAACATGATTTCTTAGTTCTGAAACCCACAGTCTTCATAGAAATCTTAAAAGCATATCTATATATAAGGTTACAATGTCTAGTAAAATATAACTCTTAAAAGAAATATATAATGACTTTCATATGATACATGCATGTGAGAATGCATAGGTGATGTTTGAGTTGGATTTTGATTGGTTAATGGGACTTTGATGAAAAGAAGTAGAAAGTTCATTTCTAGCAAAGAGATTAGAAAGTTCAAAGGCTAACAAAACCCCTTTGTTTGCTGATTCTTCTCTTGGGCATTCACAGTCGTGAAATAAAGACCAAGGAAAACATAACTACTGGACACAGAAAGTGCGACAAGAGGCCCAAAAATCTTAGGACACACATGCATTCTAGTGCTTTTAAAAATGGTGTTTTAATCCCAAATTTTCCCTATATTGTCTCTGCCTCACTATTCCTTTCTTCTATTCTCCATACATTTGAGAAATTAAAAACTAGCAAGGTGAACAAAAGTTTTCCTTGTTACTAAATAGAAAATAAGAGCTGTGTAAAATTGTTATTATTGGCAGGAGTGCTCATTCTATGATCTTCTACTTGCCAACCTACAGGCAAACAAAATACAGTTAGAGCAATGCTATAATTTAGAAGCAATAGTTGGTTCTACCTCATTTGTTGTTCAGGACTCCCAGCTTAGAAGACATAGATAGAATGTATGTCATTAGCATGTTCACAAATGTAGACAGGGCTGCTTTGGAAATGGCAAAGTACTAAGGATGCTTTATTATAGCCTTATGAAGCTCGACTATATTGTACCACTGTCTCCACTATACAACGTCTTGAATGACACTAGTGTTGTGGGGTATTAGGGCAGTTGTTTACAGACCACCCACATTGAATTCTATATATACTAAACCAGAGGTCTAAACAGCCTGTGCTTTGCCAAGTTAGGTACGCCAGAAGAAAGTGGCTTTATACAGATCTGTTCTCCTTGTAGTAAAGCAAGTTGTGAGCCTAGCCTGTTGCTCATTGTGTCATCTTTATAGATAAAATTTGGCACATTGTTATCTTACATTTTGCCAGAAAAACAGGAATAAAGCTGACTTGGTAATTTGCTATATTTCAATCCTAATCTGCTTATAAATATGACTTCTTTAAAAGAAAATGGAAAATGTGTTTCTCATGATAGCTTCATAGTATATTCTGAAAGGATGTTCAGTTATTGTAAATACAGCAATTTGACTCTCTCCTTGAATATCAATGTATTTCATCTTTAAAAAATAAACTGTATTGTCAACACACAAACATTGCAATCACAAAGTCACAGCAGCTACAGATACCTACACTGGATCTGCATAAGAATGGGTCCATCAACAGACAGGCATGGATGGAGGAGAGACTATGGGTGACCCTACCCCTCATTGCTGAACTATTTGCTACAGATAGATTCAGGGAGAGCAGTAATCATTGACTTCAGTTGTGTACCCACTGACGATTCCATAGGTTCCAATGGATGGTTCCAATCCAGTGGTTATACAAAGATATGGTTAAACTAAGGGAGTCACAAAACAAAACAAAATTCATGATTAGGGGGAAGGGACATTTAGGGATTAAAGAAGACTGATAGGATGGAGCAAGTTAAAAGAAGGAGAAGGTAATCAGAATATGTTATATCCATGCATGAAATTGTCAAATAACAATATTAATAATAAAGCACCTTAAATCTGTTTTTGCATGAAATGAATACTTCCAAAAATGGAATTTTTTACTTAGAGTCACACATTAGAAATATCTATATTGTTTAAAACAAAAACAAAACAAAGCAAAAACCCTCTTTTCATGTGAATCATAAAGACAGAGGCCAAAGAGATAGCTCAACCATCATCAAGGGCAAAGGCACTTGCAGCCAAGCGTGATGACTGGAGTTGGATCCCTGGAGTCCATAGGGTGAAAAAATGAGCAGAATTCCCCCCAACAAACGGTCCTCTGGAAGTCCACCATGGTATGATGTGTGTCCCCCCAACGCAAACACAAAATAAATAAAGTAAAATAATTTAAGGATATAGCTTAGTTTGCTTTCTGTTATTATGATAAGCACCATGACTAAAAAGCAACTGGGAAGGAAAGAGTTTAATTCATCTTACCGATTTCAGGCCATTTTGTACCAAAATTAAGACTGGAGCTCAAGGCAGGAACATGGGGACAGAAACTGAAGTAGAGATCATGGAGGACTACTGCTTATTGGCTTGCCTCCAGGCTCCCATTTAGCTACTTTTCTTCTATATCACCATGACCAAAGGTGGCACTGCCTACGCTGAGCTAAGCCTTCCATCAATTACAATCAAGAAGACAACCCATAGACATGCCCACAGACAGGTCAGCCTGATGGCAATTCTTCAGTTGAGGTTCCCTCTTACAAGATGTCAAGTTGTGACGTTGATGAAAACTAACCAGAACGCACAAGTAGACATAGTATATTTGGAAATAATATCCCTACCTCCTTTCTCCCTCCCATCTCCTTCCCGATGTTTATGTGTCCTCCACACTCAGTTTATGTGATGCTGGGGGTCAAACCCAAATTTCAGAAACATTAGGAAAGCACTCTACCAATTTCATTACATCTCCAGTGCCCAAGAAATAAACTTTATGAGCCCTAGTTTCTCTTTTAGACAGCTTTGAGTAAGGAACAAGCATAGAATTTAAAATCATACAAACCTGATTTCAAATTTTACCTTTATGGCTTTGGCCAAGTCATGCAACATCTCTCAGCTTAAGTCTTCTGTTTTACTAAGATGACAGTGACACTTCCTTTAATGGGATAGTGTAAGAATTAGTGATCATACAAATTGCCTACTTCAATGCTGACACATAATAGATACTTAATAATTGATGACCATTAGTTCTGACTGTACTGTAAGAATAGTACCAGTTCATCTACCTCTCAGAATGAATGAGAATGTTTTCTTTTTATTTTCAAACATCACAGTCTCTTGACCATTTTATAGTTGAGAAGTTTTTCTTATAAAACTGTCATATCAAAAGTGATAATAAATGCTGAAAGACCTAGAAAAATATGAAATGCTCTTCAAGATTAACAAGTCTTCCTTTTAAAGAGTTTCTTCTCCTGTCAATGAACTAAAAATTAAAGAATAAAAATTAGAATACTGTGAGCCTAAGGCTGTAGCTCGCTAATAGAGCATTTGCCTAGCATGGCATGTGTAAGGTCTGACCTTGATGCCAAACACTGAAAAAAATTTAAATAGATATTACAAGTTGCCATTACTATAAGATCATTTAATCATTACATCTAGTCTCTCCCATAATTAGAAAATAATATAATATTAAGTTTACAAAATGAAATACAATTACTTTATCATACCCCAATTATTTATGGATCACACATAGCCCATAAATAGTTCTCAAAGGGGGAGAACAGAAAAGAGAGGAAACAACGCTCATCCTTCCTCTAGCGGGAGTAGCACCCACTGCACCAAACCTATTGTTTTACTGCTATATAATATCAAAGGCTAGCTGCTGATGTTATGAGCTTGGTTATCTGACAAGCAGTTAGAATGAGAGCAAAAGTATGCAAGATGTAAGAAAACGGATACCCTAAGAATTCACATTTAGTGTTGGGAAGAATGTGAACATTCTTTTTTAAATTTAATTATATTATTATATTAAATTATACATATATATTTGTATGTATGTACATGCATGCTATAGTGTATGTGTAGAGGTCAAAATATAACTTATGGGAGTTGGTTCTTTCATTCCATTGTATATATTTGGGAGATTGAACTCAGGTCATCAGGCTTAGCAACAGGCACTGGGGAAACAAACTACTCTTAAGAGTAGGCTGCATGCCCAGTAGGAGGTGGCCAACAGAAAATGAACTCAAAGGCATCTTTGGAGGTTCCTGATGACCCAGCTCAGAAACAGAAAAATCCTGATGTCAGAATAGCTACAAAGGTGAAGCCATGATTCCCTGCGAAACTGTGGCCAGGGAAGCAGATCAGTGCTGAGACATTATCAGAGAAGCTTTCTCCTATAGCAGATGGAAACAAATATTTAGACCCACACCCAGACAGTATGCAGAGAGTGAGAGATCTTGGAACACTCAGCACTCTATCCAATCCCTCCGCTCAAAGATCAGGGAACCCCAGGGAAGAGGAATCGGAAAGGTTGTAAGAGCCAAATAGATGGAGGACACCAAGAAAACAAGACCTTCTAAACACAGCATATTGGAACTCATAGAAACTGGCAGCATCCGCAGGGCCTGCATGGGTCTGCTCCAGATGGCTTCCTAGAGCTGAAAGGAGAAATGGACATACACCCCATCCCTAACCCAGAAGCTATCTCCAGTTGATGACAACTTGCAAATGAAAATTTAGTTTTCTCCAAGGGAATGTCACTGGGGAAACAAGCTACTCTTAAGAGCAGGCTGCATGCCCAGCAGTAGGTAGCCAACAGAAAATGAACACAAAGGCATCTTTGGAGGATCCTTGTCTCATAAAGTTGTGGCAGGATTTTCCCTTTTTTCTTAATCTTAATTTTTATTTTATTTATATATTTTCCTTCTATCTTTTTACTCTACAAGTCCTTTGTGTACACATTATGGCTTCCAGTTTAATATTTTATGGGACTCTTGAGTGTGTGAATGAGTCTCATTTCTTATGCCTTCAATTGGGTTCATTTCCTTTTGTTTCTTTTGTTCAATTATGATGCATTAATTTTTGTTGTATCTTATAGCATTTTATTTTATCCAATTTTATTATTATCCCTTAGGAGCCTACTTTCTAATGACAGAAGCAAATGGGATGGATCTGGATGGGAGGGGAGATAGGAAGGAACTGAGAGGAATAGGAATAGAGGGAGGGGAAATGATAGCCAGGACATATTGAGTGAGAAAAAATTCTATTTTCAATAAAAGGAGAAAGAAAAATAATTCAATAATTGTTAAAGTATTTTTAAAAATTTAGTTTAGATGTGATCCGCATATTGAAAGAACAACTGTGTAAATGGATGGATAACTTCCTCAGACTCCAAAACTTCCCTACATCTCTTAATTTCCTCTTTGCCTTTCCCTCCTCTTTACCTTTATCTTTCTCTGTATTTCTCCTCTCTTTTCTATTTCTTTTCCCTTTCTGCTCCCTTTCCCTTCTCTTTCCATTCTCTTCCCCCTTTACTTCCCTTCCCTTTTCTTTGCCCCTTCTGTCATCTTCCCTTTCCTCCTATGTATCCTTGGTGCTTTAACTATTGAGTACATTGTCTCATAACCTAAAGCTTTTAGTTCTGTATTCATTGTTAGGTTTAAAAAATACTTTTTACAAATAATTTTTGTTTAATTTCAATTTATGTTAGATCAGCGTATTTTAAATTAACAAGACAATAAACTTGTATTTCTTCTCTGTGAAAGGGAGCGAAGTCATTCAAGACCACTGAAGTACAGTTCCAAAATTCCATATGTATCTTGATAGATGTTGAGCATCTCACTGTCTGTTCCACTGTGAGATTAATAATAATAATAAGATTATGGCAAAGGGAATTGGTAGAGGAATGCTTCTCACCTCCTGGCAGTCATGAAGCAGAAACAGATCATACACAAAGCCATGCCACAATTGACTACTTCCTTCAATTAGGTCCCACCTCCTGTTTTCCTCCACTAATGCCATAAAATTATGAATTGACCCATCGATAAATTAATACAATGATTATGTTGGAACTCTCATTATCCAATCACTTCTACAAAACCCCATTAGCTAGAGAAGAAGCATCCAACACATGAGTCTTTTGGGGAGAGTTCAATACACGATAGCATAGAACTCTCAACATATTTTAGAAAGAGTTACTTCTGATTATAATGTTTGCTGTGGATCTGTTTATATGGTTTGGATAGCTGAGATTAGGTAAGAACTATAGAACATTGTAATTTAGAAAAATATGACTATAATGTAATATTCAAGCCAACGCTACTAAAGGCCATCTTAAAGATTATGTAATGCATTATAGAATATTCCATATGGACTTTAAATTTTTATATTGCAACCCAAGTACATGAAGCATGAAAGTGATCCAGGACACAATTGAATAACTATTGATTCAGACATATATTAAAATCTGATAGGACCTTAAAAATAACACTCATAAATGTAAATTATCGATCAAAACTGTGCATGTAATATTGAAGATTACATTAAACATGGTCTGGATTTAAGAAAGAGTTCTGTACTTTACTGTCACCATAACTTGAAGCTAGTTAGCCTCCTTGTCCTTTCATTGATTGTTATAAGGTGCAAATGAAATGATGTCTATGCAAATGCTATACAAGCTGTAACGTGATCTACAAAACCAAAAAAAAAGCTGAGTACAAAAAGCAATGTGTAATAAGAGTTCATTGGCTTGACAATTTCAAAGAAATGGAGGGGATTATAAGAGGCCTAGTATCCTTACTGCAATATGACCATGAAGGGTCAACAGAAGCAGAACAAGCAGTCAACTTTTTCTCCAGACTTCAAATTAACTCGTCATTCTCTCTCCTGCACTACCTTCTATTTTAGTTTGTATACTCTGTATGTGTGTGTGTGTGTATACCAGAGTGCAACTTTCTCTCCTTCTGCCAGATAGGTCTTGGAAATCAAACTCAGGTCATCAGTCTTGGCAGCCAGTGCCTTTACCTGCTGAGCCATCTCACCAGTCCCTGCACTGCCTTATTTCTTTTTTCTATTTTAATTTTGAATTCTAATAAAATATGTATTATGGCATACAGTGTGATGTTTTAGATTCATATATACTTTGGGTAATGATCAGCTCAGAGTAATTAGCATACCTGTCAATTCAACCTTTTTTTTCTTTTTTATTAAAAATAGATTTTTCCATACATTATATATATAGTTTCCCCTTCCCCAACTCCTCCCAGATCATCCCCACTTCTCACCCACCCAAATTGACACCCTTTCTTTTTCTCTCTCCCTCATTAGAAAACAAATAGTCATCTAAAAATAAAATAAAAACATAGAAACTAGAACAGGACAAAGCCAACAAACAGAAAAACAGAGCCAAAGAAGCGCATCCACATACACAGAAATCACATAAAAACATAAAATTGGAGACCATAATATATAAAGGCCTGTAAGAAAAATGCTCAGACAAAAAAGTCCATTTTGTGTTATCATGTACTGCTGGGCATGGGGCCTGCCTCAAAATATGATTGGTATCCCCAGTGAGACTCCGTTGGAGAAAAATGATTTTTCCTATGTATGTGGTTACCAATTGGAGGTAGTTTCTGGGTTACGGATGATGGTTTGTGTCCACTTTCTCTTTCAGTGGTGGAAACAAACCTGGCTTAGACTTGTGCAGACATTGTGTATGCTGGCACAGTCTCTGTGAGTGCACCAGTCCTGTTGTGCCAAGATGGCCTTAGCATGATAACATTTAAAAATTCTCTCTTCTATTTTGAGATATATGATACATTCCTGTTAACTTTGGCATAGAACACAAGAAGCTGTTTCTCTAAAATTTATACCTACTGACCAATATCTCCCCATGAACTGAATCCCCTTTTCTATCTACTCTCTGGTAACACATCAACCTTAGATTCAACATATAAGAGGCATCATGCAGTTTAATTCCTCAGTTATAACCCCAATCGGTCCTTTAACAATACCCCAAGAGTTCCATATCAGATATTTGCATTATGATTCATAACAGTAGCAAAATTACAGTTATGAAGTAGCAACAAATGAATTTTATAGTTGGTGTCACCACAACATGAGGAACTGTATTAAAGGGCCTCAGCATTAGAAAGGTTGAGAACCACTGCACTGTAGGCTTCGTGGTTTTTAAGAGACTGTGATGAGCCTCTACACAGATAACTTCTTAGTTTACTTTCTTCAATGTGAGGGTATAAGATACTTTGATTGTCTAGGTTTCTTTTGTATGCTTCTTTCATAGTTGTAGCTACATGACAAGCTACAAGAGGCTAGGGCTTACTTCTGCCTCAGTGTAGCAACCTGCTTTTATGAGTAGTCAAGTAGTTACTGAATGCTTTCATATTAAAACATAACATGCCATTTGTCTATGTTAAAGCATAATACCTCTTTTTATGAAGAAGACTCTGTTGAAACATCATGAGATATAGATATTAAACAATGCCTATGAAACCAAAAGAAGTTTTATGTAACAGAAAACAGTAAATTACTAAAATCATTAGAGGTTTTTATAAAAAGATAACTCATGGGGAACAAATTTTGGACTTTTTTCAGTTCTATTCTTGCATCACAATAATGATGTTTTCACAAATGGTTTCTCCAAGTGACAATACTTTACAATAATCATGTTTCTTTTCACATTTAAACATAAATAAAAAGACATATTGTAATGTAAGTTATTATGCCATATTTACTATCTCCCTTAACTCCCCATTTTGTATTGCTTCTCTGATGCCTGAGGTATAGTGTGGGGCCACTGACCTTTTATTGGCATGTTATACAACTTGGATAACATTCCCATGGTTCTGGGAGTTTCATTAGGTTTCTGTACATTTTTTTCTAGCACATTGCCAAAACTAGACCTACTTTTATTCCTGTTCCTTAAAACCTATCAGAATGCAAATGAGAGAGATGCTATTATAGAAATAACATTACATGTGTTCCAGTTTTTAAGTAAATCATTAACCTTTAACACATTTTTAGTAAGAAAGTACAACACATTTTAATACTGTAGTTGTAAGTCACTGGAGCAGTAAAGTGGACTTTGGTTTCCCATTTGAGAATTGGCATTCACATTGCATGTTTACCATCTACTTGCCATGAAACTTGAATCATGCTTACTAATCTCTCAGCCTCACTTGACGTAAAAAGCCAGTAATGTCAGTACCTACTTTGCTGGCTAAGTGTAGCAGTTAAATACAATGTTATTTGAAGACTGGTTTTCAAAAAAAGCTATAAAAATCTAAGTTCTGAATCCCCATATGTACCTACATATTTCTCTTTACTTGCCAGGTCTTTCCTTAGGCCTTGAATTAACTTTCTTTCCTTTCTGAACAATATAAAATCTTGAGAATCAGCCGGGCGTTGGTGGCGCACACCTTGAATCCCAGCACTCGGGAGGCAGAGGCAGGCGGATCTCTGTGAGTTCGAGACCAGGCTGGACCGACAGCCTCCAAAACAATACAGAGAAACCCTGTCTCGTAAAACCAAAAAAAAAAAATCTTCAGAATCATTTCTTTGTGGTTGATTCACCTAGTACGCCCAAGTTCACATTTTTCCATTAGAACTAGCTATGTCAAGCATCCTAGTTCCTAAAGGATTTTATTATTAGGTGCATACTCTTCTACCTTAATGCAGTCTGGAACAGAAAAAGATAGAATTTTCAATCTTTTATGCTCAAAAGTCAAATTCTTCTTTCGTTTTCACAGTACCTCCAATATATACTCACAGATAAGCAAATACAGAAAGATGGCCAGGGAACCCAACAAGAATAAGACAAGAGTGGGGGGGTTTACAGAAGATAGGACTCTTATTCTCTAGAAAGCTGGATAATTCGACCTAGATATATTGGAATAATGGAACCTAGATATTCCAGTTGCTACTCTTCCAAGCTCTTGCTCAACATGTTCAGCCCAGCAAAGGGGGAAAATCATAAAATTAGAACCAAGGTATTGACAGTGTATTTTAGGCTTCCCAAAACAGGCATACACCTTCGGTTGTTTTTTTTTAATTTAAATTAAAAAACAATCGTATTTTACATACCACTTCCAGTTCCCTCTCCTCCCATCCTTCCATTACTAGTTTTAGTTGTACTTGAAAGGTTTTTGTTTACTTACTTTGCCTTGTACCACATCTACTAATTAATTAGTGGTCTCACTTGGATATGAACTGTGAATTCATAAATCTCCACACAGAAGAAACTCTTTCATGTATACAAAATATAAAATGCACATATACAAATATGTAATAATATAAAATATAAATGAAATATATGATATAAAAATATACAACAACAAACTCTAACCCCAACTGCCCATAAGCAGTCTAGTATATGGATAAAATATTATGTGTCCATGCAGTAGAATATTTAACAGCGGTCAAACCAGAACATTGCAATAACACTGTGTATATAATAAATCTTACCAGTACAATTTAAGCTTTAAAAAGTAAGTTCCTTAAGGCTCAGAGGTAGACTTGCTGCTTGGTGTTTATAAAGCTTTGAAATCGATCCCCATCACCACAAAAACATATTCCCTATGTTAAAGTTGTCAACAAAAAAGAAAGCATCAATTTAGAAAGTCACCTTGAACCTACTCTAAAGACTAATACTGAAAAAAAGTTAGAAAATAATAAATATAACAGCCACTGTAAAAACTTGAAATCAAGTTTTAAATCTTCATTTATGAAGACATATGAGAAAATTATAAAAGTGAAATTGATAGAATTATAAATACAAAGGGTTCAGGATAAAGTTTGCCTTGGTAGGGGAGTTGTAAGGATATGAAAGCTAAATATAAAAGGTTTTGACAAAAATCCCAGCTTTTGGTTTAGGTGATTGATTCCCAGGTGTTTATTACATTTTTAAAAAGTAAATAAATAAATGCTGGGTACATATAAGCCAGTGTGAATTGGGATCTCTAAATACAAAATATATCCCATGTTTTAAAGGTCCCAAAGCAATGTAAACTAATTAACATGTATCTACATTAATATATATCTACATTAATAACATACTGAAATGAACATATTGTATATATGGGGAAAATTTTAAAAAGATGAAAACTAATTCCAACTGCATGGTGTGTGTGTGTGTGTGTGTGTGTGTGTGTGTGTGTGTGTGTGTGTGTGTGTCTGTGGTGTATATATACATGCGTATGCAGGTACGCATGCCCAAGTGGAGGCAAGAGGACTTTGGGTTTTCTGTTCTGTCACACTCCCCTCTTATTCCTTCCAGACAGGATCTCTTACTGAGCCAGAGCTAGACAAGCAGCTAGCAAAGCCCCACCGGTTTCTTTGTCTTCGGCTCTCTCATACACAGTGTTGTGGGTACAAGCACGCACAGCCACACACAGATTTTTATATGGGTACTGAGATCTGAACTCAGATCCTCAGTCACATAAAATCTACAACTTTTGAATATTGAAAGGATACCAAAAACTGACAGTCTGTGTACTTTTGATTTACTTACAAAATTATTTAAGGTACCAGGAGATACAATTAAATATTATATTTAGTCATAGGTCCATTCCCAACATACTTTAATATATGTGTGAAGATATTCCAAAATCAGAGAAAAAAAGGATCTAAAATGTGGAACTTTCCTAGTCACTACCTATTTCAGATAAAGACTACGGAGTCTTTATAACAACTCTAGCACTGTTCTTCATATGTGTACTCAGATATTTTTGCTAAAATCTATTTAGTTTGTATTTGGATTGCTTAATAACTATAATTTACTTTATTTTGGGCCTTCTGAAGCCTTAATTGAAATTTTTAATGAATACAACAGTAATATATACTCCTTATAAAACAGAATTAAGCATTAGAGAAATGTATAATATAACACAAGGAAAGTAACAGCACAATCTCAGCTCCTAGACACAGGCAATATTAACAATTGAATGGTCTTAGAATCTGAGTTTTAAAGTTTTTGCTCTTCTTTCTCACTTTATCTGATACTATAGAAGCAATGGAAGGCTATAAGTCTATGTGTGGATCAGGCAGAGAACTAAAGCAGTGCAGTGTTTCCACCTCTATTATTCATTGGAGTTTGGATTTAATTTCCTGAACTAATCTTCTCCCTCCACGGCAAAAGATGTACCATTTGACTTGTATTTATGCTAAAAGCTACAGGGAATACAAATCAATGTTTCAAGATTTCCTTAATACCCTTTGGAAAAAAAATCAGAAACCCAGAGGCATGCTGTAAAACCAGAACTAAAAATCACTGTTTTAGTGTATTGATCTCCAACCAAGTACCTGATCATTCTCCCAGTGGGTATGAAACAGGCTTCTGAAGGGAGCATAATGATTTGGAGACATCAGATGTATCCCTTTCACCTTCTGTCATAGGCTTCTTTCTATTCTTAGGAATCTGCTTATCAGAGGTAGTTTATAAGGGAGAAAAAAGAATCCAAAGGTAAGATTTGGATTATGTGCTGGATCTTGACATTTTTCTTTCCAAAATGCCCGAAGCTCTATACAAAAGCCATTAACAGAGAAACCATGGAGATTACAGAAGCTATTTTCTTTGTTCATGCTACTGACAAATTCAAAGATTTTGCATACTTTTCCTTGAGCAATGACCAG
Organism: Mesocricetus auratus; assembly: GCF_017639785.1. Classification (NCBI taxonomy): domain Eukaryota; kingdom Metazoa; phylum Chordata; class Mammalia; order Rodentia; family Cricetidae; genus Mesocricetus; species Mesocricetus auratus. The sequence continues at coordinate 46,853,632 of NW_024429188.1, forward strand.
ATAGTTTAATATTTTCCTTCATTTCTTTCCAATTAAGTTAATTCATCATTCAACATCATATTCTTAGGAAACATAAAATTTCCAATTTTTTTTCACGAATATAAAGGTTTTTTTATATTTTATTTTCCAGTTTAAATTTAGATAAGAAACGAGGTTGCTTCACAAGTCAGTTCCAGGTCCCTCTCCCATTCCCTCCCCTCCTCCCGTGTCCTCCCCCCATCACCCCCCCCCCCGTTATCCCTTCATTCCCCCAGGAAGGGTGAGGCCCACCATGGGGGTGTCCATAGTCTGTCATTTCATATAGGGCAGGGCCTAGAACCTTCCCAAAGAGTTCAGGGTGAGAGTGCACCTCACATTGTTCTATGGGAGTCCAAAGTCCGTGTGTATACTTGGGATGGGTACTGATCTGCTGCCCAAGGCTCAATAGATTCCCTAGGCCTCCTCATTGACACCCAGATTCCGGGGGTCTTGATCAGTCCCATGCTGGATTCCCAGGCTGATGCCTGGGATTCAAGAGTTAACCTTTGTCTGGTCAGCTGTTTCTGGGGGTTAAACCAGCCCAGTCTTAATCCCTTTGATCATCAGTCCTCCCTCTCTGTTACTGGCTTTCTTGAGTTCAGCTCAGTACTTAACCAAGGGTGTCTGCCTCTTCTTCGATCAGCCACTAAATGAAGTTTCTGTTTCCCAGACTCTCTGGCCATAGGGTTGTAGGCTGGCACTCCCCAGATCTATGTCTAAAATCCATATATGAGAGAGTACATGCCATGTTTCTCTTTTTGTGACTGGGTTACCTCACTCAGGATGGTTTCTTCTAGTGTCATCCATTTGCCTGCGAATCTCATGATTCCATTATTTTTTCTGCTGAATAGTACTCCATTGTGTAGATGTACCACATTTTCTCTATCCACTCTTCGGGTGAGGGACATCTAGGTTGCTTCCAAGTTCTGGCTATTACAAATAAAGCTGCTATGAGCAGAGTGGAACAGACATCTTTGTTGTATGAATGGGCATCTTTTGGATATATGCCTAAGAGTGGAGTTGCTGGGTCTTGTGGTAGGTTTATTCCCATTTTTCTGAGGAATCTCCATACTGATTTCCAAAGTGGCTGAACCAGTTGGCACTCCCACCAGCAATGGAGGAGTGTCCCCCTTTCACCACATCCTCTCCAG